>NC_074665.1:25075682-25675682 GCF_029448725.1 Salvelinus fontinalis
CCTTTACATAGAGTGGTTTAGGCTTTTTCATCAGGCGTTTCATCAGGCCTGTGGAATGTTTTCATCAGGCCTGTGGAATGTTGTCCCACTCCTCTCCAATGGCCGTGCAAAGTTGCTGGATTTTGGCGGGAACTGGGACACGCTGTCCTACACGTCGATCCAGAGCAGCCCAAACATGCTCAAAAGGGTGACATGTCTGGTGAATATTCAGGCCATGGAAGAACTGGGACATTTTCAGCTTCCAGGACTTGTGTACAGACCTTTGCGACATGGGGCCGTGCATTACCATGCTGAAACATGAGGTGATGGCGGGGGATGAATGGCACGACAATGGGCCTCAGGATCTCGTCATGGTACCTCTGTGTATTCAAATTGCCATTAATAAAATGCATTTGTGTTCGATGTCCATAGCTTATGCCTGCCCATACTATAGCCCCACTGCCACCATGGGGCACTCTGTTCACAATGTTGATTTCAGCAAGCCAGGTACAGTACGGTTGAAACCGGGATTCATCCGTGAAGAGCACACTTCTCCAGCGTGCCAGTGGCCATCGAAGGTGAGCATTTGCCAACTGAAGTCGGTTACGACGCCAAACTGCCGTCAGGTCAAAACCCTTGCTTGGAAGACGAGCACTTAGTTGAGCTTCCCTGAGATGGTTTCTGACAGTTTGTGCAGAAAATCTTCGGTTGTGCAAACCTACAGTTTCATCAGCTGTCCGGGTGGTTGGTATCAGACGATCCCGCAGGTAAACAAGACGGATGTGGAGGTTGTGGGCTGGCGTGGTTACACGTGGTCTGCTGTTGTGAGGCCGGTTGGACATACTGCCAAATTATCGTAAACAACATTGAAGGCGGCTTATGGTAGAGAAATAAGCTTTTTGTGAGTATGGAACATTTCTGGGATGTTTAATTTCAGCTCATGAAACATGCGACCAACACTTTACATGTTGCGTTTATATTTTTGTTCAGAACAAAGGGGACACAATAGTGAAAGACCAGCACAAAGAAACAACAGCGATAACACATCCCTGCCAACTGAAGATATACTGGAAGTCCGTCTGTGGATAAAAAATATCTGGTTAGAAGTGTTGAGTTCCACATCAACTCAGCCATACTATACAGATAGGATAAATAGAGTACAATGCTAAATTAGTTGACTGTTTGCAGGCCTTAAAGCAATGGAAAAAGGGAGCTAAATATATGAATCAAACGAGAAGCCTAATCGTTTTTTCTGCTTGATGGCAAAATCTCTATAAAAACAAGATCTGTGTGTTTGTTTTGTGGAGTTTATTGTCTATGTTGAGTTGATGGTGTATTTTAATAGTCCGGGTCTTGTCTGTTAGGATGAGCTTTGGCGTAGAGGTAAATCCACCCTGGGAATAACTCTGGTGGAAACAGCTCATAAATATCAGCCCTGTATTGCCTTTGGACCTGAGAGAGGACAAAGAGTCTCAGCTACGGTTAGATATCAAATGCACACACACTCACACACAAAAACACACGCGCACTCACATATTATATGCAAACACACACTATCACACACATACAGAACAGTTAAATCATATCTGGTGATGGACTTGTGTGTGTTGTGTACCTGGATGAGGCTGGCTGCTGGGTTCCTCCTCTTCTCAAAGTGTTTTTGTCTGTGCTGCTCCTGTACCTTCAGGGCAAAACCTGAGCCCAGGATACCCTGCACACACACACACACACACACACACACACACACACACACACACACACACACACACACACACACACACACACACACACACACACACACACACACACACACGTTCAATCACTCAATGTCAAATTGTGTGTGTGTGTGTGTGTGTGTGTGTGTGTGTGTGTGTGTGTGTGTGTGTGTGTGTGTGTGTGTGTGTGTGTGTGTGTGTGTGTGTGTGTGTGTGTGCACGCATGTGGGTGTGTGTGCACGCATGTGGGTGTGTGTGTGCATGTGGGTGTGTGTGTTTCTCACGGCAGGCAGGGCGAAGAAGGAGATTCCCATCAGAGCAAAGCCAGCTGAGATCAGACGACCTGTCCATGTCTGAGGAGTCTTGTCTCCATAGCCGATAGTCGTCAGGGTGATCTGTTCACACACAGAGGTCACAAAACGATTTTCCCACAATGCCAGTTCGTATTATTTTGGGTCAATTTAAATGTTCAATTCAGCTCTTGAGTACCAGCTCTTGAGTACCAGAATTGAATAACACTGCACTTGTGTGTGTATGTGTGTTATATATTTCAATGACCCCCTTTCTCTTCCAGTCCCTGTCTCCCCTTGCACATCTAATACCCTAGTCTCGCTTGACAGACACTGGAAATTACATTCATCGATTGGGTCATTTTAGCACGTCTGAAGCTGTGGGCATTCATTAATTGTGTTGACATGGTATAAGGTCTAGCAAGTAGCGCCTGGGAGGTGTTTGAAGACCAGCCAAGCATGATCTTGTAGCGGTGTCATTAAGGTGTCTTAAGGTCATATTATAGACTGGTCGGCAAATCCAGTAATGAACATAAAGCTACTCTTTCTTTTTGTCTTTCCGAGATGTCCTGGTTAGGAAGTTTTTGTTGTATCTGCTGATTAAACTTCAGTCCTGTGAATATTGGTATGGGCTATGTTGAAACATATTGATCAATCTAAATTGAGTGTGTGTGTGGAGTGTGTGTGTGCGTGTGCGTGTGTGAGTGTGTTTGCGCGTGTGTGTGTGTGTTTGCGCGTGTGTGTAGACTCACCGTGCCCCACCACAGAGCATCAGCATAGGTGGCAAAGTCTTTGTTGAACTCCTTCTCCACGAGGTAGACCAGGAACGAAGAGAAGATGAGCACCAGGAACCCGATGTACCAGGCTGTCACCAACTCCTATAGGAAATCAAAGATTATGCTCAAACAAATACATCCAATCTCACTGTATTGGATGTGTAGCCAAATAGCAAACTAGGTCTTAAACTCCTAAAGAGCAAGTTGTAGTGACAGAGACAAGGAAAGATTCACTAGGAAGAACATGAGAGGAACCAGACAGTAGAGGGGGAGCACATCCTTCTGTTTCTTTAAGAAGGTCAGAGTACATAGGACCATCTAGGCCAGACTGTTGGACTACACATGTGGTTGTACCTTACTGTGTGCATAGACTACAGATCCCAGTAGTTTCCAAGTGCCCCCTCTGCGGTCCATACGCACCATCCGCAAGATCTGCAGGAAGCGAAGGCTACGCAATGCTGAGGTGGCAAAGATGTTACCTTGGCTACCAGCGGACACCACAGCAATGGAAGCTATGAGGACAATTATGTCTGGAAAGAGACAGAAAGAGATAAAAAACAACTTCAATACTTTTGTAGTATTTACAGTCTTGTAAACTTTCATGAGAGTCTAATGATAATGTATTGCAGAGCATATGAGTGATACACATGATACTATAACATGTTCCAAATAGGTTTTGGAGAGTTAAGGATTTGAAATGGTATGGTAGTTGTGGGTAACATCTTCACGTTCCAGCTCTGTGCAAATGTCCCCCACTTATCAGGCTGTTGGTGCCCAACACCAGAGAGCGTAGAGGGGGCCCGGGGCCTCAAACTGTGTTGATCTGGAGCTCTGAGACTGGTTAAGAAAATAGACACAGTGTACTGGAGGAGTCATCACATGGATCTAATGTACCTAGTATTCACTTTCAGACAATCAGAGAAGAAAGGAGAGAGAGTGTGAGGGATAGATAAAGGGAGAATGAGAGGGGTAAAGAGGGTTCACACAAATCCACATCCTTAGGGCCACGGAGATAGTCCTGAAGAACATACAAACCTCTACTTCTTCTACAGTACACTGGGATGATAGTGTGTTTCGCTCCAATTCACATCTATCACATTTCAGCAAACACATTTAAAATTCTGAAAATCTAACCGTAGCTGGTTTTAGTCTTCTCTATTGGGAGAAGAAACAGATAGTGATCTAATGTTCTTGTAAACTGTATTTATCCTTCTTTTATGAGAACTCAACGCCAGCTTCTGTTTTCTGTTTCTGTATTGAAGTACGTCATCTGTCAATCAGAAGTCAGCCTTGAATATTGACAGTCTTGATGATCATCTCTCAACAACAAGATCTCATAGCTTCCATTCGAAATTTGACATATTATGGATGAACGTTTATTTTCAATGCATTACAAGGTTAAAACAGAAACAACTCAAAGGTGAACAGTTTAGGCATTAATTCCGAATGGTTAAACTAAGGGCTATGGTTTGGGGATGGCTCCGCAAACCAATCGGCACTGTTTCCATCAAGTATCCTCGAGTATTCTCAAGTATTCTCACAACTTGCTAGAGCATTGTGAACTGCCGTATAGCAGTGCACTTCGGCTCTGAGCATCATGAGTTTGAGCCCAGTGTTGGGCAATCGTTTTTCTTTTTTTGTGAACCACGAGGAAGGCATATATCGACATCAGGACCTTTTCAAATGTCGAAATCGAAGTCTATTTCTAGTAATCAGGCTGCATCTCTCGGTGATAGCACCTTTACAGTGCAGCACACACACACACACAGTTACCTATGACGCAGAAGGGTTTCCTGGCAAAGCGGAGGCGTCCCTGCCAGCCCCTGTAGCGACAGCAGCAGCCTGCGCTCCATATCCTGATGATGTACTCCAGCCCAAACACCACGATCATCACAAACTCCTACAGGACACGCACGAACACACGCACACACACAGTCACAGCCCATTATTGAGAGTCAAGAGGCGAGGGGCGAAAAGTTCGCTATGCTGTAAATACCAGACATTTTAATAGAAAAGCCAGCAATTAATAATGATATCCAATAATCAATATACAGATGTTGGATCTTCATTTGACCCTCTATTTGTCGCGGAATAATCCTGCAGCAGGAGGATTTGGATGAATATTGAATATTTAGAATCGCCGCCAGGGGGCAGTTAGAAGCGGTGTTAGCAGGCTATACAGTAACTTAGACTGCAGGTCCACTGGGCGTCAATTCAAATAACCAATGTAGGCTACGGGCAGGCTACACCTCATCTTGTGTGAATTCTTATGTAGATTATAATAATATTTGTAAGGGGTAGACATATTATTTAAATTTTTATTTTAGATTAACAGTTTTATTATACAGTACCAGTCAAAAGTCTGGACACACCTACTCATTCAAGGGTTTCTCTTTATTTTTACTATTTTCTACATTGTAGAATAATAGTGAAGACAACAAACTATAAAATTACTCATATGGATTCATGTAGTAACCAAAAAAAGTGTTTAACAAATCTAAATATATTTTATATTTGAGATCCTTCAAAGTAGCCACCTTTTGCCTTGATGACATCTTTGCACACTCTTGGCATTCTCTCAACCAGCTTCACCTTGAATGCTTTTCCAACAGTCTTGATGGAGTTCCCACATATGCTGAGCACTTGTTGGCTGCTTTTCCTTCACTCTGTGGTCCAACTCATCCCAAACCATCTCAATTGTGTTGAGGTTGGGTGATTGTGGAGGCAAGGTCATCTGATGCAGCACTCCATTACTCTCCTTCTTGGTTAAATATCCCTTCAAAAGCCTGGAGGTGTGTTGGGTCATTGTACTGTTGAAAAACAAATGATAGTATCACTGCAGAATGCTGTGGTAGCCATGTTGGTTAAGTGTGCCTTGAATTCTAAATAAATCACAGACAGTGTCACCAGCAAAGCACCCCCACAACATCACATGTCCTCCTCTATGCTTCACGGTGGGAACCACACACGTGGAGATCATCTGTTCACCTACTCTTTGTCTCACAAAGACATGGCAGTTTTGGACTCAAATTTGGACTCATCAGACCATATGAAAGATTTCCACCAGCCTCATGTCCATTGCTCGTGTTTATTGGTCCAAGCAAGTCTCTTCTTCTTATTGGTGGTTTCTTTGCAGCAATTCGACGATGAAGGCCTGATTCACGCAGTCTCCTCTGAACAGTTGATGTTGAGATGTGTCTGTTACTTGAACTCTGTGAAGCATTTATTTTTTGTTATTTATTATTTGGGCTGCAATTTCTGAGGCTGGTAACTCTAATGAACGTGTCCTCTGCAGCAGAGGTATCTCTCGGTCTTCCTTTCCTGTGGCGGTCCACATGAGAGCCAGTTTCATCATAGCGCTTTATGGTTTTTGCGACTGCACTTGAAGAAACTTTCAGTTGTTGAAATGTTCCCTATTGACTGACCTTCATGTATTAAAGTAATGATGGACTGTCATTTCTCTTTGCTTATTTGAGCTGTCCTTGCCATAATATGGACTTTTACCACATAGGGCTATCAACTGAAAACCAACCCTACCTTGTCACAACATAACTGATTGGCTCAAACGCATTAAGAAGGAAATACATTTCCACAAATTAACTTTTAACAAGGCACACCTGTTAATCGAAATGCATTCCAGGTGACTACCACATGAAGCTGGTTGAGAGAATACCAAGAGTGTGCAAAGCTGTCATCAAGGCAAAGGGTGGCTACTTTGAAGAATCTCAAATATAAGACATATTTTGATTTGTTCAACACTTTCTTTGTTACTATCTTTACTGTCAAAACAGTGCACAGTAAGTGTATATTTTGCATTTGTGAAAATATTTTGATGTGATTTGAAAGTAAAGGTCTTCATGTTTCTAGAACCATATAGCGATTGAGAATCGATTCATGTTTAGATGGAGTAGTTGTCTGTTTTGGCAGCCAGAGCCAGTTGACTTCTGAAAATTACCCACTCATAGGCTTGGTCGTGCCATGACATTGTTATGAACTTTCTATCGTCGCCCTCTCAAGCCCAGTCATTCTGGATGGAGGCTAACTACTGTTTAGTCTAACTTACACTATAGTTTCTGGAAATACAATGACAGTCAAATATTTAGTAGGAAACAGCTTTGCCAGCATTATCATGTCGTCAAATTTACTTTAGACGGATGACAATGTTGTTATTAGCTAGCAAAGTTCTTAAAAAAAACCATTTGTTTAAAACTTCTTATGGCTGCAATCCTGTTAACGGGGTGATATGACAACAGCCAGTGAAAGTCCAGGGCGCCAAATTCAAACAACAGAAATCTCATAATTAAAATTCCTCAAACATACATGTATCTTATACCATTTTAAAGGTAATCTTGTTGTTAATCCCACCAAAGTGTCCGATTTCAAATAGGCTTTACAGCGAAAGCACCACAAACGATTATGTTAGGTCACCGCAAAATCACAGAAAAACACAGATATTTTTCCAGCCAAAGACAGGAGTCACAAAAAGCAGAAATAGAGATAAAATGAATCACTAACCTTTGATGATCTTCATCAGATGACACTCATAGGACTTCATGTTACACAATACATATATGTTTTATATGTTTTGTTCATATTTATATCCAAAAGCCTCAGTTTACATTGGCGCCATGTTCAGAAATATATCATGAGAAATTGCAGAGAGCCACGTCAAATAACATAAATACATGTACATAAAGATACATGTTTTACATAGAATTAAAGATACCCTTGTTATTAATGCAACCGCTGTGTCAGATTTCAAAAATCTTTACAGCAAAAGCAAAATATTCAATAATCTGAGAACAGCGTTCAGCCACAAAAGAAGCCATACAGTTACCCGCCAAATTGTGCAGTCAACAAAACTCGTAAAAAGCATTATAAATCTTCACTTACCTTTGCTGATCTTCGTCGGAATGCACTCCCAGGACTCCCACTTCCACAAGAAATGTTTGTTTTGTTCGGTAATGTCCATAATTTATGTCCAAGTAGCTACTTTTGTTAGCGCGTTTAGTACACATATCCAAACGCTCGTGCAGGTCCAGGCGAACGTCGGACGAAAACTTCTAAAGATTATATTACAGGTCGAATAAACTTGTCAAACTAAGTATAGAATCAATCTTTAGGATGTTTTTATCATAAATATTCAATAACGTTCCAACCGGAGAATTCCTTTGTGTCTATAGAAGTAATGGAACGCATGTCGATATCATGTGGAATGCGCATGACCAGGACCTGGCTCTCTGCCAGACCACTGACTCACACAGCTCCCATCCGGCTCAACATCACAGTAGAAGCTTCATTCAACGTTCGACAGACTGTTGACATCTAGTAGAAGCCGTAGGAAGTGCAAACAGATCCATATCCTACAGTGTTTTCAATAGGCGATGAGTTGAAAATCGACCAACCTCAGATTTCTCACTTCCTGGTTGGATTTCTTCTCAGGTTTTTGCCTGCCATATGAGTTCTGTTATACTCACAGACATAATTCAAACAGTTTTAGAAACTTCAGAGTGTTTTCTATCCAATACTACTAATAATATGCATATATTAGCAACTATGACTGAGGAGGAGGCCATTTACTCTGGGCACCTCTGTGCACCTTTCATCCAAGCTACTCAATACTGACCCTGCAGCCATAAGAAGTTAAGCAAGTCAGCCATATCAGCTATGTTTTTTTAAAGGCAGTAAATGAGGCTGAATAAACTGTTTTGCTGCCAGACAAGGCTCCGCTGATAGCCAGGTGTAGCAGTGGTAAGGTGTTGGGACTCTGCTGTTGGGACAGCTTTATGTAGGCCCTAACAGCTTGTGGGCACCGTTTGGCACCGTTATATAGTGCAATTAATGTATTGTTTAGATGTTGTTGTGTTGTGTAGTGGCTTTGATGGAATACATCCAAGGACCTTATTCATGGCTTACCTGTTTCGTAACAATATTGTTTTTAACGTTAATTTGGACTGATGGCCGACTGAGTATTCTACCCAATGCATCGTCAATGAGTGCTGATGAAGATTTCATCAAAAGTGCATTACAGTGGCTTGGAAATACATTGACATTCAAAAGGAGGCAAATAATGAGTAGGAAAGTCTTTCGTCATCATTTTGAAGTCACCAGGTTGACTTTAAATGCACTATAACGTTATAACTACAGTATAACGTTATCTAGCTAGCTAAGATTAAGGGGAGGCTTAAGGGGATGTATTCTACTATTCTACTGACAATTGAGATGTACAAAAAATGGCATAAGGGAACGACAAGTAGATAAGAGGCAATAAGAGACAATCAGGATAAGAGGCAATCCGTAATTTCGATTAAGACATTAATGATCGAGCTAGGGCGGATGTAGTCAATATAACTATTTGTTCAGCACTTTTGAAAAGTACAGTGACAGAATTCAGAGCATGGGCCGTTCTTACACTGTTCTCCCTGTACACCAAGTCAGAACCGTAGGATAAATAATGGGGCCACATAAGCAGACAATGAAAGCTCTTACAATATTCGATGATTACATTTCTCTAAAACAGGTCAAATGCTACATGTGCACCACCAAGTCAGAACAGCTGGCGAAATTAAGAGGGGAAAATAGACCCAATTATTAGGGTGAGGCACATGGGTTTACAGCTTACTACACAACATACACTTAGGATTATTTTCTTAGCTACAGTATGCATATCTCCCTGGCATATTACATAATTTATGCAGCAGCATACAAACATTTTTGGACTGACCTTGTTGTGCTGTACCCTCTTGGACAGGATGGTGGCATGGTGGTCCTTTGTGGGCAAATTTTGAAATCAACAGTCTGGCATTCTCTGGATTTTTGGTGCTTTCAAGACAACTGGGAACTCTGAAAAAAACTAAGTTAAATCATGATGACATCATTATGACTTACAATTCTGAGTTGGATGACCGTTCAAAGCGTATTTTCCCAGTCGGAGCTCGTTTTCTCCTGAGTTCCCAGTTGTCTTGAACTCACTGAAGTCAGATTTCCCAGTTCCGAGTTAACAGTTGTTTTGAGCGGGGCAGAAATCATGCTGGATTGACAGCATGGCCAAAGTTGAATGTTTTCATTTTAAGTTTGGAATAGAGACCCTTAAACCCAGACTTTGAACCATACAGCCACTCCACTGAGTAGCAGGCTAGTGATTGCTTTGCAATGCTTGTAGTTAGCCACTGATTCCTTACAAACCACTCATTGTTGAATTTGCAATTTCCAACTTGTTCTGTAATGTTTATGTCCAATGGCCGATGAGCACTGATACATTTTATCTATAATTTATCTTCATTATTTATCTTCATATGACAAAGATTAAAAAGGATTTGCCAGTAGATTATCGACTTGATTCATGATGATGACTGCTAGGTAAGATTTTGAAATCAAAGCTACTGTAGATATAACGTGATTTGACATCATTTTATCTGTGGCCATTGACCCCGAGCCTTCTTGGATGGGTACTTCTAATGTAACTCTATGGCAGCATCCAAGGGGCTTGAATTTCCGAGCTCCACCCTTAGATTTGGCAGTGACGTTGTGTCCCCATGAGTGACAGAAAATCGTATTTTCTGCTGGCTGCCCCACCACCCCAGAAAGCATTGAGCTAGGCTGAAACCCCTGCATTTTGGAGCTGCCTTACTCAAGAAATAAAAAAAGAGACCATGTTTGTATGTGGTTTTATTAACTCAATGATTTTATATTGTTTGCAAACTGATATGTGACACATATTAATGCCAAAATAGCATGCAAAACAGGCAACCCCAATTTATCTAGTTATTATAGATTTTTTATTGATGAATAAACAAGTTGTGGGTGTGTCGTGGGTTGGCCCCTCACTGGCCAATCAGAATGTGCTCCATGGCTAAACACATGGTTGCTTCAAGTTATGTATTTATGGTATTTTAGTATTGCCTTGGAATCAACTCCAATTCCGGTTTACAGAAACAAAATGTAAACCTATCCTATCTTTGCTAAATGTGTTAACTTGAACCTGTTTGCAGTCCACATTGTTCTAAGTAATTTCATGGCTTCAATATTGAAATATATACATAGCATTTGCACTGATATAGGGGTTAGGCCTACTGTAAATTGCCTTATGCGAGAGCATGGACAAGATTAAATTCATTATTGATACGGCCTAAAAGAGAGAAAATAATTCTAATCAAATTATAAACAAAAAGAAACAACAACTTTTTTTAAATAGGCTATGTCTAAATACACTTACAGGCACCGTAATTGCTTCCCGTGGGCATATAATATTAAAAAACAGACTATGGAGGGTTTTACGCACATCCAAACTTTTCACAGTAGCTGGACAAAGATCCAATATAAAGAGCGTGCTGTTGAACCATCCTTCATTATAGTCCAAATAGGTGAGGTTCACCAGTATTTACCAAGGTTCTCATCTCTTGTTTCATAATGGACATGGACACATGTAGCCTACAGTGGTTCCTCTTTTAAAAGTTGCATCATACATCCTGTGGCATTCTGTGGCACGTCATTTATTTGTCAGACATTTTTTTCTGTTACTGCAAGTTATTGCTAGTTTGACCACCAGAGGGCATCTTTGAGAAGCACTTGATAGTACTCCGTATTGGCATTACCAGAGAATTTAATGCCTTTTTTTATAACATAGTATATGGGATTGATTAAGAAATGTGGCTTAATTAATTTGAATTATATTACAGTGTTTCTATTCAGAGAAAAAAGAAAAAAGATACCCTCAGGGTTTCGTTAGGATGGAATGGAAAATATGTACAGAGTGACGGTCGGGAGTAGGCTACAGGATTGGAGCATTCTAAATTGTTTGCCTTCATTAGACACCTTTGTTCCAATATTTCTGTAAATCAGTGATATTTATTCCCATAGTAATTCGTTATGGATCCATAACTAAATCAACATCTGCATTTTGAAAGAGCATTTTTTATCATTATTTTATTAACGAAACGTGTTTATTTGTTTCTTAGGCTACTGTGCAGTCTACAATACATACTGTAGTAAACATGGGAAAGTGCCTAATTCCTTACATAAGGGAGCAGGCCATGTCTGTACTACAAAATGCAGGGCCCGGGGTTCTAATTCCCATTGGGGAGGAAGGAGTAGGCTGTCCTTGTAAATGAGAATTTGTTTTTAACTGATTCCATATGTGTTATTTCATAGTTGTGATGTCTTCACTATTATTCTATAATGTAGAAAATAGTAAAAATATAGAAAAATCCTGGAATGAGTAGTTGCATCCAAACTTTTGACTGGTACTTGCTGTAACGGAAAATATGGAGCTGTACAACGTGATGGTCGGCAGTACAGTACTGGGCTATTTAGCTAAAGAATCCTTGCAGGGCACGAGGAAGGAGTAGGCTGTCCTTGAAAAATAAGAATTTGTTTTTAACTGACTTGCCTAATTATATAAAGGGTACACTAAGAGCATAACATTTATGCACCCTAATTTTCTAATTCTTGTCTAACCAATACCCAAATGGAGATTAAGTGAAAATAAAAATCTCATTGATTTATCAAGACCAGTCCCCATGCTTTCCTCGGTGCTAAAATAGTTGTAGGCTTTTGCTTCTAACTTTAATATGCTCTTTAAATAAATAAGATCTACACAATTTTTAACAGGACATTACTGAACACCAGTGAGACTCATTTCGCCTACAGTATTTCTAAAAATATTTTTTTCAATGACGTTATTCTCCGCCAACAATTACATTTATAGGATTGGAGGACTCTAAATGGATATCTAAGTGGCATTTTCCATTAGGATCTGTGAGAATATCTGAATTACAAAGCAGTCTTTATTTAAATCATGTTTCTAGTCTATTGCATAGTTACAATGTATAATCATTGATGTCCCAGGAGCAGGAGCAGGAGTGGTAAACACTGTTGAAGTGTATAATTGTAATACGTACATGCAGACACAGCATTATTCACAGAATGGAGTTTGATACACCTGGTATTGGATATGACAGAAAAAAAACTTGCTAAATAGCAATTTTCGTAAATTAACTTTATGACAAAAAATACACACAATCATTTGTCTCTACATTAACTAACATATTCCTCTCAATTGTAAATGTTTTGCTTGACTCGTTATGACGGTATAACTACTTACATTTTGTCAGCCATCTTTGCTGAAGAAAGTCACCAGGGAGCAGTGGCTCGCGTCAAATTCGTCATTGGAACCACTCGATATGATTGGTCATATAAAAACCTTGGGACCCAAATGCATAATGAGTTCTCTAACTCCCCCTTGTGGTGGTCTGGAGCAATGAAGCTGTGACGGTGGGTACCTCTCAGTCCTGTAGTGTAAGCACGCAACTTTTAAAGGAGGAACCACTGTACATCACGGATGTGGTTTTACACACGATGAAAGCATAGCTAAAATAATGTACGCCTGCCTATAATACATAGATAAAAAGGGAACATCAGCTCAAGGTTTTGCTCCTTTCCAACTTGATATTTTAATAAAGATTTGAAAAATAAAATTGTTTTCCAAGCAGTTTCACGAGCCAAACACTTTATCGACGATCTTGATGAGCTACTTGATTACAAAAAGAAAACAGACTTCATTGAGAGGAGGGTAGGCTATACTTGGTTTTTACATCTTGTTCCATGCGCATATGAGCAGTGTGCATTACGGCTGGATAGGCTGCGTTTCCGATGTCAAAATGAATGCCATAACCAACTGCGTTACCGCTAAAACCAGCTTTTGGTTGGTCTTCAATGTCCCTACCAGCGCTGCCTGAACTTAGCACTTTGGATTTTTAACCTCTACAGGATCGGTCCCCCCCCACCCCCCACAGGAAGGTTGAGCTAACGTAGGCTAATTTGATTAGCCTGAGGTGTTAAGTAACAAGAAAATGTCCCAGGACATAGACATATCTGATATGGGCAGAAAGCTACACTTTTTGTTAATCTAACTGCACTGTCCAATTTACAGTAGCTATTACAGTGATATAATACCATGATATTGTTTGAGGAGAGTGTACAGTTACAGTATGAACTTGAACATGTATTAATAAACCACTTAGGCACATTTGGGCAGTCTTGATACAACATTTGTAACATAAATGCAATGGTTCATCGAATCAGTCTAATACTTTGCACAAACACTGATGCCAAAATTGAAATTGCGCCTATCCTGGAATATTACATTTTGGCCTTTCTCTTGCATTTCAACGATGATGGGGAAAATAATGAGAGAATTATCCCTTTGTATTATCTTTTACCAGATCTAATGTGTTATATTCTCCTACATTAATTTCACATTTCCACAAACTTAAAAGTGTTTCCTTTAAAATGCTGTCAAGAATATGCATATCCTTGCTTCAGGTCCTGAGCTACAGGCAGTTAGATTTGGGTATGTCTGTCACATCTGCTCCTGCAATGCCCTCTACTGCTCATCCTGTGTCTCCCTGACCTGCCTCCACTCCCCCAGTACTTTCTCCCTTGCCCTCTGTGTGTGTGTGTGTGATTGTGTGGGCAGAGACAGGTGTGCTGGGGTCAGAGCAGATCCCCACCAGCTGCAACCTGTTCCATAATCAAGACCTCTACTAATACTCAGCCCTGCCACTTCCACGCTGCCAGATTGTAATCTCTGTCAGTCTACATTTCTAGCTGTTTGTTACTATTCAGATCCTGTTGTGCCTGTTTTCCTTGCCTGACGCTGTTTTCCTCTCCTCTACAGTTCTGCCAGCTCTGACTCTGGTACCTGTCTCCAGTCCCACGTCTTCTCATCCTGCTACTCTGCCCTGGATTCCCCACTCTACTACTCCCCTGGATTCCCCTCCGGCCTGCTAACCCTGTCTCAACCCCTCTCGCGCCAGCCTCAGCCTCCACTCCTAGTTTCCAGCAACCTGCACGAGCTTCTCCCGACCTGCACTCCATGTCCCCCCTGTGTCAATAAATACCTTGGTTACTTCATCCCAGTCTCCTCGTCTGAGTCTGCTCGGGTTCCCGTTCCACTCCGCAAAACAATGTCATTTTAGGCGAAAAGTTTTAAAAAAGGGTGCGATCCTTAAGAGGTTTTAAGGGCACGCCTCAAATATTTTCCACCCCTCCCATCTAATCGCAAGCGTGCTGATGTTGAACAGGTCAAATGCATAACCTGGTGTTAGGGCTGGAAAATGTCAGTGTTACAGTTTTTTTCCATGACAAAATTGCAAACTACCGTGCGTTTGACACTAGCACCACCTTAATGCCAGCCACAAATTGAGCCCTAAAGGCGATGCATCTATTTGTTAAGCATTTTGTACCATGGCAAATCTACTGTGGCAATTTATCCAACACTTTGTATGAATGGAAACTAATGTTGGTGTAGCCTACTGTTATTTTATTTGTTTCCTATTTATGTTATCCAAAAGTGTCTGGTATAGTAATTTCTTATCAAGATCGGGGTTAAAATGTCTGTGTGTGACCAACCGCCTTGATTCGGTCGTATGTATTAAAATGTGAAATTGTGTTTTTTACATTGGATAAAAGTAGAGACTCAGAGCTACAAAATGGTATATAATGCACTGTATTTGAGGAACTATGGGAAAGTAATTCTGCTTTGAACTTGTAACCCCACTTTGAGAAAATGGCCATAGAATATTTTGGTACAATTACTGGAGAGCTCTTTTGTCTACACCCATTCAGCATTGTTCACACCCTCCAAAGCCTTAGCCCCACCCATCTCTTTAAGGATTCACATATGAGGTCATGTAGTGTGGTAAAGATTAAGACTAAAAGTAGTATCTTTACAATAAGGAAAAATTCCAGGTAAACAAAGTGTCCAGAAAAATATTTTCAAAATATTAGATGTCATTTACCCAGACACACTTGTCTAAATTGATGGGTCATGTAAAATAAATTCTATAACCCCCAGCCACATCTTGCTAAGTGGATAGGTCTCTACAGAAGGTGTAAACAGTACACCTAAATGGTTTCTTGCATAGTAGCAATATCAAAAATAATGCCAATATAAAGAAAAAAGTAACAAGTATCAATGCCAATAGAGAAAGAACAAAATAATATACAGTATGTACAACAACAATATCAGTGAGACTTGTGATGAGGTAGTTATATGCATACAATCAGGGGTAAAGTGGCTGAGCAACGTATGGCATGTGTGTTAGGAGATAGTCATGTGAATGTCCATAGAGGCAATGCAGATAGTGCTGATGACTGGGAACCTGCCCCCAGTGATGATCTGGTTTGTCTGAACCAAGCACGAACAAGGGAATACATATTCAGAGAGCCTGTTTCTGTCCTGCCATTGACTTTGGTGCAGCTAGCTAAACAATTAACCATAATACAAATCCTTAGAGTACTAGCAATGCAAACTGATTGTCATAGCTAGTTAAAGTTAACCAAATATGTTCAATGCTAACATTAGGCTATAAGTAGCAATGAAAATGGATTTCTGAGAAAATATTACTACACAGATCATACACTTAATGTTAACTAGCGAGCCAGCCACCTAACGCCAGCTAGCTAGGTAACAGTAAGCTTTAAATTGCAATGGAAAAAAAATCGGACAAAATTAGAAACGTATAATATCTGAAACTGTAGCTAGACTCTTACCTGTATACCTGGATGAATGCTTCACGGCAGACTGCAACCCCTTTCATTAAATAAGACGTCCTGTGTCGTTTCCATTTTGTTTGTACAGCTTGCTTGGCCCGCTGTGTCAAGTCACTCTGATTTACACTGACCGTGAGCAATGCCATAAGAATCATAAAATCTTTCTCCCTTTCTGTCACGGATGCTATGGCTGCTCTTAGTTTGAAGATGTAATCCGGAGACAGGTGTTTCATACAAAAGCCTTCTGTGTTCTCTTTTCATCTCCTTATCATACTCTGCTTCTACCATACAGTCTACTGATTTCAAAACTCGGTGAACTTCTTCCGTGACAATAACACTGTTGATCGCCGTTTCTTCCCCATCACTGTCATGAGAAGACACTACAATGTATTTTTCATTTAAAATGCTTTTGTTTACCTAAATCAGGGATTTCCTCATTGTCTGGTTCATTTTCAGAGTCAGAGAGAGTCAGCATGGTACAATCGTCCTCCTGAAAGGTACAACTTTTTCCCACTGACCTTTGTCGATAGCGCTTGATAAATTCAGGGCAGCAATATTATTGGGAGCATTAGCAACACATTTGTAGTTCTCCTTGGCTAACGAAAAAACAACAGTAGAAAGGATTATCTACACATAACGAGCAGCTCATTTTATAGACAGAAGATGCTACAGTGGTTCTTCCTGTAAAAGTTGCATCATACTGCAGCACACCTTGCGGGCTACCGCAGAATTCTATGGCACGTTATTTAATTGTCAGACATTGTTGCCATTAATGCTAGTTAGTGCTAGTTTGACCCCCAGAGGGCATCTTTGAGAAGCATTTGACTTTTTGTAATATTGGCTGTACTAGAGAATTAAAAACATTTTTTGTAAGAACATAGTATATTGGAATGATTTTAAATTTAGCTTAATTAATTTGATTAATATTATGGTGTTTCTATTCCAAGAAAAATGAAAAACGAAACCCTCTGGGTTTCCGTTAGGAAAATATGGCGCTGTAGAATGTGACAGTTTCCACATCCTAATTGTAGGCTAACCAATAGCCAAACGGAGATTCAGTGAAAATAAAAATCTCATTGATTTATCAAGACCAGTCCCCATGCTTGTCTCAGAGCAGTGCTGTCTTGACCTCTGAATGCTGTCTTTTCCCCCTTCCACTTGCCTCTTCCATTACTTTTTCCAGTAAGCAACTATTTGTTTACCTTCATTAGCCTACTTTGTTTCAATATTTCTGTCATTCAGTGATCTTTATTCCCATAGTAATTCGTTATGGATCCATATTGAAAATTACATGTGCAAGAGACAGTGGTAATATTTTTCCTTTTAGAGACTATACTTGGTGTCCTGGTCAGGATAACCAAAACATGTACTTATTAAAAGACTATCAGAAAGAATGTTGGTACTTATTTATTTTGATCCAAAGCCATGAATTAGTGAGTCACTCAGCTTTATGTAGGTGCCGAGGCTATATGACTGCGACATCATTAAATCTTGATTATTTAGCAAACATCACTTATTCAGTCAACACATACACTACTGTTCAAAAGTTTGAGGTTACTTAGATTGAAAGAAAAGCACATTTTTTGTCCATTAAAATAACATAAAATTGATCAGCAATACAGTGTAGACATTGTTAATGTTGTAAATGACTATTGTAGCTGGAAACGGCAGATTTTTAATGGAATATCTACATAGGCATGGCATTCAAAAAAATTGGCCGTTTCCAGCTACAATAGTCACACAACATTACAACATTAACAATGTCTACACTGTAGTTTGAATCAATTTTATGTTATTTTAATGTAGAAAAAAACTGATTTTCTTCTTTTCTTTTCTGACTCAAAACTTTTGAATGGTAGTGTATATCTTAAGAATATCATGGAATTTTATTGAAAATGTTTCTTTCTCTTAGAATAATAGTGTAACAACAGTTTCAGTAAGTAATACTGACGAGTAAAAACAAAACAAGATGTGTATTTTTTGGGTGTGCGCATGCAGGACAGAAGAATAGCAATTCTTACACTAATGTTCTAAATTCAATCACCTCTTTCATCCTCATCATTCAGTTAATTGAAATTCCATTTTGAAGTTGTACACAATTATCAGTTTCAATTTGGTCTATGTCGCCCATTCATTGTCATTTAGAGACACATTAGCGCCTTGGGACCCAAAAGCATAATCAGTGCATTACCTCCCCCTTGTGGTTGTCTGGAGCAATGAAGCAGTGACGCAGGGTACCGTACTAAACCACAAATTACCTCTAAGTCCCGCAGCATAATCTCAAAACGTTTAGTTGAGCAACCACTGTACATGGCAGACCAATCTGAAACTCATCCTTCGGCATCTCCAGCCCATTCATTATCTCAGCCAGTTTTTTTTTAGGCTCATCATTTAACATCTTTATTTGTATTAACAACAAGTTTGTTATTAAGGCACATGAAAGTTCAAATGTTCCAGAAGGCATTTCTGTTAAACAACGCATTTTGATGAAAAAACATGCCTCTCCTGTGAAGTCGTGACTTGCGACACATGCCTAGTTTCCTGAAACGAGTCACATGTTTGAAATGTGCAACTAAATCAAGCTGATCGGGGGATTGTTATTTGTGCCAGAAGGGCCCTAACCACTAGACCACCCCAGGCTACGATTGAACACAAATTTGACAGTTATTTTGAAACACTTCACACTTGTATGTCATAGCCTAGTGGAGTGGAGACCAATATCTATCTTGAGTTATTAAGCTAGATAAAATGATGGTTATGGATGTGTATGGTTGCATTTCAGATACAGTTTTGTACATTTGAATGTTGCAGTAATAGGACCTAGGCCTACTGTATACCGTATGAGCAAGAGAGAATATTATTTTGATAGCAGGCTTGATCCCAATGGAGAAAACGAGTACTGCTCATTTTCAAGGAATCACGAGGCTCATTTGAATTTCCTGATGCAACAGGAAAATGATCTGCGACAAAAGAGTGATCTAGTTAAGATCCGACATCTGTAGCATCACTGATTGCTAACTTGATAAGGTATAGCTGCAGTAGATTAATTGGAATGTCCATAATTGTTGAGTTTTAATTTGTGTGGTCCTGCGAAATAACAAGAAAGCAATCAGGAAGATTAGTATGCAGAGTCATGAGTCTACATTGTTTCACTGCAACACACACAGTGGTGTTCACACACGCATGCACACATACATACACTTTGCTCAGCATGTGCTTTGTTGGTTCTTATGGGATGCAGGTAGAGGCAGACCGAGTAATTCATATGATTGCAATCCATCAGTGCCAAACGTAGCCTACAGTAGGGATGCTCTAATTGCGGTGTATGATAAAACATGATACGGATCTACACACGCACTCAGCACACACGTCAGCTACCCTTGAATATCTGAAAATGCACATATTTAAATATATGCACAGACAATTGATCAGAGTAACCTAGCATTGCTTTTTCAGTGTAACATTTTTTGTGTTGATTCAGGTGTGAAATTAACACTCATTGGTGCAAAAGAACCCCAGTGTTTGTGTTAATAACCAGTTAAACCAAAACCACACACATCATTATCATATTTCCCAGCATGCTCTAGTCCAGGTAGATTTTTTGAATAGTTTGTTTCAATATCTATGTTTTTGCGTGTACATTGATCAATTGATTAATTAATCTTATGCTACTCAAATATAAATAACATACATTATTCTAAACTAAGCCAATCTGTTAGTTCAATTTATTTCACCCGTTACTGAAATGGTTGTTTCAGTTTAGACAGTGGTGGATAAAGTACCCAATTGTTGTACTTGAGTAAAAGTTAAACTACCTTAATAGAAAATTACTTAAGTAAATGTCACCCAGTAAAATACTACTTGAGTAAATATCAAAAAGTATTTGGTTTTAAATATACTTAAGTATGAAAAGTAAATGAAATTGCAAAAATATACTTGTGTCAAAAGTAAAAGTAGAAATAGTTACAAATTGCTTATATTAAGCGAACCAGATGGCACAATTTTTTATTTACTTTTATTTGAGGATAGCCAGGGGAACACTCCAACACAAAATTTACTAACGAAGCATTTGTGTTCAGTGAGTCCTCCAGATCAGAGGCAGTAGGGATGACCAGGGATGTTCTCTTGATAAGTGTGTTCATTTGACCATTTTCCTGTCCTACTAAGCATTCCAAATGTAATGAGTACTTTTGGGTGTCGGGAAAAATGTATGGAGTAAAAAGTACATTATTTTCTTTAGGAATGTAGTGAAGTAAAATAAAATTTTAACTTAAGTACTTTACACCACTGAGTTTAGATGCTTTAGGTATTATCATATCTTAGTCTTCTCAACCCTGGGAGTCATTCTGAATGCAGGTTGTGGGTGAATGAACATTCTAAATGTTGGATATTCCCACTGGCTGGATTCCAATAAGAATTACACATAACTTTGCAAGTAAACATAATGTGACTTGCAGGCCTGATGTGGCCCATAAACCATGAGTTTCAGGCCAATATATTAGGGTAAAACGAGGCCCTCAAAATAAAGCATTATGAAATTCATATTGTCTTAAATAATAAAAACTTTATGAAAACATATTCACTTAGTTCTCACTTGGTGAAGGCCACAGGACTGGAAATAAATGAATGCAACAAGCATGTCTCTGTCACTAACAAATACAATCATGGGTGGTAACAATTTACTCCAAAGGCAAGGCATACTGGGAAATATGCAAATAAGGCTTTACATCAAGCAGGGTGTTAATTTAACACTGAAAGGTGTGGACCAGTATAGACACTGGAACAGTTGACACTGAAATTTGCTGTGTGTATATGTATATGTCCTAACGTCCTGTCCAGGGAGTGTACTTCTACATCAAGCTGCCTCACGCTGAAACAGGAGATAGAGTCCTGCCCCTATGAGCCAATTAGGACAAGGCTTACTTACAGTTGAAGTCGGAAGTTTACATACATACACCTTATCCAAATACATTTGAAAAAAAACAGTTTTTCACAATTCCTGACATTTAATCCAAGTGAAATAATCTGTATGTAAACAATTGTTGGAAAAATTACTTGTGTCATGCACAAAGTAGATGTCCTAACCGACTTTCCAAAACTATAGTTTGTTAACAAGAAAGTTGTGGAGTGGTTGAAAAATGAGTTTTAATGACTCCAACCTAAGTGTATGTAAACTTCGACTTCAACTGTACTTCTTACTTATACGTCCAGCAGCCTTGAGGGGAAATGTAGTGGCATAAGACATAAGGACATAAGGCACTCATGCTGCTTGGGAACTCTGCTGGACTCTGACACTGATTCAATAGGTGTTGTATTGAAAACAGAGTTCCGCATAGAATAGTGTTCATTATCCTACAGATCTGATCCTCTGAGCGACAGAGAGACATCCACATCACATGCACATACAAGGACAGTAAGGCAAGTGGCAGTATATCCTTACACTCACCAGGATGAGCAGACAGTGGTTGGACAGGTCTTGATGGGCAGGGATTGTGGAGAACACTGACAGGACCAGACAGCCAAACACCAAGATGAACCTGGGTGAGAGAAACACGCAAACTCTACATTAGATAATAAATATAACACCTACAGATAATACACACAAATACATACAGTTGAAGTTGGAAGTTTACATACACCTTAGCCAAATACATTTAAACTCAGTTTTTCACAATTCCTGACATTTAATCCTAGTAAAAATTCCCTGTTTTAGGTCAGTTCGGGTCAAGAATGTGAAATGTCAGAATAATAGTAGAAAGAATGATTTATTTCAGCTTTTATTTCTTTCATCACATTCCCAGGGGTCAGAAGTTTACATACACTCAATTCGTATTTGGTAGCATTGCCTTAAAAATTGTTTAACTTGGGTCAAACGTTTCGGGTAGCCTCTCACAAGCTTCCCACAATAAGTTGGGTGAATTGTGGCCCATTCCTCCTGACAGAGCTGATGTAACTGAGTCAGGTTTGTAGGCCTCTTTGCTCACACACGCTTTTTCAGTTCTGCCCACAAATTTTCTATAGGATTGAGGTCAGGGCTTTGTGATGGCCACTCCAATACCTTGACTTTGTTGTCCTTAAGCCATTTTGCCACAACTTTGGAAGTTTGCTTGGGGTCATTGTTCATTTGGAAGACCCATTTGCAACCAAGCTTTAACTTCCTGACTGATGTCTTGAGATTGCTTCAATATATCCACATAATTTTCCTCCTCATGAAGCCATCTGTTTTGTGAAGTGCACCAGTCCCTCCTGCAGCAAAGCACCCCCACAACACGATGCTGCCACCCCTGTGATTCACGGTTGGGATGGTGTTCTTCGGCTTGCAAGCATCCCCCTTTTTCCTCCAAACATAACGATGGTCATTATGACCAAACAGTTCTATTTTTGTTTCATCAGACCAGAGGACATTTCTCCAAAAAGTATGATCTTTGTCCCCATGTGCAGTTGCAAACCGTAGTCTGGCTTTTTTTATGGCAGTTTTGGAGCAGTGGCTTCTTCCTTGCTGAGCGGCCTTTCAGGTTATGTCGATATAGGACTCGTTTTACTGTGGAAACAGATACTTTTCACCTGTTTCCTCCAGCATCTTCACAAGGTCCTTTGCTGTTGTTCAGGGATTGATTTGCACTTTTCGCACCAAAGTACATTCATCTCTAGGAGACAGAACTCGTCTCCTTCCTGAGCGGTATGACAGCTGCGTGGTCCCATTGTGTTTATACTTGCGTACTATTGTTTGTACAGATGAACGTGGTACCTTCAGGCGTTTGGAAATTGCTCCCAAGGATGAACCAGACTTGTGGAGGTCTACAATTTTTTGTTGACCTCAGGGGCACTGAGTCAGAAGGTAGACCTTGAAATACATTCACAGGTACACGTGACTCAATTTATGTCAATTAGCCTATCAGAAGCTTCTAAAGTCATGACATAATCTTCTGGAATTTTCCAAGCTGTTTAAAGGCACATTCAATTTAGTGTATGTAAACTTCTGACCCACTGGAATTGTGATACATTGAATTATAAGTGAAATAATCTGTCTGTAAACAATTGTTGAAAAAATTACTTTTGTCATGCACAAAGTAGATGTCCTAAAAGACTTGCCAAAACTATGGTTTGTTAACAAGAAATATGTGGAGTGGTTGAAAAACTAGTTTTAATGACTTCAAACTAAGTGTATGTAAACTTCCGACTTCAACTGTATATAGTACACACATATGTACTGTATATATCAAGGTCAGGTCACGCTGTCAGAAATAAACAACCTCCTTTATTACTGTAATGAGGATAAAACTGTCGATACAGAAATGTATCCCTGTTTTCACTGTTTCCTTAAACCCATGCCTTGCACTATTAGGGGATCATCAACTAGATTCAGTCGTGGGGTGATTTTTTCTGGAGCGGATGGTCGGAGGGCCGGAACATAATTACAAATAATTTGTAGACTGCAAATTGACCGCAAGAAGCCCAAACATATATAATGTTTGACTAAAACATAATCATTTCAAACCTTGCTCACATTTGTTTACGATCTCGTGTCTCTCTCTATTATGGGTAGGAATACTTGGGAACAGATTTCTTTAAATTAAAATAACTCTAGCTGATTTCCTAGTGTTTTTACAGTCTTATATGTCCAACAATGAAAATTGCACACAATAAAAAAATATAAATAATTGACTCCGAAAATTTAGGGGGCCAAATAAAACCACCCACGAGCCAAATTCGGCCCACAGGCCGCCAGTTGGGGTACCCTGGGGTATGGGGATCTAGAACGCTAAAGTAATGAGTTGAACAACTGTGGGGACAGAAACAGATACAGAGACGGAGCTGTAGAAAGCAGCTGAATCTTACAGAGTGGAAGGAAACTGCTGGCCAATTCCAGATGTACGATCTTAATTTGATCACTCTTTTGTTGCTGAGAATTTTCCTTACGTAGATGAGCTCCATGAATTACATAAATTCACTGACAACCCATACTAATACACGGTTATATTAACAACAGGATTGCACTTTTCATGTAGCCTACTTTAGCCCAGCTAATAGCCAAACTACTGACAAAGCAGCATTATGGACTAAATGTTCAAATCCTGTTGCTGTAGGATTATTTTGCTGTGACAATATAGGTGAAATTAAAATCCTACACCTGTAGATGTTTATCCAGCTGAACAAGCAGCTGACACAGAATGAAAGTGTGAGATGATTAATCTGTGTCAAAATTGGTTTTCCTCTATCTTCATCTCCATCTTTATTGCTGTCTTTTTACCCTTCCATATCTCTTTCTCTCTAAGTAAGTCCACTCTGTGGCTGGTACGGGATTTTTCATTTGCAGTAAAAAGGCCATTTTTCATCTTGTCAAGAGTGAACAAGATGCATGCTGTTATTCTCTTAGTCTGATGACTTGCTCATCTCACCCTCTGCTGTGTGTGTGTGTGAGTCTCACTCTGTATTCTTAAATCTTATCTAATCTCCACATAGCTCTGGGGCTTAACGTATTAATTGGTGTGTCTGTTTCTCTGTGCGTGTGTGTGTGTCTGACTGTTTTATCTGTGCGGTATGACGGTAAAACAAGGGAAAAGCTAATAAGTGGCTGAGAGAAATTCACTATGTATTTACCTTTGTGTTGCGTCTCTCACCCCTCATCCCCTCATCCCCTCATCTCCCTTCCCTCTCTCCCCTCGCCTTAGTCCTCTCTCTCCCCTCTCCTGGAGCTGAACTCCCCCCTTCCTCTTAGATGGTGATTCAGAACATCATTTATTTTCCATGGGATTAATGTGAAATATTAGGGTGAGTAAAGGGCTGTCGGCGGTCCACTCCAGGCTGAGTTATACCTGGAGGGGGAGGTGAGTTAGGGCATGGTTTGGACCTAACGGCCCAGGAACATCTGGTTTTGATAGAGTAGCAGACACTAATAGGCCTTTACTGTCAGACAGGCCATGCATGGACACCAGATCCGCTCCCAGCTGCTGCTGCTCAGAGAGTGTGTGTGTGTGTGTGGGTGTGTGTGCTGTGGATGAAGAAAGTTTCAAACTTTTTATAGGCTTGATCTTATACAATAATACAGATAAATTATACATTTCACAGGATCAATCGAACATAATATGGAATCCACAATGGGTTGTCATTTGTCAGCACCATTGGGACAGAAACCCTCTCTATTGTGAAATAACAATGTGTGTCTTGACCTGGGGAGGGACTTTCTGTGTCTTGACCTGGGGAGGGACTGTGTGTGTCATGACCTGTGCAGGTGCCACTACGCAACCCACCATGCGTCATTACACTTCGATAACTTGACAGTATGACACCTCTGTGACTAATGACTTCATCGATGACTGGACCAATCCATCAGTCAGTCCCTGGACAGAGAGATCAATAAACAACCAATCCAAGGTGGATAAATCACTGCCATGATTGGACAGTAACAGGCTTTTGGATTACGTGTATAGGATGGCTTTTGTAACTTGTTGTGTCCAACTTGCTTGTGGCTGATATGGTGTATGTAAATTGTATATCCCTGCAACTGTCAGACACACACAAAAAACAGAGCGACAGAGACAGACATGCAGAGAGAGAGACAGAAAAACAGAGGCAGAGAGACAGAAACAGACACAAAGAGACAGGCAGACAGACAGACAAAGCCAGAGATGGAGAGGTGAAGTGCCTCACTCTCTCCTCTGGTAACGATGAGTGCATGGAAGAGCAGAGACAAAACCATATACAGCCAAAACACCCCCCCCCCCCCCCCCCCCACAACCTAATGCCCTCTTAATGAAATGGAACAGCCAACGTGAGAGTGTAAGCGCCCTAGGAGTGTGTTCTGTTGGAGTGCCACTCTGTTTCCCTGACATAGTGGGATGTGGCTGGGGAGACGGCTTTGGTCAGGGTGGAAGTGGAGAAGGCAAATAGTGCAGTTTCTAGCTAACCATGTCTTGTAGGTCCATTTAATATCCATCTTTATCGTTAGCAATTATTCCGCCCCAAATAGTCTGCTTTTGTCAATAATCCACAAGCAACATTATAGAATGGACTGACACACACACAAAACACATTTTACCATCCTGTTTCATCTGGGCCGTGAATCTCCCTTAAGCGGACTCATCCAACTGGGCGAAGATTTAGAGTCAAGGAGCAGAAATACAGCTGTGTGTGTGTGTGTGTGTGTGTGTGTGTGTGTGTGTGTGTGTGTGTGTGTGTGTGTGTGTGTGTGTGTGTGTGTGTGTGTGTGTGTGTGTGTGTGTGTGTGTGTGTGTGTGTGTGTGTGTGTGTGCGCGTGCGTATGCGTGTGTGAATGAAAGAGAATGTGTGTATAATGTAAATGGTATATGTGGTTTAATATCCTGTGTGTGTGTGTGTGTGTGTGTGTGTGTGTGTGTGTGTGTGTGTGTGTGTGTGTGTGTGTGTGTGTGTGTGTGTGTGTGTGTGTGTGTGTGTGTGTGTGTGTGTGTGTGTGTGATGGTTCAGCTACGTGAGAGGTCAGTGTTTTCCACACCATACTGCCTGGTATCATTATCTATTTCCTCCTTTCTTTCTATGCCAGCCATGCATTCCCCTTCAATCAGAAAGAAAGTGGGAGGGAGGGAGGGAGAATAAGGCAAGTGCTAAAAATACAAACGAAAGAAAGAGAACTAAAAGGAGACGGAGGACAAGAGAGTGTGAAATTGCAACACCAAGACCTTATTGTAATTTCAACAGTAAAACACTGTAGAATGCACAGTAAAATGCCGTAAATGTGTTTTACAGCATTAATGTATTATGGGCAAAATTTAGAAAAATATTGTTATTAACTGTAATTAGAAGCCTCCTGTAAAAATTACTCTAACATACTGTATTTCTTTACAGTAATAGCTTATGCCTACTGTAGATTAAAGTGATCCGTTTCAGGCACCAACCTCATGCTGTCAGGTGAGACACATGAAGCTCAGACTATAGTAATAAATATCTTCTTGAAGCTGCTGTGAAGTGGAAGAGTATTTTCAGAAGCTGCTGGTTAGGTACCTTGACTTTATAAGTATCTTTATTGCTGGCCAACGTTGAGTTACTGCATGTTTTCTTTGCTAACCTAGCTAGCTATTTAGCTCAAGTTGACACCAGCCATTTCAGCCGCTCTAAATTGCTCGTAAATATATTACTGTGCGACCTAGAAAAACATCACCCAGATAATAATTGACAGACAGGTTTCACCATTACTACAGAGAAATGGCTTGTTTGTCGCAGTTCAAAAAGATATTACCAACATATTACCGGTGCAGCGTTTCTTAATGGGGATTGACGGGCTGCATTACACATACCGGTAAACCACGCTGTGGGCCGTACTTGCGAGCCACTAAAGCTGATGAGAATGACCAGTGCACCAGTGTTGTATCGAGATGCCTGCCGACCTAAGGTGCATCTATCACAGTGTCGCCGGCGGTAGCTAGTAACGTGGCCAATTTTTTTCCCCTCCGATGATTATATTTCAAGTAGGGTGGCAGCCTACACAAGAAATAACTCACATCGGTAGCCATCTAGATGTCACCGTGATATAGTCTACTAGTCAATGGGGAGAGCATGAACTGCAACAACACCGGGACACAGTGTCCTCCTCAACCCCTTGGGATTTGATTCACTCGGCTCTCAGCTGCGCGACATATGACATCGTTTTGCAGGCCATACCCTTTCCCCACTAACCATTTGTCTAATTTAAACAAAACTGTTCAATATAATGCTACAACAGTATTGGTAAACCTGTTCACTTAACTAGTAGTATGCAAACATTTGGCAGCACAGAAAGAAAGGGAAACGTTGTGAGTCCTGTAAAATAATATGTGCTATTGTATAGGCTATAGCGATGTTTTATTAGGGACGGATCAAAATGTACAGATTGGTTACCTGGAGGAAAATGGGGGAGGGTCATGCTTTTTCAATTTCCGTCAAGGGGAGGGTTTAGTCTTTTTAAATCTAGTCCAAGGGAAGGGTTTAGTCTTTTTTAAATCTAGTCCAAGGAAGGGTTTAGTCTTTTTTAAATCTAGTCCAAGGAAGGGTTTAGTCTTTTTAAATCTAGCCCAAGGGAGGGTTTAGTCTTTTTTAAATCTAGTCCAAGGGAGGGTTTAGTCTTTTTTAAATCTAGTCCAAGGGAAGGGTTTAGCATTTTTTTATCTAGTCCAAGGGAGGGTCATGTAATTTGTAATTGATGACATTTTCAGATTTCTCAGTGATTTAGAATTAGTTGCTTATTAGGCTATATATCGATGTGTACCCGATGCCGCCCCTCATCTGATTCTCCGCTGGGCGCGCAATAAAGTGCGCCTATAGGCTATTTATTGTGGTCTCAATCAAATTATCCATAGCCTATAGGCTATAGCACATGTGTCAAACTCAATCCACGGAGGGCGGAGTGTCTGCGGGTTTTCAAACTCCACCCTTGAACTTGAACGATGAATTACGGTTACTAATTAGTAAGGAACTCCCCTCACCTGGTGGTCTAGGTCTTAATTGAAAGAAGAAAAATAAAAAAACTTGCAGACAATCGGCCCTCCGTGGATTGAGTTTGACACCCCTGGGATATAGGCTACAAAGTGCATGATGGGAGAAGCACAGAGCAAAGTTACATTTCTAAGATAGCTGCTGGGATGGTGTAAATAAAACTATGCTGCATTACACACCGCAATGGATATTCCCAACCCTAAGCCCCGGCCTGCTCTGCTCTTGCTGAAGAAGGAAAACAATGGTGTGCTGCCTAACCAGAGGCTGTGCTGTGTAGGCCTACGGTGGCAGTTCAGGAGGCGAGTCAAAGGCTTCTTCCAAATTGTTTTTTGGATTAGGCCTAGTCCAAAAAAATCTTATGTGCGGACTAGCCTCTGTTCTGTTCAGTTTGAGAAGGAGGACCGGAGGTCAACTTTGATAGCTTGCTACCACTATAATTTATTTTATAAAAAAAAAAAAAACATTTACCCGTGATGTATTTATTAGAGTTATTGACGTCACAATTAAACAGATTCGAGTAACTTCCATTGTGGTGCTGAAACTGGAAGCAGCATCTGTGTCGTAATCAATCGAAAATGGACAGCTCATGGTGCTGAAAGTAGGCAAATTCGAGCAGGCATAGTTCATTTCTAACGCCTTCATTTTAATTAGACTTTACTTAGAACAATATGGCTTTGTGTTGGATCCTATTTCTTCTTATTTAAGAAACAAAAGGTTGTCCTACCTGTTTGACAGACAAAATTAAGCTGGAGGCTGCTATTCCCATAGATTCGTCAGTCAGTTCCTCCACTCACTCTTTAAACAGCCTACCTCCGTGTCAGTGAAGGGCTCTTAAGTTGAAACCAAGTCCCAAATTGCGGTGTGCCTCAGGCACAGGCCTACCCCTTGTTAGCTTAAGATCCTATTAT
Organism: Salvelinus fontinalis; assembly: GCF_029448725.1. NCBI lineage: Eukaryota > Metazoa > Chordata > Actinopteri > Salmoniformes > Salmonidae > Salvelinus > Salvelinus fontinalis. The sequence goes on from NC_074665.1 coordinate 25,105,352, forward strand.
ATGAAGTGATCTATAACAGAGCTTTGGTCCGCAGTGCTTTATGATAGAAACAAGCTCTAAAATACCCTGGAAGACATGACTCCGATGCATATGTGGATATCATTGTTTCGTTTCTTTGACATTCAGAGGCTGAGCTACAATCTGCTATGGCCGAGGAGACAAAAAATGGAATTTGCTTGGGACGTAATTGAATTGTGTCACTATCAATTGATTAAGCTATTCACTGTCTGTACAATAGAAGATGTTTAAACCCAGACAGCTTTCAGGGAAACACTTGTGACCTTCTCATTGGGTTAAGCCATGGAAGAAGAGTAGACAGTAGTTAAAGCTTCAATTGTTCTAACTTTTGAAAGTACCATGTTCAGATTCCTAATGACGTCTCAGATGTAATTATTTGCAAACAGGAAAAATGTCATTGCAAACGAGACACACTGATTTGGAATTGGAGAAATATGATAAGATGAGCACATTAACCTATTTCTCCGTCCAATAGCCTGTAATTTCGGTAATTTGTGTGGTATTAAAAAAGATTGTGCTAATATGTAAAACAATGTAATTTAGCTTCACAGCAGAGATGCTGTAATATATTACACAATACTGTTTTCCTTACTGTAAAACATAGATACAATGAGTGTACAAAACATTAGGAACACCTTCCTAATATTGAGTTGCACCCCCGTTTGCCCTCAGAACAGCCTTAATTCATCGGGGTAAGGACTATAAGGTGTCAAAAGTTGTCCACAGGGATGCTGGCCCATGTTGACTCCAATGCTTCCCACAGATGTGTCAAGTTGGCTGGATGTCCTTTTGGTGGTGAACCATTCTTGATACAAATGGGAAACTGTTGAGTGTGAACCACCCAGCAGCCTTGCAGTTTTTGACACAAACCGGTGCGCCTGGCACCTACTACCATACCACATTCATAGGCATAGGCACTTTTGTCTTGCCCATTCACCCTCTGAATGGCACACATAGTGGTTTGCGAAAGTTTTCACCCCCTTGGCATTTTTCCTATTTTGCTGCCTTACAACCTGGAATTAAAATCAATTTTTGGGGGGTTGTATCATTTGATTTACACAACATGCACACAACACTTTGAAGATGTAAAATATACAAGAAACAAGAAATAACACAAAAAACAGAAAACTTGAGCATGCATAACTACCCCCCCCCCCCCCCCCAAAAAAAAAAATTCAATACTTTGCAAAGCCACCTTTTGCAGCAATTGCAGCTGCAAGTCTCTTTGGGTATCTCTCTATAAGCTTGGCACATCTAGCCACTGGGATTTTTGCACTTTCTTCAAGGCAAAACTACAAAACCTATTCTCCCTCAGGAGACTGAAAAGATTTGGCACGGCTCCTCAGATCCTCAAATGGTTCTACAGCTGCACCATCGAGAGCATCCTGACTGGTTGCATCACTGCCTGGTGTGGCAACTGCTCGGCCTCCGACTGCAAGGCACTACAGAGGGTAGTGTGTACGGCCCAGTACATCACTGGGGCCGAGCTTCCTGCCATCCAGGACCTCTATACCAGGCGGTGTCAGAGAAAGGCCCTAAAAATTGTCAAAGGCTCCAGCTGTTCTCTCTGCTACTGCACGGCAAGTGGTACCGGAGTGCCAAGTCTAGATCCAAAAGGCTTCTGAACAGCTTCAACCCCCAAGCCATAAGACTCCTGAACATCTAATCAAATGGCTACCTGGACTATTTGTATTGCCCACCCCCCACCCCCTCTGGTATTATCTATGCATAGTCACTTTAATAACTCTACCTATATGTACATATTACCTCAATTACCTTGACTAACCGGTGCCCCCACACATTGACTTTGTACCAGTACCCCCTGCATATAGTCTCGCTATTATTATTTTACTGCTGCTCTTTAATTACTTGTTCCTTTTATTTCTTATTCTTTAAAAATATTTTTTTAAACTGCATTATTGGTTAGGGGCTTGTAAGTAAGCATTTCCCTGTTGAAATCGTCACCTATGACTAATAAACTTGAATTTGATTTGATTTAAAAGGTGACATCAATAATGCGTTCATTATAGCCTGGATTCCCCTTTCACCTGGATTCCCCTGCTCAGTCTATGTCATGGAAAGAGCAGGTGTTCCTGATGTTTTATACCTTCACTGTATATTATAGCGTCTCTGCTGTAATGCAAAATTACAGTATTAAGACGGCAACTCTGGGGCCAGTACAATGCTGTAAATGTACAGGGAACGGTTTTTCAGTGAACTTCCCTTACGCACTTTCCTATGTACAGTTACTGTATAACAGACTATCACTATCCGATACTGACTGATGATAATTATGTTCGTGCCGACACATGTGAACATGTGGAGTGAAATTAGAAAGGCTTCTTAGGGTAACGGTGTAGATACATATGATATTTATAACATTCTGCTATAAATACACTCTTTCTATCCCTAAAAAGTAGACCCGCATGAGAGACGATACAACAGCACAACCCCACAGTATGGAGCACCACCCTGTGCAACGTGTGTGTGTGTGTGTGTGTGTGTGTGTGTGTGTGTGTGTGTGTGTGTGTGTGTGTGTGTGTGTGTGTGTGTGTGTGTGTGTGTGTGTGTGTGTGTGTGTGTGTGTGTGTGTGTGTGTGTGTGTGTGTGTGTGTGTGTGTGTGTGTGTGTGTGATTGCTTTCCTATATTTTCCCACTGATGTAAGAGACAAATGAAAGCTGGCCCTGAGTTTGTTTGGGTCTGGGGATAGAGAGGGAAGGAGAGAGAGACGAGAAGAGTAAAGAAGGGAGAAGAGATATGAGAAAGTGAGAGGCACAGACGTACTGTCTCCTTGCCAAGAGTCTATTAGTTCATCCCTGTGTTTATCAAGTGAAGTGCAGTAACTTACCTGCTGATGGCAGCGATCAAGCACACGGTTTTATTTCTAAGCAACTACTTCACAAAACACGCCAGGGCCAAAGCCACTGGACTGAACAGAGAAACGTTCTCCAAAATGAAAAACCACAACCCCTCAGCGTTCCAAATTTTCTCCAAATGTTGTACAATCATAATCTTCATATTAACAGTGACCTGAAATGTATGTAGATCCCTTGGTTAAATAACAGAGATTCTAATGGCACTAGTAGAGTCAATCACAACCATGTTACAGTGATGCATACTGTGCTGGAAAACAGGTGGATTTGATTTCCTACGCCCAGGTTCTATATCTGATAAGTTTTTATAGGTAAGCTGTTCTATAATAGTGATTTAAAGGTCAGAGCTCATCATTCAGATTATTGACGAGAGAGAGAGGGAGAGAGAGGGAGAGAGAGAGAAAACTATAATGAACCAGTGCAGTGGCCAAATTTCCATGATGCTGCATGAGGCTTTGAAGTTGCAGTCAAGGGGGCAGTGCGGGCTCTTAAGTTAAGTGTGTGTGTGTGTGTGTGTGTGTGTGTGTGTGTGTGTGTGTGTGTGTGTGTGTGTGTGTGTGTGTGTGTGTGTGTGTGTGTGTGTGTGTGTGTGTGTGTGTGTGTGTGTGTGTGTGTGTGTGTGTGTGTGTGTGAGAGAGAGATAGAGTAGGTTGTGTGTGTGTGTGTGTGTGTGTGTGTGTGTGTGTGTGTGTTTGTGTGTGTGTGTGTGTGTGTGTGTGTGTGTGTGTGTGTGTGTGTGTGTGTGTGTGTGTGTGTGTGTGTGTGTGTGTGTGTGTGAGAGAGAGAGAGTAGGTTGTGTAGAGCTGGAGGGGAAACAAGTATAATTGTGCAACAGGTGTGTAACACTGGATGTAACAGCAACGGGTTGCAAAGTGGAGAGCTTTCACTATAAGTTTCTCACAAAGAGTTCATCTAGATCAGATAAGAAACCTATCTCTTTCTTTATCCTATCGTGGAAGTAATAGGACGCAAGGGAAAACAGCTCTCTAAAAGTACTGGCTCACATCTAAATGAGTTGGTGGAGTTGTTCTCTGTCCCTACAGAAGCCACACAGTGAAGCTGAGGTTATCTGTTTTTCTAAACATTATAATGAGTGTCTAAACCGTTGAGATATACACATCTCATTCCAAATGGGCATTAATATGGAGTTGGTCCCCCCTTTGCTGCTATAACAGCCTCCACTCTTCTGGGAAGGCTATCCATTAGATGTTGGAACATTGCTGCGGGGACTTGCTTCCTTTCAGCCACAAGAACATTAGTGAGGTCGGGCACTGATGTTGGGCAATTAGGCCCGGCTCACAGTCGGAGTTCCAATTCATCCCAAAGGTGTTGGATGGGGTTGAGGTCAGGGCTCTGTGCAGGCCAGTGAAGTTCTTCCACACCGATCTCGATAAACCATTTCTGTATGGACCTTGTTTGTACACGGTGGCATTGTCATGCTGAAACAGGAAAGGGCCTTCCCCCAAACTGTTGCCACAAAGTTGGAAGCACAGAATTGTCAAGAATGTCATTAAATGCTGTAGCATTAAGAGTTCCCTTCACTGGAACAAAGGGGCCTAGCCCGAACCATGAAAAACAGCCCCAGACCATTATTCCTCATCCACCAAACTTTACAGTTGTCACTATGCATTCGGCCCGGTAGCGTTGTCCTGGCATCTGCCAAACCCAGATTTGTCCATCGGACTGCCAGATGGTGCTGCGTGATTCATCACTCCAGAGAACGGGTTTGCACTGCTCCAGAGTCCAATGGCGGCAGGCTTTACACCACTCCAGCCTACGCTTGGCACGGCGCATCGTAATCTTAGCTGTGTTTTGGTCTCCGTTTTTTGTTTAGTTTCTACAATTATAAAGTGACTTTGGGTCATTGAAGTGCACTATATAGGTACCATATATTATTATTAGTAGTATTGCTTTGGCACAAGTTGCAGTGAGTGTATATAGTAAGTCACAACAAACTAATAGACCATAGGGATATACTGTATGATTGAGTGACGACAATACTCATAACGTTTAATGGTCTTCAAATAAGACCTGAATCATATTGTCATATATACTGTATTTATTTGTATACTTGTTCTCAATATCTCAGCAAGGTGGGTATTTTGAAGTTAATTTGCATGTATTCTGTTGTTAATCTGAGAGGGGAAATTAAGCTGTTTCTGTGCATTAATGTGAGACAGCCTGAGTCTAGAGAGTCTGTCTCCTGTCATAATCTAATTATGATAGGGCTACGGGGAGTCTTATAGATGTTATGCATAATGCTATGCAATGTTGGCTAACCCTAATGACCAGCCAATGAAGGGCCAAAGACAGGAGAGGAGGGAGAGAGAGAGAGATTCAGATTTTCTCTGCTACAGGATGTAGGACACAGCCAGACTGCAGGGTAGAGAGAAATGCATCAGTTCCTCCTCACTTCCCTCTTTTTCTCTCTCCCTCTGAGATTAACAGTAAGGTTACAGTGCTTGATGTCTGGGACCGTCTGTGGAAACACTATGTGCCTTACATGTATTCAAGGGCCTCTGTCCTCCCTTTGAAAAAATACTCCATACATGCTATTCCGTTAGATATTCCTTAATGTCAATATGCCTTGTCCATTGCTGTTCTGGTTAGTGTTTATTGGCTTATTTCACTGTAGAGCCTCTAGCCCTGCTCATTATACCTTAACCAACCTTTCAGTTCCACCACCCACACATGTGATGACATCACCTGGTTTCAATGATGTTTCTAGAGACAATATCTCTCTCATCATCACTCAATGCCTAGGTTTACCTCCACTGTATTCACATCCTACCATACCTTTGTCCGTACATTATACCTTGAAGCTATTTTATCGCCCCCAGAAACCTGCTCCTCTTACTCTCTGTTCCGGACGTCCTAGAAAACCAATTCTCATAGATTTTAGCCGTACCCTTATCCTACTCCTCCTCTCTTCCTCTGGTAATGTAGAGGTGAATCCAGGCCCTGCAGTGCCTAGCTCCACTCCTATTCCCCAGGCACTCTCTTTTGATGACTTCTGTAACCGTAATAGCCTTGGTTTCATGCATGTTAACATTAGAAGCCTCCTCCCTAAGTTTGTTTTATTCACTGCTTTAGCACACTCTGCCAACCTGGATGTCCTAGCCGTGTCTGAATCCTGGCTTAGGAAGACCACCAAAAACTCTGAAATCTCCATCCCTAACTACAACATTTTCAGACAAGATAGAATGGCCAATGGGGGCGGTGTTGCAATCTACTGCAGATAGCCCGCAGAGTTCTGTCCTACCATCCAGGTCTGTACCCAAACAATTTGAACTTCTACTTTTAAAAATCCACCTCTCTAAAAACAAGTCTCTCACCATTGCCGCCTGCTATAGACCACCCTCTGCCCCCAGCTTTGCTCTGGACACCATATGTGAACTGATTGCCCCCCATCTATCTTCAGAGCTCGTGCTGCTAGGTGACCTAAGCTGGGACATGCTTAACACCCCAGTCGTCCTACAATCTATGCTTGATGCCCTCAATCTCACACAAATTATCAATGAACCTACCAGGTACCACCCCAAAGCCGTAAACACGGGCACCCTCATAGATATCATCCTAACCAACTTGCCATCTAAATACACCTCTGCTGTTTTCAACCAAGATCTCAGCAATCACTGCCTCATTGCTTGCATCCGTAATGGGTCAGCGGTCAAACAACATCCACTCATCACTGTCAAACGCTGCCTGAAACACTTCAGCGAGCAGGCCTTTCTAATCGACCTGGCCCGGGTATCCTTCCACACACTGGGCATGTGGAAGGATATTGACCTCATCCCATCAGTAGAGGATGCCTGGTTATTTAAAAAAAAAATGCCTTGCTCACCATCTTAAATAAGCATGCCCCATTCAGGAAATGTAGAACCAGGAACAGATATAGCCCTTGGTTCTCTCCAGACCTGACTGCCCTTAACCAACACAAAAACATCCTGTGGCGTTTTGCATTAGCATCGAACAGCCCCCGTGATATGCAACTTTTCAGGGAAGCTAGAAAGCAATATACACAGGCAGTTAGAAAAGCCAAGGCTAGCTTTTTCAAGCAGAAATTTGCTTCCTGCAACACAAACTCAAAAAAGTGCTGGACACTGTAAAGTCCATGGAGAATAAGAGCACCTCCTCCCAGCTATCCACTGCACTGAGGATAGGAAACATTGTCACCACCGATAAATCCACTATAACTGAGAATTTCAATAAGCATTTTTCTACGGCTGGCAATGCTTTCCACCTGGCTACCCCTACCCTGGACAACAGCACTGCACCCCTTACAGCAAGTCGACCAAGCCTTCCCCAATTCTCCTTCTCCCAAATCCAGTCAGTTGATGTTCTGAAAGAGCTGCAAAATCTGGACCCCTACAAATCAGCCGGGCTAGACAATCAGGACCCTTTCTTCTAAAATGATCTGCCGAAATTGTTGCAACCCCTATTACTAGCCTGTTCAACCTCTCTTTCGTGTCGTCTGAGATTCCCAAAGATTGGAAAGCAGCTGCGGTCATCCCCCTCTTCAAAGGGGGGGACAATCTGGACCCAAACTGCTACAGACCTATATCTATCCTACCTGCCTTTCTAAGGTCTTCGAAAGCCAAGTCAACAAACAGATTACCGACCATTTCGAATCCCACCGCCCCATATACTACCCACCACTGTGACCTGTACGCTCTCGTTGGCTGGCTCTCGCTTCATACTCGTCGCTAAACCCACTGGCTCCAGGTCATCTACAAGACCCTGCTAGGTAAAGTCCCCCCTTATCTCAGCTCGTGGGCACCATAGCAGCACCCACCTGTAGCACGCACTCCAGCAGGTATATCTCTCTGGTCACCCCCAAAGCCAATTCCTCCTTTGGCCGCCTCTCCTTCCAGTTCTCTGCTGCCAATGACTGGAACGAACTACAAAAATCTCTGAAACTGGAAACACTTATCTCCCTCTCTAGCTTTAAGCACCAGCTGTCAGAACAGCTCACAGATTACTGCACCTGTACATAGTCCATCTGTAATTTAGCCCAAAAAACTACCTCTTCCCCGACTGTATTTATTTATTTGTTTTGCTCCTTTGCACCCCATTATTTCTATTTCTACTTTGCACATTCTTCCACTGCAAATCTACCATTCCAGTGTTTTACTTGCTATATTGTATTTACTTCGCCACCATGGCCTTTTTTTGCCTTTACCTCCCTTATCTCACCTCATTTGCTCACATTGTATGTAGACTTATTTTTTCTACTGTATTATTGACTGTATGTTTATTTTACTCCATGTGTAACTCTGTGTTGTTGTATGTGTCGAACTGCTTTGCTTTATTTTGGCCAGTTCGCAATTGTAAATGAGAACTTGTTCTCAACTTGCCTACCTGGTTAAATAAAGGTGAATCATTTTTTTTTTTAAATGTAATTTAAAGACCGAACATCTTTGGCTGATACAGAGTGTTTTCAGACAATGAGGACATCCCCAGTGTGAGAGTGCAGGAGCTCCCTGTGTGGGAGACAGAGTTGCAACAATCAACACCTCTCCTCCCCTGCCCTCTCCTCACCTCCAAACAAACGAACCATAAAGGAGTGGAAATATCGGCCTCCCTTTTCCTGAGTGTTCATGAAGAGGTTTCTATGGTCTATATATTTGGAGCTGTATCAGTGTCACTAGTTGTGCTGAGTGGGCCTCTTTTATATACACTCATCACCTCACAGGCTATACCCCCCTATTAACCCAACATAGGAGCTAGCATTGGGCAAATACACACACACACATACACACACACACACACACACACACACACACACACACACACACACACACACACACACACACACACACACACACACACACACACACACACACACACACACACATACATAATAAAATAGAATAGAATGATAACTGGTCATATCCACAGAAATCCCCAGGTGTCACAGTTTAGTTAATCCTGCCATGAGCTGGCATTGTGTCTGCATATGACATAGTTACCTCCGGGAGAAATCACAGCCAATAACATTACACTAATACAATATGCCTAAGCAGAGCAAGCATTCCAACAATGGGACAATTTGGGAATTTTTTGAATGTCCTAATCAATCTGCCTCTGAACTTATGGAAAAAATCAACAATAGGGATAAGGGCGACCAGGTCTGGTTGTCTCATGAGTTGGTTGTCACAGCGCTTATTACAAAAAAATCCAGGGGTGGCTGGTTAATAATTACAAGATAAAAATGTGTGTCCTCTTAAGGAGAAGTCATTCATGTGGTCAATTTAGGTGTAGAGTATATTCGAGTACAGTGCAGTACAGTAGTGGTGTGTGGGTAAAATCACCGGGGAAGCCAAGCCAGACAAAAAAGCCATATTACAACCTGTGTTGTGATAACTGCGTTGTTTGCTCTATAACCTGTTAGTTCTATGCCTTGACACCGCGATATACAGACCTAATGTCGAGACAATAAGAATAAATTCAAACACACCTTTGTTTCACCACAAAACCGGAGAGCGACCTCTGTCCGGCGAAGTCCATAAAATATATTGCATATAATAAACAGTTACTGTACAAGCAAGGTAATCTTTCTGACATTTTCGGCCTACTAAACAACTTTTGAATTTGAACCACGTAACGTTACCTCAAGTCGCAAAGAAAACAGGAGCTGGCTCCACAATTCCAGCACCATTTCAACGTCAACATTTCAACATCATCTAATCACCTATGCTTAGTCTAATAAAGTGACAACTAAAAGATAGCAAAAACTATTTAGTTCAATCAACGTACGCTAAATATGATGTGGCAGTACAGACTTTTAGTTTTTGTTGTACTAGGCCACCTGCCTAAAATACTTGCTTGCTAGCCTAACTTCAGCATACTACATCTAGCTACATGTTGAACTTCCATCTTCTCAGGCCAGGGGCACAATGTATGAATTTATGGTTGGATCACAATCCCTGTTATAATCATTGTCCAGTACGGAGAATTAAGTAAAACTACAAGTCCAAATCCCTATTTCAATCCATGGCTAATTTAGGAAAGGGACAATTCTAGCTAGCTAGCCACAAAAAGATGCAACGATGAACGTCTTTTTTCTGTCAATAATGGCATTTGGCTTGTGATGTGATTGGTCTGAAGCCAAATCCAAACTGTCTTCCCTTGACACTTATTTTTTTTGCGTCAGGATCATTCACAGCTGAGTTCACTCAGTTTAGCTCAACGCTGATTGGCTAAAATGTTATAACATTTTTATCAATGGATGCCAAATACTCGCTGGCATTCCTTGCATTCAATGCTACGGGCGGGAACAAATGTCATACTCTTTCTGACCAGACAGCATCAGGTAAATACGCTACACGTACTGAGACAGAGGAGCGCTGTTTCGTTTGCTCGGATGCTTTCTTCGGTGAGATACATTCAGTCTCTTGAGAATTGAAGGAAATTGATGAAACACAGAGAGACGAAAGATATAATATTTAGTATGTTTTTTCTTGGTAAGTTTTTTGGGGAAGCCTGGCTTTGAAAAGCCTAAAAATAAAATTGGCACTGACCTATTGTCCAGGAGAAGAAAAAAATCACATTGCAAAATAATGCTTTTTAGCCTATTCATTGACTGAAATATCAGTTGATGGAAATACATTTGACCAGTCATGCTTATGGGTTAATTTTCATAATTTATTGGAATTAAAGTGGTGGTTGTGTATATTCATGATGCATCTTATTTATCACACACGCACAGCATACAGATACAGAGCCTAAGCATGGAAAATCTGTCAGACAGCGCTTTTATGAGCCCAATCATTGGGCAACCATTCTAAACACAAATGTGTTTTAAACATTTCTTTGGGGGCCACGATTAAAAAGAGCTAATATTTTTATTTCTCAACTGGTAATTGTAGCGTGCTTCCCATTCCCCATTCAAATGCATAGGCAACGGAAGGCGGGCTTCATCAGCGTGTCATACATCACTTTGCAATGAGCTGGAGGCAGTATGCATTTTGAAAATATAGCTACTTAATTACCATAATCTAAATGTGATTTCTGTCATTCTGAGCACCGCGGATGGATGCCCTAATCAATGCATATGGGTCCGGTACATTTCTCAAATGTCCGGAAAATTAAAATGCTACCAGTCAAATGTCCGGCACCACATTTTCATAACGGAAACCCTGACACACACACACACACACACACACACGATTTGAGTGGAGTAAGAACCAGGGGTGCAACTTTCACGGCGGATGGGGCACATTCTGAAACTGCAATTTTGTAAAATAAATACTGTTCAAATAAAGGCTTTATATTTTCAATTGCTGCTGAAAAACAAATGGCAAACACTGACAACCAACTCCATACTGTGTAACAACCAACCTCAACTACCAGGATGGGGCTTGTTGTCACAAGTGGACAGAGTGTGTTTAATGGTTTATACTTCATGTTGGAATAAAATATAATGATACAGCTCATCCTTCAACACCATAGTACCCTCTAAGTTCATCATTAAGCTCGGGGGCCTCGGTCTGAACCCCGCCCTGTGCAACTGGGTCCTGGACTTCCTGACGTGCCGCCCCCAGGTGGTGAAGGTAGGAAACAACAACACCACGATGCTGATCAATGGTGCGTGCTCAGCCCCTCCTGTACTCCCTGTTCACCCATGACTGTGTGGCCACGCACGCCTCCAACTCAATCATCAAGTTTGCAGATGACACAACAGTAGTAGGCCTTATTGCCAACAATGACGAGACAGCCTACTGAGAGGACGTGAGGGCCCTGGCGGAGTGGTGACAGGAAAATAACCTCTCCCTCAACATCAACAAACAAAGGAGCTGATCGTGGACATGAGGAGATAGCAGAGGGAGCACACCCCCATCCACATCAACGCAACAGCACCTCTTCAACCTCAGGAGGCTGAAGAAATTTGGCTTGGCCCCTAAGACCCTCACACACTTTTACAGATGCACCATTGAGGGGATCCTGTAGGGCTGTATCACCGCCTGGTACGGCAACTGCTCAGCCCGCAACAGCAGGGCTCTCCATAGGGTGGTGCGATCTGCCCAACGCATCACCGGGGAATTCTGCTTGCCCTCCATGACATCTACAGCACCCAATGTCACAGGAAGGCCAAAAAGATCATCAAGAAAATCAACCACCCGAACCACGGCCTGTTCACTGTGCTATCATTCAGAAGGCGAGGTCTGTACAGGCGCATCAAAGCTGGGACCGAGAGACTGAAAGTCAGGTTCTATCTCAAGGCCATGAGACTGTTAAATAGCCATCACTTGCCTGCCTCCACCCAGTACCCTGCCCTGAACTTAGTCACTGTCACTAGCCAGCTACCACCCGGTTACTGAACCCTGCACCTTAGAGGCTGCTGCCCTATATACATAGACATGGAATCACTGGTCACTTTAATAATGGAACACGGGTCACTTTAATAATGTTTACATACTGTTTAACTCATTTGATATGTATATACTGTATTCTAGTCAATGCCATCCTATTCAACTACTGCTGTGCATGTGGAAAGGATTCAGACACCTTGACTTTTTACACATTTGTTACACATTTGTTATGTTAAAAATTGTTTAATTTGTTTTTTTCCCTATCAATCTCCACACAATTACTCATAGTGACAAAGTGAAAGCAGGTTTTTAGAATATGAAATATCACATTTACATAAGTTTTCAGACCCTTTACTCAGTACTTTGTTGAAGCCCCTTTGGCAACGATTACAGCCTCGAGTCTTCTTGGGTATGACGCTACAAGCCTGGCACTACCGTATTTGGGGAGTTTCTCCCATTCTTCTCTGAAGATCCTCTCAAGCTCTGTCAGGTTGGATGGGGAGCATAGCTGCACAGGACTCTCCAGAGATGTTCGATCGGGTTCAAGTCCGGGCTCTGGCTGGGCCACTCAAGGACATTCAGAGACTTGTCCCGAAGCCACTTCTGTGTTGTCTTGGCTGTGTGTTTAGTGTAGTGTGTGAGTGATTAACCTTCACCCCAGTCTGAGGTCCCGAGCGCTCTGGAGCAGATTTTCATCAAGGATCTCTCTGTACTTTGCTCAGTTCATCTTTCCCTCAAGCCTAACTAGTCTCCCAGTCCCTACTGCTGAAAAATATCCCCTCAACATGATGCTGCCGCCACCATGCTTCACCGTAGGGATGGTGCCAGATTTCTTCCAGATGTGACGCTTGACATTCAATCTTGGTTTCATCAGACCAGAGAATCTTGTTTCTCATGGTCTGTCCTTTAGGTGCCTTTTAGCAAACTCCAAGCGGGCTGTAATGTGCCTTTTACTAAGGAGTGGTTTCCGTCTGGCCACTCTACCATAAAGGCCTGATTAGTGGAGTGCAGCAGAGATGGTTGTCCCTCGGGAAGGTTCTCCCATCTCCACAGAAGAACTCTGGAGCTCTGTCAGAGTGGCCATCGGGTTTTTGGTCACCTCCCTGACCAAGGCCCTTCTCCCCCGATTGCTCAGTTTGACCCAGAGGCCAGCTTTAGGCAGAGTCTTGGTGGTTCCAAACTTCTTCCATTTAAGAATGATGGAGGCCACTGTGTTCTTGGGGACCTTCAATGCTGCAGAAATGTTTTGGTACCCTTCCCCAGATCTGTGTCTCGACAATTCTTTTTAAGAGCTCTACGGACAATTCCTTCGACCTCATGGCTTAGTCTTTGCTCTGACATGTACTGTCAACTGTGGGACCTTATATAGACAGATATGTACCTTTCCAAGTCATGTCCAATCAATTTAATTTACCACAGGTGGACTTGTGGAAACGTTTCAAGGATGATCAATGGAAACAGGATGCACCTGAGGTCAATTTCGAGTCTCAAAGCAAAGGGTCTGAATACTAATAAGGTATCTGTATTTTATATTTAATGAATGTGCAAAAAATTCTAAAACCTGTTTTAATTTTGTCATTATGGGGTATTGTGTGTAGATTGATGAGGAAAAACATATTTAATCCATTTTAGAATAAGGCTGTAACGCAACAATTCCAAATGCACTGTATACTATTCTATCCTACGTATTCTACAAATATACAAAATATTCTTTCCAAATACTGTCCATAATGTTTATAATGTATATTCATTCCATCCCATATATATATATATATATATCCGGACTCTGACATTGCTTGTCCTAATATTTGTATATTTTTTAATTCCATTCTTTTACTTTTATATCTCTATGTATTGTTATGAATTGTTAGATATTACTGCACTGCTGTAGCTACGAACATAAGCATTTCGCCACACCCGCAATAACATCTGCTAAATATGCGTACAATTTGATTTGATTTTGATAGAAAAAGGTCCCCATTTCAACTCAGTACCTTGGTCTTTCTACTAACAATCTTGTAAGATATATACCGGTGCAGAGAAATGCTCAAATTACTCAAAAGTGTGATAACCAACCCCGGTCTCCCGTACATGCCAGGCTATTGTCATGGTAGTCTCCAAATAAAGCAGATGAGAGGATTGGAGAAATGTGCTTGTGCGTTCCAAAGACACCACTTCAGGATAGATAAACACAGATGAGAACTTTTGGCAATGAACCCTCTGATCTAAATAGGAACATTGATTGGTAAAGGCTGGGGGAGCTGAGCCCAGTGTATGCATATGCATGTGTGTAAGGTGCGTGAGTCCTGTGTGTCTTGCAATCGGACCAAACATACACAATCTGGGAGGCAGAGTAGCGGGAGTGGGCTTTGATCAAAAAAATGTTTTGTTAGAATGTGCTTCCTTTGATGCCTATGGCTGGCCCACACCCGTGTAGCCTATCACAGCATAAACATTATTCCAGTTGATTACTGCCTGATTCACATCAATATCACTCATGTTGCCCTGATTAACACCACTCTGGCTTTCTGTCAATGTTTTCTGTGTGTGTGTGTGAGTGTGTGAGTGAGTGAGTGAGTGAGTGAGTGAGTGAGTGAGTGAGTGAGTGAGAAGGAGAGTGTGTGTGTAAGTGTGTGTGTGTGTGTGTGTGTGTGTGTGTGTGTGTGTGTGTGTGTGTGTGTGTGTGTGTGTGTGTGTGTGTGTGTGTGTGTGTGTGTGTGTGTGTGTGTGTGTGTGTGTGTGTGTGCTGGGGGAGTCATGAATACGTGCGTGCATGGATGTGTGTGAGTGAGAAAGAGTCAATGCCCAGGAATGTCTCCTGTAAGTCTTACTATGCAGCCCAATGCTGCCAGGACTAACACAGACAGACGGATGGACAAACGGACAGACAGACAGACAGACAGAGATGTCCATCTATTTACACTTGAGTTGCTATGACACAACATGCCCTAGAGGAGGTGTTGCATACCCCCCACTAGACCACCAGAGATTCCAGTCCACTGCTCTGTGCCCGCTATGCCACTGCCATGTGGCTATTAAGCCATTTTGATTTGTGCATGGTACGCCTGTGTACAGCATCAACAATTCAACAAAACAATTCACTTCAGATAACTCGTAAATATGCTGACGCCAAGTATTTTAAACAGTGGAATAAATTACAGTATATAATAAAACATGATTTTTTTCAGAAACATAAAGATTAAAATACAATAATGTCTGTGAATAACATCAATAGCTCGCAGTTATTGTCCTTTTAATGAATAAACAATTCGGACATGCATTATCAGCTTAAAAAGTATGACAATTTCATAAAGGTCAAAGGAGTGTTTTGTGTTGTCATTATTTAAAATGATGAAAGCTGCTAACTAAACAGAAAAGTTCAAAGGAGAAGATAAGTGAAGAAAGGAGAAGAGAAAGCACACAGAAGTGCTAATGTGTGTGCTTTCAGTCCTCAGAGATTTACATCAGTACTGGCGTCTGGGTGGCTGAGGTACGGGGTACATCTCCAGTAGAACATCCAAGCATGGTGAGGACAGCGACGAGAACACACACACACGTGCACACCCAGGCACACAGACACACATACACGCCTACACACACAAACACACTTAGGGGAAGTGCTGAGGAGAACCGTGTGGCCACATGCCTTTACACTTGCGTATAACTTAAGCTGTGCCCAGCTGTTGCAGACTGACAGGAAAGCAGCCAGCACAGTGTGAGCATGTGTGTTTGCGTGTGCGTGCGTGCGTTCGTGTGTCCACGCATTCAACTGTCTGCTATTTCCTGAGCAGTCGGTTACGACAGCAAGTGCAGCTGCCTCTCACAGTGATATTTCACAGTGGAAAAGGAAGCTGTCTAAGCTGACTGTAAAGTCATTTAAAGCAATATACTGAAGCTCAACAGCTAACCAGCTCGCATGCGTGTGTGTGTTTATATCCAAATGTCTGTATATTGTATGTTGCATAGGCGTGTATGTGTCTGTGTGCGCACGTGTGTGTGTGTTCTCGTCGCTGTCCTCACCATGTTCTAGTAAAGATGTACCCTGTTGTGTAATTGTGTGTGTGTGTGTATACTTTGTGTGTGTGTGCTCTCCATAGACCCTCAGTTCCTGCATCTTTAATTGATGTGGTCTTCTATAAATACACAGTCAAGGTGCAGACCTTTACCTGCCTTCCTGGGTGTCTGCAGCCCTACTACAGAGCATTCCGCTCCAGAGCACCAAAAACTGCTGACATTTCACTCAGCATCCACCATACACACCCCTGCGGACCTAGAAGATACACACCTTATACACAACCCATTGGATGCACACCTTTTGCTGAGCGACAGTAATACACAAAACCTTTGATTTGCACCTAGAAAATACATACACTGCATTCAGAACGTATTTAGACTCCTTGACTTTTTACACATTTTGTTACGTTAGAGCCTAATTCTAAAATTGATTACATTTTCCTCATCAATCTCCACACAATTCCCCATAATGACAAGGCAAAAACAGGTTTTTAAACATTTTAGATTTTTGGGAAAATTTAGAAAAAAAAAAAAAACTGAAATATCACATTTATATAAGTATTCAGACCCTTTACTCCAGTACTTTGTTGAAGTACCTTTGTCAGCGATTACAGCCTGGAGTCTTCCCTGCAAATCCTCTCAAGCTCTGTCAGGTTGGATGGGGAGCGTCGCTGCACGACTATTTTCAGGTCTCTCAGAGATGTTCGATCGGGTTCAAGTCCGGGCTCTGGCTGGGCCACTCAAGGACATTCAGAGACTTTTCCCGAAGCCACTCCTGCATTGTCTTGGCTGTGTGCTTAGGGTCGTTGTCCTGTTGGAAGGTGAACCTTCGCCCCAGTCTGAGGTCCTGAGCGCTCTGGAGCAGGATTTCATCAAGAATCTCTCTGTACTTTGCTCCGTTCATCTTTTCCTCGATCCTGGCTAGTCTCCCAGTCCCTGACGCTGAAAAACATCCCCACAGCATGATGCTGACACCACCATGCTTCACCGTAGGGATGGTTCCAGATTTCCTCCAGATGTGACGCTTGGCATTCAGGCCAAAGAGTTCAATCTTGGTTTCATCAGACCAGAGAATCTTGGGGACCTTCAATACCGCAGACAATTTTGGGTACCCTGCCCCAGATCTGTGCCTCGACTTATTGCTGTCTCCGGACTCTACCGACAATTCCTTTGACCTCATGGCTTGGTTTTGCTCTGACATGCACTGTCAACTGTGGGACCTTATATAGACAGGTGTGTGCCTTTCCAAATCATGTCCAATCAATTGAATTTACCACAGGTGGACTCCAATCAAGTTGTTGAAACATCTCAAGAATGATCAATGGAAACAGGATGCACACTTCTTACCATATAAATGTACTTGAACTTTATTACTTAATTTAATTCTATAAACTCTCACACAGTAATAATTTAACTTCTTATGGCTGCAAGGGCAGTATTGAGTAGTTTGGATGAAAGGTGCCCAGAGTAAATGGCCTGCTCCTCAGTCCCAGTTGCTAATATATGCATATTATTATTAGTATTGGATAGATAACACTCTGAAGTTTCTAAAACTGTTTGAATGATGTCTGTGAGTATAACAGAACTCATATGGCAGGCAAAAACCTGAGAAGAAATCCAAACAAGAAGTGGGAAATCTGAGGTTGGTCGATTTTCAACCCAGCCCCTATTGAATACACAGTGGGATATTAGTTATGTTGCACTTCCTAAGGCTTCCACTAGATGTCAACCGTCTTTAGAAACTTGAATGAGGCTTCTACTGTGATGTTGAGCCGGATGAGAGCTCTTTGAGTCAGTGGTCTGGCAGAGAGCCAGGTCCTGGTCATGCGCATTTCACATGATAGCGACCTGCGGCCTGCGTTTTCTACAGACAATGGAATTCTCCGGTTGGAACGTTATTGAAGATTTATGATAAAAACATCCTAAAGATTGATTCTATACTTAGTTTGAAATGTTTCTACGACCTGTAATATAACTTTTTGAACTTTTCTTCCGACGTTCGGCTGGACCTGCACGAGCGTTTGGATTTGTGTACTAAACGCCCTAACAAAAGTAGCTACTTGGACATAAATAATGGACATTATCGAACTAATCAAACATTTATTGTGGAACTAGGATTCCTGGGAGTGCATTCTGATGAAGATCATCAAAGGTAAGGGAATATTTATAATGTTATTTCTGATTTCTGTTGACTCCAACATGGCGGATAATTTTATTATTTTTTTGAGCGCCGTTCTCAGATTATTGCATAGTTTGCTTTTTCCGTAAAGTTTTTTTGAAATCTGACACAGCGGTTGCATTAAAGAGAGGAATATCTATAATTCCATGTGTAACACTTGTATTGTCATCAACATTTATGAGGAGTATTTCTGTAAAATTGATGTGGCTATGCAAAATCACTGGATGTTTTTGGAACTAGTGAACGTAACGCGCCAATTTTTTTATATAAATATGAACTTTATCAAACAAAACATACATGTATTGTGTAACATGAATTCCTATGAGTGCCATCTGATGAATATCATCAAAGGTTAGTGATTCATTTTACCTCTATTTGTGCCATTTGTGACTCCTCTCTTTGACTGGAAAAATGGCTGAATTTTTCAGTGACTTGGCGGTGACCTAACATAATCGTTTGTGGTGCTTTTGCTGTAAAGCCTATTTGAAATCGGACATTTTGGTGGGATTAACAACAAGATTAACTTTAAAATGGTATAAGATACATGTATGTTTGAGGAATTTTAATTATGAGATTTCTGTTGTTTGAATTTGGCGCCCTGCACTGTCACTGGCTGTTGTCATATCGATCCCGTTAACGGGATTGCAGCCATAAGAAGTTTTAAGTAATATCAAATAAATTTTACTGTGATACATTTAAACATGAATTTACTCTAATAATCTCTGCTACAATCTATGACCCGAAACATGAAATATTACACAATAACCTAGAAGGATCAGACATTAAGTCTGCAAAATAGTTTTTCTTTACCTTTGATTACTACTAAGGCAAAACACATTAACCCAAAAATCTGCTGAGACACTCCATTCAGATGGTAATCTGTCCCATCTGAACCTCAGCCGAACTCAATGACCTCCATGAATATGTGAGGTACTTTTACTTGAAATAACTTTATTTAGACTATAGGGCTTTATTGAGACGGTGTTGAGGGAGGAGAAGGGGGCTAAAAAAGCAGGAAGGGGGAGACAGACGAGCAGCCAGATCAGAGGAGGCTGTATCAGGGGCTGTTCGTCTCGTGACAGTGTGTGGAATGATTTTCCATCCATTAGTGTGGCCGTGCTCCCAGAGGCATACACACACACTCCCGTGTAACTTCTCACAATTCCACTTACTTATGTTAATAAACCACCAATGCATGTTAATGTTTTCAGGCATGAGTGTGTGCCAAGAATAATAAAAATACAACAAAATCATCTCCTACAAAATGATTGACAAATGATTCAAAGCAATGTACTCACCTGCATATTGAATGTGGGACAGAGACATGGACAGGGTAGGACCAAGGAGAAAATAGAAGAGAGGACGAGATTACTACTATAGACAAGTACGGTCAACATTCTCCTCTTATCGCTTACTCCTAGGCCTTGCATATAGCCTACCTACACTGTAAAAAAGCCAACTTAACCAATTGTTTAATCAAAGTCATTATGTGAGTTGAGTGGACTTGAAAAGGACAATCATTTGAGTTAATTTGTTAAAGTTGGTTTACTCAACAAACTCGGCTCGAAGTGAGCTGAATTTGAACCATCTTGTTGAGTAAAATTAGAAATTAATGTTTGCTCAAAATCACTCATTAACACACCCATCATTATCATATTTCCCAGCATGCTCTATTGCATGGTGATTTTTTGTTTGTTTCAAGGCCTGTGTTTTTATATGTACATTAATTGGTTGATTAATAATATAATACACAAATATAAATAACATACATTTTTCTAAACTAATCCAATCTGTAAGCAGTTGGACTTACTGCACCCGTTACTGAGAAGGCTGTTCCAGTAAATCATGAGTTTCAGACCACTGTGTTAGGGTGTGGCTAAGCCATCAAAGAAAGGCCTTATGATATATGTAATGTGTTGTCAACAAAAAAGTTAGGTTTAAAATATAACATATTGGTGTTCACTTTGAAAACCACAGGCTACGGGTTAAACTCCATTGAATACAACAACCAGCTCTCTGTTGCTAACAAGTACAGTCATGGGTAGTAACTACAATTCACTCGAAAGGCAAGGCATACTGGGAAGTATGCAAATAAGGTATAGTCAATTCTCAAATTGAATTGTGTGTTCACGCAACCTAAAAATCTAAATTGAGTGAACATACAATTCAACTTGAGAATGTATGTTGGTTGAGCTATATGCCCAAATGTTGAGCAAAACTCACTATCCTATTGCAGCTGGTTACCTTACAATTGTACGATGAATCAACCTCTTTTTTTTTTTTTTTTTTACAGCGTACTGTTCTTTTATACTAATGCATCATTTGGTATGGTAGGCTAGGCCATCTATGGATACTTTTTCCAATTGTCAGTTGGTTAATTAGACTGTTGAACCATTCTGTAATGTAAGTCGGGTATCAACAGAACCAAGAGTGAGAACCAGTCATGTAAGTCAATTTGTTTTGATCTAATATGTTTCAGACTGTGATCCAGCACAGTGCTGCAGTAGTCGTGTTGTGGGAAAGGACAGTAGCACTACGTAATGGAATCTCTGATGTGCTGTCTCGTGTCTAGTTTACAGTTTGTCCTGTCCCATCCATCGTTTGACACACACACGCACACACACACGCACACGGTAGTGTCTGTAGACTCCTGTGTGGCTCTGCGTCTGGATGTCTGGACAGAGTCACTCACTGCAGCAGGCACTGTCTGGGCCATATACAAGACGGACAGATGCACGCACATGTCCACACACAAGGTCCGAGTCTCAAGTCGAATCACAAGTCGAACGGGTCGAGTCTCGAGTCAAGTCCAAGTCGTGCATTCTAAGAGCAAGTCAAGTCAAGTCGAATCAAGTCTCAAGTCAAGTAAAAAAAATCTTGGGACTAAAAGGTTCATTATGACATTTTTGTCAAAAATGAGTTAGTTCCATATGGTAGAACTTTAGATGATTCTTCATATGTCTGTGGAGTTAGATTATTTTTTAAGTAAATGTTATGTGGAGAAAAAAATGAAAATCTAGAAAGTTCTAGCTGCATAAAGCCATTTGAACTTGGCTCTATAAGGTTCTATCTGCAATCCAATCACAAGTCTGAACAAATACAGACGGACCAATCAGAACACGTCTTTGCCATCTCACTCTAAGTACGATCTAGCTAGTCTAACCAGCAATAATAGCGCACAAGCAAAACAATAACACTGTCAGAAATCTTAAGAAAGAAAAATTTACTCCCAAACAGTTCTGAAATCTGGGATGTGAAAACTTTGATGCTCAATATCTCCGAACTATGCTTTGCACAGATAGAACCTTATAATCGCAAGGTCACAAAATCTTTGTCTATTTATTAAGGCTACCAGACAGCCCGCACAGCGTGAACACGAGCGCACAATCGCTACACAAATGTATCCTGTCATTACAGCCATAAAAGGTGACGCATTTTCAAAACGCAAGATACAGAAATAAATTGCGTTTAACACCTGCATTTTGAGCTGAAAGTCATTCATGTTAACAGTCAATATCAACTAGGGATATCATGTCACATTGTCACTTCTCTGGTGTCCAGACCAGCAGGATCATAAGGCCTACCTGGATGGAAAGCATGATCTGTCTGTAGCCTTTTTCTTCCTCACAAGTATTGTTATTCATTTGCCAGAAAATGTTACATCTTCATCCCATACAGTAGCTAAGGTAAAGTGATGAAACAGCTACACTGTATCTTTAGACATACAGTATAGTCAGTACCACCACTGAGTTATATCATTATAACCCACCCAAACTAGGCATATCTGAAATATGAAAATGATCAATGAAATCCCCAGGTAGCCTATTGTTCTGGCAAAGATGCGTCCGTTGCAGATTGCTAAACTGTATTTTATATGGATGATATCAGCGTAGGTAGGCAGGCTACTCTGTTTTTGCCAGGTAAAACCGGAGAAAATTAAACAAGCGCTTTCTGGTCATTAATCTGGATACAGGGCACTGGCCTTTCTGCTTCAATGCTGATGACTGGTCAGCGGTCTTACACAATGTATTGGCTCTGAAACAAATGTTTTTGAAACTAAATTTGGTGCAATGCCGTAGGCCTATGTTAGTGACCAGATCTAATATGCAAAGTGATTGCTGATTGACAGTTTGCTGGTCCAATCAGAGGGCCGAGGGTGTGTTTCAGTAGCCAATCAGTTTTTTTTGCAAGTGCGATACTGTCTCTGGCTGTGTGGTGAGTAGCCTAATCCATGGAGACTGTGCCACAAAACGAATGTCAAAACGTTACAAAACCTGGCTAGAAAATGTCAAGTGATCAGTCTATAAAAGTCAAGTCCCAAGTCACAAAAGTGACAAAACGTTACAAAACCTCATTTTATTTTCTATCAAGTCGAGTCTCAAGTCATCAAATTTGTTACAGGAGTCAGACTCGAGTCCAAGTCATGTGGAGCCACACTCACCCTCTCTTCACTCTCTCTCTTTCTATTTCTCTCTCTCTTTTTCTACCTCCCTCCCCCAATCATCATACACACAGCACTAATATCCAAGGGTGTCTCCATATACAGACACATTCTTTGATGTCACACACACACACACACATATTCCCAGTTCAGACCATAATAAACACTATGTCATGGTGAAAGCTCCGGTTGTGTCGTGAACAGAGTATCATTATAGCAGGTTGAGGGTACCTACAGGGGACCCATTACGACTTCAAAATAGAATGCCCCCTACTTACACACACACGCACACACACACACACACACACACACACGCACACACACACACACACACACACACACACACACACACACACACGCACACACGCACATACACACACACACACACACACACACACACACACACACACACACACACACACACACACACACACACACACAGGCACACACAGGCACACACACACTGGATGCCGACCATGTCAGTCAACCCTCATTCTCTTTGTCACTGTGAACATCCTGTGACATTTCTCTACAACTATGGTCCAGACACATTCTAAAATTAGCACACACACATACTGTTATAAATCATACGATCAAAATAACCAGTGTAATGCAACATTGGTCCGTGGCTGTGTATTAATTATCATCCATATGAGGCCTTAAAACAGCACCACATACATTTTGACCAGTGAGTAACCCCAACGTAATTACAACCCCCACCCTAACCTTAGTACATGATGTTACTACCATAGAAAAAGAATATCCATAGATCCTCCACCTAGTTGAATGGGATTTCACTACAGACAGACATAGGGACAGACAGAGAGAAATACGTCTATTGGTTGACAAACAGCAGCAATAGGTATCCATTAGACTAGTCTGGGAGCAGAGGAGCCAAGACACAATAGCCTTACAAGACCATGGGAAACCAGGTCAGCTGTGACTGCCTACGTCATTGGTTACCAAACGGGTGTATGTATGCCTCTGTCGGACTGTTTGTTTGTTGTTTGTTTCTATCTATTTAGCTATATCATCTAGGTTATCCGTATTCTTGCGGATGTGTACGTGTGTAACAGTGTGTGTCCAGAGACATAAGGAGGGCATATAAAATCCCAGTCAAACACCGCCCACCCTCCTCACCACTCCTCACCTCACCACTCCTCACCTCACCACTTCTCATCTCACCACTCCTCACCTCACCACTTCTCATCTCACCACTCCTCACCTCACCACTCCTCACCTCACCACTCCTGACCTCACCACTCCTCAACTCACCACCTCACCACTCCTCACCTCACCCTCCTCAACTCACCACTCCTCACTCTCTTCACAGGTTTCTCCACCACTGTTTGTCCCAACTGATGGGGCTAATACAGCTGCAATGACTACTCTCACTACAGGTGCTCTGGGAGCGAGAGAGAGCGAGAGAGAGCGAGAGAGAGAGAGAGAGGTGGCGTGAGAGTGCATAAGTATGGAATCAGGGGGGTTGTGATCTTTTCAAATGTCAGCGAGACCACCGTGTATATTCCTGTTATATGTTCCAACCTGTTGAGTGATGTATCAGAGGCTTTGAAACAGGCAGGGGACAGGACTAACATCAATCAGCCTTAACAGCTCCATAAGTTGGCCCCACCAGTCCCCCTTAACTTTAGCTAACCCCTCAATCCCTCCGTCTGTGGTTCATATGAGTGATGGCTGACGGATCTCAGAAATGCCTTGACCTTTGACCTCTCTTTACCCTTAGGCTTCCCAGATCCGGTGTTCCTGGCCTGTTTCCAAGCCCACACCGGCAGAGCGCTGTGTGTGTCGGATCGTTTACAGGGGCCCCGCCGCATCTGGAATGTATTCCCAGTTTTACTCCCGTTTATGGAATTACATAGATCCTGTCCTCCGTCTCCCCTGGTTTTAACCGCCTCTAAAATGGGGCACACCTTAAGAGGGCCAGCCGGTGAGGTTATGCCCCCACAGACGCTCTCGTTATGGGGCTTGGCAGTGGGGTTATGCCCCCTCGTAACAAGCCTGGAGGGGCAGTAAGGGGGCTGTGGAAACGCCCCGGGGGGAAGCCTGAGACAGAGGGGGTCCTGAGGCAGCCGGGTTACAGCAAGGGCATCTCGTCTCCTACCCTGGTGCTTGTAACTGGCTGGGGTCAAAGGTGAGAGTGTAGGGTGAGGGTCATCCTGCTCACCATCTAGTCTCTGTCTGACTGAGAGGTAGTAAGTTACACAGCAGTAAACCAGAATTCTTGTTGTGTATAATGAATGCTTACACAACCACATAAATGACGAAGTACATGGGTATAAAGTATGTGAAAACAGGAGTAACCGCAATGCAAAACTGTTTTCAGTCATGTCAAAATACTTGTAGTCACGTGCTTTTAAAACACTTTTAAAGCAGTAGTAGAGCGTGTCATGAATTTTAAGTTCCTCTACGTCCACATCACCGAGGACTTGTCATGGACCAACAACACCGCCACTCTACTGCACCTAAGGCGGCCGAAGAAATATGGCATGCCGCACCAGGTCCTCTCCAAATTCTACCGCTGCACCGTCGAGAGCGTCCTGACCGGTTGCAAACACAGTCTGGTACGGAAATTGCGCCATCCATGACCACAAGGCCCTCCAGCGGGTGGTGAAGACGGCCCAGTACATCACTGGGGCCGTGCTTCCACCCATCCAGGACATCTACTCGAAACAGGGAGGAAGGCAATCAACATCCTCAAGGACCCCACACACCCCAGCCCCGAGCTCTCTCTCTCCCTTGCCGTCGGCCGACGGTATCGGAGCAGGAGGTCTGATACCAACAGGCTCAGAGACAGTTTCCATCTACAAGCCATCAGACTACTGAACACTTGAACTGAACTGACCACCTGCTCTGATTCTCTGCACCTTATCACACAGCACAATCACTGCTACCAGACTTTTGTTATACGGCTCAATTTCTACACTCGCCCCCATCCCCTCTTTCCCCAATATACTTGTAAATATTGTACTATAAATTGTGTATTCCATTCTACTGCCATTTACTTTATGTTTGTATTCTTATTTTTTACTATTTCTTATTGTTGTTGCATTGTCTCGATGGAATTTGCAAGTAAACATTTCATTGGACAATGTATACCATGCGTATCCCATACATATGACTAATACATTTGAAACTAGATCAAGCCTTATCTAATCAGAACCAGAGATAACGCTAGCATTAGCTAACACAAGCGAACACTAGCCCAAGTCAAAATCCCAAGGTAAGTAGTACATCTTAGTTTGATCACTCTTTTGTGGCTGAGAAATGTCCTGCAACAGCGGGAAATGCAAACTTGTATTGTATTCAAGGTTTAAAAAGGGTTCTAAAGTTTGTAATTTCCACTTTAAAATGTCAAACTTAATTTGCCCTAATGAAAAATGTCCATTCATTATAATCCACACAATGAATCACGTTTCCCGTTGCAGCAGGATTATTTTCCTGCTGTAGCAAACTGGCTCAAATTAAGATCCAACATCTGTACAGTGCTGTGAAAAAATATTTACCCACTTTCTGATTTTCTCTATTTTTGCATATTTTTTGGACTGAATGTTATCAGATCTTCAACCAAAACCTAATATCAGCTAAAGGGAACCCGAGTTTACAAATAAGGGAAAAAATGTAGGCTTGTTTTATTTATTTCATTAACAAAGTTATGCTACACCCAATTCCCTTGTGTGAAAAAGTACCCTTCTTGTTTCAAGTCCTGCCGCAACATCTCAATTGGGATTTGTTCTGGACTTTGACTAGGCCATTTTTAATTACATTTTATTGTTTTCTTTTTAACCATTTTCATGTAGACTGGATTGTGTGTTTTGGATCATTGTCTTGCTGCATGACCCAGCTTTGCTTCAGCTTCAGCTCACAGATGGACGGCCTGACATTCTCCTGTAGAATTCTCTGATACAGAGCAGAATTCATGATTCCTTCTATTAAGGCAAGTCGTCCAGGTCCTGAGGCAGCAAAGCATTGACCGTTGGTAGAAGGTTCATACTGTGGAACGCAGTGTTTGGTTTACGCCAGGCATAATGGGACCCATGTCGTCCAAAAAGTTATAATTTTAACTCATCTGTCCATAGAATATTCTTCCAAGAGTCTTGATGATCATCCAGGTGCTTCCAGGTGATTTTTGGCATTGTTGAGTCAACTTTTTGGATGAGATGAGTCTCATTATGTCTGAGGAAAACCAAACACTACATTCCAAAGTAAGAACCTCATTACAACGGTCAAGCATGGTGGTGGTAGTGTGATGGTTTGGGGATGCATTGCTGCTTCCTAGTCAAAGTCCAGACCTAATCCCCATTACGATGTTGTGGCAGGACTTGAAACGAGCAGTTCATGCTTGAAAACCCACAAATGTCGCTGCGTTAAAGCAGTTCTGCATGCAAGAGCGGGCCAAAATCCCTCCACAGTGATCTGAGAGACTGATCAACAACTACAGGAAGCGTTTGGTTGGAGTCATTGCAGCTAAAGGTGGCACAACCAGTTATTGAGTGTAAGGAGGCAATACATTTTTCACACAGGGGAATTGGGTGTTGCAGAACTTTGTTAATGAAAAATATTATATAAGTATATATTTGTTAACTCGGGTTCCCTTTTATCATATAAAAAATACGCAAAAATGGAGAAAATCAGAAAGGGGGAAAATACTTTTTCAAAGCACTGTATATATCATATAACTACATATTGTAAGCTGACAACTGTGGAAATATTATAGTTTTTCCTCCTTAGTTTTATTGAATTTGATTAATACTTGAAAAGAAAACAGTGCATCAAATAATACAGTGAGTTGTTGAGTTCATCTAGCTAACAGACAATACAATGTGAGCCAAGAAGAAGTTCATCTGAGCACTGAAATACGGTAGTGTACTAAACGACTAGGACTGGCCTATGGGTTTTTAATGGACAGCACTAAAATGCTGTGAGAGACAAATTGATGAGTATCTGTTGTCAAACACACTAAATGAACACATTTCTAGGCCATATTGCCAAGGTTTTTTGTCTCTTTGTCTTGGTTTTGCATTCTATTTCTGTCTTGTTTCAAACCTACAGGCCTCCGTTGAACTCGAAATAACCCTTGGGCTAGGCAAGGGATAAACGCCAACACCGCTGTTTGTTGTGTCTGTTTCTGCAGATTTGGACCATTTAACTTTAACACTAGCCGCGGGGGGAAATATACAGGGAGACTGTCAGAGAATGGCTGTGTGGGAGAGAGGGAGCGGGTGTGGGCTTCATTATGTATGGCTGAACTGAGGACATTTCTCACCAGCAACTACTGTACTGTTCCAAACTGGACAAACACCACGTACTGTGAAATGACACAGCCATATGGAACTAATCCCCTCCACTCACTGTGAGGCGATATCAGAGCAGGGGTAAATTGATGTTATGACTGGGAGGGATGCTTGGATTTCAACATCTGAAAGAGTCAGTGTCATAATGTAAGTCACTTACTGAGGCAGATAATGACTCAAGTGTAGTTATCCAAAAATGGGGTAATGTGTCAATGTGCTTTAGTATCTATTTTCACCACTCTATCTCAGGCTGTGTTTGTGTCAGTGTGTGTACAGTATGTGTGTGTTTGTGTGGGTCAGTAAGTGTGTCAGTAAGTGTGTGTGTGTGTGTGTGTGTGTGTGTGTGTGTGTGTGTGTGTGTGTGTGTGTGTGTGTGTGTGTGTGTGTGTGTGTGTGTGTGTGTGTGTGTGTGTGTGTGTGTGTGTGTGTGTGTGTGGACGTGTTTAACTATTCTTGTGGGGACCAGAAGTCCCTACAAGAATAGTAAACGAACAAAAAGTTGACCAGCTGAGGACATTTTGTTAGTCCCCACAAGGTCAAATGCTATTTCTAGGGGGTTTGGGTTAATGTTAGAATTAGTGTTAGGGTTAGAATTAAGTTAAATATTAAGGTTAGGAGCTAGGGTTAGTTGTAGGGTTAGGGTTAGGAGCTAGGGTTAGGTTTAGGGTTAGGATAAAGTTTAGGTTTTTGGGTTAGGGTTAGGGTTAAGGTTAGGGTTAGGGTAAGAGTACGGGTTAGGATTAGGGTTAGGTTTAGGGTTAGGGGTTAGGGAAAATCGGATTTTGAATGGGACTGAATTGTATGTCCCCACAAGGTTAGCTGTACAAGACTGTGTGTGTGTGTGTGCATAGGTGCCGCCTATGTCACTTCCCATTTACCTCTCCATGGGGGTTTAATGTCTTCTGTAGGTGGCCATAGTTATGTAGTGCATTATTTAAATTCTCTCTCTCTCTCCCCCTCACTCCTCTTCATCTCGCTCACTCTCTCTGCTGACCACCCCCTTTCTCATAACTTTCACTTAACTATCTCTTGCACATTTTGCTCCTTCTCTCTCTCTACCCTCCCCTACTCCCTCTTCCTACTTTACCACTCTCCACCCTCTTGCTCTCTATTTTTCACCTGTCCTTTCTTCCCCTTCGGTATTATACCCCCCCCCCCCCCTCCTCTCTCTTTCCCTCTCTCTCTCTGTCTGTCAGAGTGTGTATGAAACATGTTTATGTGTCATGTGTTAACTGAGAGCCCAGAGTGGGTGGTGTGGTCAGCCAATTTGTCAATGCTTGACAGGGCGATCGTAGTCTTCCTGTGGGTTGGGCCAATGTCATCCTGGCAACAACCAAACCAAAACACAACAACTTACAACACCATAATAAGGAAGGAGTTGGAATCATCACCATGATCATTATCATCATCGCCATCATTATCATCATTGGATCAGACTGAATTGAGTCAAGACTAAAAGTAAACATTGCACCCCTATAAGTGGTTAACATCAGTATGGGCACTTTCCCAAGCATAAAAAATACTAGCCCAAAATTTGTCCAAACCATTATTTACGAGTTACCCTATAGAATCAATTTGTAATTGAAACTAATGAAAATATTGTTTCACACTATTTCTAAACACAGACGAAAGGGAAATATTACCACAGGGAAGATTAAAGGGAAGATTACCCAAGTACATACTGTATATGAACAGACACTAATATAATTAGCCAGGGAGAAGGTAATTGATGGACATTAATTTATAGCCAAGTATTTCCCCACAGCCTGTTCTGAGCTGTAGCTATGCCAGCTACAGTATGTGCAACCTTCAACTGGCTGACTCAGAGGAGCTGTCCACACCAGCTGCTTACAGCCTTCAGTCATCACCAAATAGACGAGACAACCCAGCAAACCGGGAACATTCCAAGAACATTTGCTAAGATTGCCATCACGTTCTAGTTAGAGTTTTATCAAACATTAGAAAAACATGCCATTTTGTTTTTGATAGGAAAATATTTACATTTTTTCCCAATTTGTTTTCATGAAATATCCTTGGAATGTTCTCCAAACATTCACAAAACTGTTGTGTACAACATCTGTAACAACCACAACAGAACTTTCCCCAAAAGTTCTCATTAGGTTTCCAGGCAATGTACACAATGTACAAGTAACGTTTTTCCAGCAAACTAAAGTTGTATCTGTGAAAGTACCCAGAACATTAAGTAAGGTGGTGGCAAATCTTTTCATGACACAAAAACTGTCCATTCGTGGTGATGATTATACACTGTACAAAAATATGAACGCAACATGTAAAGTGTTGGTCCCATGCTTCATGAGCTGAAAGAAAGATCCCTGAAATTTTCCACACGCACAAAAAGCTTATTTCTCTCAAATGTTGTGCACACATTTGTTTTAATCCCTGTTAATGAGCATTTCTCCTTTGCCAAGATAATCCATCCACCTGACAGTTGTGGCATATCAAGAAGCTGATTAAACAGCTTGATCATTACACAAGTGCACCTTGTGCTGGGGACAATAAAAGGCTACTCTAAAATGTGCAGTTTTGTCACACAACACAATGCCAGAGATGTATCGAGTTTTGAGGGAGCGTGCAATTGGCATGCTGACTGCAGGAATGTCCACCAGAGCAGTTGCCAGAGAATTTAATGTTAATTTCTCTAATTTAATGTTCAGCCTCCTCCAACTTATTTTTGAGAATTTGGCAGTACGTCCAACCGGCCTCACAACCGCAGACCATGTGTTACCACGCCAGTCCAGGACCTACAACATCCGGCTTCTTCACCTGCGGGGTCGTCTTAGAACAGCCACCCGGATAGCTGATGAAACTGTGGGTTTGCACAACCAAAGAATTTGACCTGCAGTTTGGCGTTGTAACCGACTTCAGTGGGCAAATGCTCACCTTCAATGGCCACTGGCACGCTGGAGGAGTGTGCTCTTCACGGATGAATCCCGGTTTCAACTGTACTGGGCAGATGGCAGACAGCGTGTATGGCGTTGTGTGTGTGTCGCGCTGCATGATACTGACTGGGTTTCTGATGCACGCCCGTACCATTTTTTAAAGATATAGTATCTGTGACCAACAGATGCATATCTGTATTCCCAGTCATGTGAAATCCATAGATTAGAGCCTAATTTATTTATTTCAATTGACTGATTTCCTTATGTGAACTGTAACTCAGTAAAATCTTTGAAATTGTTGTATGTTGCGTTTATATATTTGTTCAGAGTAGAATGTTTGTATAAAACATTTGCCTGATGTTGCAAGAATGTTCCTATAACACATTTAATCACAATTCCCAGAATGTTCCGTTAGGTTGTGGGAGCAGTCTGGTGGGAACATTGTGTGATCATCCTAAAATATACTGTATGTTCCCAGAACACAAAAAGTGTCCAGTTGTGTGGAATATTCTACGATGGGTTTTGTTTGTGCAAAAAACATTCACCTGATGTTACAAGAAGGTTCCCAGTAGACAATTTGTCTGTTTTTAATGGTTCCCAGAATGTTTTATTAGGTTTTGGTAACATTGTGGGGACATGACAAAAATATGTTCCCAAAACACAAAAACTGTCCATTTGTGCTGACATTCAGGTACTGTTTGTATCAGGGTGCACAAAACATTCCTTTGATGTGTGTTGCAAGAATGTTGACATAACAGCCTTTCCGAGTTTTTTAAAGGTTCCCAGAACATTTAATTAGGTTAAGGGAACAGTATGGGTACATTAGAAAAGATAGGTTCCCAGAACACAAAATATGTTCCGTTGTGATGACATTCATCCAATGTTTATCTTATGTTGCACAGGACATTCCCTTAATTTTATAAGAATTTAAAAAGTCAGTTTTTATGACATTCATAGCGTATTTGTTTTAGGTTCAACATAATATTCCATTGATGTTCACGCAATATACATTTTACCTTGTCTTGAAGGTCCTCAGAACATTTCAAGAATATTTTGAAAATGTTACATTGAAGTTTGACATATATTACCACAACATTCTCAGCAGGCAAATTGGAATGAATCCCAATTATGTTTCTCTTCAGATTTAATGCCAATTTACATGATATAGAGACACATACATTTTTTACCTAATTCATAGATCATCTAATAATACAAACTCAACCATGTTTTGTACCCCTCATATGTTGACTATCTGCACATGTGGGGTTTATACCTGCAATATCAGGTTGTCAAACCAGGTCTTTTATCCTCTGCGCCACCAGATTAGCACTCAGATTGTTTTTCAGTATATATCCATGGCAGCATGGTCAATCAGGAATTCCATGCTTCCTTTTTAGCCAACGTCGCTAACCCATAGATATACTGTTAACTGGGTTATTCACCTTCACATCACTAATGTTACAAAATATAATTACAAAATACAGATACAAAACACCATAAAGATTAATGTATCAATATAAACTACAAAATAATTGGGATACTTGTATTTTGTAATGTATTTAATTAAAATACATGTATTTTGTATTTTAAAATACAAAAATACATTTGTAAGTAGTCGGCCCGAACAGCAACAACGTTCTCAGTAACGGTTACAAAAAAAAAGTTTTACTTGTTATGACTGTGATATGATGTTGTTTAACTACCTTAGTTGAGCAAGTCACTCTGGTTAAGCGTGTCTGCTAAATGACCAAAATATAAATGTATATGTGAAAATGAACATACCAAAATGAACTGCAAAGCACACTGTGTATTGTTTTATGGCAGAGCTAATTAGAATAATACTCAGCATTCTTAACAATTATACATATTTACATATACATTTATATTTAGTTCATTTAGCAGACGATTTTATCCCACCATAGTCCTATCAGACTTCTGATACCAATGCAGGGTGAAAGGGGGGCTACAAAATGTGAACCGCTGTAAAAAAAAAAAAATGGTATAGAAAAGTATTTTTTATGTTGAAAATACAAATTACAGTATTTTGAAAATATAAAATACATTGGAGTGTAGTTCAGCCCAGCATAATTCAAATTACAAAATACTCAGAAGTAATTAAAATATTTCTAATACATGTAACAGAAATACTACCCATCTCTGACTTCACCCATCCTCTATATATGCTGCATACTTCTGCGCCCATATTTACAAGGTATCCAAGACTATAAGTACTGATCTAAGATCACTTTTGCGCTTCAGATCATAAAAAATAAGCCGGGAGGGACCGTATCAAGCATTTCAAAGTAGGAATTATATCGTTTGTGGTTTTACTCAATGTTAAACATTTTTTACAGTTTGTCTAAAATCTGCATTTCTGATTCATTCATCTTTTAGTAGAGTATATCTGAGCCTCAATTAATGCATTAAAAAAACATGGTTGAAGAATATGTGGGACAGAACCTGCAATATTCAGATCTGCAGTAAAATAATTTACCACCAGTGGATAGCTGGCCTTGTGGTTTTTCTTCAGTCAAATATGGTCAATCAGGACACAGAACACAATTTATGAGTTATTAAACTGTTCCCATCCTCTTCACATGCTGTGTACTTGTAAAACTTTATGATTTTCTTTCTTCATCGCATGTGTTGTAAAATGTTATTTTAGTTGGATAGAGCTTCCTTTAAATAACTTGTATTCATGTGTATTCTTATGCTTCTTAAATACAGACTCAGAACCTTCAAACTAAATAAGAAAACAACCTTTTCTCAATTTTTAAATCACATTTCATTCGATTTTCAACATGTGATGACGTAAGAAAATCATAAAATACAATGTTACATGTTTCTTTGGGATCCCTTTCAGAACCTGAGATCTTCCGTGGCAATCACCGTTTAAATAGGGGTCTGCATATGCAAATGTGTGTGTGTAGTTGAGGTGCTGACAGTCTGTCAGTTCCGCGGCGACACATATACGGTTAAACACACCGTTAATTCCCTTCCTCTCATAACTGTACCACATACATATACACATACACACACCGTAACACAACACATCCATGGCAACGAGTGAGAGGGGTGGGGACTCCTCAAAATACATATAGTTACCAAGAGAATGATTACCTAAATGGATATCAAATACCTACCATTTTAGCACTTGAGGAGGCATATGAAACAAGAGCTGAGTCAAATATCATAAATGGCCTTTTATATAGCTTAGCCATGTCTGATATAACCTAGTTTAACTCCCACATAAACCCACTGGCCTGGCAGAGTTTTAGTGCAGGAGGGGAGCCAGAGGAACAGCCAACGGCCATCATACACACACACCCACACACTTGCACAGACACGTATACACACACAATGACAGGGTATAAATAAATAAACAACTAAGTGAATGAACAATAAAACAATGAATGATTGCACAAATTCATGAGGAATGGAGGAGTGAGGGGGCTGATTGATCAAAGGAGGTGGGATAGGAGTGAAAAAATGAATTACATGTTAAATCAATGAAAGAACAACTGCACAACGGACAGAGGAAGCCCAAAATGTCCATCTCTCTGTCCCTTTCCTTCCCTTTCTCCATCCACCTCTTTCCCTCTCTCCCTCCCTCGGTCCCTGAGTCACTGTTTCTCAGGGCCCTGTGGCCCTCTAGGTAATTTTATGTGACAGGCTGTGTCCTGGAGGCTAAGCGGAGGATTAGGCTGCCCAACTCCCTGAAACCAGCCAGAATCCACACCACAGAGCCCCTAAACCCCAACCATTCATAGAGCCTGATCCTGTCTGTGAGAGAGTGTGTGTGTTCGTGTGTGTGTGTGTGTGAACAAGTGAGCATGCGTGTTGAGTTCGAGCGGGAAACCACACACACACACACACACACACACACACACACACACACACACACACACACACACACACACACACACACGTACACAGTACACAGTACACAGTACACAGTACACAGTACACAATAGGCAGTAGGCAGTAGGCAGTGCATTATGAGATAAGTCCCGATTAAACAGCTTCTTAAGGTCTACTCTATATTTAGTGGATCATGAAATCATCTTGACAAAATTAATGCATTATGGTTTTAAGGAGGTAGCATTGAATTGGGTACAGTCATATCTAAATGACAGGAAACAGTCCACCTATATCAATGGTTCATTTTCTTCCCCTCGTGTGTTAAACTGTGGAATACCGCAGGGCAGCTGCCTTGGGCCACTTCTCTATTTAATATATACCAACGACCTTCCCTATGCCTTAGCTGAAACTCAAACTACTATATTTGCAGATGATACTACAATTTATGCAGCAAGACAATCGGTTCAACAGGTACAGCAAGCTTTACAAGGAGATTTGGAGAATATTAGGGAGTGGGTTTGCCAAAACAAACTTGTTTTAAACACCAAGAAAACCAAAGTTATGTTGGTCTGTTCCACTAGGAAAAGGCCAAAACAGCATGGGATACAATTAAGTATGGGAGGAGTACAAATTGAAGAAGTGGCAGAAACCAAACTATTGGGAGTGCAGCTAGACAACTGCTTATCATGGTCATCTCAAATAACTAATCTATGTATAATTTTTTTTATTAAAACAGCATGCATAATCAGAAGGATAGCTAAATATTTACCAGGAAAACTTCTTCAGCAAATAACACAAGTATTAATTGAGAGTCAGGTGAACTACTGTTCTGTGGTCTGGGGAAATGCATCATAGTGAAGTTAGGAGGCTGCAGAATGCACAGAACAAAGCAGCAAGGATTGTTTTAAGGTTCTTCTGTTGCAGTCATGCGCAATGTTCTTGGTTGGTCATCAATCGATAAGATAATTGAAAGGAACGTCCTTATTTTATTTCATAATATACATAATTTAAAACGCCCAAGTTCTATTCACAATGGTATTCAGTTGGTAAGAGACAGACATTCCGTAAATACTAGGAATAGATTGTCCACCATCTATGCGTTGTCCAAACAGAAAATAGAAATAGGCAAAAGAACATTTAGATTTAGAGCAATAAAGAAATGGAATATATTAACTGAGCAAACCAGAAACCTTTCAATATATACATTTAAACATTATTTTAAAACTATTTAAATATAATACATAGAAATGTTGTGGGACTATAGTAGATGAAGAATCAATATTTTTTTAGATTGGGTCATTATGTATGTTTGTAATAGTGTGTTATATGTGGAAATGTGTTCGTATTATAAATTGTATTTTAATGTTTAAGGACTCTTGGAAGATTAGTCCAAATGGGGACTAAAAGAGATCCAAATAAAATAAATAAAATAAAATACATTACCATCTCCAATTTCCTCCTGCCTCTTTCAACCTAGGATACATCCCTGCATGTCTGGTCCTCCTGGGTGCATGTTTACTTTTCAGTTATCAAAAACAAGCGGTACATTACATGCGGGTCACATGACTAGACTGCTATTTCCACTGTGGCGCCATTTGCATAAAGTACAGGGATGCAAACAAACAAACAAACATTGACAAACACAGACACCAAACCATCTAAACTGATGAACCTATCGTCCAAATTCAGCCCACTGCTGATTTTATTTGTCCCCCTAAAAAATATGTTTTAATAACTATCGTTGTTGGACATAAAAGACTGTAAAATCACCAGGAATTTATCTCAAATTGATTTTAAATTAGGAAATCTCTTCCGAAGGTTTCCCACGCTTAAATAGAGATGCATATGTGATCGTATCCCAATGTAATCAAGGTTTGAAATTATTCTGTTTTTCTCAAATACTATATCTGTTTTGGATTCTTGCGGTCAATTTGTAGTTTACAAATTGTTTATAACTATGTTACGGCCCCTGACCGTCCACTCAAGGAGAAAAATCGGTCCGTGGTTGAATGTAAATGGTGGACCCCTGTCCTAAATTATATTCAATAACACAGAATTAAAGGCCATTCGTAACGCCATTGCAAAACTCATGGTACTTACCAATTTAGTTAGGTTTTTCATTGAGAAAACGCTATCAATCAATCAATCAAATGTATTTATAAAGCCTTTCTTACATCAGCTGATGTCACAAAGTGCTGTACAGAAACCCAGCCTAAAATCCCAAGCAGCAAGCAATGCAGGTGTAGAAGCACGGTGGCTAGGAAAAACTCCCTAGAAAGGCCAGAACCTAGGAAGAAACCTAGAGAGGAACCAGGCTATGAGGGGTGGCCAGTCCTCTTCTGGCTGTTATCCTACAGAACATGTGGTTGAGCTAAGTACAGTTTCTTTGATCAGCA
Organism: Salvelinus fontinalis; assembly: GCF_029448725.1. Taxonomy (NCBI): domain Eukaryota; kingdom Metazoa; phylum Chordata; class Actinopteri; order Salmoniformes; family Salmonidae; genus Salvelinus; species Salvelinus fontinalis. The sequence goes on from NC_074665.1 coordinate 25,142,661, forward strand.
TATATGCTGGAAACATTCCAGGTAAAAGTTCCCCACAACTTCATACAACATTGAGTTACAGCATTAGCTAAAGAGGTCAATCCACTATCAGTCAGTAGATAATGTCACTTCGTGCTTACAGTGCAGCCTAATGCACTACACTGCACATAATTCCATTAATACAATCCAGCATTCAACCCCACGGTGGGTACCTTACCCAAAACATTGGGAGACAGTAGGCAGTGAGTTAGAGGCCTGTAAAAGACTAGTAAAGATCTTTACAAGGCTTTGAGAACTTTAACACTCTCCAGTCCACACTCAGTTTCCACTGTAAAAGTTTGAGAGAGTTTAGGAGACAAGAGTAGGAGATGGAGGGAATGTGCGATAGAGGAGAATGAGAAAGCAAGTGCAAGACGAAGGAGAGTGACGATGAGGGAAGAGTAAGACAGCCAAGTGTGAGAAAAGGGGTGAGAGAAAGAAACAGTGAGGTAGCTGAGGATTGTAAAACAGATATATTGGAGGAGAGCAAGATAAAGAAGAGCAAGAAAGGGCTTGAGATGTGTCTTGAGGCCAGTCATATTCAAAAAGTATGTTGTATGAGACAGAATCAATGCGTGTCCAATTCCCATCAGTTGCAGACTCAAAGTTCAGACACACACACACAAACACACACACACACACACACACACACACACACACACACACACACACACACACACACACACACACACACACACACACACACACACACACACACACACACACACACACACACACACACACACACAAACAATAGAATTCAGGACTGGTAGCCAGATGAAAGGCCTCTACTGACATGTGGAGACACGGTTACTATTTTTGGCCCAGGTATCAATCATGGGCTGTCTGAAATATTAAAGAGAGGCTTACAAAGAGTGAAATGAAATATGTAGAGCATCATTAGAAAAGACCTACATGTACATGACCCTTAAATAAGGGAGAAGTGAGAGAAAGAGAGATAGAAAGAGGGGGAGATAAAGTGGCAGAGGGGAAACAGAGAGGAGAAGAGCGAAAGGGACAGATGGAGAGTGGGAAGATGCAGAGGAGGTAGAGATGGAGAGAAGAGTCACCCAAGAATGGCAGGTTAAAGTGAGTCAGGGTGTGTATATATAGGGTATAGAGTGAAAGTGAGGGGGGAAATTGGATCTCAGAAAGAAGTGATACTGGAGAATGAACACTAACACACACACACACACACACACACACACACACACACACACACACACACACACACACACACACACACACACACATACAAACACACACATACACAACCGTGAGGGGGGAGGGAAGGGTGGGGAGTACACCATGTTGGTTAAAACATTGTGTGTGCATCAACAGAACCTCCATTAAAGATTATTTGTGGGGGAAGCAACCAGTGAGCGGAAATTACTTTATTTCCTCACAAATCTCAGTTACCTACGGAGTCCTATTCTTGGAGATTGCAGACATTGATTTATGTGTGTGTACCTGGAGCACCAGTCAAGGCTTTCATCTAAGAGCAGTTCCATATCCCTGACTGCACTTTATACAGACAGGAGATGCCACAGGATAATGGGGATAAGTTCAAACACACGCACAAACCAACCACCAGGATTGTTTTTACATAGACAGGATGAGGAGTTGATTAACAGTACCTGGGTACAGGTGCATATTTCCTCCACTCTACTCTTCTCTCCCTTCTCTACTCTATTTTGTTTCCTCGTTTTCTTGTTTGTAAAATAGGAACAGTTAAACTGAACCACTTTACAGTCTCCCCCTACTGTTTCATCGTCAGCTTAGGTGGTGCATTCAAACAAACACACACACATGCACTCAGGCACACACATTTGCGCACCAAGATAAATCAGTTCCCAAATTAACGCTTTCCTGACCTGATAATACATGATGACCAAAGCAAAAGGACTTCCCCCGCCCCACCCCCCCCCCCACACACACACACACACACACACACACACACACACACACACACACACACACACACACACACACACACACACACACACACACACACACACACACACACACACACACACACACACACACACACCATTCAGCAGACCATGGTAATTAAGCCTATGGCCGGTACAGTACTGTTCTGTGTGGTTGTAAGAAGTGCTGTCCTAAGCAGATGTGCTATTAATATTTAAAAGGAGGCCTCTTGAGGTTAGTCAGTCCCAGTGAGGATAGCACTCTTTGCTTCGGCTTTGGCTCAGCACTCACATACAGTACATACTGTACACATTTAGCCAAAAGTTTGGACACACCTACTCATTAAAGGGTTTATCTTTATTTTACTATTTTCTACATTGTAGAATAATAGTGAAGACATTACACTAGTAACCAAAAAAGTGATAAACAAATCAAAATATATTTCATATTTGAGATTCTTCAAATAACCACCCTTTGCCTTCTTGACAGCTTTGCACAGTCTTGGCATTCTCTCAACCAGCTTTGGGAAGTAGTCACCTGGAATGCATTTCAATTAACAGGTGTGCCTTGTTAAAAGTTAATTTGTGGAAATGTATTTCCTTCTTAACGCGTTTGAGCCAATCAGTTGTGTTGTGACATTCAGGGGGTGGTATACAGAAGATAGCCCTATTTGGTAAAAGACCAAGTCCATATTATGGCAAGAACAGCTCAAATAAGCAAAGAGAAATGACAGTCCATCATTACTTTAAGACATGAAGGTCAGTGAATAGCGAAATTTCAAGAACTTTGAACGTTTCTTCAAGTGCAGTCGCAAAAACCATCAAGCGCTATGATGAGACTGGCTCTCATGATGACCACGACAGGAAAGGAGAGTTACCTCTGCTGCAGAAGGTAAATTCATTAGAGTTAACTGCACCTCAGATTGCTGCCCAAATTAATGCTTCACGGAGTTCAAGTAACAGACACATCTCAACATCAACTGTTCAGTGGAGACTGTATGAATCAGTCATTCATGGTCGAAATCCTGCAAAGAAACCTCTACTAAAGGACCCCAATAAGAATAAGAGTCTTGCTTGGGAAAATAAACATGAGCAATGGACATTAGACCGGTGGAAATGTGTCCTTTGGTCCTTGAGTCCAAATTTGAGATTTTTGGTTCCAACCGCCGTGTCTTTGTGAGACGCAGAGTAGGTGAACAGATGATCTCCGCATGTGTGGTTCCCACCATGAAGCATAGAGGACGAGGTGTGATGGTGCTTTGCTGGTGACACCGTCTGTGATTTATTTAGAATTCAAGGGACACTTAACCAGCAGGGCTTCCACAGCATTCTGCAGCGATATGCCATCCAAACTGTTTTGTGCTTAATGGGACTATCATTTGTTTTTCAACAGAACAATGACCCAACACACCTCCAGGCTGTGTAAGGGCTATTTGACCAAGGATGAGAGTGATGGAGTACTGCATCAGATAACCTGGCCTCCACAATCACCCGACCTCAACCCAATTGAGATGGTTTGGGATGAGTTGGACCACAGAGTGAAGGAAAAGCAGCCAACAAGTGCTCAGCATATGTGGGAACTCCTTCAAGACTGTTGGAAAAGCATTCCTAATGAAGTGGGTTGAGAGAATGCCAAGAGTGTGCAAAGTTATCATCAAGGCAAAGGGACACTACTTTGAGGAATCTCAAATATGTTTAACACTTTTTTTTTGGTTACTACATGATTCCATATGTGTTATTTCATAGTTTGATGTCTTCACTATTATTCTACAATAAAGAAAATAGTAAAAATAAATAAAAAACTTGAATGAGTTGGTGTGTCCAAACTTTTGACTGGTACTGTATATGTGCACACATGAGCACACACACACTCAGCCACCCATCTTTAGGAGCGACACGACAGCAACAAAACATCTGACAGACACATGGGAGAGAGATATAGTAAGAGAGTGAAGGCGATGAGGGCTGTGTGAGCACATGCTTCTGTAAGAATGTGCATGTGTACGATCGAGAGACAGTGTACGTCACTAAGCCAGTTGCACAGAGAAAGGAAGTCTTGTAAATGAACCCCTAAAACGAGTGTTCAGATCACAATGTCTGCTCTATATTTGGACTTTATTTTTTCTTGTATGAGCTCTCTATCCTCACTGTATATTTGACAGTTTAGTGCAACTTTTATTTTGAAAGCAGGTGTTTTTTTTGCCTTCTCTGGTTTACACGCCAAGGGTAAATGGGAAATGGGCACGAGAGAGGAAAAGGAAAATAACTTTTTGTTAAGGTTGTTCAAGCACCCAAGAAACAACGTCAAATTTAGCACCTAGTTGGAAAGAGAACAAGGCATGTACTGTCTTTAAAAATTGTCTTGTTTCAGATATCTTTCTAATTCTCTAGAACGTGTACTGAAAGGATATTTGTGTTGTAATTGATGTTCTTAAGTCTGCTAGCGATATGACGTTATTAGCTGTAGCCTAGCTCCAACTGTTTGCTAATATTAGTTAATCTTGTGCCATATTAGCAAGCTATTAGCACGTAATCAACTACTGTGCCTTGCAAAAGTATTCATCACCCTTGGCGGTTTTCCTATTTTGTTGAATTACAACATGTAATTTAAATTGATTTTTATTCGGATTTAATGTAATGGACATACACAAAATGTATGTCCAATGTAAATTGGTGAAGAGAAATGGAAAAAATACTAATTTGTTTAAAAAAATATGAAAAATATAAAACAGAAAAGTGGTGCATGCATATGTATTCACCCCCTTTGCTATGGAGCCCGAAACAAGATCTGGTGCAACCAATTACCTTCAGAAGTCACATAATTAGTCAAATAAAGTCCATCTGTGTGCAATCTAAGTGTCACACGATCTGTCACATGATCTCAGTATATATACACCTGTTCTGAAAGGCCCCAGAATCTGCAACACCACTAAGCAAGGGGCACCACCAAGCAAGCAACACCATGAAGATCAAGGAGCTCTCCAAACAGGTCAGGGACAAAGTTGTGGAGAAGTACAGATCAGGGTTGGGTTATAAATAAATATGAGAAACTTTGAACATCCCACGGAGCACCATTAAATCCATTATTAAAAATGAAAAAGAATATGGCACCTCAACAAACCTGCCAAGAGAGGGCCGCCCACCAAAATTCACAGACCAGGCAAGGAGGGCATTAATCAGAGAGGCAACAAAGAGACCAAATATAACCCTGAAGGAGCTGCAAAGCTCCACAGCGGAGATTGGAGTATCTGTCCATAGGACCACTTTAAGCCATACACTGCACAGAGCTGGGTTTTACGGAAGAGTGCCAGAAAAAAAGCCATTGCTTAAAGAAAAAAATAAGCAAACACGTTTGGTGTTCGCCAAAAGGCATGTCGGAGACTCCCCAAACATATGGAACTCTGGTCAGATGAGACTAAAACTGAGATTTTTGGCCGTCAAGGAAAATTTCTGCCGGAAACCCGACACCTCTCATCACCCTGAAAACACCATTGCCGCAGTGAAGCATGGTGGTGGCAGCATCATGCTGTTGGGATGTTTTTCATCGGCAGGGACTGGAAACTGGTCAGAATTAAAGGAATGATGGATGGCACTAAATATAGGGAGATTATTGAGGGGAAACCTGATTCAGCCTTCCAGAGATTTGAGACTGGGACGGAGGTTCACCTTCCAGCAGGACAATGACCCTAAGCATACTGCTAAAGCAATACTCGAATGGTTTAAGGGGAAACATTTAAATGTCTTGGAATGGCCTAGTCAAAGCCCAGACTTCGATCCAATTGAGAATCTGTGGTCTGACTTAAAGATTGCTGTACACCAGCGGAATCCATCCAACTTGAATGAGCTGGAACAGTTTTACTTTGAAGAATGAGCAAACATCCCAGTGGCTAGATGTGCCAAGCTTATAGAGACATACCCCAAGAGATTTGCAGCTGTAATTGCTGCACCAAATGGCTCTACAAAGTATTGACTTTGGGGGGGGGGGTGAATAGTTATGCACGCTCAAGTTTCAGTTTTTGTCTTATTTCTTGTTTGTTTCACAATAAAAAATATTTTGTATCTTCAAAGTGGCAGGCATGTTGTGTAAATCAAATGATACAAACCCCCCAAAATCTATTTCAATTCCAGGTTGTAAGGCAACAAAATAGGACAAATTCCAAGGGGGGTGAATACTTTCACAAGCCACTGTATTCTGGTAAAAAAATCTCACGCTTTTGATGTATCAAGCACGCTAACGTAAGGTTGTGTAAAAGTGTATTGTTTGTGCACTGTATTGTTGGTATTTAAGAGCGTTTGGGGTTTCTTTCTCCATATGCTCTTACAGTGTGTTTATGGAAATGGTACCGCATTAAACTTTTCAGTTCAGCTGGGGAGGCTACAAGTCTAGCCCACTAAACTGTTAATTGAGAGGGAACTCTACCTAACAGATAAACACACAGTTTATATATATATTTTTAATACCCTGGATAGGTCATAATAACATATCATATTAAACTGAACAAAAATATAAACGCAACATGTAACAATTTCAAAGATTTACTGAGTTACAGTTCATATAAGGAAATCAGTCAATTGAAATAAATAAATTAGGCCCTAATCTATGGATTTCACATGACTAGGCATGGGTGCAGCCATGGGAGCCACCCACTGGGGAGCCAGGCCCAGCCAATCAGAATGAGTTTTTACCCACAAAACAGCTTTAGTACAGACAGAAATTATCCAAAATTTGAGAGAAAAAAGCTTTTTGTGAGTATGGAACATTTCTGGGATTTTGTATTTCAGTTTATGAGACATGGGACCAACACTTTACATGTTGCGTTTATATTTTCATTCAGTGTAAAAACAAAACACTACATTTTAAGTGAGAAGTGGGCATTGGTCTGAAGCCGAAAAGAAAGGAAATTCACATAAGCACCACAAAGCCTACTCCACCCATGCTCTACCAAGTTTTTCCAGCACACAGCTTTGACCTACTACAGTAGTTATGTTGGTCTATTGTACTTCAAACAATGTGTATGCAGGTTGCTTAAGATTCAAACCTTCTCCAACAGCCCAATCCATAGTCTTAGACGCTCCCACCCCTTACGAAAAAAAGATTGCCGTTTTGAAACTTCAGTAAAAGTGCATTGACTGCAGTCGACTGTGGTATTTTGGACGCAGTAATTGCAGAATTATTTGGATTTGAACTGCAGTTTTACTGCACTGTAACTGCAGATACACTGCAAAATTACTGCAGTAAAAAAACGTATTGTGGTTTGCTGCATACTGCAGTTATACTGCACTCTAACTACAGTTATACTATAGTATACTGCAATCTGACTGCAATTTTTTGGGAAGGGACAATAATGTGATTTGTACCACATACAAGTAAAAGTATTGTATTCTTCACACACCACACTAATCCCATTCCACTACCTTTTCAAGTTTAAAAACAAATGATATGAAGCAAGCTTTGCTTTTATATTTACAAGACCATAATGCTTGATTGAGCAAGCTATTTTGTCTTGTAGTAATGTGGTGCCTGCCTGTTTTCTTAAACCTTTATTTTAGCAATACATGTCATTGAGGAAAAATGTGACCCGATTCAGGAAACTAGGTGTATGTCGCAAGTCACGACTTCACAGGAGAGCAGATTGAACTTAAAAAATTTTTTTGATTAAAATGTGTTGTTTGGCAGAAATGCCTTCTTGAACATGTGAACTTTCATGTGCCTTAATAACAAACTTGTATGCCATCTGTAAATATGAATAAATTGTTAAATTACGAGGCGAGGAGTTCGGATTGGCTGCCAGGGAAGCTCATCAGTGTGTTGGTAATCCTGTCGAACGCTGCCTTTAAAAAAATGTATTGTGTAATGGAGCTGCATAAGTGTGGCTCTCCACTTTCTGGAGGATCAAGTTTTGAAATCAGTGGAATTAGAGTATGATAGCTAAAGAGATGGAGGAAAGACCTGTCTCCGGATTACATCTTAAAACTAAGGGCAACTGTGGCATGACAGGGAGATGCGTCCATGCACGATGACGTATACAGGTAAGATAGTCTAGCGTCAGCTAGCTACATTTTCAGATATTACACGTTTTCTCATTTTGACAGAAAGTGGTTTCATTTCAAGCTAAACTGTACTGTTAGCTAGCTAATGTTAGCTGGCTGGTTCCTTAGCTGATGTTATCATTCATTTCCCAGAGCTGTTTGGTGTTCTAGTTAGCTAACATTGAACATGGTTGGTTTGCTCCCAGCACTGTGGTAGGCTGGACACATGACATTTTTAACAATGCTTTTTTCTGATAAAAACTAGTTCATTGCATAAGCCGTGGAGCCCAGTTTCATAATATGACCATATTTCCCAGCTGCTTGCCATCGTTTTGAAGTAATCACTAAAAAACAGGCCTTATTTTAGGGCATTTTCACCCTGCCAGCTCCTGTTAGTTCTATTGAGCACCGTGGCACCAACTCACTTTCCGAACCTTCTATTCCCAGCTTATCGTTCTGTCACAATGCCTTCTTCGCTATTGTTGGCCATGAGACCTGCTCACGTTGTCTATAGTTAAAATGTAAGCAAAAACTAAAAATTACTCATGGAACTCTGAGGTCGTCCCATTGATTCCTGTAGGGGAAATATAGGCATGTCTGTCTATTTCGCCAAATATCTCACAATGTGTATGCTTAGATTTTTTCAAGTCGGACGCCATTTTAATCATGAGAATCTCCTCTTTCTAATTATGTAAGTCTGGGCAGCGAGCTCGGTTGTCATCAAATGCTAGCCCCAAAATACTTTTTGCCCTTGGAACGCTGAGCTCCCCCCATTGTTTTCCTATGGCGAGGCATGCCAGTCTATTTCGCCAATATCTCACAGTGTATATTTCGATTTTTTCAAGTCAGGCACCATTTTATTCAGGAGAATCTCCTCTTTGTAATTATGTAAGTCTGGTCAGTGAGCTTGTTTGTCATCGATCACTAGACCAGAAATAGTTTTATATTTTTCTCTACTTTCTCATTACGCAGACTAAGCGCAGTTGACAGCATCGAGGTGCGGATGTAGTAGTAAAATAAAAAGGATACATTTTTTGTGCCATTTAGGTGAAATGGAATTCTAAGCATCACTCCAGGCAAAACAGGCTCTGCGAACGTTTGATTCCATTAATTTGCTATGGGCTCGTGCTAGTGTTCCAGCTTAGCCAACGTTCTAATGCTATTTTTCAGCCTTGGGTGAATTTTGACTTGTTCTTTTGTCCAGCCTACCTGTGGCATTGTTGGCACTGTTCATTGTTTAACTAGCTAACGTTGGCTGGCTGGCTCGTTAGCTAATGTTAAGTGACGTGTGTACAACACCCGTTGAATATGGCCGTTGTCAGTAAACGTCTGCTAAAAAGCGTAATGAAATTGTTGCCAGCAGAGCAGTTTAGGCTGTTTTCATGCTGTCCAGAGGTAAACAAATTATCGGCCAGAGCGTCAAGTGTGCGCTTCGAGAGCGAAACGAGATGGGTGGGGCTAAAGCTTAGGGTGATGATGTGAACAATACTGAACGGGTGAAGACAAAGAAGAGCTCTTCACTAGATAGCAAAATATTCAAAGGCTATTTTCTCAAAAGTGAGTTTACAAGTTGATCAACTTTCAAAGCAGAGTTACTTTCCCATTGTTCCTCAAATGCAGTGTATGATATACCATTTTGTAGCTCTGAGTCTCTACTTTATCTAATGTAAAAAACACCCTTTCAAATTTTGCTACATAAGACCGAATCCAGGTTGTGAGTCACAAATATATATTTCATAGCATCTTTTTTTCGGTCAGTAGGTGCCCAACATAACAACAGGTGGTGGTGTGTTGGACACAGTCACTTAAATGTAAAGGTCTGTCACGCCCTGGCCTTAGTATTATTTGTTTTCTTTATTATTTTAGTTAGGTCAGGGTGTGACATGGGGTATGTGTGTGTTTGGGGTATTATATGGTAGAGGGGGTGTTAGTGGTAGTGTATGGGTTTGTGTTGAGTGTATGTATCTAGCTGTGTCTATGGTTGTGTGGAGTTTTCTAGGAAAGTCTATGGTTGCCTGAATGGGTTCTCAATTAGAGACAGCTGGTTTCTGTTGTCTCTAATTGGGAACCATATTTAACCTGTTGAGGCTGGGGGCGCTGTTGTCACTATTTATGCTAATCGTGTAATTTTTGAAACGGCTTCCCACAAAATTCTTGATCGTACAATATGCATATTATTATTATTATTGGATAGAAAACAGTCTATAGTTTCTATAGGAGTTGAAATTTTGTCTCTAAGTGGAACAGAACCCATTCTACAGCAATTTCCCTGACATGGAGTCAGATTTCAGAAATGTTGGCCCCTGATCTGGAGTCAGTTAAAAGGCCAGAGTTATTGCTATGAGTATACGGACACTGCTTACGTCTTCCCCTGGATGCCTTTACGTGATGACGATTTGAATGGGGTCGATTGCGCGTTCACAGGCACTACAAATTAAAAAACCCTGTAGCTAGGAACTCTTTTCTTGCTGCGTCATGCGCCTGGAGGACATCGACCCGCACTTGTTCCAAGCATTAGTGGAGGGAGTAATATTACTCTGGTCATGTTTCTACTCGTTATAGGAGTTAAAAACATCATAAGGTAGTTAATTTAAAGCGTTTTATAGCAATTTATATCCGTTTAGTGCGATTTTGGGACATTTATTTCTGAAACGCTGTGAATTGCTGGGCACGCTTCCAGTTCATCCCGAACGCAGTTGGCATTTCCACATGGCAAGAGGACAGCTTTCCACCAAAAGACGATTAGACCCAAGAAAGGATCCTTTGCCCAAGATACTGATGGAAGAACAGCTCAAAGTAGGACATTTTTATTATGATAAATCGTGTTTCTGTCGAAAAATGTTAGTGGCTTAGGACGCCATGTTTTTTGACGTAGCTTCGCTTGGCGCAAACTGTATTGAAAAGTAAGGATAATTTAAAAAATGTAATTCCGCGATTGTATTAAGAATTAAATTGTCTATCAATCCCTGTCCACCCTATATTTTTTAGTCACGTTTATGAGTATTTATGTATAAGAGTAGATCACTGTCTAATATGGCGCACGGACATTTTCTCACCAGCTGGGCTACATTTCACATTGTCTAACCATGATTTTGGTGGCTAAATATGCACATTTTCGATCAAACTCTATATGGATTGTGTAATATGATGTTACAGGAGTGTCATCTGAGGAATTCTGAGAAGGTTAGTGAAAAAATTAATATATTTTGGCGATGTTGACGTTATCGCTCACTTTGGCTAGAATCAATGCTGGGCTGCTATGTGCTATGTGCTATGCTAATATAACGATTTATTGTGTTTTCGCTGTAAGACACTTAGAAAATCTGAAATATTGTCTGTATTCACAGGATCTGTGTCTTTCGATTAGTGTATGCTGTGTATTTTTACGAAATGTTTGATGATTAGTAAGTAGGTAAACACGTTGCTCTATGTAGTTATTCTAGTCCATTTGTGACGGTGGGTGCAATTGTAACCTATGCCATCTACCTGAAATATGCACATTTTTCTAACAAAACCTATCCCATACCATAAATATGTTATCAGACTGTCATCTGATGAGTTTTTTTCTTGGTTAGGGGCTATAAATATCTTAGTTTAGCCGAATTGGTGATAGCTACTGGTGTTGGTGGACAAATAAAAGATGGTGGATTATGCTAATGTGTTTTTAGGTAATAGATTTACATCTTTACATATTGTGTCTTCCCTGTAAAACATTTAAAAAATCGGACATGTTGGCTGGATTCACAAGATCTGTGTCTTTCATTAGCTGTATTGGACTTTAATGTGTGAAAGTTAAATATTTAAAAAAAATATTTTTTTTGAATTTCGCGGCTCTGCCTTTTCAGTGGGGGTGGGGGGGGAGTGCCGCTAGCGGCACCCTCAGCCTAGACAGGTTAAGGCGATCATAGGCTTTAGCTGTTTGTGGGTCATTGTATATGTCGAACGTAAGTAGTTTGTGTGTGTACTTGCGTTTTAAGTTTCACGATCGTTTGTTGTTTTTGTTAGTTTGTATAAGTGTTACGTGTTCATCTTCGTCGTGGTAATAAAAAGAAGATGTATTCAAGTCATGTTGCGCCTTGGTCCTCTCATTCACGTCAAGACGATCGTGACAAGGTCTATAGAGTCTATCTTCCTTCCTGATTTCTGTAACTGTTCGCTTACCTGTGTAATATTGACATAAACTCAGAAACACTTGTTTTGCAAAAAAGTTCTGTTTTATCAATTGCTGTGCTGATATTATATATATATATATATATATATATATATACTGCTCAAAAAAATAAAGGGAACACTTAAACAACACAATGTAACTCCAAGTCAATCACACTTCTGTGAAATCAAACTGTCCACTTAGGAAGCAACACTGATTGACAATAAATTTCACATGCTGTTGTGCAAATGGAATAGACAAAAGGTGGAAATTATAGGCAATTAGCAAGACACCCCCAATAAAGGAATGATTCTGCAGGTGGTGACCACAGACCACTTCTCAGTTCCTATGCTACCTGGCTGATGTTTTGGTCACTTTTGAATGCTGGCGGTGCTCTCACTCTAGTGGTAGCATGAGACGGAGTCTACAACCCACACAAGTGGCTCAGGTAGTGCAGCTCATCCAGGATGGCACATCAATGCGAGCTGTGGCAAGAAGGTTTGCTGTGTCTGTCAGCGTAGTGTCCAGAGCATGGAGGCGTAACCAGGAGACAGGCCAGTACATCAGGAGACGTGGAGGAGGCCGTAGGAGGGCAACAACCCAGCAGCAGGACCGCTACCTCCGCCTTTGAGCAGGAGGAGCACTGACAGAGCCCTGCAAAACGACCTCCAGCAGGCCACAAATGTGCATGTGTCTGCTCAAACGGTCAGAAACAGACTCCATGAGGGTGCTATGAGGGCCCGACGTCCACAGGTGGGGGTTGGGCTTACAGCCCAACACCGTGCAGGACGTTTGGCATTTGCCAGAGAACACCAAGATTGGCAAATTCGCCACTGGCGCCCTGTGCTCTTCACAGATGAAAGCAGGTTCACACTGAGCACATGAGAACATGTGACAGACGTGACAGAGTCTGGAGACGCCGTGGAGAACGTTCTGCTGCCTGCAACATCCTCCAGCATGACCGGTTTGGCGGTGGGTCAGTCATTGTGTGGGGTGGCATTTCTTTGTGGGGCCGCACAGCCCTCCATGTGCTCGCCAGAGGTAGCCTGACTGCCATTAGGTACCGAGATGAGATCCTCAGAGCCCTTGTGAGACCATATGCTGACACATGCACATTTGTGGCCTGCTGGAGGTCATTTTGCAGGGCTCTGGCAGTGCTCCTCCTGCTCAAAGGCGGAGGTAGCGGTCCTGCTGCTGGGTTGTTGCCCTCCTACGGCCTCCTCCACGTCTCCTGATGTACTGGCCTGTCTCCTGGTTACGCCTCCATGCTCTGGACACTACGCTGACAGACACAGCAAACCTTCTTGCCACAGCTCGCATTGATGTGCCATCCTGGATGAGCTGCACTACCTGAGCCACTTGTGTGGGTTGTAGACTCCGTCTCATGCTACCACTAGAGTGAGAGCACCGCCAGCATTCAAAAGTGACCAAAACATCAGCCAGGAAGCATAGGAACTGAGAAGTGGTCTGTAGTCACCACCTGCAGAATCACTCCTTTATTGGGGGTGTCTTGCTAATTGCCTATAATTTCCACCTTTTGTCTATTCCATTTGCACAATAGCATGTGACATTTATTGTCAATCAGTGTTGCTTCCTAAGTGGACAGTTTGATTTCACAGAAGTGTGATTGACTTGGAGTTACATTGTGTTGTTTAAGTGTTCCCTTTATTTTTTTGAGCAGTGTATATAATTTTAATAGCAGGGCACTGTGAAGTCCATTATTCGTTTGAAGAGTATGAATTGGGCTGTTATAATCCTAAGCCATCTGCATACACATTGTTTGAAGTACAATAGACCAACATAGCTACTGGAGTAGTTCAAACCTGTGTGCTAGAAAACCTTGGTAGAGCACGGGTGGAATAGGCATTGTGGTGCTAGTTAATTTCCTTTATTTTTCAGCTTCAGACCAATGCCTACTTCTCACTTAAAACATAGGTTTTTGTTTTTGATTTCCATGGTTTTTAGACCGGAAGGTGATTACACAAAATTATACAACATTTCAACATGCAAAAGGTATCTTTCAAAAATGAAATTTTGCGATACAAATGATGTAAAAAAATGTGTTTTGTCTCACAAAATGTATTGTCCAGTGTAGTGCTAGGGCAAAAACCAAAACGTGCGCCCCTTGGGGTCCCGAGGACCGAGTTTGGGAAACCCTGCCATAGCTTAAGCATTCAAATAAGCCGCCTCAAATTTGCAGCCATCGGTGATCATTTCTTTCTAGGAACTGATCCGTCCTCAGTATCTAATGTTAAGGTAATATTTGAATGGAGAATGCTGATCCGAGAGCAGCGCTGTCTTTCTTTCAATCCTATTAGTATCGACACATGCTCTAACGACGCACTTATTAAAAGTTCTCCCTACGTGGTGTTTTAGGAAACGCATGTGAGTTCTACGGCTGTTATAGATACGATGCATCGTTAAAACACTCATAAGCTTAAGTTCCATCGCAAAGTTCCATCACAAAACATATGGCTTCTCCCTTTAAAGAGGGGAGGGGGGTGAATATCAACAGCTGCTTTTCATTAAGCACATACCAGCTCCTTTGACTCTCAAAGTACTAAATAAGTTGAGTGAGCATTTGAGTGAGCAGTTGGAAAGAGAGTCCCCCCAGATCCCCCTTGTTGATGGCTACTTCCGACTAAGGGGACCTACGCCAATGTCTTTTTTGTATTTTTTTTAGTGCAGTCCGGACCAGCCTTGATTTCAACGTCCACGGACGTGATTCCCTAAAAACACGCCACTTCGATACAAGTTACTTTCGTAGCAGGTTAGGAGAGCATTTTCGAAATATAGACATCTTTGTTTAGTTCAGATTTGGTCCAGTCCAGACTGGAACAAATCTGAACCAATATTAGACATCTATGTTTCACAAGTTTGGACAGCACAGTACAGTAGAGGTTCTCAAACCTCTCCATGGTGACCCCAGGCCATTCCATGTAATTTATCTATTCCAGAGCTAGCACACCTGATTCAATTTGTCAACTAATCCCCAAGCTCTTGAATAGCTAGTTCAGAGTTACAGCAAAATTGCCAAATGTACGGGGGTCCTTGAGGAGAGGTTTGAGAACCATGGCAGTAGAGCGCAGTACATTACAGTACAGTAAAAAAAAGTACAGAAAGTATTTAACATTTATTCAGAATCGACCTGATTTCAACGTCCGTAAAATATTTATTTCCATCGTCTGGAAAATACATAATTTTGCTTATTGGTTTCAGATTTGCGGGAACACAAGTAACTTGAAACTTGTCTTTTACAGCTCGTTTCGAGCCTAATGTTGTGTCTTTTACAGCTTGTTTCTAGCCTAATGCATTACAGAGTTATGCATCCTATTCATTTATATAATCCGGGTTTGGGTTGGCATTAGCCCCCTCCCCCCTATCCCACCTGGAATGGATGTGCACGGCAGAGTTGTTGACAAATAAATATCCAACACATGGGCTATTCCAGCATCCAGATTGGAGCTGTAAATACAATCAAGATGGTAAAATAGCAGAGTTGTGAGTTTGGCACTGACAATCAACACATACTGTATTTGGATGAAAATGCCAAGAAGACAGGTGTTCGAAACTGGTGAGTTTTTCTGATTCTAGAAAACATGCATTTGCATGCTTTTTACATGTGCATTTGTTTTCTCAGCTACAGTTTGAGTTGTTTCCTTTCTGACAGTGAAATATGGCTAGCTCTTACCATAGCTAATGTTGCAAAAGCTCATTACATTGCATGCATTGTAAGGTAGAAGCGTGACAATTTGCCCAAAGTTTGGTGTTGGTTTTGAACTGATGTATCTTGCTAGCTAGCTATGTTTAGTGGAAAAATGTAGGACTGGAATTTGGACGGGAGGTAGCTATTGTTAGTTAGCTTCAGTGTCAATGTCAGCTGTTGTCTGGCTCTTGCTAGCTCGCTAGCTAGCTAGCTAATGGCTGAAAGTATTTGTGTAACAAATCTTCCATAAACAAATATAGCTAGCTACCATTCTTTGCATGTTCGTTAGCTAGCAAGCTAGCATTTAGCTAGAGAGGCTAGCTGCTGAACTTTGGACAAGCAAGCTAACGTTAGCTAGCTAATCAAAATATATGTTTGCAATTATTGATTAACCTCAGCTTGAATACCACCATATAGCGATCTATAGTAGCCTAGGTTTTATAAATGTAAATTTTTTCCCTAGGTTTGTTATCAGTCACTTCTTGTAACTGGCAGCATTTTGCAACTGAAATTCTCGATCCGATTAGGCAGAACTGAGATTCGGCTAAAAATTTTAGTTTTGTCAGAAATGCTACAAAAAGGCAGCATATAATTGGTCTTTAATGGAGGGAAATGAGCACGCCAGAGCGATAAATTATTGTTGCGCCTAACAACGTTGTCAATCTGACATTTTTTAAATCCATTGGATGCTATAGTCTCATTGTAATCCATCATCTAGAATTTGAGCTAGGTAAACTCCAGCTAGGCTGCTGAGGGGAGGACGGTTCATAATAATGGCTGTAACGGAGCAAATGGAATGGTATCAAACCATGTGATTGATACCATTACGCTCCAGCCATTACCACGACGCCGTCCTCCCCATTTAAGGTGCCGCCAACCTACTGTGGTAGGCGAAAACTAAATTGCTAACGACCCTGTTTATCAATCTGATATGTGATTCTCGGTAACGGCCGGATGGCTCATGGCAAGAGGTGGAGAGTGTGTTGTGTACCACCAATCAAGTTAATTTGTGAATTTTCACTGAGATTGGTGTCATATTGGCTTAGATATGATGGTAGAGAGATTTTAATTTAACACTGAGCTTCAACCAGTACCATACTATTGTGGGGGCTATCGACCCTACAATAGTAACATTGGTGTCTAAGTAAAAGCACTCTTCTGTTATTAGATTGCTTACAATAAACCTACTAATTCCAGGTCACACACTCCCTCACACAGGTTCACACACACCTCTGAATATTCCTAATCAAACAACAGTGTCCCTAATGTTGAGTTTGTGTTTTTCAGAACACTGGGGAGAGACCCTGACATTTACGATGGCGGGAGAGGAGATAAATCAGAAAGCAGTGAGTACTGTCTGTTCTGTAGCCTTCTCTTAATCGCTGTCTCCCCCCACTCTTCTTTCACTCTGCATCCCTCTCTCCATCCCTTTATCATGTTCTTTCTGTCTCTTTCTGTCTCGCTCTCCCTCTTTCCTCTCCTTCCATCTCTCTTTCTGTCTCTATCTCTCTGTTATTCTTTGAAACACAAACAAAGTATACTGAACAAAAATATAAACCAAACTGTTTCATGAGCTGAACTAAAAGATCCCAGAAATGTTCCATACGCACAAAAAATGTTGCACACATTTGGTTACATCTCTGATAGTGAGCATTTCTCCTTTGCCAAGATAATCCATCCACCAGACAGTTGTGGCATATCAAGAAGATGATTAAACAGCATGGCCATTACATAGGTGCACTTTGTGCTGGGGGACAATAAACAGTCACTCTAAAATGTGCAGTATTGTCACACAACACAATGCCAAAGATATCTCAAATGTTAAGGGAGTGTGCGATTGGCATGCTGACTGCAGGAATGTCAACCAGAGCTGTTGACAGATAATTTAATTTCTCTACCATAAGCCTCTTCCAACGTTGTTTTAGAGAATTTGGCAGTACGTCCAACCGGCCTCACAACCGCAGACCATGTGTACCACGCCAGCCCAGGATGTCCACATCCGGCTTCGTCACCTGCGGGATTGTCTGACCAGCCACCTGGACAGCTGAAGAAACTGTGGGTTTGCACAACTGAATAATATCTGCCAAAACTTTCAAAAACCATCTCAGGGAAGATCATCTGTGTGCTCGTTGTCCTCACCAGGGTCTTGACCTGACTGCAGTTGGTTACGAAGAAACCATGGTGGCGGTGGGGTTATGGTATGGGCAGGCCTACGCTACGGACAATGAACACAATTACATTTTATCGATGGCAATACTGTGACGAGATCCTGAGGTCCACTGTCATGCCATTCTTCCGCCGCTATCACCTCATTCAGCATGATAATGCACAGCCCCATGTCGCAAGGATCTGTACACAAATCCTAGAAGCTGAAAATGTCCCAGTTCTTCCATGGCCTGCATACTCACCAGACATGGCACCCATTGAGCATGTTTGGGGTGCTCTGGATCAACGTGTATGACAGTGTGTTCCAGTTCTTGCCAATATCCAGCAACTTCGCACACCCATTGAAGAGGACTTGGAAAACATTCCACAGGCCACAATCAACAGCCTGATCAACTCTATGTAAAGGAGATGTGTCGTGCTGCATGAGGCAAATATTGGTCACACCAGATACTGCATGATTTTCTGATTCACGCTCCTACTTTTTTATAAAGGTATCTGTGACCAACAGATGCATATCTGTATTCCCAGTTATGTGAAAGGAATGTATGTAATGAATTGAAATAAATTGTCAGATTTCCTGGACTGTAACTCAGTAAAATCTTTGAAATTGTTGATGTTGAGTTTATATTTTTGTTCAGAATAATAGACAAGGTAAAAAAAAACGCAAAAAGCATACACACCCACACATCTAGAGACACACACAGGGTGTTCTCAAAATGAATACTACTGTGCTCCGAGCACACAAATTGGAGTACGGGACGGTCGGAGTATGAGTCCAAATCAAAGTATGAGAAACGGAGCACGGAGGGCACTTCTCTAATGCATACTCTGTACATATTTTGAAGCATGCATCGATGCCAACTTCAACAGAAAGTATGCACAGAAATATGTTGCTTGACTACAATAGTTAGCCCTATTGACTACAGTCACAGCTGTGTATCCCCCCCTCCAAGCAGATACCGCGATGGCCCTGAAAGAACTTCACTGGACTCTATGTACACTGAAAACCATACATCCTAAGGCTGCATTTATTGTAGCTGGGGATTTTAACAAAGCTAATCTGAGAACAAGGCTTTCTAAATTCTATCAGCATATCGAATGTGCAACACGGGCTGGTAGCATTCTTGACCATTGCTACTCTAACTTCCGTGATGCATACAACGCCCTTCAGCAAATTTGACCATGACTCCATTTTGTTGCTCCCAGCCTATAGACAGAAACTAAAACAGGAAACACCCGTGCTCAGGTCTATCCAACGCTGGTCTGACCAATCGGATTCCACGCTTCAAGATTGCTTCGATCACGTGGACTGGGATATGTTCCGGGTAGCCTCAGACAATAACACTGATGTATACGCTGACTCTGTGAGCGAGTTTATTAGCAAGTGCTTTGGTGACGTTGTACCCACGGTGACTATTAAAACCTTCCTTAACCAGAAACCGTGGATTGATGGCAGCATTCGCGCAAAACTGAAAGCCCGAACCACCGCTTTTAATCATGGCAAGACGATTGGAAACCGAATGACCGAATACAAACAGTGTAGCTATTTACTCCGCAAGACAATAAAAATAGCAAAGCGTCAGCATAGAGACAAAGTAGAGTCGCAATTCAACGGCTCAAACACGTATGTGGCAGGGTCTACAGTCAATCACGGATTACAAAAAGAAAACCAGCCCCGTCGCGGACATCGATGTCTTGCTCCGAGACAAATTAAACAACTTCTTTGCTCGCTTTGAGGACAATACAGTGCCACTGACATGGCAGCTACCAAAGCCTGTGGGCTCTCCTTCACCGTGGCCAACGTGAGTAAAACATTTAAACGTGTTAACCCTCGCAAGGCTGCCGGCCCAGACGGCATCCCGAGCCGTGTCCTCAGAGCAGATCAGCTGGCTGGTGTGTTTACGGACATTTTCAATCAATCCCTATTCCTATCTGCTGTGCCCATATGCTTCAAGACGGCCACCATTGTTCCTGTTTCCAAGAAAGCTAAAGTAACTGAGCTAAATGACTATCTCCCTGTAGCACTCACTTCTGTCATCATTAAGTGCCTTGAGAGACTAGTCAAAGATCATTTCACCTCCACCTTACCTAAAACCCTAGACCCACTCCAATTTTCTTACCGCCACAATAGGTCCACTGACGATGCAATCACCATCACACTGTACACTGCCCTATCCCATCTGGACAAGAGGAATACCTATGTAAGAATGCTGTTCATTGACTACAGCTCAGCATTTAACACCATAGAACCCTCCAAACTCGTCATTAAGCTCGAGACCCTGGGTCTCAACCCCGCCCTGTGCAACTGGGTCCTGGACCCCCAGGTGGTGATGCTAGGAAACAACTTCTCCACCCCGCTGATCTTCAACACTTGGGCTCCACAAGGGTGCGTTCTCAGCCCTCTCCTGTACTCCCTGTTCACCCATGACTGCGTGGCCATGCACGCCTCCAACTCAATCCTCAAGTTTGCAGACAACACCACAGTGGTAGGTTTGATTACCAACAACTACGAGACTGCATACAGGGAGGAGGCGAGGGCCCTCGGAGTGTGGTGTCAGGAAAATAACCTCTCACTCAACGTCAACAAAACAAAGGAGATGATCGTGGACTTCAGGATGAAGCAGAGGGAGCATCCCCTCCTCCACATCGACGGGACAGTAGTGGAGAAGGTGGAAAGTTTTAAGTTCCTCTGCGTACACATCATGGACAAACTGAAATGGTCAACCCACATAGACAGAGTGGTGAAGAAGGCGCAACAGCACCTCTTCAACCTCAGGAGGCTGAAGAAATGTGGCTTATCACCAAAAACACTCACAAACTGATTACAGATGTTACAGATGTTACAGATGCACAATCAAGAGCATCCTGTCGGGCTGTATCACCACCTGGTAAGGCAACTGCTCCGCCCACAACCGCAAGGCTCTCCAGAGGGTTGTGCGGTCTGCACAAAGCATCACCGGGGAAAACTTCCTGCACTCCAGGACACCTACAGCACCCGATGTCACAGGAAGGCCAAAAAGATCAAGGACAACAACCACCCGAGCCACTGCCTGTTCACCCCGCTATCATCCAGAAGGCGAGGTCAGTACAGGTGCATCAAAGCTGGGACCAAGAGACTGAAAAACGGCTTCAGACTGTTAAACAGCCATCACTAACATAGAGTGGCTGCTGCCAACATACAGACTCATCTCTTGCCACTTTAACACATTTAATAAATGGATTTAGTAAAGGTATCACTAGTCACTTTAAATAACGGCACTTTAATAATGTCTACATATCCTACATTACTCATCGCATATGTATATACTGTATCCTATACCATCTATTGCCTATGCCGCACGGCCATCGCTCATCCATATATTTATATGTACATATTCTTATTCATCCCTTTACATTTGTGTGTAAGGTAGTCGTTGTGAATTTGTTAGATTACTTGTTAGATATTACTGCACTGTCGGAACTAGAAGCACAAGCATTTCGCTACACTCGCATTAACATCTGCTAACCATGTGTATGTGACCAAGAAGATTTGATTTGATAAAGCCACAAAGAATTGTTCGCTAGCTAGTTACCCACAAACAATTGACATCTACCTTGCAAAACATTAGTCGTAAATAATTTTGTCTGTTAAACTATCTGGTTAGCTAGATGATTACGATTCACATATAGCTAGCTGATAGTTATGAAGTAAAATGTATATCTTGTTTCCTCTTGTTGCAATTGTCCTGGCTAAAAGAAGGTTCAGTGAATAGAGGGGTAGCGCGAGGTAATACAGTAGGGGGAGTGCGAGGTAATACAGTAGGGGGAGTGCGAGTGCTTCTCAAATGTATTGTTTTATCCGTTCTTCACTCTCGTTCTCACAAGAGCGTATTTAAGAGAACATCCTCGGTGAATGCACAAGGAGCATGAGATTATGGAGTACCGTAGTACGCATATTGAGAAACACCTACACATTCTCTCACTTTCCAATAAATCTATGTCATTTTAAGCCCAAGGTTTAGAAGAGAAAATCCAGTGTTATGAACTGAGAAATAAGTAGTAGCCTACACCTCCCTGGCTCCTCAGCAAACAAAAAAAGCGGCTCATAACCCACACACACACAAACGCACACACCTCTATACACACACGTCTACACACATACGCACAAGCACACACAAACATACACACACCGGACACACACACACACAATGGGCCATCATATTGCTTTCACATAAGCCCTTTCACATTTGTAATAAATAGGAGAATGGGAAAGGAGGCCATTCTGGGTATGTATTAGGATGTGGCTCCGGTCTATATTTCCTCCAGTTTCCTCAGTGCCAATCTGTGAAGCAGATGAATGCAGCAAAACTGAGCCCATCATGGGGTCCCCAGGGTCCAGAGCAGGTTCAGCACATACTCTGAGCATCAACCACCACCCTAGGGAGAAAAACACCTTATACTTGAGTTTAGTAAATATACACGTACTCTCCCCACACACACCAACATAGGAAAATATCCCACCTCCACACACACACACACACACACACACACACACACACAAACATATATAGAAAACCTCCTCCTCACACTTGTCGTATTGTTACAAAAGCCTTAGATTTTTCATAAACAAATAAACCTACCACCTCCACATCCACTTACATAGCTGGCTGGCTTTGTAAGGTTATGAGAGCGTATTTGATTGACATGACCATGTGAGCACATTATTATTATTATTACAACCAATAGCTGTCAGTCACAAGAATCTGTAAGCTATGTGGGAGCAGAATAGGTCATGGTAACCCTATGGAGAGTTTCATTCACTTACACAAACACCCTTAAATCCCCTCTCCAATAATGCACAGATTAAGTGGGCGAGCTATGGCAAACATAGGAAAACTAGGTTCTGACACACATACGGAGCAAAACACAGGCTATAAATGTATTTTATTTTTAATCTACTGCAGCATATCGTATAATTCAGTATGTGGGAGATCTATATAAAGCCACTGGTTATGTGAAAGCATATGACATCCTGTCGAAAGGAGGTAATATTAACTTAAGATAACCTTCACTGTGCAGGTTTGCCTAACACACGCACACGCTAACATTGTCTTCCTAAACAATGCATTTAATTGGTCTTACAATATATTAGATGCCTCAAACTTCAAAGCCATTTTCTCTTTGTCTATTCATCCTCCTATTGACAGAGTATACAACATTATACAGTAGGTCTGGCGGTGTGAGTGAGATCAGCAGAATCCCAGTAAGAAATCACAGAGGGGTGGAATTATTTCATATTTAATTTTCTTTATTGACTTGGCAATGGACCATCAGCCCTCCATATCAGCTATAAAATTCCAAAACATCCAACATAAAACTAAGTAGGGGAGCTAACTTCATTTAATGAGCAGCTTTCTTTGCTAACTAGACTGTATGGGTTCTGGGATGTTAGCTTGGCAGGGCTGCATACTATTACTTAGCTACTTCCCTTGTCTTCTTTTGTAGTTGCTGCCCTATTGCCCTATGAGTCAGGTCAGGTCAAATCAAATGTTCTTTGTCACATGCTGACCTACAAGCCCTTAACCAACAATGCAGTTCAAGAAATAGAGTTAAGGAAATATTTACTAAATAAACTAAAGTAAAAAATCGAATAAAAAGTAACACAATAAAACAACAATAACGAGGCTATGTACAGGGGGTACCGTTACCGAGTCAATGTGCGCGGGTACAGGTTAGTCGATGTAATTTGTACATGTAAGTGGGGGTAAAGTGACTGTGCATAGATAATAAACAGCGAGTAGCAGCAGTGTAAAAACAAAGGGAGCGGGGTCAATGTGAATAGTCTGGGTGGCCATTTGATTAATTGTTCAGCAGTCTTATGGCTTGGGGATAGAAGCTGTTAAGGAGCCTTTTGGACCTAGACTCGCTTGCCGTGCGGTAGCAGAGAGAACAGTTTATGACTTGGGTGACTGGAGTCTTTGACATTTTTTTACACAGAAGTGGTGACCATGGCAAGGTAACAAAGAAAAAGGGAAATGTGTTTCCTTCTCCACACACACACACACACACACACACACTCACAGTGGTGTAGTAAATAATTGAGTTTCTCTCTGACTCGTGGCAGTCTTGACACTGGTTATAAGGCGCATGGCGAGCGTCGCTGGGAAAGGGGCCAGCTATTGCCATGGAAACTGCTAACTGAAAGGTCTGACAGGTAAAGGGATGGAGGAGGTGGTACACCTGCAGGGACGGGTGGACTAAGGACCTGAGAGAGACACCGTCACACTAAAAGAAGGTGCCTTTCTTTGTCTTTGCAACTCTCTTTCTGGCTATGCTTTGTTTTCTTTCCCTTATTCCACCTCTGCACCTCCTCCATCTCTCTCTACCGAGACTAAAAGGCTCAATCATAACCAAGATGAACAAAGACACGCTGAGTGAGAGAATGAGAGGCCGAGTGAAGTCAGAGGGGATATTGAAGAGTCAAGTCTGCGACGTGTGTGAACATTTTTCATTTAGCTGTACTGGTGAGTCCTAACATGAACAGAGAGCAAATGAAGGAATATTAGTAGCAAGAGAGAGAGCGAAACAGAAGGGGAGGACAGAAGGTGAAGGAGAGGTTTAAGTGAGAGAGGGGAGCTGACACTGTTCACATCCCTCTGTCTGCCAGGGTATGTGACCTGGTATCTGTTGCTGGCCTTACGAGCAAATACCTCCTTCATTCTAAGTGTGTGTGTGTGTGTGTGTGTGTGTGTGTGTGTTTGTGTTCTAACTTGGGCTGAAATAGTATTGAACAATGGAGCAACAGTAGGGGATAGAATGTGCCCAATGTGGCACGCCAGCACACCTGTGTCTGCTTTTGTGGATCTCATTGGATGTTTGGTCAGTATGAGCCCACGTGATTGGGGCCAGCTTGTCACTGGCTGATCAATCTGATTAACCTATCCTTTTCATTTAGATCAGTGCAGGTGAAGGAGAGGAGATGAGGAGAGGAAGACACTTTAGACTATTGAGATACACCCCTGGTCCTTCTATCTAGGCCAGATGTAGGAGAGGAGACAAGTGTAGGCATGAAGTCTATTAGAATGCAGCCGTTAGCTAAAAGAGAAGAGTATGTGCAGACAGACAGCCCCCCTCCTCCCCCTCTGTGTGGACATTTTGATCTCTTCCTCTCATTTAGTTTCAATTAGAAAGGGGATTATGTACCAGCTGCATTACGGCAAATGGGGGTGTTTTTGTTTGCTTTGTAGTATTAGCCGGGTTCCTTTTTTTAATTATGAAAAATAAAAGTGATTTATAATGGAAAAAGAATATGTCCACACACACACACACACACACACATAGTTTCTCTGGCTGCCAGTGAAAGAGGGATAAAAGGATACAAGTTTTATTGCCTGGCCACCACATAAATCCAGCAATTACTTCAAGACCCAGGAATAAAAATTATTATATTTTTCTTTTAATGCACACGAACACTTTTGTCATTGTTAGTCCCACAGAGCTAGAAGGAGATTGAGAAATCATTTTTAATTTGAAGCCACACATACATACAATGCCTCCCAGTACTACACACAAAGGGACCCGAACAGAACACTAAGACAAGCAGATAGATACACACTGAAAAACAGCTCCAGACACCCACACACTCAAATGACAACATGTAGGCTTTGAGGACATGACTTGCTGGATTACCATATTCATATAAGAGAACATGGGACATTCACTCCCTCCACCTCCACATACTGTGGTAACGGTTATGGTAGGAATTGATTTACATAATTTTTCCATATGAGAAAAAAAACTAATCAGAGAAATGTCAGCATGTGAAGCTTGTCTATATAACACTGCAACGTGGCACCGTCTTAGGATGCCAACAAGTCAGTAGCACGTAAAAATCGTATGTCCTCGGTTGCAACACTCATTACCAAGTTCCAAACTGCATCTCGATGCAACGTCAGCACAAGAACTGTTCATCGGGAGGTTCATGAAATGGGTTTCCATGGCTGTGCAGCCGCACACAAGCCTAAAATCACCATGTGCAAATACCAAGTGTCGACTGGAGTGGTGTATCACGCTTCAGCATCTGGCAGTCCGACAAACAAATCTGGATTTGGCAGATGCCAGGAGAAAGCTACCTGCCCGAATGCATAGGGCCAACTGTAAAGTTTGGTGGAGGAGGAGTAATGGTCTGGGGTTGGTTTTCATGGTTTGGGCTAGGCCCCTTACTTCCAGTGAAGGGAAATCTTAATGCGACAGCATACAATGACATTCTAAACGATTCCATGCTTCCAACTATTTGGCAACAGTTTGGGGAAGACACTTTCCTGTTCCAGCATGGCAATGCCCCCGTGTACAAAGCGAGATCCATACAGAAATGGTTTGTCAAAATCGGTGTGGAAGAACTTGACTGGCCTGCACAGAGCCCTGACCTCAACCCCATCGAACACCTATGGGATGAATTGGAACGCCGAATACGAGACAGGTCTAATCGCCCAACATCAGTGCCCGACCTCACTAATTCTCTTGTGGCTGAATGGAAGCAAGTCCCCGCAGCAATGTTCCAACATCTAGTGGAAAGCCTTCCCAGAAGAGAGAAGGCTGTTATAGCAGCAAAGGGGGACCAACTCCATTTTAATGCTCATGATTTTGGAATGAGATATTCGACAAGCAGTTATCCACATACTTTTGGTCATGTAGTGTATGTCTATTAATTTGGCACTGTAACTCACTTTGGGACTGAGTTTTATTATACACACACACACACAGAATCTGTAGCGCTGGTCCCCACATGTTTTTCATTGTGCCTCAGTGCGTATGAGTGTATTCCATCATCCTGCCTGTAGCAACACAGCTAAGATATTAAATCTATAATTTCAATAATTGCCACATTGCTTTCCCAAAACAAACAATATTGCTTTCTGGGGTGACATTGTGATGACAGCAGTGAGAATGTGGACAGTGCTGAACAGACATTAAGCAAAGATGTGAGAGAAACAAAGTACACACACACACACACACACACACACACACACACACACACAGTCATCATCAACATCCACAACTCCACAGCTTTCTCCTGTGAAGCCTTTCGGTGGGTGGTGACATTCACATTAACGATAGAGCAGCTTGTTCTAGGTAATTGGGAAAGGTTTCTGTGGATGTTGTCGTGGAGATGTGGATGTTTGCAGTAACGACTATGTGTGCATAGGGTACCTGTGTGTGTGTGTGTGAGCTCTGATCCAGATGGTAAAGATGTAATGTATGAAGGCCAGAAAATATCACGCATGGACATAAATAACGAGAGAGAGAGACTCTCTCGTTGGAGAGATAAAGAATCTCACAATTAGATTCCCCATATTTGTTATCGATTGGATTAAGCACAAAGGATTTGCATCCGAGTCCCCCATGACCAACCTGTGATTTTATTTTTTTATTTATTTTATTTCACCTTTATTTAACCAGGTAGGCTAGTTGAGAACAAGTTCTCATTTGCAACTGCGACCTGGCCAAGATAAAGCATAGCAGTGTGAACAGACAACAACACAGAGTTACACATGGAGTAAACAATAAACAAGTCAATAACATGGTAGAAAAAAAAGAGAATCTATATACAATGTGTGCAAAAGACATGAGGTAGGCAATAAATCGAGTAATTACAATTTAGCAGATTAACACTGGAGTGATAAATCATCATTTGATCATGTGCAAGAAGAGATACTGGTGTGCAAAAGAGCAGAAAAGTAAATAAATAAAAGCAGTATGGGGGGTGAGGTAGGTAAATTGGGTGGGTAGTTTACAGATGGACTCTGTACAGCTGCAGCGATCGGTTAGCTGCTCGGATAGCAGATTTTTAAAGTTGTTGAGGGAGATAAAAGTCTCCAACTTCAGAGATTTTTGCAATTCGTTCCAGTCGCAGGCAGCAGAGAACTGGAAGGAAAGGCGTCCAAATGAGGTTTTGGCTTTAGGGATGATCAGTGAGATACACCTGCTGGAGCGCGTGCTACGGGTGGGTGTAGCCATCGTGACCAGTGAACTGAGATAAGGCGGCACTTTACCTAACATAGCCTTGTAGATGACCTGGAGCCAGTGGGTCTGACGACGAACATGTAGCGAGGGCCAGCCGACTAGGGCATACAGGTCGCAGTGGTGGGTCGTATAAGGTGCTTTAGTAACAAAACGGATGGCACTGTGATAAATTGCATCCAGTTTGCTGAGTAGAGTATTGGAAGCTATTTTGTAGATGACATCGCCGAAGTCGAGGATCGGTAGGATAGTCAGTTTTACTAGGGTAAGTTTGGCGGCGTGAGTGAAGGAGGCTTTGTTGCGGAATAGAAAGCCGACTCTAGATTTGATTTTGGATTGGAGATGTTTGATATGAGTCTGGAAGGAGAGTTTGCAGTCTAGCCAGACACCTAGGTACTTATAGATGTCCACATATTCTAGGTCGGAACCGTCCAGGGTGGTGATGCTAGTCGGGCGTGCGGGTGCAGGCAGCGAACGGTTGAAAAGCATGCATTTGGTTTTACTAGCGTTTAAGAGCAGTTGGAGGCCACGGAAGGAGTGTTGTATGGCATTGAAGCTCGTTTGGAGGTTAGATAGCACAGTGTCCAAGGAAGGGCCGGAAGTATACAGAATGGTGTCGTCTGCGTAGAGGTGGATCAGGGAATCGCCCGCAGCAAGAGCAACATCATTGATGTATACAGAGAAAAGAGTCGGCCCGAGAATTGAACCCTGTGGTACCCCCATAGAGACTGCCAGAGGACCGGACAACATGCCCTCCGATTTGACACACTGAACTCTGTCTGCAAAGTAGTTGGTGAACCAGGCAAGGGAGTCATTAGAAAAACCGAGGCTACTGAGTCTGCCGATAAGAATATGGTGATTGACAGAGTCGAAAGCCTTGGCCAGGTCGATGAAGACGGCTGCACAGTAATGTCTTTTGTCGATGGCGGTTATGACATCGTTTAGTACCTTGAGCGTGGCTGAGGTGCACCCGTGACCGGCACGGAAACCGGATTGCACAGCGGAGAAGGTACGGTGGGATTCGAGATGGTCAGTGATCTGTTTGTTGACTTGGCTTTCGAAGACCTTAGATAGGCAGGGCAGGATGGATATAGGTCTGTAACAGTTTGGGTCCAGGGTGTCTCCCCCTTTGAAGAGGGGGATGACAGCGGCAGCTTTCCAATCCTTGGGGATCTCAGATGATACGAAGGAGAGGTTGAACAGGCTGGTAATAGGGGGTGCGACAATGGCGGTGGACAGTTTCAGAAATAGGGGGTCCAGATTGTCAAGCCCAGCTGATTTGTATGGGTCCAGGTTTTCCAGCTCTTTCAGAACATCTGCTATCTGGATATGGGTAAAGGAAAAGCTGGGGAGGCTGTTGGCCAAGGTTGGAGTCGCCAGGAGGAAGGCATGGCCAGCCATTGAGAAATGTTTGTTGAAGTTTTCGATTATCACGGACTTATCAGTGGTGACCGTGTTACCTAGCCTCAGTGAAGTGGGCAGCTGGGAGGAGGTGCTCTTGTTTTCCATGAACTTTACAGTATCCCAGAACTTTTTGGAGTTAGAGCTACAGGATGCAAATTTCTGCTTGAAAAAGCTGGCCTTTGCTTTCCTGACTGACTGCGTGTATTGGTTCCTGACTTCCCTGAACAGTTGCATATCGCGGGGGCTCTTCGATGCTATTGCAGTTCGCCACAGGATGTTTTTGTGCTGGTCGAGGGCAGTCAGGTCTGGAGTGAACCAAGGGCTATATCTGTTCTTGGTTCTGCATTTTTTGAACGGAGCATGCTTGTCTAATATGGTGAGGAAGTAACTTTTAAAGAATGACCAGGCATCCTCAACTGACGGGATGAGGTCAATATCCTTCCAGGGTACCCGGGCCAGGTCGATTAGAAAGGCCTGCTCGCAGAAGTGTTTTAGGGAGCGTTTGACAGTGATGAGGGGTGGTCGTTTGGCCGCGGACCCGTGGCGGATACAGGCAATGAGGCAGTGATCGCTGAGATCTTGATTGAAGACAGCAGAGGTGTATTTGGAGGGCAAGTTGGTCAGGATAATGTCTATTAGGGTGCCCATGTTTACGGATTTAGGGTTGTACCTGGTGGGTTCCTTGATGATTTGAGTGAGATTGAGGGCATCAAGCTTAGATTGTAGGACTGCTGGGGTGTTAAGCATATCCCAGTTTAGGTCACCTAACAGAACAAACTCTGAAGCTAGATGGGGAGCGATCAATTCACAGATGGTGTCCAGGGCACAGCTGGGAGCTGAGGGGGGTCGGTAGCAGGCGGCAACAGTGAGAGACTTATTTCTGGAGAGATTAATTTTTAAAATTAGAAGTTCGAACTGTTTGGGCATAGACCTGGAAAGTATGACAGAACTTTGCAGGCTATCTCTGCAGTAGATTGCAACTCCTCCCCCTTTGGCAGTTCTATCTTGACGGAAAGTGTTATAGTTGGGTATGGAAATATCAGAATTTTTGGTGGCCTTCCTAAGCCAGGATTCGGACACGGCAAGGACATCAGGGTTGGCAGAGTGTGCTAAAGCAGTGAGTAAGGCAAACTTAGGGAGGAGGCTTCTGATGTTGACATGCATGAGGCTAAGGCTTTTTCGATCACAGAAGTCAACAAATGAGGGTGACTGGGGACATGCAGGGCCTGGGTTTACCTCCACATCACCCGAGGAACAGAGGAGTAGTAGGATGAGGGTGCGGCTAAAGGCTATCAAAACTGGTCGCCTAGAGCATTGGGGACAAGGAATAAAAGGAGCAGATTTATGGGCGTGGTAGAATAGATTCTGGGCATAATGTGCAGACCAGGGTATGGTGGGGCACGGGTACAGCGGAGGCAAGTCCAGGCACTGGGTGATGATAAGAGAGGTTGTATCTCTGGACATGCTGGTCTCAATGGGTGAGGTCACCGCATGTGTGGGGGGACAAAGGAGGTATCAGAGGTACGGAGAGTGGAACTACGGGGTCCATTGCAAACCAAAACAATGATAACTAGCCTGAACAACAGTATGCAAGGCATATTGATATTTGAGAGACATACAATAAGGCATAAAGTGATTGCAGGTCTTGATTGGGAGAGCTAGCTAAAACAACAGGTGAGATAACAGCAGCTAGTCAGCTAACACAGCAACAGCAGGTAAAAATGGCGACGACTAGGCAGAGAGGGTCGGATTAACTACACACAGATCCTGAGTTAAAGCACAGAGCCGACAGATAAAACACAAATAAACGGAATGGAGTACCGTGAATTAATGGACAGTCAAGCAGGCATCAGCTATGTAGCCAAGTGATCATAGTGTCCAGGGGGCAGCCGTAGATGGAGCAGTGAGGCCTCCACTAAGCTAGCCCGCGGCGTTTAAAGTTAGTAGCCCGGGGGGTGGTCTGCTCAGACGGAGGGGGTCTGCTCAGACGGAGGCCGGTTGAGGGCACAGCGGATGGGGTATTCGTCTGCAGACCAGACGTGCTCGTGTCGACAGAGAATCCAAGCCGGATGGCGATGGCGAAAGAGAGGTTGTGAATTGTAGAATTGTGTTTGCTAACTGGTGCTAGCTTCGTGATTCAGACAGCTAGTCATGGGTAGCAAGCTAGCAGAAGATGGAGGTCTGTTTTTAGCCACGCCATGCATTTCCGTCGGTAGATTAGTGGGGTTCTGTGTGGTAGAGGGGACCAATCCAATTGTCAAAATAGTTATAGTGGCCTAAGAAGATTGTTCGATAGACCTGTTCAGATAGCAGCCGATATGCTCAAGACAGCTAACGATTAGCGGGCCGCAGTTAGCATATGGGCGTTCAGGATTACGTCGCGATGGAATAACTTGAATAACTCCCTCGGGCAGATAACGTCGGTATCCCAGTCGTGAAGGCCCGGTGGGGCTCCGCATCGGCAGTAAAACGGGTCCGGATAGGTGATTGTAGCCCAGGAGTGGCTGATGGAACTCTTCAGCTGGCTAGCTCCGGGATAATTGGTGTTTGCTCTGGAATTGATGTTAGCCAATAGTCACTCGGATAGCAGCTAGTTAGCTGCAAGATCCAGGTGTAAATGTCCAGAGCTTGCGGTAAAAATCCGGGGATATGGAGAGAAAATAGGTCTGGTATGCTCTGGTCTGAGTCGCGTTGTACAAAACTGGCAATAGTTTTCCGAGCTAAAGGATAGCTGATGAGCGCTAGCTGTGGTTAGCTGAACTACTAACGTTAGCTTGTGAGCTGGCTATCTTCTGGCTAGCTTCTGTTGTAGATTTCGGATACGAGGTGAATAATACTTTTGAGGGGAAAAAAACAGATCCGCACCACATTTGGTGAGGTGGGTTGCAGGAGAGTGTTTTGAAGTTGAGTTTTTAAGAAGAAAAAAAATATATATAAAAAGATATGCGAAGAAAAATATATAAAATATATATACACGGGACAAGACGAGGACAAAGGACGTCTGACTGCTACGCCATCTTGGAGGAGGACCAAGATTAGGATTAGGGATAGGGATTAGGGATTAGGGATTATTGGATTAGGGATAGGGAGATTATTATTTACCAATCTGGTCCAATTGAGTATTGTCCTTTTAAAAAAGAGGGTTAGTACCAGGGGTTGGAAACGGTTCAGGGAACAAAACCGAAAACCACAAAATAACAAAAAAAAAAATGAAAGGAACAGAATCAGAACCACAAACTAAAATAATTTATATTGTTCCAGAACAGAACCGATATTTTAAAAGCATGGTAACCGGTTAATAATGTTATTTTACATTCAGGGCGTTTTATTCCAGTCCCACAAAAAACGCAACAAACACCTATGCAAATCCCTCCCTCTGTCAATAAGAAACTTATTCCAGCGTCTGCCTGCCAGCCAGCTAAAAATATTTGCCAGTGTGTGTGCGTGTAGGCTACCTGCCCCTCTGCCTTCTTTTGCATATCTGTAGCCTACTGACTTTACAAGCGTGATTCAGAAAATAGGGAGAGATATTTTTAATTAGAGAAGAATGGAATAACTCTTTAAATGCTAAATAGGGATACTATAGTTATCACATTTCACATTGGAATTATTAACTGGTGTGTTTTAACACCAATAAACCCATCCATTTAAAAATGAATTTAGTATATTTTAATCTAGCAAACCAGGCAACTAAAAGCAACTGTCTAAAACATGTTTTGGTTTGTTTCTAGTTTGTTAGCTAGCTAGCTAATGTTAAATTATCTGGCTAGGCAGTTCAAATAATTACCATATCATATAGCTGACAACGTCTTAACATCTTTGTGATAGGGGGCAGCACTGTCACTTTTGGATGAATAGCGTGCCCAGAGTGAACTGCCTCCTACTCTGTCCCAGATGCTAATATATGCATATTATTATTACTATTGGATATAAAACACTCTGAAGGTTCTAAAACTGTTTTAATGATGTCTGTGAGTATAACAGAACTCATATGGCAGGCAAAAACCTGAGAAAAAAATCCAAACAGGAAGTGAGAATTCTGAGGCTGGTCGATTTTCAACTCATCGCCTATTCAAATCCCAGTAAGATATGGATCTGTTTGCACTTCCTATGGCTTCTACTAGATGTCAACAGTCTGTAGAACGTTGAATGAAGCCTCTACTGTGATGTGGGGCCGGATGGGAGGTGTTTCAGTCAGTGGTCTGGTAGAGTGCCAGTTCTTGGTCATGCGCATTCCAAATTATATCGTCTTGCTTTCCATTGCTTCTAAAGACACAAAGGAATTCTACGGTTGGAACGTTATTTAATATTTATGATAACAACATCCTGAAGATTGATTCTCTACTTAGTTTGACAAGTTTATTCGACCTGTAATATAACCTTTTGAAGTTTTCGTCCGACGTTCGCCTGGATCTGCGCGAGTGTTTGGACATGTGTACTAAACATGCTAGCAAAAGTAGCTACTTGGACATAAGTAATGGACATTATCGAAAAAACAACGATTTATTGTGGAACTAGGATTCCTGGGAGTGCATTCTGATGAAGATCATCAAAGGTAAGGGAATATTTATGATGTAATTTTGTATATCTGTTGACTCCAACAGAGCGCCGTCTCAGATTATTGCATGGTGTGCTTTTTCTGTAAAGTTTTTTTGAAATCTGACACAGCGGTGGCATTAAGAACAAGTGTATCTTTAATTCTATGTAAAACATGTATCTTTCATCAAAGTGTATGATGAGTATTTCTGTTATTAGATGTGGCTCTCTGCAATTTCTCCGGATATTTTGGAGGCATTTCTGAACATGGCGCCAATGTAAACTAAGATTTTTGGATATAAATATGCACATTTTCGAACAAAACATACATGTATTGTGTAACATGATGTCCTATGAGTGTCATCTGATGAAGATCATCAAAGGCTAGTGATTAATTTTATCTCTATTTCTGCTTTTTGTGACTCCTATCTTTGGCTGGGAAAATGGCTGTGTTTTTCTGTGGCTATGTACTGCCCTAACATAATCGTTTGGTGTGCTTTCGCCGTAAATCCTTCTTGAAATCAGACATGTTGGCTGTATTCACAACATGTGTAGCTTTAATTTGGTGTCTTTCATGTGTGATTTCATGAAGGATTTATTTTTATAGTAATATATTTGAATTTGGCGTGCTGCATTTTTTTCTGGCTTTTGGCCAAGTGGAACGTTAGCGTCCACATATCCCAGAGAAGTTAACTTTATCTAATTTTATATTCATTATTACAGGGGAAAAAATCACAACAATATCATTATTTAAAAGTTAATGGTGAGCTAATTACAGAACATTTCTTACGATTGTGAGCGTGATGAAATAAAAGCAGGGCATTCTACCGAAGAATTTTAGAATTTGGGCACTGTCTCATTGGCCTAATGTTATATCCTAATTTGACTTTGGTGCAGGTCATGTTGTTCTTCATGTTACCGTCTCTGTTAAATAAAGACTATATCAAATAAAATCTAAGTTTATTTGTCACATGCACAAGATACAGAAGGTGTAAACGGTACAGTGAAATGATTACTTGCATACTAGAGTCTTTTGTTAAGACATGTAGCTAGCTAGCTAGCTAAACAAAGAACCATAATCCCAACTCATAACATTACTACCTTGCAAGAATCTGCAGGTAGCTAAAACTAACCAACCAGGTTCAATGTTAGCTATCTAGCTAACATTAGGCTATAACTAGCAATGCAAATGGCTCTGAGAAATGAATAATTGTACTAAATTGATCAAACACGTAAGGCTAGCGAGCCAGCCAGCTAACGTTAGCTAGATAGCTAACAGTAAGCTATAACTTGCAATGAAAACAACTTTCTGACAAAATCATAAACGTATAATAAATGAAAATGTAGCTAGACTCTTAACCATATACATAGATAAACACTTCTCCCTCTCTGTCACGGATGCCATGGTTGCCCTTAGTTTGAAGATGTAATCCGGAGACAGGTGTTTTATACAACAGCCTTCTATGTGTTCTCTTTTCAACTCCCTCTGCATATTTGCAATCAAAAGCCAGAATTTTCTCCATCTCCTTAGCTATCACACTCTGCTTCCACCGGACATTCCACTGATTTCAAAACTCAGTCCTACAGAAAGTGGACTTTTCAGTTCTTCGTGATATATTTTTTTTTAAAGCAGCATTAGAAAGGATTACCTACACATACTGAGCAGCGTGCTACATGTCAAACCAATCCGAACTCATCTCTCGGCATGTCCAGCCCATCCATTATCTCAGCCAATCATGGCTAGCGGGAAAGTTCCTAGCTTTTTCCGTGGCTAAACCCACTCTAAATTTAACAATTGTATTCGTATTTACAGATGGCATACAAGTTTGTTATTAAGGCACATGAAAGTTCACGTTCCAGAAGGCATTTCTGCCCCAAAAAACGCATTTTGATGAAAAAAATGTATTAGTTCAAATGCCTCTCCTGTGAAGTAGTGACGCACGACATAGGCCTAGTTTGAAATTAGTCACAGATGTAAACCAGGCTTGCTTTTGGGTAAAGTTTGCCAACTTGAAAATTAAGTTCACTCAACAACAACAAAAAAACATATTTTATTTTCATGATGGGCCTTCATCAACAATCATCAGTTACAGTTGCCAGCTGTAATTAAACACATGCATTCAGGTCAAAAATGATTGCCCCCCCCCCCCCCGCTTGATAAATACTGAGCTATATTGTATGCTCCAAAAAAAGTATTTTATAGTAATACAATTGCTCAGAAAAATAGATTTTGTATAACATGTTATAATATATATACATATATATATATATTGACACCCCTGTTTTCAATATCTTTCAATAGCTCACCTTGCAAGGATAACGGCACTGAGTGTTTTTCTATAATATTTTATGAGATTGGACAACACATTGAGAGGGATCTTAAGATTATTCCTCCATACAGAATCTTTCCAGATTCTTGATATCCTTCGTTGTCACGTTCCTGACCTTATTTCCTTTGTTTAGTCTTGTTTAGTTGGTCAGGGTGTGAGCTGGGTGCGCATTCTATGTTATGTGTTTCTATGTTGGGTTGTCAACTAGCCTGATATGGTTCTCAATCAGGGGCAGGTGTTTTACGTTTCCTCTGATTGAGAACCATATTAAGGTAGGCTGTTCTCACTGTGTGTTTGTGGGTGATTGTTGCCGTGTCTGTGTTTGTGTGTGCCACACGGTACTGTTTTCGTTCGTTCACGTCGTTTATTTGTTTTGTATTTTGTGAAGTGTGTTTTTCGTCTTCGTTGCTTTAATTAAAAGATATGTATTCAACCCACACTGCGTTTTGGTCCGATCCATGCTCCTCTTCAGACGAGGAGGAAGACGAGCGTTACATTCGTCTGCGCTTATGGACAGCCGTCTTCAATTCAAACCACAGGTTTTCAATGGGGTTCAAATCCGGAGATTGAGATGGCCATTGCAAAATGTTGATTTAGAGTTATTGTCTTGCTGGAAGATCCACTTGCAGCCAAGTTTCAGCCTCCTAGTAGAGGCAAGCAGGTTTCTTAACCAAAAGTGTCCTGGTACTGGGTTAAGTTCATGATGCCGTTGACCTTAACAAGTGCCCCAGGACCAGTGGAAGCAAGTTGTTTTCTGCCTATGCATCTTTATTTCGACGCCAAACCCACCACTGGTGTGCGTGGCAAAAGAGCTTTATTTTCATGTCGTCTGAGCATAGCACCGGTTCCAATCTAAGTATCAACGATGTTTAGAAAACTTCGGGAATTTTACATTTGTTGGATGACATGAAAATAGTTAATGCTGTACTATGTGCGTATGTACATCTACTGTAGGTAGATGTACTGAGTCATTTGCTGGTCCTCAACTACACACAAACACAAACACACACACACACACATACGCAAGTGCATACAGTAGAAGTCGGACCTTTACATACACCTCAGCCAAATACATTTAAACTCAGTTTTTCACAATTTCTGACATTTAATCCTCGTAAAAAAATCCCTGTCAGTTAGGATCACCACTTTATTTTAAGAATGTGAAATGTCAGAATTATAGTAGAGAGAATGATTTATTTCAGCTTTTATTACTTTCATCACATTCCCAGTGGGTCAGAAGTTTACATACACTCAATTAGTATTTGGTAGCATTGCCTTTAAATTGTTTAACTTGGGTCAAACGTTTCGGGTAGGCATCCACAAGCTTCCCACAATAAATTGGGTGAATTTTAGCCCATTCCTCCTGACAGAGCTGGAGTAACTGAGTCAGGTTTGTAGGCCTCCTTCCTCGCACACGCTTTTTCAGTTCTGCCCACAAATTTTCTATAGGATTGAGGTCAGGGATTTGTGATGGCCACTCCAATACCTTGACTTTGTTGTCCTTAAGTCATTTTGCCACAACTTTGGAAGTTTGCTTGGGATTAGAGGTCGACCGATTAATCGGAATGGCCGATTAATTAGGGCCGATTTGAAGTTTTCATAACAATCGAAAATCGGTAATTTTGGACGCCCATTTAGCTGAATTCTTTTTTTTAATTCTTTTTTTTTACACCTTTATCTAACTAGGCAAGTCAGTTAAGAACACATTCTTATTTTCAATGAGGGCCTAGGAACGGTGGGTTAACTGCCTTGTTCAGGGGAAGAACGACAGATTTTTACCTTGTCAGCTCAGGGATTCAATCTTGCAACCTTACGGTTAACTAGTCCAACGCTCTAACAACCTGCCTCACGAGGAGCCCGCCTGTTACGCAAATGCAGTAAGAAGCCAAGGTAAGTTGCTAGCTAGCATTAAATTTATCTTATAAAAAACAATCAATCAATCATAATCACTAGTTATAACTACACATGGTTGATGATATTACTAGTTTATATAGCGTGTCCTGCGTTGCATATAATCAATGCAGTGCGCATTCGCGAAAAAGGACTGTCGTTGCTCCAATGTGTACCTAACCATAAACATCAATGCCGTTCTTAAAATCAATACACAGAAGTATATATTTTTAAACCTGCATATTTAGCTAAAAGAAATCCAGGTTAGCAGGCAATATTAACCAGGTGCAATTGTGTCACTTCTCTTGCGTTCATTGCACACAGAGTCAGGGTATATGCAACAGTTTGGGCAGCCTGGCTCATTGCGAACTAATTTGCCAGAATTTTACGTAATTATGACAACATTGAAGGTTGTGCAATGAAACAGGAATATTTAGACTGATGGATGCCACCCGTTAGATAAAATACGGAACGGTTCCGTATTTCACTGAAAGAATAAATGTTTTGTTTTCGAGATGATAGTTTCCGGATTCGACCATATTAATGACCTAAGGCTCGTATTTCTGTGTGTTATTATGTTATAATTAAGTCTATGATTTGATAGAGCAGTCTGACTAAGCGATGGTGGGCACCAGCAGGCTCGTAAGCATTCATTCAAACAGCACTTTCGTGCGTTTTGCCAGCAGCTCTGTTGTTTATGAATTCAAGCCTATCAACTCCCGAGATTAGACTGTTGTAACCAATGTGAAATGGCTAGCTAGTTAGCGGGGTGTGCGCTAATAGCGTTTCAAACGTCACTCGCTCTGAGACTTGGAGTAGCTGTTCCCCTTGCTCTGCATGGGTAACGCTGCTTCAAGGGTGGCTGTTGTCGATGTGTTCCTGGTTCGAGCCCAGGTAGGAACGAGGAGAGGGACGGAAGCTATACTGTTACACTGGCAATACTAAAGTGCCTATAAGAACATCCAATAGTCAAAGGTATGTGAAATACAAATGGTATAGAGAGAAATAGTCCTATAATTCCTATAATAACTACAACCTAAAACTTCTTACCTGGGAATATTGA
This sequence comes from Salvelinus fontinalis, assembly GCF_029448725.1. Taxonomy (NCBI): domain Eukaryota; kingdom Metazoa; phylum Chordata; class Actinopteri; order Salmoniformes; family Salmonidae; genus Salvelinus; species Salvelinus fontinalis. Next base: position 25,181,884 of record NC_074665.1, read on the forward strand.
AAATTCAAGTTAAAAGGAACCATCAGCTTTCATATGTTCTCATGTTCTGAGCAAGGAACTTAAACGTTAGCTTTCTTACATGGCACATATTGCACTTTTACTTTCTTCTCCAACACTTTGTTGTTGCATTATTTAAACCAAATTGAACACGTTTCATTATTTATTTGAGGCTAAATTGATTTTATTGATGTATTATATTAAGTTAAAATAATTGTTCATTCAGTATTGTTGTAATTGTCATTATTACAAATACATTTTAAAAAATCGTCCGATTTAATCGGTATCGGCTTTTTTTTGCCCTCCAATAATCGGTATCGGCGTTGAAAAATCATAATCGGTCGACCTCTACTTGGGATCATTGTCCATTTGGAAGACCCATTTGTGACTAAGCTTTAACTTCCTGACTGATGTCTTGAGATGTTGCTTCAATATATCCATATAATTTTCCTTCCTCATGACGACATCTATTTTGTGAAGTGCACCAGTCCCTCCTGCAGCAACCCCCCCCCCCCCCCCCCCCCCCCCCGCAACATGATGCTGCCACCCCAGTGCTTCACGGTTGGGATGTTCTTCGGCTTGCAAGCCCCCCCCTTTTTCCTCCAAACATAACGATGGTCATTATGGCCAAACAGTTCTATTTTTGTTTCATCAGACCAGAGGACATTTCTCCAAAAGCACAATCTTTCTCCCCATGTGCAGTTGCAAATCGTAGTCTGGCTTTTTTTATGGCAGTTTTGGAGCAGGGGCTTCTTCCTTGCTGAGTGGCCTTTCAGGTTATGTTGATATAGGACACATTTTACTGTAGATATAGATACTTTTGTACCTGTTTCCTCCAGCATCTTCACAAGATCCTTTGCTGTTGTTCTGGGATTGATTTGCACTTTTTGCACCAGAGTATGTTCATCTCTAGGAGACAGAACACGTCTCCTTCCTGAGCGGTATGACGGCTGCGTTGTCCCATGGTGTTTATACCTGCGTACTATTGTTTGTACAGATAAACGTGGTACCTTCAGGCGTTTGGAAATTGCTCCCAAGGATGAACCAGACTTGTGGACATCTACAAAAAACAAATTCTGAGGACTTGGCTGATTTCTTTTGATTTTCCCATGATGTCAAGCAAAGAGGCCCTGAGTTTGAGCGTAGGCCTTGAAATACATCCACAGGTACACCTCCAATTGACTCAAATTATATCAATTAGCCTATCAGAAGCCTCTAAAGCCATGACATCATTTTCTGGAACTTTCCAAGCTGTTTAAAGGCACAGTCAACTTACTGTATGTAAACTTCTGACCCACTGGAATTGTGATATAGTGAATTATAAGTGAAATAATATGTCTGTAAACAATTGTTGAAAAAATTACTTGTATCATGTGTAACAGTAGTAACTTTACGTCGTCCCCTCGCCCCGACATGGGCGCGAACCAGGGACCCTCTGCACACATCAACAGTCACCCATGAAGCGTCGTTACCCATCGCTCCACAAAAGCCGCGGCCCTTGCAGAGCAAGGGGCAACCCTACTTAAAGTCTCAGAGCAAGTGACGTAACTGATTGAAATGCTACTAGCGCGTACCCGCTAACTAGCTAGCCATTTCAAATCCGTTACACTCACCCCCCTTTCAACCTCCTCCTTTTCCGCAGCAACCAGTGATCCGGGTCAACAGCATCAATGTAACAGTATAACTTTAAACCGTCCCCTCGCCCCGACCCGGGCGCGAACCAGGGACCCTCTGCACACATCAACAACGGTTGCCCACGAAGCACGGTCGTTACCCATCGCTCCACAAAAGCCGCGGCCCTTGCAAAGCAAGGGGCAACACTACTTAAGTCTCAGAGCAAGTGACGTAACTGATTGAAATGCTACTAGCGCGTACCCGCTAACTAGCTAGCCATTTCACATCCGTTACACATGCACAAAGTAGATGTCCTAACCGACTTGCCAAAACTATAGTTTGTTAACAAGAAATTTGTGGAATGGTTGAAGAACGAGTTTTAATGACTCCAACCTAAGTGTATGTAAACTTCCGATTTCAACTGTATATAAATGCCCTCTGTGAGGATTGTGACTGAATAAAAGTTAGATATAAATCGTTGATAAAATAATTCTTAATTTTCCCATAAAGGCTGTAACAATGGTGGGTTTTCCATCTCTTGCTAAGTGCCAGGGACAATATTCTGTTTCACAATCCCAAGCCTTGCCCAAAGAAACATAAGTTGTTTAAGCCTACCCAAATCTCTGAAAGGCTGCTTCTCCCCTATCCTGTCCAAAACAGCGTATCTAAGTTCTGTGTGCAAAGAAACGTGACAGAAAGGAAAGGGAGAGAGGGAAAGGTAGGGAGAGGGAGAGAGAAGACAGGAGAGAAAGAAGAGAGGGATGGGGAGTGAGAGAACAGGCTTCGAGAGAGCATTATATTGATGAGGAGAGGGCGTCATCCTTGGACGAAGAGAGGTTAAATAAGTGTCAGATTTACACTTTGGACACTTCATGGGGAAACTCATATCACTCAGATGTGACATTTAGCAGTCACAAACACACACACATACAAAAACCACACTCTTTCTCTCTGTCTCTCACTCTCTTTTACACACACACACACACACACACAGAGCACCTTGTTATTCAAACACCCAGCTGTCTTGTTGTGTCAGGCTCGCTCGTTTGCTGGCTGGAATCCTGGGAGCAGGCTTACTTAGAGAAAACAGACTCAGAGTGTATTAGGCTCCAGTCAATGGACTGGGCCCAAAGCCTGGATAAACACACAGACACATACAGTACAAACACCGATCCACAAATGCATAACTATCCCAGACACAAACACAGATAAACATACCAACAAAAATACACGAACACACAGAAAGAATGATAAACAGACAGACAAACAGACACACAGACACTCTTTCATACACTCTCACATTCTATCACACAGTGAGCTTTTTATCCTGGGTAATTTGAGTCACTGACTTCTGGTTAGGCTCTTGGTTGCTAATAGCAATGTCCACTTTGGGGAAAACTTAATATCTGTGGGGTCGTCTGTGAGTGAGGTCAGAGCAAACTTCATACACCACACACACCTACCCTCAATGCAAGACAAACTGGTCTAAACCACAATGAGGCTGAATAAACACACACACGCATCAAGCAAATATCATTATCACATATCTCATACCTCATTGTACACGCAAACACACACACACATCAAGCAAATATCATTGTCACAGATCTCATACCTCATTGTACACGCAAACACACACACACATACACACACATCAAGCAAATATCATTATCACATATCTCATACCTCATTCTACATGCAAACACACACATACACACACATCAAGCAAATATCATTGTCACATATCTCATACCTCATTGTACACGCAAACACACACACACATACACACACATCAAGCAAATATCATTATCACATATCTCATACCTCATTGTACACGCAAACACACACACACATACACACACATCAAGCAAATATAATTATCACATATCTCATACCTCATTGTACACGCAAACACTCAGACACACACAATAGGCACACTCTTTCCATCACACTAGTGAGACTGTAAGGTAGTACTACTGTAAGTCCAGCAAAAAAATCATTATACATTTTTGTCTTATAAAGTGGACGTTTCCCAGCTGATAAAGTCACATGATAGCGTTCAAGTGTTGAAAAATAAACAGTGTCTATCTATCTGAACGCAGCCCTGACACAGCAGCCTTGGAATGAGTCCCTATCAGGAATGGTATCCATGCGGGATTCACAGCTTCTGATGGCTCTGATGACAAATGGAAAAATGTGCTTCAGTCGTTTTCATTAAGCCTACTAACACATGTGCAAAGATTCCACACTCACTGAACTTCAAAGGACGGTTACGGGCAGACGGGCCACAACAAAAGAGCAATCTTTAAACAGCAATAACGCACTATGCGCTCATGATTCAAGTTTGCACTTGATTCACAACAGCTTGCAAAAAAAAAGAGCGAGGCGGCCAAAATTATTTTAATATTTGATTAAACCAAAAGATTGCAAGACAAACAGACGCATTCCATTAATGTGCTTTCAATGCATATTTCATCAGGACGGGACGGGACACACGGACGGGGGGGGGGGGGGGGAATGGCTGGACGACCATCAGAGGCCGGCTCCAGGGGAGGAGGAGCAGAGCGAGGGATGACGTGATGAGATCTCCATCTCATCACGTCATTTAGGCTTTGTCCACAAATTAATCCCCAATACAGCTTCTTCTACCCTCTCCTTGTCTCCTATTCTTATAACCACTCAGGTTGAACTCGATTAAATTTGAATTAACCACAACTTCTTATCAAAGACTAGGTGTTCGTTGTCCACTTTTGATACCAAAGAAACACTGATGAGCAAACAGTCACATTTGAGGAAGCCCCTATCGCAAAGGCACAATATGGATCGCAATGGGACATAGAAAACCAACTGTGCACAGACGTAATTTCAACGTCTAGTTTTGATTTACATTTGGTTGAGATGTCAACTAATGTGAAGTCAACATGAAATCAACAAAACATTTCACCATTTAATTGGATTTAGGTAAAAAGTTGGGTGGAAAAAAAGACAGAATTCCCTGATGTTGAGGACTTTTTTCAAATCCAATAATTTCCACACCTGTCATCAGGTTAAATGTTTTTGTTGAAATGACTTGGAAGCAATGTTGATGGGAAGGCACAGATGAGACAAACGTCACCCTGACGACGTTCTCCTTCTCTTCTATCTCTCGTCTTTCTACATCTTCCTCCCATAACTCTTTTCTCCCCATGTTTCTCCAGTTCTTCTCCCCTTCTGACTCTCTTACTTTCTCTCCTTCTCCCTCAATCTCTGCCCCACACTCGTCCTCTTTCTTTCTGTCTTCCACTCTTTGTTTCTTTCCTCCTCTCCCTCCCTCACTCTCTCTCCTCCTGCCTGTGTCAGGTAGGCTGGGGAGCAGGCATTATGCTCGACAGGTTCATAACCACCAATTAAACTCCCAGGCAATGGTTGCTAGACACGTAGCAACAAGGTCCACCATCCTCAGGCCAGGGCATTACAAGTCATTTTCTGCAAGGCAGGGGTCACATCAGCAGATGACCTGTAAGTAATTGCCTTACTTGAACAATAGCTATTTTGGGGTTTTCTAGCAAACTGTGAGACAAACATAGGAATCAGAGAAATTGCTCCTCAAGAGAGAGAGAGAAATAGAAATTTGACACATTGGAAAGAATTCACACAAAAATAAGAGCAAACTCGAATGCTATTTGGCCCTAAACAGAGACTACACAGTGGCAGAATACCTGACCACTGTGACTGACCCAAACTTAAGGAAAGCTTTGACTATGTACAGACTCAGTGAGCATAGCCTTGCTATTGAGAAAGGCCGACGTAGGCAGACCTGGCTCTCAAGAGAAGACAGGCTATGTACACACTGCCCAGAAAACAAGGTGGAAACTGAGCTGCACTTCCTAACCTCCTGCCAAATGTATAACCATATTAGAGACACATATTTCCCTCAGATTACACAGATCCACAAAGAATTCGAAAACAAACCCCATTTTGATAAACTCCCATATCTACTGGGTGAATTATCACAGTGTGCCATCACAGCAGCAAGATGTGTGACCTGTAGTACTTTAACCATTTGCACATCGCTACAACACTGTATATATACATAACATGACATTTGAAATGTCTTTATTCTTTTGGAGTGTAATGTTTACCGTTCATGTTTACTGTTCATTTTTATTGTTTATTTCACTTTTGTTTATAATCTACTTCACTTGCTTTGGCAATGTTAACATATGTTTCCCATGCCAATAAAGCCCCTTGAATTGAATTGATTCGATTTGAGAGCAAGAGAGAGAGAGAGAGAGAGAGACATGGAAAAACAAAGACAGAGAGAGAGTGGTCAGGGCGAAAAATGTGTAATTTTCAGGATGAATCACCAATGCTACCCGCCCCTGAACATAGTTTCAAACAGTTCTACCTCTCTACATTTCACTGTGGACCCAAACAAAGGGGGAAACAGGGAGAGCTAGGTAATATATAAAACCATTTAAACACGCCTAGACACTGTCAGCTATTTTATCCTGGTGAAAAAGCACAGTACTCCACCCTGAGCCCTTGCCTGTCTCTCCCATGGCGAAGGAAAGGTCTTTGCCAAACTGTGTTTGGAGAAAAGCGACATGTAAGTGTGGGGGAGGTGAGAGAACCCTCTGCGTGAATCAGGAAGCCTGTCAGGGAGATATCTGGATGACTAACTAACGCAACAGCAAGATAATGTAGTGGGGAGGGGGGCAAAGGGGGAACGTGAGTAAAAACCAAAATAATCTCGCACGCACGCATACACACAGACACAAACACACAACCCACTGAGCTGAAGGTAGGAGGGTGTCACTGCATGGTAAGATATGACAGAGGGATTGCTCCAGTGTTGCTGGGCAGGAGAGCCCAGGGTAGCTCAACACCAGTCGCAGTGCATTTTGTGTGGGCAGAGAGCACTCAGTTGCCTGTCTCCATCAATCAGCTCCAACATTTTCTGGGGGGCGTGGCACCTATGCTGATAGGGGGCAACTGTATGACTAATACTCACACACAGAGATCCACACACCACAACTTCTGAGCACAGTGATTTCTAGAACCTTTGGTAACACACACACATTGCCACAAGAAGCCATACAGTCACACACTGAAGCACACATTTCCCAAATAACACTACTTACACACACATGCACACACTGTTCTACCAGCATTGGTTCTACCACAAACTACTACAAACGCTCTCTGACTATTGCTCTCGCACGGACGCACACACTCACACACACGCACGCAAACACACATACACACACACACAGTATAACTTTGACATCCTACGACCAGTTCAGCAGCAGTAACATACTGTACATACACAAGCCCTTTACTTGGCTTAGACCCTGACGTCTAACTCTCTGGGATACACATAATGCCATATTGATACATTATAATTAGTTCAAACTCCACTCCAGCTCTATCTACACTTTTAGAAAAATAAGTTATTTGTTTGTCCCCTTTTTGGTTCCAGGTAGGAATAACTCTTTGGTGATGAAAAGGGAACTTGTAGACCTTTCCTGCAGTCAAATGACCTAGTGGCTTCATGGGTGGAATGTTATTCATATTTTTCATAATTCAATAATGAGTCAACTTTTTTTTTTTTACGCCGAAAATCTGCTGTTTCTATGTTAAACGATTTTGTTGTATTTCAGTCTTCTGTGGTGTACAGGACCAGTCAAAAGTTTGGACAAACCTACTCATTCAAGGGTTTTTCTTTATTTTTACTATTTTCTACATTGTAGAGTAATAGTGAAGACCTTAAAACAATTAAGTAACACACATGGAATCATGTAGTAACCAAAAGAGTGTTAAACAAATCAAAAGATATTTTATATTTGAGATTCTTCAAAGTAGCCGCCCTTTGCCTTGATGACAGCTTTGCACACTCTTGGCATTCTCTCAACCAGCTTCATGAGGTAGTCACCTGGAATGCATTTCAATTATCAGGTGTGCCTTGTTAAAAGTTAATTTTTGGAATTTCTTTCCTTCTAAATGTATTTGAGCCAATCAGTTGTGTTCTGAAAATGTAGGGGTGGTATACAGAAGATAGCCCTATTTGGTAAACGACAAAGTCCATATTATGGCAAGAACAGCTCAAATAAGCAAAGAGACATGACAGTCCATCATTACTTTAAGACATGAAGGTCAGTCAATCCGGAAAATGTCAAGAACTTTGAAAGTTTCTTCAGGTGCAGTCGCAAAAACCATCAAGAGCTATGATGAAACTGGCTCTCATGAGGACCGCCACAGGAAAGGAAGACCCAGAATTACCTCTGCTGCAGGGGATAAGTTCATTAGACTTGCTTGGGCCAAGAAACACGAGCAATGGACATTAGACCAGTGGAAATCTGTCCTTGAGTCCAAATGTGAGATTTTTGGTTCCAACCGCCGTGTCTTTGTGAGACGCAGAGTATGTGAATGGATGATCTCTGCATGTGTGGTTCCCGCCGTGAAGCATAGAGGAGCAGGTGTGGGGGTGCTTTGCTGGTGACACTGTCTGTGATTTATTTAGAATTCAAGGTACACTTAAGCAGCATGGCAACCACAGCATTCTGCAGCGATAAGCCATCCCATCTGGTTTGCGCTTAGTGGAACTATCATTTGTTTGTCAATAGGACAATGACCCAAAACACACCTTCAGGCTGTGTAAGGGCTATTTGACCAAGAAGGAGAGAAATGGAGTGCTGCATCAGATGACCTGGCCTCCACAATCACCCGACCTCAACCCAATTGAGATGGTTTGGGATGAGTTGGACTGCAGAGTGAAGGAAAAGCAGCCAACAAGTGCTCAGCATATGTGGGAACTCCTTCAAGCCTGTTGGAAAATAATTCCTCATGAAGCTGGTTGAGAGAATGCCAAGAGTGTGCCAAGGCAAAGGGTGGCTACTTTGAAGAATCTCAAATATAAAATATATTTGGATTTGTTTAACACTTTTTTGCTTACTACATGATTCCGTGTGTGTGTTATTTCATAGTGTTGATGTCTTCACTATTATTCACCAATGTAGAAAATAGTAAAAATAAAGAGAAACCCTGGAATGAGTAGGTGTGTCCAACTTTTGAACGGTAGTGTATATGTATATATTTTCTAACCCTACCACCCATCCCCTAATTGGAGTAAATGTATGGACAACAACACGTAGGCTTCTACTTCCAGATTATAAATATTATATATATACCATGTATTTTACAATAGTTATCTTTTGTTTGTTTTTAATCCCATTCTTCAGCCACACTCAACCTCTCCCATCTATCTCTGAATACCATCCAGTTATGATTTCTATTTGCCATATATTTTTCTGTGCTGTGATGTTTCACAAACCTTTCTATTCTCATAGTTTCTACAGATTGTAAATTAAAGATAAAAACACTTGCAAAAAGTATTGTTATATATTATTGATCAATTGACTATGACTTTTCAAATCATCCAGCAGTGATATTTGCAGAGTTAGCTCCAGGTTAGTGTTGCAATTCTTCAGCCAATCCTGAAGCTGCGACCAAAAGCAAGCTACATATGGACAGTACAAAAACAAATAATCTAATGATTCTGTCTCTTCGCAGCAAAATATGCAGAGCTGGGATGATTGTATCAGTCAGCAACAATTTTTTGCCTTCAATTGCATTAGCCTAATTTATTACAAGATTTTTGACATACAGTGATATTTATTCCCATGTGGACTGCCGATTTTCGAAAAATAGGATACTTGTGTATTACAACCCAATACATAAATGAAGAGTGGCTGTTATCCACCACATAGTGGGACAGAGCAGCTCAAAACTGCAGATAACATAAGGCCAGCTATTGTGAAAGAATACTTGTGGATCTTGTTGATTTCCTCTATCGCTTCAAGAGGCGACTGGTCCAACTGGTACTTGTGTGGTTCCAAAGGAGAAAACATCATCTACAGATGGATTTGTGGTTTCAGAGAAGCCAGTTGCGAACCTGTTTCCAGGCACGGTGGGTGACGTCCTTTTCCTGCACATCAATTTGAAGAAATCCACTGATGAATGGACTATTTTTCAAGTTATTGTTTTAGTATATTTATTTGTTGTCTAGTATTAGAAGGCTCTTTAAAGCGATTTGAGTTGTCAATATGCCACGTTGTGAAATTCAAGATTCATGGCATGTTTTCTTTTTAGCCGAAGGTTGACTAGACATGCAGACAAACAAATGAATGCATTCAAATAGGAATAATTGCCTACTGTCTGATGTCATAAAAACAATTAGACTAAATAAATTGATGTGATAGGCTCTCGGAACTCATTGAGAGGCGGCTTCTATCTTCAATATAATCATTCATTTTGAAGGTTAAACCCATAGGCCTGCAGCAAATTAAATTAGAGGTTCATTCTTTTTTACCAGGTTCATTTTTCATTAGGTTATTATAATCTGTGCCTTCTGGGAATGGTATCAAGTCTAAAAGTTATGGGCGGAGTTAGAAAGTCAGCTGTCAGGCCTCCCGAGTGGCGCAGCGGTCTAAGGCACTGCATCGCATGCAGTGCTAGAAGCATTACTACATACCCGGGTTAATTTTATGGGCTGTGCCACAACTGGCCATGGCGGGTCATGTTTCGAAGGACGCGCATGACTTTGCCTCTTCCAAGCCCGTTGGGGGATAAAAAAAAGGCTGTCAGAATTATTACAATGGAAATGAACTTTTAATCCGTCTGTTTGCATACTTCAAGACATATAAGGGTGCAGTGCAGTTTTTCAATCATCTTGAAAAAACGTATACTTAAAAACTGAAAATCAACCCATGTCAGCCTTTTCAATGCTTTACTATCCAAATGATTAAAGTGGGTGGGCAACGGACAGAAACAAAATGGTGAAATCTGAGGCTGTATGCCCTGTGTAGCTCAGTTGGTAGAGCATGGCACATGTTGGGCTGTGGGTTGGATTCCCACGGGGAACCAGTATGAAAATATACTGTATGCACTCACTTTTGTAAGTCACTCTGGATAAGAATGTCTGCAGAATAACATAAATGTAATATGTGGCCCAGAGTATGGTGGGTCGGTGATGTAGTTGTTGTGCGTATGTTTTGTAATGTCTCAAAAAATATAATAAAATGTTAAAGGAAAAATGACAAGCTTGCAACACACATCTGATTATTCATTATGAATAGGATTTATTTGATTTATTTCCTTTCCATTCTTCATTGTAACCACTGTCACAAATAATTGAGCACTTACACACGCACAACATGAGCAGATTAACTTGGTCAAAACATTTGTTTATTAAAGATGATCAGAAAGAGTGTTGGCACTTCTTTATTTGGATCCAAAGCCACAAATGAGTGCGTCACTCAGCTTTATGCTGAGAAGTATAGCTTGATGCTGGAAAATAGCCTACTAAATAAGCCAAGCCCAAACGAATACAGTGCATTCGGAATGTATTCAGACCTCTTGACTTTTTCCACATTTTGTTACGTTACAGCTTTATTCTAAAATTGATTTAATAAAAACATTTCCTCAACAATCTACACACTAAACCCCATAATAACAAAGCGAAAACAGGTTTTTAGAAATTTTTGCGAATATATTAAATATAAAAACATGAATACTTTATTTACATAAGTATTCAGACTATGAGACTCGAAATTGAGCTCAGGTGCATCCTGTTTCCATTGATCATCCTTGAGATGCGTCTACAACTTGATTACAGTCCACTATCGATTGGACATGATTTGTAAATGTACACACCTTTCTATATAAGGTCCCACAGTTGACAGTGCATGTCAAAGCAAAAACCAAGCCATGAAGTCTGAGGAATTGTCCGTAGAGCTCCAAGACAAGATTGTCGAGGCACAGATCTGGGGAAAGGTACCAAAAAATGTCTGCAGCATTGAAGGTCCCCAAGAACACAGTGGCCTCCATCATTCTTAAATGGAAGGAGTTTGGAACCACCAAGACTCCCTAGAGCTGGCTGCCTGGCCAAACTGAGCAATCGGGGAAGAAGGGCCTTGGTCAGGGAGGTGACCTGATGGTCACTCTGACAGAGCTCCAGAGTTCCTCTGTGGAGATGAGAGAACCTTCCAGATAGACAACAATCTCTGCTACACTCCACCAATCAGGCCTTTATGGTAGAGTGGCCAGACGGAAGCCACTCCTCAGTAAAAGGCACATGACAGCCCGCTTGGAGTTTGTGGAAAAAGTCAAGGGGTCTAAATACTTTCTGAATGCACTATATATTAAATTGCATAAATAAACTAGTACATTTCATAAATAAAATGAATTAAGTAGCTCAGGTCTTGAAAATATGGGCAACCTTTATCCCCTCCCTGTCCTTGCTGGACTGTCTTTCTTTCAGTTTCTTCTTCTCATCAGCAAAGAAGGACTCTGAGTTTCAGAAACTCACTTTATACAGCGGGGATATCACTCTTTCACACTGTGGTAAATAAAGCCAGTAAGTTTATTTAGAATTATTGCTTTCTGTTTTTAGAGGGAGAGAAACCGAAAGCCCACTTGCCTATTTTTTGAAAATCGTCATTCCACATGTCAAGTGTAATTGAGCCATTGTATTTACAGCTCTAGGGAGTCATGGTGGTTCCAAACTTCTTTCATTAATGAATGATGGAGGACACTGTGTTCTTGGGGACCTTCAATGCTGCAGACATTTTTTGGTACCTTTCCCCAGATCTGTGCCTCGACACAAGTTTTATCTCAACTCCGGGACCACCCACCAGTTAATAATTGTTTGATCTGATGCAGGGTTCTAGTGCCAGAGGAGAGAGAATCTCGGACGGAAACCTTCACACCTCCATGAATTTACCCAAGGATAGTCTAATAGCTCAACTCGGTGTGAAAAATACCCCAATTTGTGCCACAGTTTAGACTACCGATAGATCAGCATTCTAACACCCCCTTGTGATAGTGTGGCGCAATGACAGAATGATGCAATTTACCGCCGTCTGCCACCATCTACCACAAACTGTTGCAGCATAAGCTCTAAACTTGTAATTGAGGAACCATTTACAGTACCAAAACAAATGATCTAATGATTCTGTCTCTTCGCAGTAAAATCTGCATAGCTGGCATGGTTGTATCCCCCATACTGTATATATAACATTCTATTGGTTGCAAGAATTTTGTATAATAATTTAAATAGAAAATTTTTAAGTTTTGAATCCGGTGTCGTTTTGTTCATAAACCATGTGCCATGGAATCGGTACATCGAAAATCTCTTCCCAACTATTTTGCAATCTATATGACACAGCTGTACATTTTTTGGTCCATAAATGAAACTGGTATACTTTTTTATTTATCACAATTTTCTTTAACCAATTTTGGTCTGTAATGCAGGCAGACAAGTTTCCACTTGCCTCTTCTATTCTTGCGATAATGCTGCAATTAGTTGTAATTTTGGGTAGAGCCGACAGAGCCAAAACCTGCGGGCTCTCCTTCACTGCAGCCGAGGTGAGTAAAACATTTAAACGTGTTAACCCTCGCAAGGCTGCAGGCCCAGACGGCATTCCCAGCCGCGTCCTCAGAGCATGCGCAGACCAGCTGGCTGGTGTGTTTACGGACATATTCAATCAATCCTTATCCCAGTCTGCTGTTCCCACATGCTTCAAGAGGGCCACCATTGTTCCTGTTCCCAAGAAAGCTAAGGTAACTGAGCTAAACGACTACCGCCCCGTAGCACTCACTTCCGTCATCATGAAGTGCTTTGAGAGACTAGTCAAGGACCATATCACCTCCACCCTACCGGACACCCTAGACCCACTCCAATTTGCTTACCGACCCAATAGGTCCACAGACGACGCAATCGCAACCACACTGCACACTGCCCTAACCCATCTGGACAAGAGGAATACCTATGTGAGAATGCTGTTCATCGACTACAGCTCAGCATTTAACACCATAGTACCCTCCAAACTCGTCATCAAGCTCGAGACCCTGGGTCTCGACCCCGCCCTGTGCAACTGGGTCCTGGACTTCCTGACGGGCCGCCCCCAGGTGGTGAGGGTAGGTAACAACATCTCCACCCCGCTGATCCTCAACACTGGGGCCCCACAAGGGTGCGTTCTGAGCCCTCTCCTGTACTCCCTGTTCACCCACGACTGCGTGGCCATGCACGCCTCCAACTCAATCATCAAGTTTGCGGAAGACACTACAGTGGTAGGCTTGATTACCAACAACGACGAGACGGCCTACAGGGAGGAGGTGAGGGCCCTCGGAGTGTGGTGTCAGGAAAATAACCTCACACTCAACGTCAACAAAACAAAGGAGATGATTGTGGACTTCAGGAAACAGCAGAGGGAGCACCCCCCTATCCACATCGACGGGTCAGTAGTGGAGAAGGTGGAAAGTTTTAAGTTCCTCGGTGTACACATCACGGACAAACTGAATTGGTCCACCCACACAGACAGCGTTGTGAAGAAGGCGCAGCAGCGCCTCTTCAACCTCAGGAGGCTGAAGAAATTCGGCTTGTCACCAAAAGCACTCACAAACTTCTACAGATGCACAATCGAGAGCATCCTGTCGGGCTGTATCACCGCCTGGTACGGCAACTGCTCCGCCCACAACCGTAAGGCTCTCCAGAGGGTAGTGAGGTCTGCAGAACGCATCACCGGGGGCAAACTACCTGCCCTCCAGGACACCTACACCACCCGATGTCACAGGAAGGCCATAAAGATCATCAAGGACAACAACCACCCAAGCCACTGCCTGTTCACCCCGCTATCATCCAGAAGGCGAGGTCAGTACAGGTGCATCAAAGCAGGGACCGAGAGACTGAAAAACAGCTTCTATCTCAAGGCCATCAGACTGTTAAACAGCCACCACTAACATTTAGCGGCCGCTGCCAACATACTGACTCAACTCCAGCCACTTTAAAAATGGGAATTGATGGAAATTATGTAAAAATGTACCACTAGCCACTTTAAACAATGCCACTTAATATAATGTTTACATACCCTACATTACCCATCTCATATGTATATGTATATACTGTACTCTATATCATCTACTGCATCTTGCCATCTTTATGTAATACATGTACCACTAGCCACTTTAAACTATGCCACTTTATGTTTACATACCCTACAGTACTCATCTCATATGTATATACCGTACTCTATACCATCTACTGCATCTTGCCTATGCCGTTCTGTACCATCACGCATTCATATATCTTTATGTACATATTCTTTATCCCTTTACACTTGCGTGTATAAGGTAGTAGTTGTGGAATTGTTAAGTTAGATTACTTGTTGTTATTACTGCATTGTCGGAACTAGAAGCACAAGCATTTCACTACACTCGCATTAACATCTGCTAACCATGTGTATGTGACTAATAAAATTTGATTTGATTTGATTTGATTTCCATATATTTTTGTTAGCTGCATGTGCGACAACTCTCCACCAGTCCTACAAAGATTATAAAGATAACTTTTCCATTCCTTACATTTTTTTAATCAATTAGTATATTTGAGTTTAACCATAATATTTGTTGTATTATTTGTTTTGTCTTTTCTAGTGGATTAAACTGAAATTTCAACCAACCTTCTATGGCTTGTTTTAAAAAATAGCAATAGTATTTTCTCTCAGTATTGCCATGCAGGACTTCACTGCTGTCGTTTGCCTTTCTCTGCCATTTTTCCAACTGTTAACGACGATGATATAGTGGTGGAGAGTCGACTCCAAAATAATTGATTCCGCAACTCCTTGCACGTCGACCCCCGATGTTGACTCATTTCTGAGTGTCAAGTGTCACTCCTAAGTATTCACTCTTAAGAGTCAGAATTTTTGGAACCGTGGAGACTGATTAGTTGCCGTACTTCAGAGAACACAAACACCCGCGTCTTTCATAGCGTAGCAAGCGAACACGGAGAGAGAGGGGTGCAGGTCGGCCACCAGGCAGACAGAGTCAGAACAGTGCACTAGGCCTATTTATCAGCAATCAAAATTTGTATCTCGAAATGAAATGATCAAAACTTCACTCTCACATAGTCACACACAGTATCTGCGCATGTGCACGGGTTCACAGGGTGCTAGCCATTGAGGTATAGAGTTCCAGGGCACCAAAACAGTGGAGAAAATGAGCCTCGTGCTTAAAAGCTCTTAGTTGTTGCGTTAATTGACCCAATATGCTGTTTACTTTCTGAATCTACTTTATATCGCATAGTCTACCTTTCAAGTACCCAATTTTCCCCAAGCCTCTATAATCTATTGTCTAGTTAGGCTATAACATGTCAAATAATATGTTTTGGGATAACTGCACTGTTATTTACATTATATGAAGAAAACAAATAACAGGTTTTTGGTTAGGGAATTTTCTTAATGTTAATGATCCCAATTTCATTTTAACATTTTAACGTTTAAACGTACACCCCCCTACTTTAAGTGGTGAAAGGATTCCATGTAGAACCTTGTTTTTAGTGCAAGGGTTCCACTTGGAACTAAAAGTAGTTATTTTCAGTGAATTCTCCTATATGGGGACAATTAAAGATCCCTTTAATCCCTTTAAAGCGCCTTCTTTGCTTACTTCAGACGTATTTTAGACACTAAAAACCTGTCTGGCTTACTTTTCATAAGAAGTATACAAGACTATATCATTATGAAAGGGCTTTCAGAAAAGGATTTTACATTTAAGAGATGTGTCAAGGGAGATGGGGTGCTTGCGTAGGTGAGCGGGTGTCTGTGCATATGTGCATTAGTGTTGGTGGATAAGGAGATCATTTAGAGATAATGAGATAACCATCACATTCTTAATCACAGGTACCAGACTCTCTCCCCTTCCTTCTCTTCCTCGCTCTCTCTCTCTCCCGCTCTCTCTCTCTCTGGGCACAAATTAAAGAAGAAGCTCAGCAGTGATGTGGTGACTGTGTTGTGTCACAGAGCCCGGTAAAGGATCAAACAGTGTCCTGTTCATCTAATGCCTCTCTCTGCCCATTCATACTCGTACTGGAATACACACTGTCACACTGTTTATGTGCCTCCATGCACCTCTCTCTCATCCTTTCTTCCCCCCCTCTCTCTTTCTCTCTCACAACATCCTATCTGTCTGGATTCTACTGCCTACTTTTTCCATTGGGTACCTGCCAACACCGGTCTCCATATGTACCTTTTAACGGTGGACCAAAACACTGGGTGTTTTATGTGTATGTGGGTTGTTTATAGTTGTCTGTGAGACCGGTGACACAAAAAGGAGTGGAAATCTAACTGAGTTACTGTGTAAATGAGGTTAGCGTTGAGGTAACGTCAACGGACGTAATGTCAGAGTACCATCAAGATGAGTTGTGTTACCTATCAATGCACCGCAGAGGCTCTTGAATGAATTGTGCTGACGCACTTAGCTGAAAAGTGAGCAACACAATCCAATTATCGCTGCTGCGTAAGCTTAGTACAAACTGGCTCTTCATCACAAATACACACACGCAAACACGCACGCACACACACACCCACACGATAAGTCAGTGGAAACTAACTTTGGTTCCTAGGCTAGCACATGATGCAAATTGGTGGTTCTGTCCCGGCTCAGCAAATCTGATTACTCAAACACACAGCAGCACATTACGAGATTGGATTGTAATGTCATTATTGATTCAATAAGAGAGCACTATTTGGCAAGGGTAGGGCCTGGTCTTTATTGGATTCATACTAGAGTGGTTGGACCAGAACCTCAGATATCAACAACTCAGGGAAATCCACACAGGCTTAGTGGGGTTGAGGGGGAATAAGCCTGGATTGAAGTTGCCCATAGACTGAGTGAAGGTAAGTTTTATGACATGGAAGGTATCTATGGTCAACTACTATCCAGAGTAAGTTAAGCACTCACCTTGGCACCCACAAGCTCATAACATTTATACAGGACCATTCTCAGAGAGCTTCCTACCTGTGCCCACATCGCTCTCTTTCTATCTTGAGACATACACTACCGTTAAAAAGTTTCCGGTCACTTAAAAATGTCCTTGTTTTTGAAAGAAAAGCTCTGTTGTTCAGAGGACCTAGCCAACAACATAGCTAACACTATCATTTCAAACTGAAGCTGGAAAGAGAAAAAACTAGCTGCACTTTGTTTCGTTTTACCTTTTTTCAGTTTACATTTCTTTGTATATATCCATACAAATTATGGCAGCTGATTCATGATTACGACTGGTTGAGAAACGCTGCCTGCCTCTCTGTCTCTTCCCTACTCCCTACACGTTCATTACCATGAGACAGCTGGAGATCGAATTTGAATATTGAAAAAATGTTGCAAAATGTGTCTGAGAGACAGTCAGCAAGGTTTTAACCAATCAACATTCAGGATTAGACCCACCTGTTGTATAAAAATAAATCAGTCAATTGAAATCAATTCATTAGGCCTCATAATGGAACTCAGGATCTGGTCACGGTGTCTCTGAGCATTCAAATTGCCATCGATAACATGCAATTGTGTTCATTGTCCGTAGCATATGCCTGCCCATACCATAACCCCACCACCACCATGGGGCACTCTGTTCACAACGTTGACATCAGCAAATCGCTCGCCCACAAGACCCCATACACATGGTCTGCGGTTGTGAGGCCGTTTGGACATACTGCCAAATTTGGTCCACCCTACAGTTTGGGAACCACTGTTTTAAACAACTAATTGGCCGATGTCGATTCAATTATTTTAATTCCATTTCGTTTTTTCTTTACTTTCTGTGAGCTCAATGCGCACATCACACAGTTCCTCTAGAGATAAATCAGATCCAGACTGAACTGTGTGATGTAATAGGAAGTTGTAGTTTCCAACAGGTCAATATTCAACATAGTTTAACGCATAAGATGTGGTAGTTACCTACAATGACCACAATCCATTGCGCACATACTTGTCCGGTCTGTGCTACTACGGAAGCGAGAAGAGTGTGCAATCGTGAGGTGATATAGAGAGCAGCTGTTGCTTCGCGAGGTATCTCTACCTGAAAATACATGATCTAAGTGATTAATAGTTGGTATTCAGCAG
The DNA here is from genome assembly GCF_029448725.1 of Salvelinus fontinalis. Taxonomy (NCBI): domain Eukaryota; kingdom Metazoa; phylum Chordata; class Actinopteri; order Salmoniformes; family Salmonidae; genus Salvelinus; species Salvelinus fontinalis. The sequence continues at coordinate 25,200,424 of NC_074665.1, forward strand.
TCATAAAAGTATGGCTTTTTTACATTTGAAAAACTACATCAGAAGGAGTGCCCCCCCAAACAAAAATAATAATAAATACGTATACATATTTTTTTATTATTATTATTTTTTTTTTTAAAGGAATACAGTCCGGCTTTAAACTTACTCTTGAAAGTTGTAATAGTAGAATGCACAATTTTGAAATTTGGTGGTGTATCATCAGTTCCTCTTGTCATGTTAGTCATTGCATACCTTAGAGTTATTATAACTTGTCAGAAATGTCCAAATCAACTAGTCCATATCAGCCCCCCCCCCAAAAAAAATTGCTCATCGATATCATTGTAATTTTTTAGTCACTCAAATAGGACATGAATACACATTAGACATTGCAAAATGCATAGAAGTGCAAGAAAATTAGCTTTAAAACTGCAACATTTCTTTGCACCCATGACAAAATGTGTAGAATTTCAGGAAATAGGCTTTAAACCTCTCCACCAATGGTGTGCCCATAGAAATAGACATGGCGTGTGCTCGCACGAGCAGGGGGGGTCGCGGGATGTTCCCCAATGCTGGAAGGGGGACACCGAGAGAAAAAGATTGCGAACCCCTTGTTGTAAGGGCTGTCGTTCTCCTCATCCTCGGATGAGGAGAGGAGAGAAGGATCAGTAGACCAAAATGCAGCATTAGGGAAATAAGCCATCTCTTTATTCGTAACGACGGCACACGAAAACAAACACTTTACAAAATTACAAAACAAGAAAACGACGTAGACGAAACCTGAACATGAACTTAACTAACTAAACGTAAAACTCACGGACAGGAACAGACTACATCAAAACGAACGACCAACCGAACAGTCCCGTATGGTGCAAAACATAACACAGATACGGAAGACAATCACCCACAAACAAACAGTGAGAACACCCTACCTAAATATGACTCTTAATTAGAGGAAAACGCAAAACACCTGCCTCTAATTAAGAGCCATACCAGGCAACCAAAACCAACATAGAAACAGAAAACATAGACTGCCCACCCAAAACACACGCCCTGACCATAAACACATACAAAAACAACAGAAAACAGGTCAGGACCGTTACAGAACCCCCCCCTCAAGGTGCGAACGCCGGGCGCACCAGCACAAAGTCCAGGGGAGGGTCTGGGTGGGCAGTTGACCACGGTGGTGGCTCAGGCTCTGGACGCTGTCCCCACACCACCATAGTCACTCCCCGCTTCTGTCTTCCCCTCCCAATGACCACCCTCAAACTAACATCCCCTAAATGAACGGCCAGCACCGGGACAAGGGGCAGCACCGGGACAAGGGGCAGCACCGGGACAAGGGGCAGCACCGGGACAAGGGGCAGCACCGGGACAAGGGGCAGCACCGGGACAAGGGGCAGCACCGGGATAAGGACCAGCACCGGGATAAGGACCAGCACCGGGACAAGGGGCAGCACCGGGACAAGGGGCAGGTCCCGGCTGAAATACTCTGGCAGGTCCCGGCTGAGGGACTCTGGCAGGTCCCGGCTGCGGGACTCTGGCAGGTCCCGGCTGAGGGACTCTGGCAGGTCCCGGCTGAGGGACTCTGGCAGGTCCCGGCTGGACGGACTCTGGCAGGTCCCGGCTGGACGGACTCTGGCAGGTCATGGCAGGACGGCTCTGGCTGGTCATGGCAGGACGGCTCTGGCTGGTCATGGCAGGACGGCTCTGTAGGAAGGAGAAGGAGAGACAGCCTGGTGCGTGGTATAGGCACTGGCTGCGCTGGAGAGGAGGAAACAGCTAGAGAGAGAACCCGGAGAGACAGCCTGGTACGGGGGGCTGCCACCGGAGGACTGGTACATGGAGGTGGCACCGGGTCTACCGGACCGTGAAGGAGGACACGTGCTCTTGAGCACCGAGCCTGCCCAACCTTACCAGGTTGAATGGTGCCCGTAGCCCTGCCAGTGCGGCGAGGTGGAATAGCCCGCACTGGGCTATACTGGCAAACCGGGGACACCACTCGTAAGGCTGGTGCCATGTATGCCGGCCCGAGGAGACGCACTGGTGGCCAGATGCGTTGGGCCGGCTTCATGACATCCAGCTCGATGCCCAACTTAGCCCTCCCAGTGCGGCAAGGTGGAATAGCCCGCACTGGGCTAAAAACGCGTACTGGGGACACCGTGCGCTTTACCGCATAACACGGTGTCTTACCAGTACGACGCCTTCTACCTCCACGGTAAGCACGGGGAGTTGGCTCGGGTATCCTACCCGGCTTTGCCACACTCCTCGTGTGACCCCCCCCAAGAAATTTTTGGGTCTGACTCACGGGCTCCCAACCGCGTCGCCGCGCTGCCTCCTCATACCAGCGCCTCTCAGCCTTCGCTGCTTCCAACTCCTCCTTGGGACGGCGATATTCCCCTGGCTGAGCCCAAGGTCCTCTACCGTCCAGGATCTCCTCCCAAGTCCAGGAGTCCTTGTTGCTCTGTTGAGCACTCCCTTGCCGCTTGGTCCTAGTTTGGTGGGTGATTCTGTAAGGGCTGTCGTTCTCCTCATCCTCGGATGAGGAGAGGAGAGAAGGATCAGTAGACCAAAATGCAGCATTAGGGAAATAAGCCATCTCTTTATTCGTAACGACGGCACACGAAAACAAACACTTTACAAAATTACAAAACAAGAAAACGACGTAGACGAAACCTGAACATGAACTTAACTAACTAAACGTAAAACTCACGGACAGGAACAGACTACATCAAAACGAACGACCAACCGAACAGTCCCGTATGGTGCAAAACATAACACAGATACGGAAGACAATCACCCACAAACAAACAGTGAGAACACCCTACCTAAATATGACTCTTAATTAGAGGAAAACGCAAAACACCTGCCTCTAATTAAGAGCCATACCAGGCAACCAAAACCAACATAGAAACAGAAAACATAGACTGCCCACCCAAAACACACGCCCTGACCATAAACACATACAAAAACAACAGAAAACAGGTCAGGACCGTTACACTTGTTTAAAAAATGAAAAATAACCTCACATTTCGGATAATCGCTCATCAGAGATACTATTTAGGCCAACATACACTGCTCCAAAAAAATATAGGGAACACTAAAATAACACATCATAGATCTGAATGAATGAAATATTCTTATTAAATACTTTTTTCTTTACATAGTTGAATGTGCTGACAACAAAATCACACAAATATTATCAATGGAAATCAAATTTATCAACCCATGGAGGTCTGGATTTGGAGTCACACTCAAAATTAAAGTGGAAAACCACACTACAGGCTGATCCAACTTTGATGTAATGTCCTTAAAACAAGTCGAAATGAGGCTCAGTAGTGTGTGTGGCCTCCACGTGCCTGTATGACCTCCCTACAACACCTGGGCATGCTCCTGATGAGGTGGCGGATGGTCTCCTGAGGGATCTCCTCCCAGACCTGGACTAAAGCATCCGCCAACTCCTGGACAGTCTGTGGTGCAACGTGGCGTTGGTGGATGGAGCGAGACATGATGTCCCAGATGTGCTCAATTGGATTCAGGTCTGGGGAACGGGCGGGCCAGTCCATAGCATCAATGCCTTCCTCTTGCAGGAACTGCTGACACACTCCAGCCACATGAGGTCTAGCATTGTCTTGCATTAGGAGGAACCCAGGGCCAACCGCACCAGCATATGGTCTCACAAGGGGTCTGAGGATCTCATCTCGGTACCTAATGGTAGTCAGGCTTCCTCTGGCGAGCACATGGAGGCCCCCCAAAGAAATGCCACCCCACACCATGACTGACCCACCGCCAAACCGGTCATGCTGGAGGATGTTGCAGGCAGCAGAACGTTCTCCACGGCGTCTCCAGACTCAGTGTGAACCTGCTTTCATCTGTGAAGAGCACAGTGCGCCAGTGGCGAATTTGCCAATCTTGGTGTTTTCTGGCAAATGCCAAACGTCCTGCACGGTGTTGGGCTGTAAGCACAACCCCCACCTGTGGACGTCGGGCCCTCATACCACCCTCATGGAGTCTGTTTCTGACCGTTTGAGCAGACACATGCACATTTGTGGCCTGCTGGAGGTCATTTTGCAGGGCTCTGGCAGTGCTCCTCCTGCTCCTCTTTCCCCAAAGGCGGAGGTAGCGGTCCTGCTGCTGGGTTGTTGCCCTCCTACGGCCTCCTCCACGTCTCCTGATGTACTGGCCTGTCTCCTGGTAGTGCCTCCATGCTCTGGACACTACGCTGACAGACACAGCAAACCTTCTTGCCACAGCTCGCATTGATGTGCCATCCTGGATGAGCTGCACTACCTGAGCCACTTGTGTGGGTTGTAGACTCCGTCTCATGCTACCACTAGAGTGAAAGCACCGCCAGCATTCAAAAGTGACCAAAACATCAGCCAGGAAGCACAGGAACTGAGCAGTGGTCTGTGGTCACAACCTGCAGAACCACTCCTTTATTGGGGGTGTCTTGCTAATTGCGTATAATTTCCACCTGTTGTTTATTCCATTTGCACAACAGCATGTGAAATGTATTGTCAATCAGTGTTGCTTCCTAAGTGGACATTTTGATTTCAAAGAAGTGTGATTGACTTGGAGTTACATTGTGTTGTTTAAGTGTTCCCTTCATTTTTTTGAGCAGTGTAGTATTTTGGAAGTAATCCACAGCTATTGTTTGAATTCAGCCAAGGATTCAACAAAAAATAGACAATACATATAGGCCTAGGTTTTCAAACTTTGATTGATTTCAAATGGAATATACAAGTCAATAATAAATATGATACAGTGCATTCGGAAAGTATTCAGACACCTTAAATGTTCCACATTTTTGTTAGGTTACTGTAATGAACACGATGGGAGACAGAGAGCTGGTTTCAAGCGCAGGGCGCAGCAGGTGTTTATTGTACACGACCACAGGAGGAGGCAGGTAGCTGGGTCCAGGGGCAGGCAGAAGGTCATACACAGGGGGTCCAACAAGGCAACAGGCAACAAGGCAACAGTACAGGCAGGGAAAAGGCTAATAACATCGTACAGGAAACCAGGCAATAGGTTGATAACAGAACATCTGATAGGCTAAGGTACAGGCAGGGAATAGGCAAAAGGTGTCGTTAGTGAAGCAGTCAAAAACTGTGATACACAGGAGGATTCAATTATGGGAAAAACAGAGCTCCGAATTGAAGTGTCACAAAACAAACAATACCTCACAATGAAAGAACTGAACTAAATAGTGTGTGATAATGACATACAGGTATGTAAACAGGTGACCAGAAATCAGGTGATTGGGAACTGGACAGTGAGCTGTGTTCAGGGGATCTACGTGTTTGAGAGTAAGCTGGAAGCAGACGGTACACTTACAGTCTTATTCTAAAATTGATTAAATCGTTTTTCCCCCTGATCAATCTACACACAATACCTCATAATGACAAAGCAAAAATAGTTTTGTATATGTATAAAAAATATGTATAAAAAATATTACATTTACATAAGTATTCAGACCCTTTACTCAGTACTTTGTTGAACCACCTTTGGCAGCGATTACAGCCTTGAGTCTTCTTGGGTATGACGCTACATGCATGGCACACCTGTATTTGGGGAGTTTCTCCCGTTTTCCTCTGCAGATCCTCTCAAGCTCTGTAGGATTGGATGGGGAGTGTCGCTGCACGGCTATTTTCAGGTCTCTACTGAATTGTTTGAACGTTTTCAAGTCTGGGCTCTGGCTGGGCCACTCAAGGACATTCAGAGACTTGTCCCGAAGCCACTCCTGCGTTGTCTTGACTGTGTGCTTAGGGTCGTTGTCCTGTTGGAAGGTCAACCTTCGCCCCAGTCTGAGGTTCTGAGCGCTTTGGAGCAAGTTTTCATCAAGGATCTCTCTGTACTTTGCTCCTGTAATATTTGTGTTGTGGAGAAATGATCAGGCAGGATAGATCAGGCAGGAGAGATCACAGATACTACAGCTCCGTTCATCTTTCCCTCGATCGTGACTAGTCTCTATGTCCCTGCCACTGAAAAACATCCACACAGCATGATGCTGCCACCAACATGCTTCCCCGTAGGGATGGTGCCAGGTTTCCTCCAGCCATGACACGTGGCATTCAGGCCAAAGAGTTCAATCTTGGTTTCATCAGACCAGGGAATCTTGTTTCTCATGGTCTGAGAGTCTTTAGGTGCCTTTTGACACACTCCAAGTGGGTTGCCATGTGCCTTTTACTGAGGAGTGGCTTCCGTCTGGCCACTCTACCATAAAGGCCTGATTGGTGGAGTGCTGCAGAGATGGTTGTCCTTCTAGAACACAGGTGTCAAACTCATTCCACGGAGGGCCGAGTGTCTGCGGGTTTTCGCTCCTCCCTTGTACTTGATTGATGAATTAACATCACTAATTAGTTAGGAACTCCCCACACCTGGTTGTCTAGGGCTTTATTGAAAGGAAAAACCAAAAACCTGCAGACACTAGGCCCTCCGTGGAATGAGTTTGACACCCCTGTTCTAGAAGGTTCTTCTATCTCCAATCAAGTTGTAGAAACATCTCAAGGATGATCAATGGAAACAGGATGCACCTGAGCTCAGTTTTGACTCTCATAGCAAAGGGTCTGAATACTTACAGTGAGGGAAAAAAGTATTTGATCCACTGCTGATTTTGTACGTTTGCCCACTGAAATGATCAGTCTATAATTTTAATGTTAGGTTTATTTGAACAATGAGAGACAGAATAACAACAACAAAATCCAGAAAAATGTATGTAAAAAAATATATAAATTGATTTGCATTTTAAGGAGGGAAATTAGTATTTGACCCCCTCTCAATCAGAAAGATTTCTGGCTCCCAGGTGTCTTTTATACAGGTAACGAGCTGAGATTAGGAGCACACTCTTAAAGTGAGTGCTCCTAATCTCAGTTTGTTACCTGTATAAAAGACACCTGTCCACAGAAGCAATCAATCAATCAGATTCCAAACTCTCCACCATGGCCAAGACCAAAGAGCTCTCCAGGCTGGAATGGGCTACAAGACCATTGCCAAGCAGCTTGGTGAGAAGGTGACAACAGTTGGTGCGATTATTCGCAAATGGAAGAAACATAAAAGAACTGTCAATCTCCCTCGGGCCTGGGGCTCCATGCAAGATCTCACCTCGTGGAGTTGCAATGATCATGAGAACGGTGAGGAATCAGCCCAGAACTACACGGGAGGATCTTGTCAATGATCTCAAGACAGCTGGGACCATAGTCACCAAGAAAACTATTGGTAACACACTACGCCGTGAAGGACTGAAATCCTGCAGCGCCTGCAAGGTCCCCCTGCTCAAGAAAGCACATATACATGCCCGATATACATGCCCGTCTAAAGTTTGCCAAATAACATCTGAATGATTCAGAGGACAACTGGGTGAAAGTGTTGTGGTCAGATGAGACCAAAATGGAGCTCTTTTGCATCAACTCAACTCGCCGTGTTTGGAGGAGGAGGAATGCTGCCTATGACGCCAAGAACACCACCCCCACCGTCAAACATGGAGGTGGAAACATTATGCTTTGGGGGTGTTTTTCTGCTAAGGGGACAGGACAACTTCACCGCATCAAAGGGACGATGGACGGGGCCATGTACCGTCAAATCTTGGGTGAGAACCTCCTTCCCTCAGCCAGGGCATTGAAAATGGGTCGTGGATGGGTATTCCAGCATGACAATGACCCAAAACACATGGCCGAGGCAACAAAGGAGTGGCTCAAGAAGAAGCACATTAAAGTCCTTGAGTGGCCTAGCCAGTCTCCAGACCTTAATCCCATAGAAAATCTGTGGAGGGAGCTGAAGGTTTGAGTTGCCAAACGTCAGCCTCGAAACCTTAATGACTTGGAAAAGATCTGCAAAGAGGAGTGGGACAAAATCCCTCCTGAGATGGGTGCAAACCTGGTGACCAACTACAAGAAACGTCTGACCTCTGTGATTGCCAACAAGGGTTTTGCCACCAAGTACTAAGTCATGTTTTGCAGAGGGGTCAAATACTTATTTCTCTCATTAAAATGCAAATCAATTTATAAAATTTTTGACATGCATTTTTCTTGATTTTTTTGTTGTTATTCTGTCTCTCACTGTTCAAATAAACCTACCATTAAAATTATAGACTGATAATTTCTTTGTCAATGGGCAAACGTACAAAATCAGCAGGGGATCAAATACTTTTTCCCTCACTGAATAAGATATTCATTTTTTACTTTTAATAAATTAGCTACAATTTCTAACAACCTGTTGTTGTTTTGTCATTATGGGTTATTGTGTGTAGATTGATGAGGAACATTGTTTATTTAATCCATTTTAGAATAGGGTTGTAACGTAACAAAATGTGGGAAAAGTCAAGGGGTCTGAATACTTTGCGAATTAACTGCATGTGTGTCCATCTCTTGTGGGGCATTGTGACGCTCAGTAGCTGTGTGTGGGTAAAATCACCATGGAAACCATGCCAGATTATGTGTTGTGATAATTGCGCTGTTTGCTCTAGAACCTGTTAGTTCATATGCCTTGACACCGTGATATATAGGCCTAAAGCCGAGACAATAAGAAGACACAGTGGCAGAATAAAGAGAGCAACATCTGTGCAGTGAAGTCCACAAAACATATTGCATGTAACAAACAGTTACATGACCTACAGCATGGTCAAGCAAGTTAATGTTTCTGACATTTAACAACTATTGATTTAGAGTTACCGCAAGTCGCAAAGAAAACAGGCGCTGACTCCACAATTCCAGCACCATTTCAACTTCAGCATTTCAACATCATCTAATCACCTATGCTTAGTCTAACACAGTGACAACTAAAAACGTTTTAGTCCAATCAACGTAAACTAAATATAATGTGTGTGTGTGTGTGTGTGTGTGTGTGTGTGTGTGTGTGTGTGTGTGGTGTGACAAATCAAATTGTATTGGTCACATACACATATTTAGCGTTATTGCGGGTGTAGTGAAGTGCTTGTATTCTTAGCTCCAACAGTGCAGTAATATTTAACAATTCACAACAATACACACAAATCTAGAAGTAAAATAATAGAATTAAGAAATGTAGAAATAGTAGGACGAGCAATGTTGGAGTGGCATTGACTAAAATACAGTAAAATAGAATACAGTATATACATATTAAATTAGTAAAGCCGTATGTAAACATTTTTAAAGTGTCTAGTGTTCCATTATTAAAGTGACCAGTGATTCCATGTCTATGTATATAGGTGCCAGGTTGAGTAACCAGGTGGTAGCCGGCTAGTGATGGCTATTTAACAGTCTGATGGCCTTGAGATAGAAGCAGTTTTTTACTCTATGTCCTAGCTTTGATATATCTGTACTGACCTCACCTTCTGGATGATAGCGGGTGAACAGGCCGTAGCTCGGGTGGTTGATGTCCTTCGTGATCTTTTTGTCCTTCCTGTGACGGGTGCTGTAGGTGTCCTGGAGGGCAGGAATTGTGCCCCCGGTGATGCGTTGGGAAGACCGCACCACCCTCTGGAGAGCCCTGCGGTTGCAAGCGGTGCAGTTGCCCTACCAGGCGGTGATACAGCCTAACAGGATGCTCTCAATTGTGCAGCTGTAAACGTTTGAGGGTCTTAGGGGCCAAGCCAAAATTCTTCAGTCTAAGTTGTGCTGTTGCGCCTTCTTCACCACACTGTCTGTGTGGGTGGACCATTTCAGATCGTCAGTGATGTGTATGTTTTCCACCTTCTCCACTGCAGTCCCGTCAATGTGGATAGGCGCGTACTCCCTCTGCTTTTTCCTGAAGTCCACGATCAGCTCCTTCGTTTTGTTGACGTTGAGGGAGAGGTTATTTTCCTGGCAACACTCACCTCCCTGTAGGCTGTCTCGTCATTGTTGGTAATCAGGCCTACTATGGTTGTGTCTTCTGCAAACTTGATTGAGTTGGAGGCATGTGTGCCACGCAGTCATTGGGTGAACAGGGAGGACAGGAGGGGGCTGAGTATGTACCCTTGTGGGGCCCCTGTGTTGAGGATCAGTGAAGTAGAGGTGTTGTTTCCTACCTTCACCACCTGGGGGCGGCCCGTCAGGAAGTCCAGGACCCTGTTGTGCAGAGCGGGGTTCAAACCCAGGGCCCCGAGCTTGATGATGAGCTTGGAGGGTACTATGGTGTTGAAGGCTGAGCTGTAGTCAATGAACAGCATTCTAACATAGGTATTCCTCTTGTCTAGGTGGGATAGGGCAGTGTGCAGTGCAATGGTGATTGCATCATCTGTGGATCTATTGTGGCGGTAAGCAAAATTGAAGTGGGTCTCGAGAGTCATTTAAGGTAGAGGTGATATGATCCCTAACTAGCCTCTCAGCGCACTTCATGATGGCAGAAGTGAGTGCTATGGGGCGATAGTCATTTAGTTTAGTTACCTTTGCTTTCTTGGGTACAGGAACAATGGTGGACATCTTGAAGCAAGACGGGACAGCAGACTGGGATAGGGAGAGATTGAATATGTCCGTAAACACTCCAGCCAGCTGGTCTCCACATGCTCTGAGGACGCGGCTAGGGATGCCGTCTGGGCCTGCAGCCTTGCGAAGGTGAACACGCTTAAATGTCTTACTCACGTCAGCCACGGAGAACAATAGCCCACAGTCCTTGGGACCGGGCCAAGTTGATGGCACTGTGTTATCCTCCAAGCAGGCGAAGAAGGTGTTTAGCTTGTCTGAGAGGAAGACGTCGGTGTCCACGATGTGGCTGGTTTTCCCTTTGTAGTCAGTGATTGTCTGTAGACCATCCCACATACGTCTCATGTCTGAGTCGTTGAATTGCAACTCCACTTTGTCTCTGTACTGACGTTTTGCCTGTTTTATTGCCTTACGGAGGGAAAAATGACACTGTTTGTATTCAACCATATTCCCAGTCACCTTGCCATGGTTAAATGTGGTGGTTTGCGCTTTCAGTTTAGCGCGAATGCTGCCATCTATCCACAGTTTCTTGTTTGGGTAGGTTTTGAGCCACACGGTCCCGTGTGGCTCAGTTGGTAGAGCATGGCGCTTGCAACGCCAGGGTTGTGGGTTCAATTCCCACGGGGGGACCAGGGTTCAATTCCCATGGGGGGACCAGGATGAATATGTATGAACTTTCCAATTTGTAAGTCGCTCTGGATAAGAGTGTCTGCTAAATGACGTAAATGTAATGTAAATGTTTTAATAGTCACAGAGGGAACAACATCCCCTATACACTTCCTGATGAACTCAGTCACCGTGTCCATGTATACATCAATGTTAACATATCCCAGTCCGTGTGATCAAAACAATCTTGAAGCATGGATTCCGATCGGTCAGACGAGTGTTGAATAGAACTTAGCACGGGTACTTCCTGTTTGAGTTTCTGCCTATAGGAAGGGAGGGGAAAAATGGAGTCGTGATCTGATTTTCCAAAGGGAGGGCGGGGGAGGGCCTTGTAGGCATCCCGGAAGAGAGAATAGCAGTAGTAGTGTTTGTGTGCACACGCACATGCAAGTAGCAAAAACATGTTGACTCACCCTACTTGTAGAGAAACGCCAATGCCATCCTCTTTCGTGTTGCCTGAATGGTCTATGACTCTGCCATCCAGTACAAGCTGTTAGTTTTTGTTGTCCTAGGCTACCTGGCTAAAATGCTTGACGCTAGACTGACTTCCTTTCATAGGCAAATAATGCGCCAGGCCAGCTCGTTAACATTAGCCAGCCAACTAAATCTAGCTACATGTTGAACTTGCAGTAAAATAATAAAAAATTATCAAAAAAGTCCAAATCCCTATCTCCATCCATAGCTTATTTAGGAAAGGGTAGATTTTAGCTAGCTAACTGGCCACTGGAGGACAACGACACGGCGAGTGGCAACAATTCAAGTTTTCTGTCAATGACATTTGGCTTCTAATGTAATGTGATTGGTGTGAAGCCGAATCCAAACTGGCTTCCCTTGACACTTTTGTTTGGTGCGCCAGGACCATTCACAGCTGAGCTCACTCAGTTTAGCTCAACGCTGATTGGTTATTATTATTTTTTTTATTTATCAAGGGAGGCGAAATGCTCGCTGGCTTCCCTAGCATCCAGTGTTACGTCTGCAACAATGTCATACTCTTTTTGACCCGACAGCATAGATAGGCTACACATACAGAGACAGACGGGCGCTGTTCCGTTCGCTTGGATGCTTTCTCCGGGAGACACATTAAGCCTCTTGTGAATTGAAGGAAATTTATGAAACACAGAGAAATTAAAGAAAAATTACTTAGTATGTTGGTTATTTTTTGGAGGAAGCCTGGCTTCCCTTGGCATCAATGAATAAATGCCACTTGTGAGGCTGTGTTGTGGTCAGGGCAGATGTAAGGACTTAACCCCGGTGACCCTGCTGTCCTGCCTGAACAAATAAACCATCAACATCCTGCTTCACAGCCCCTCGCCATCCCCAATCTTACCCAACCTGACAGCTCCATTACCTCCTTCACATACTCCTCCCTACACTCCACGGCCACGAATCAGCTGCAGTGTTAGGAGACTATTTTAACTTAAATCAAATAAAAAGTCTGCACAAGTGTGTGTGTGTGTGTGTGTGTGTGTGTGTGTGTGTGTGTGTGTGTGTGTGTGTGTGTGTGTGTGTGTGTGTGTGTGTGTGTGTGTGTGTGTGTGTGTGTGTGTGTGTGTGTGTGTGTGTGTGTGAACTTTGAGTCTGCAACTGATGGGAATTGGACAAGCATTGATCCTGTCTCATGTATACTTAATCAACGGAAATGTGGATAAGTGGGGACATTTCGCTGGTCCCCACAAGGAAAAAGGCTATTTTAGGATTAAGTACCTTGTTAAGGGCACATCAACAGATTTTGACCTTGTCGGCTCAGGTATTCAAACCAGAAACCTTTCAGTTACTGGCCCAATACTCTAACCACTAGGCTACCTACCACCCAACCTACTGAGTCTACCTATAATGTAATTTACTGTTTCAGATCCCACGATGAGAAATTAGATCTCTAACTTTGACTAAAGGAGTCCGATAACATAAAATAGGATTTCTCAACCCGAACTGTACCGAGTACGGTTATGTGCACACAATAATTGTTTGATTTAAGCGTTTACATGCTTAGCAAGAAGAATGATTACCCTAATAGTCCTGTTTACATGGACACATCTGAAATCAGGCTTCCTGATGGGAGTTTGATAAATGCAGAAAATCGGCAATCAAAATAAACCTTTTACCACAACGACAAACCATTTCTGTATGGACCTCACTTTGTGCATAGGGGCATTGTCATGCTGAAACACAGAGTTGGAAGCACAAAATCGTCTACAATGTCATTGTATGCTGTAGCATTAAGATTTCCCTTCATTGGAACTAAGGATCCTAGCCCGAAACATGAAAAACAGCCACAGACCATTATTCCTTCTCCACCAAACTTTACAGTTGGCACTAAGCATTCGGGCAGGTAGAGTTCTCCTGGCATCCGCCAAACCCAGATTCGTCCGTCTGACTGCCAGATGGTGAAGTGTAATTCATCACTCCAGAGAACGCGTTTACACCACTCCAGCCGACGCTTAGCATTGCACATGGTGATCTTAAGCTTGTGTGCGTGCGGCTGCTCGGCCATGGAAACCCATTTCATGAAGCTCCCGACAAACAGTTCTTGTGCTGACGTTGCTTCCAGAGGCAGTTTGGAACCCGGTAGTGAGTGTTGCAACACAGGACAGACAATTTTTACAAGCTACGCACTTCAGAACTCGGCCTTCCCATTCTGTGAGCTTGTGTGGCCTACCACTTCACAGCTGAGCCGTTATTGCTCCTAGACGTTTCCACTTCACAATAACAGCACTTTCAGTTGACCGGGCAGTTCTAGCAGGGCAGAAATTTGATGAACTGACTTGTTGGAAAGGTGGCATCCTCTGACGGTTCCACGTCGAAAATCACTGAGCTCTTCAGTAAGGCCATTCTACTGTCAATGTTTGTCGATTGAGATTGCATGGCTGTGTATTAAATTTTATACACCTGTCAGCAACGTGTGTGGCTAAAATAGCCGAATCCACTAATTTGAAGGGGTGTCCATATACTTTTGTATATATGGTGTACTTCAGTCTGAGACTGTTATTATTGAAGTCGTTTGTGGTTACGTCAAAATGAGGGGTGTTGTACTAAACAAAGTAATCAGAGATTGGATCATCTTTGACCAATCAGAGTATCAAAGCCAATGACGAATTATCAAAACGCAGCTTTACCCTCGTGTTCTGTCTCTGGCCCAACCCATCGGTTTCTGGGACCAATCAGACCGTCTGGAATGGATTTCCATTCTACAAATCGTCAGGGAGGTACTCAGAGCCACACTCATTGCAGAGAAGACACTAACGTCCGTGGGTGTGATTTAGCATTTGGCGGGTGCAAGGAGTATGGGTAGCCTATCAAGATTCATGTGTTATCACTATGATTTATCTAATAGCAGAACCAAATGACCTGGATTGCTGTTGAGATTACATTAAAAGTATCAATGCCGTTCGAGATTCTGCACAGATTATTACAGCAATTGTGAAGATCTCCACAGATCTGCGATGACCTATGCATGCTATCTTGAACATGCACACTTTATGTGATTACATAAAACATTTATAGTTGCAGTAACCTCAAAATGTGGCCATGGATGTGTTACTCATTCTAAGGTTGAATGTTACATTAGTTTGCGAGATAGCCTTAACTTTAGGCTATTTACTGTATTACAATAGTAATATTGAATTGTGTTTGGTTGACATTGCAACCAAATGTCAACATTTTAAGGAGATGTATCTACTGCTTCGATAGTTCCATCTGAGCCACTGGCTTAATCCCATTCTTTAACTTATATTTTTGGTTGAGTTGAAGACGTGACTCCAACATATAATTTGTGAACTTGTTCACAAGTTCATAGGCTATTTATTGTATTTCAAAAGTGATATTGAATTGTGTTTGGTTGTCAACGCAACCAAATATCAACATTTGAGGGAAATTTATCTTCTGCTTAGATAGTTGTGCCATTTAGTCTGTATTTAATTCCAGTTTGTCTACAAATCAATAATTGATACGTTGGATTCAAATCTCTATCTCAACCCCAAAAAAACTTTAAATGCACTTTAAATAAAGTTGGATATGATTTAGTCCTATTTTTGTACTTTGATTGTTGATTGAAATGGAGACGTGAATGCAACATATGGTGCTGGCACATGCGCAGATTAAATACACCACTGGAAATCTGATTAAGCCGTTTACATGTCCTAATCATTTGAAAGATTGCTCAGAAAACCAGGTGTTTCAATCGGCGTATGCTTACTTCAATTATGACTTTACGCCGATTAAGATGAGCAGAGTAAGGTGTTTACATGACTAACACCATACGTGGCCTACTACCATAATCAGTTTAATATCGAGTGATTAGTGTGCATGTAAACATACTCGTATGGCACTACTCTACAACAGCAGCATCCAACTGTTACAATGAAACAATCCAGACAAGCCACTTGGACACACACACACCAATATGATTTATATGATTCATTTGCACTGTAAAAAAAAAAAAAACACCCCGAGCGGCGCAGTGGTCTAAGGCACTGCATCTCAGTGCAAGAGGCTTCACAATAGTCCCTGGTTCGATTCCAGGCTGTATCACATCTGGCCATAATTGGGAGTCCCATAGGGCGGTCCACAATTGGCCCAGCGTCTTCTGGGGTAGGCTGTCATTGTAAATAAACTACAATTCTTAACTGACTTGCCTAGTTAAATAAAGGTTATATTTAGTTGTTTCAACTAATTATTATTAAGTAACTGGTTCCACAGCCTTTTTTTGTTTGCTAAACTTTTTGGTCCAGGTGTTAGCTGAACAAAAAAAAAATGTTTGCCTAAACTTAGCTCTGTAAATTTTAAATGATGTATTTGCTCAATTTGTCTCATACATTATGTTCATTCTACAATTAATTATTATTTGGGCATCTTAACTAAAAAAGTCTGCGCAACTGGTTACACATACAGTGCTTTTAACATAGAATTTTCCATGTATACAGGAAATTGTATTACTCACCTGGGATCTGAACTCCTTGGTTCATTCTGATCTTCCTGCTATGCCACTATGTCTGTGTCAATGATCAGATAATCTGTCTATTCCCTCATCATTGATTTGTATAGTTGTCTAATGTTTGTAGGGCATATTACTCTGTTTTAATGTTACTCCTTCATTTTCTCCTTAATTCAATTTTTCTTGAGTGTACTTTTAGCAGAGCTTAGATTTACTTTGAACTGCAAAGTGTAGCCATACAGGTGAAATCAGGTATTTACACAGTGACATAGCAGAACGATTGGAATGCTGTGAACCAATAGGTTGTGTGTTCCCAGTTGAGAACATGTTGAATAATAATTACTGTATAAATGAACATGCACAATGTAATCATGTGTGTCAAATATGTAAATTGAAAATATTCTATGTTAAAAGCACGGTATCAAACACATACTTTTAAATTGACTGAATGTTTGCCTACATTTTCTCATTTTGAAGCTAAGTTTGGCCAATTAAAAATGTTCAGTTAACACTTTGACAAAAAATTTGAATAACGATTTTTTTTTTACAGTGTGGTTCTGGTAGCCTACACTTCACCTGGACAAAACCTCTAATCATTCCCTTTCCCCTACGTAGCTTTGTGCGCTGGAAGAATTCCCAGCAACAGGTGACTGATTTAGTACCCTGCCATAAAAGTACTGTTTAAATCTGTTTAGATTACATGATAACAGCTCGTATACTCACACGAAGGCGTGGTAGATGAACGCCCATGCCCTGGGTCTCTCCAGCACATTGTAGAGGTAATTCTGCATACGCCGGTAGCGCACATTCCTGCGCCCGCTCTGCGCGCTGTAGATGAGCGGCTTCCCGAGCAAACTCATCCGGGCGCCCTTTTGCCTCTCCGCGCCGTCTGCACCTGCAGGGCCCAGTGAAAGCATCCTGTCTCCAACTCGAACCGCGTTGTTCATCATCCTCCGTCCAGACTCCACATCTTTCAACCCGTAGTCCTGAGCCCGACGCCCTGGGGAGGTTTTCATCCAGAGCCCAGTACCGGCCTCATCGCCACTGTGGTTGCGGGGCATGGCATCACCAACGCCGGTTGGGGGTGTGCAGCTAGTACCGGGGACGTGCACATAGAGTGTAGATGAGTTTGCACAAAGGTGTAGGAAAGAAAACCATACGGCTATAATCGTGAATTCATTGAAATAACTATAATTAACACTACGCTATTTTATGGTCTCATCCTCTATCTCGGTGGTCTGTCTACTGGGGTTCGGTGCGGTAAGTAGAATTCTGGGGTTTGGAGACTTCTGTGCCCACGGCGCTTTGGCCATCTGCGTGAGGCGCGAAAGAGCAGGGTTATGAAGGAGTGTCAACGACTCCCGGACAGACATTTGGCGAGGGGAGGAAATCACCCGACACTAACTCCCTCCCCCCTTCTCTTTCTCTGACTTCGATATGTAATATCCACGCGGCTCAGGATTTTCACAGACAGACAAGAAGATTTATGTTTCTTCACCAGGTGCGAGCTTGCTTTCCGAATTGTGCCACTTTGTTTGGTTCTCAATGCGCGCGTCTTCAATCATGGCACGGCGGTTGTCTAGAATGTTTAATCACTCAGAAACCAAGTATGTGGCATTAGAGAGCACCAACAAGCCCATGGCTACCAGAGAATCGATGTGAAGCTTCAGCAGAGCCGGGTGACATGCATGTGCAGTGCTGAGGAAAATCTATTCAGGATAAGTATAATAATCTGTATTCTGATTCTGTATTCTCGATATAATCACTCACTGCGACCTCACCTCTAAAATATCAACGGGCTCCTATGGAATGAGCTCCAATTAATTGGGTATAGGCTTTTGCACTTCAATTTTAAAGGCCGGTGAATAAGCGGTCATCCAAAACAAGAAACTAACTCGCGTCAAAAGCAGATATACACATCGGGTAAATCCAGTTCAACACTGTCCTCCCTCCTACTCACGATGTCCCAGGTTGTCGGACTGTAGACTCTCTTGTAGCGCTGAATATGGGCATTGACAATTACAACGAGATTCATCCGTGGCCAAAGTGTCGTCGGTCTGGTGTCCATTTTCGTTTACTTTCGTTTCAAATACGATTTTCTGTCCTCATTTTTCGTTTATGTAAATACGTTTATTTGATCTTTTTGCGCTTGTGACTCTTAGTCACACTCTTCACAGGCAACAGGGGTTCTGTCCGACCACGTGATCTCAAGTGAAACACACACACACACACACACACACATTATACATTGTAGCCTATTAGGCCTATGCAGCGGGATAAAACAAACTACCCACTGGGCAAAAACTTGTTGAATCAACGTTTTTTCCAGGTCATTTCAACAACCAAAATTCAATGTGATGACGTTGATGGAAAGTGGATTGGATTTGCAAAAAGTCATCAACCTAAGGGAATTTTGTATTTTTTCCCCACCCAACTTCTAACCTAAATCCAATGTCATGGTGGCATTTGTTGATTTCACATTGAATTGAGTGGGTATAGCCTAAACTCTCATTGAAAAACGTTTCAATTGCACATGGACTGTGTCAGGGCAGGGAAATGTTTGTGAAATAATATTCATTCTGAAAAAAAAGAAACCATAGACAGACCTAAAAAAATCTGAACGTTTCAAGGCCTATGTTATACAGTACTGCAGACAATGCAGATGCTGTATGTAAAGCAACTACAGAGCAACCCCCATTAGCTCTAAAAGGCAGTCATGTACTGAAGGCCTATATGTCATGTAGCCTATATATATAAACTATTTAACACAAATCTGTTATCTATACACAGGGTGCCTCTAGTTACATTTCTGACAGCTTGCTTATTAAGAAATTAAAACCTCACAATCAATTTATCTAATTGCTCTCTAAAAGCCTCCTTATTTTGTTAACACAGAGACTGAGAGACCTCATCTCCAATAAGATCTCGCTCTCTCTCAATTCAAAGGGATTTATTGGCATGGGAAACATTCCCAAAGCAAATGGAATAGACAATAAACAAAAGGGAAATTAACAAGGGAAACATTAGTAAACAAGCTTTAAGAGAAAATAGACATTTCAAATGTTATTTTCTTGGCTATGTACAGTGTTGTAACAATGTGCAAGTAGTTATTATTCATATTTATAAACAGATAAATATAGGTGATATTTACTATGTTTGTGCTCCACTGGTTGCCCTCTTCTCATGGCAACGGGCCACAAATCTTGCTGCTGTGACTGCACACTGTGGTATTTCGCCTAACAAATATGGGAGTTCATCAATGTTTGATTTGTTTTCAAATTCTTTATTGATCTGTGGGAAATATGTGTCTCTAATGGGGTCATACATTAGAGAGGTTAGGAAGTGTAGCTCAGTTTCCACCTAATTCTGTGGGCAGTGGGCACAGAGCATGTCATATTTCAAGAGCCAGTCTGTACATACTCACTGAGTCTGTACATAGTCAAGGATTTTCTTAATTTAGGGTCAGTCACAGTGGTCAGGTATTCTGCCACTGTGTACTATTTGTTTAGGGCCAGATAGCGTTCCAATTTACTCTGTTTTTTGGTTGATTCTATCCAGTGTGTCAAATAGTTATCTTTTTGCTTTCTCATAATTTGGTTGGGTCTAAATGTGTTACTGTCCTGGGTCTGTGGGGTCTGTTTGTGTTTGTGAACAGATCCCCAGAACCAGCTGACTGAGCGGACTCTTCTCTAGGTTCATCTCTCTGTAGGTGAGGACTTTGGGGTGGAATGTGTGGGCATCACACACACACACACACACACACACACACACACACACACACACACACACACACACACACACACACACACACACACACACACACACACACACACACACACACACACACAGACACAGACACAGACACATTATATCCAAACATTCTGTTACACCCTTACTCTTTCAAATACAGTGGAAAGAAGACAGGGAATGTGTCCCTCAAATTAATCTCTTAGACTAAGAATAGAGTTACCATTTGGCACACAGGCATCCTGATGACAGGATATCAAACACCAGATGAATAATTACAATGGATTTGAGAGGAGAATTGGCTAGAGGAGCACAGCATGTGTGTGTGTGTGTGTGTGTGTGTGTGTGTGTGTGTGTGTGTGTGTGTGTGCATGATTGTGTGTATGCATACATGCATTTGCTGTGTTTATGTTGGATGAGGGAGCTCTATGGACAGGGTGTCTACGAAGATGATGCTTTCAGGGGTTACTGATAGGCCATTACTGAGCCATATCCCCTGCCTCTCTCAGCAGGGCAGAAGTCATCCTCCTGTTCCCCAACATCAGTAAGGCCCCTATTCTGTACTTTTAGTATCTTGAATCTGCTGTATGCGTCGTAATATAAGTACCCCCTCTAGTGGTGACAGGTTGACATCACAAGCTGTCTTTTTTGGGGGGGACTCAAGTATGAAAGTCTACATTTGACTTTTGCTCTACTGTTACAATTGTCATTTAATCATGGACGCATTCAAGGGATAAGAGTGATAAAGACGTCTTTAGAAAGGTTGAATTAAGTAGGTAAATCTGCTCATTAAACTGCAATAGAGGTAATTAAACTCGCACACAATTAAAGGACTCCCTTCACAGCAGATAGTCCAAACATACAAGCATACATGAACTCAGTGGTAAGTCATAGCCTTGTGGGATCTATCAGCAACTCATCTCCTTTTATACTGCTTTAGAAAATCAATGGTTCTGCAAAAGGAATTAGCTGATCCACCATTTTGGAAAACAATGCTACTAACAGCACATATCTTTCAACCATTAGGCCTAAAACAGTATATGGGGAGTCTAACAGAGCTACAAGACTAGGCCTACACAGAGAGCGATAGAGAGGAAGAGACAGAGGGCGATGGGGGTGAAGAAAAGAGAGTGGAAAAGTGATAGAGAGCGCGAGAGAAAGAGAAAATGTGCTACAGACAGAGAGAGCGAGAACAATGAGAGGCCAGTTTGGATTATTGGATGTTTAGGCCTCTCTTCCTCCTGTGCAGTGTTTTTTTCAGAGCTGCCGGAGCATGGCACAGCTATGAGGCATAGCGTGAGGCCAGACAAACGCCCCCGTAACGCGGGCCGTAAAAATACTGAGGAGATTACATGGCTATCGGGATCAAGGCTGCGCCCCATGAGTAATGAGTCTTTAAATATAAGCAGTGGATGCTAGTGGGAGATGAGCTCCAGTCTTGACATGCTTCTTAGCATATTTGCTAGAGCCCAGGTATAAATCAGATGCCTTTTAAATAGATTGTTTTATACCACAGTGGTGGTGATTTTGATAGCGGGAATGCTGTGCCAGGCAAGGAGATTGAGCACCTTCTCACCTCCAGCTGAAATAAACTCAGGTCAAGTGAGCAACCAAATAGGGATCTCTTTCATATACTAGTTTCGATGTATGACATTGGGATTTGCTCAGAATCACTAATCGGGGAAGGACAAATCACTGTCGGAGACAGACAGGTCAAGTGGCAAATGAGGTGAGCCCCTGCCCTCATTATAAGGCGCCACTCGCCCATCCTTTGGTCATTCTCTCGTCTCTTCCTTGCGAAGAGCTCTTTTGAAGCTCTCCTCAGCACAACTTGATCCCTGTCATCCTGCTTAACTGTTCTCAGGTGAACCGCGAGGTTAATGTTGCCAAACGTAGGATTTGTCAGCTCTCGTCCAACTGACCAAAAGGAAAGATTTTGGTTATTGTAGAATTAGCATTACACGGCTAGCTACTGATACATGGCTAGCTCTCGCCGCAAGGCTTAGCTAACCTGGCTAGCTCGCCGCAAGGCCAGCTGTAGAACCAAACTAGGTTTTCTACCTGGAAATTAATAATTTACTAGCTCTCCTCTCTCGATTAGCTCAAACCATGTCCCCTTGTGCCGAGTTGACTAAACTGGCTGTCCTAGCTTCACAGCTTGTCAGTTGAGAGACACGCTTGGTTCGTCGAGAGATGAAGAAAGCATGCGCTGTTTCCGGCTAGCATTGTGCTAACTAGCGAGGTTATTTGCCCATGAGGCGAACACTAGCTAGCTTTCACTTTGCCCAAGAACTAACTGTCTCTTAGAGTCATGGAGCCGGTTGCCACTGCACAGTGAGAACCAAGCAATGCTACTTCCCAGTTTATCAAAAGTTTTGGGAAAACATGTCAATAATCAACTGACTGGCTTTCTTGATGTATATAGTATTCTCTCCGGTATACAATCTGGTTTTCGCTCAGGTTATTGACGTGTCGCTGTAACCTTAAAGGTCCTAAATTATGTCACTATTGCCCTTGATTTTAAGCAATGTTGTGCTGATATTTTTATTGACTTGGCGAAAGCTTTTGATATAGTAGACCATTCCATTCTTGTGGGTCTGCTAAGGAGTATTGACATCTCTGAGGGGTCTTTTGCCTGGTTTGCTAACTACCTTTCTCAAAGAGTGCAGTGTATAAAGCCAGAACATCTGCGGTCTCAGCCACTACCTGTCACCAAGGGAGTACCCCAAGGCTCGATCCTAAGCCCCACGCTCTTCTCAATTTACATCAACAACATAGCTCAGGCAGTAGGAAGCTCTCTCATCCATTTATATGCAGATCATACAGTTATACTCAGCTGGCCCCTGTTGTGTTATACGCTCCACAACAAAGTTTTCATGGTGTCCAACAAGCATTTTCTGCCCTTAACCTTGTTCTGAACACCTCAAAAATTAAGGTCATGGGGGCCTCCCGGGTGGCGCAGTGGTCTAGGGCACTGCATCGCAGTGCTAGCTGCGCCACCAGAGTCTCTGGGTTCGCGCCCAGGCTCTGTCGCAGCCGGCCGCGACCGGGGGGTCCGTGGGGCGACGCACAATTGGCTTAGCGTCGTCCGGGTTAGGGAGGGTTTGGCCGGTAGGGATATCCTTGTCTCATCGCGGTCCAGCGACTCCTGTGGCGGGCCGGGTGCAGTGCGGGCTAACCAAGGGGGCCAGGTGCACGGTGTTTCCTCCGACACATTGGTGCGGCTGGCTTCCGGGTTGGAGGCGCGCTGTGTTAAGAAGCAGTGCGGCTTTGTTGGGTTGTGCTTCGGAGGACGCATGGCTTTCGACCTTCGTCTCTCCCGAGCCCGTACGGGAGTTGTAGCGATGAGACAAGATAGTAATTACTAGCGATTGGATACCACGAAAATTGGGGAGAAAAGGGGATAATTTTTATTTATTTTTTTAAGAAAAAAGAAAAAAGAAAAAAGAAAGGTCATGTGGTTTGGTAAGAGCAATACCCCCCACCCCCTCCACTTGTGTGATTACTACCTCTGAGGGTTTTGAGCTTGATGTAGTCACCTCATACAAGTACTTGGGAGTTTGGCTAAACGTGACACTGTCCTTCTCTCAGCACATATCAAAGCTGCAGGCCAAAGTTAAATCTAGACTTGGTTTCCTCTATCGTAATCGCTCCTCTTTCACCCCAACTGACAAGCTAACCCTGATTCAGATGACCATCCTACCCATGCTAGATTACGAAGACATCATTTATAGATCGGCAGGTAAGGGTGCTCTCCAGCAGCTAAATGTTCTTTACCATTCGGCCATCAGATTTGCCATCAATGCTCCTTATAGGATACATCACTGCACTCTATACTTCTCTGTGAACTGGCCATCTCTGTATACCCGACGCAAGACCAACTGGTTGATGGTTATTTATAAAACCCTCTTAGGCCTCACTACACCCTATCTGAGATATCTACTGCAGCCCTCATTCTCCACAAACAACACCGGTTCTGCCAGTCACATTCTGTTGAGGGTCCCCAAAGCACACACATCACTGGGTCACTCCTCTTTTCAATTGGTTGCAGCTAGCGACTGGTACGAGCTGCAATAAACACTCAAACTGGGCCATCTCTACATTCAAAGACTCAAAGCTGAAAATGTTCCAGTTGTTCCATGGCCTGTATACTCACTAGACATGTCAACCATTGAGCATGTTTGGGATGCTCTGGATCAACGTGCACGAAAGCATGTTCCAGTTTCCGCCAATATCCAGAAACTTCGCACAGATATTGAAGAGGAGTGGGACAACATTCCACAGGCCAAAATCAACAGCCTGATCAACTCTGTGTGAAGGAGATGTGTTGCGCTGCATGAGACAAATGGTAGACACACCAGATACTGACAGATTTTTTGATCCACGCCTTTTTTTAAAGGTATCTGTATCCATAGATTCATTAATTTATTTCAATTGACTGATTTCCTTATATCTACTGTAATTTGTTACATGTTGCGTTTATATTTTTGTTTTGTATATATCAGGATAATGTGCACTTTTATGAAGAAAAATGTGGTACATTGATTGGGAATCTATTATATTGTTGTTTAATGCATGCATAGAGCATTACTATACTTTTGGAACATATACAGTATTCTATACATGGAGTATTACTATACTATTAGAAGATATACAGTATTCTATACATAGAGTATTACTATACTATTAGAACATATACAGTATTCTATATATAGAGCATTACTATAATATTTGAACATATACAGTATTATATACATAGAGTAGTACTATACTATTAGAACATATACAGTATTCTATATATAGAGTATTACTATACTATTCGAGCATATTGTATACAGTATTCTATACATAGAGTATTACTGTACTAGTATAACATATACATTATTCTATACATGGATTTGCACCCTTGATAAAGAGGAGCAAAAAAGAGAGAAAGAATTTAGAGAAAGAGACAAGTAATTTAACAAGTAAAACAAAACATCTGAAAAGGATAGGTGTCAAAATTATTGCACCCCTGTTTTCAATACTATTATTGGCATCCTCCTCCAAGGAAAACGGCTCTGAGTCTTTTTCTAAAATATTTTGTGAGATTGTAGAACACATTAGGAGGGATCTTAGACCAATCCTGCATTCAGAGTCTTTCCAGATCCTTGATATCCTACATCTACGCTTATAGATGTCCCTTCACAGTAAGGTACTTAATTGTTACCCAGAAAATATTTGTTATTGAGAAGAAAAAATAAATGCTGTATTGGGTCTTTAAGTATAGAGAATTTGAATCAATAGCTTTTATTCCTACACATAAATGTGTGACAAAATTTGAGTCATTCTCAGAATTTCTAACCCGTCGGGAGCCTCCTTATTCATACTCTGAGCTGCTTGATACATGCTTGATACATACAATGTATAATTTTTTCTTAGGGTCACCTTCCTTGAGCATGCGAGCAGGGCGCCCAGTAAGCTAGAGCAAACAAATGTAACACATATACTTCACTAACGGACAGACAGGGTAGCACACACACACACACAAACCCCCAGTAACAGACAACTTATCATGCATGACCTGCTGTGGCTCATCCAGATTTACATCTATGTCCACGACTCAACTTACTTTTTATTTAAAAGTAGGGCACGTTTTTTAATAAAAAATAAAACGAATACGAAAAAAATAGAAAGAGGAAAAATACCCTCTGCAGTACAGCAGCATCTGTCAACACATATGAAGGTGATTAATGTACAGTACATACTTGATGTATTATATGTTTAGACATGTTCAGTTTTTACAACTTCATTCTGTACTGAAACATCTGCCTGTTACTCAAGATAAAGCTCAATATAGCACCTCCACCTCTGAAGGTCTTCGTCAACCTCTGCTCAGACCTAAATATCAGGGTTACAGGGTTACAAGAACCTCCACCAGGGGGGACTGTAAGCATCCCCAAAAGGTCAACCACCTTCTCCCAATCTTGCCTTCTCATACAAAGCAATAAACATGGAATGGCCTTTCTTCCTCCCTGAAAGCTTTATGCAGCCTCCAAGCCTTCTCATCTGAGACAAAAACATGGAGCCCAATCAGGTGTGTTCACACTGATTTTAATCTAATATGCCACAATTACTTTTTAATTCAGCAGAAGACACACTAAAGCACATGTGCAATTTCAATAGGTGCAATAACTTTTCTGACTTCGGTTTTGAAATGTCTGTACTGTATGTCCTGACCTCTGTTTTTATATGTATGTTGTCTGTTCGTATATAATGTTTTCATGTTTAAATGTCCACCTGCCCGGGGACTACAGATGTGTCGCGGATCCCTCACGGAACTTTCATCACGCACACCTGTCCCCTATTCCCACTGATTAGTATTTGTATATATGTGCCCTTTGGTTTCCATGGTCTGGTCGATTATTGTTCCAATGTCCGTTGGTGCGTGTGAGTACCTGTGTTGTGTGTTTTGGACTTTCGTGCCCTTGTGGATTGCGCAGATGATTACGGGTCTCGTCCCCTGTGCTAATCATTGTGCGTTTGTGTTATGTATTTGAGGTACTCCTTGCTCTTTTGTTTGAGTTTCAACCCTGTGTTTTGTGTAGGAACAACTATGACAACATAACCAAAAAAAACGAGTCACAACTCCTGCAGTTCTGTCGCACGCTGGGTATATACAGTGCCTTTCAAAAATATTCATCCCCCTTGGCATTTTTACTATTTTGTTGCATTACATCCTGTCATTTAAATAGATTTTTGGGGGATTTCATGTAATGGACATAGACAAAATAGTGAAATCGGTGAAGTGAAATAAAAATAATTACTTGTTTCAAAAACTTAAATTAAAAAATGTGAAAAGTGGTGCGTGCATATGTTTTCACCCCCTTTGCTATGTAGCCCCTAAATAATATCTGGTGCAACCAATTAACTTCAGAAGTCAAATAATTAGTTAAATAAAGTCCACCTGTGTGCAATATAAGTGTCACATGATCTGTCACATGATCTCAGTACATAAACACCTGTTCTGACAGGCCCCAGAGTCTGCAACACCACTAAGCAAGGGGTACCACCAAGCAAGCAACACCATGAAGATCAAGGAGCTTGCTAAACCAGGTCAGGGACAAAGTTGTGAAGAAGTACAGATCAGGGTTGGGTTATAAAAAATATCTGAAATTTTGAACATCCCACGGAGCACCATTAAATCCATTATAAAAAATGGAAAGAATATGGCACTACAACAAACCTGCCAAGAGAGGGCTGCCAACCAAAACTCACAGACCAGGCAAGGAGGGCATTTATCAGAGAGGCAACAAAGAGACCAAAGATAACCCAGAAGGAGCTGCAAAGCTCCACAGCGGAGATTGGTGTATCTGTCCATAGGACCACTTTAATCCATACACTCCACAGAGCTGGGCTTTATGGAAGAGTGGCCAGAATAAAAGCCATTGCTTAAAGAAAAAAAAATAAGCAAACACGTTTGGTGTTCCCGAAAAGGCATGTGGGAGACTCCCCAAACATATGGAAGAAGGTACTCTGGTCAGATGAGACAAAAATGTTGCTTTTTGGAAAACGCTATGTCTGGCGCAAACCCAACACCTCTCGTCACCCAGAAAACACCATCCTGCCACCACCATGCTGTGGGGATGCTTTTCATCGGCAGTGACTCAGACACTGGTCAGAATTGAAGAAATGATGGATGGTGCTAAATACAGAGAAATTCTTGAGGGAAACCTGTTTCAGTCTTCCAGAGATTTGAGACTGGGACGGAGGTTCACCTTCCAGCAGGACAATGACCCTAAGCATCCTGCTAAAGCAATACTTGAGTGGTTTAAGGGGAAACATGTAAATGTCTTGGAATGGCCTAGTCAAAGCCCAGACGTCAATCCAATTGAGAATCTGTGGAATGATTTAAAGATTGCTGTACACCAGCAGAACCCATCCAACTTGAATGAGCTGGAACAGTTTTGCCTTGAATAAGAATCCCAGTGGCTAGATGTGCCAAGCTTATAGAGAAATACCCCAAGAAACTTGCAGCTATAATTGCTGCAAAAGGTGGATCTACAAAGTGTTGACTTCGAGGGGGGTGAATAGTCATGCACGCTCAAGTTTCAGTTTCTTTGTCTTATTTCTTGTTTGTTTCACAAAAAAATATGTTGCATCTTCAAAGTGGTAGACATGCTGTGTAAATCAAATGATACAAACCTCCAAAAAATAAATTTTAATTCCAGGTTGTAAGGCAACAAAATAGGAAAAATGCCAAAGGGGGTGAATACTTTCGCAAGCCACTGTATATATCAACGAATTGGTGAGGGCACTAGAACAGTCTGCAGCACCCGGCCTCACCCTACTAGAATCTGAAGTCAAATGTCTACTGTTTGCTGATGAGCTGGTGCTTCTGCACAGATTCTGCCAGACCTGGGCCCTGACAGTAAATCTCAGTAAGACAAAAATAATGGTGTCCTAAAAAAGGTCCAGTCACCAGGACCACAAATACAAATTTGCATCTAGACACCGTTACCCTAGAGCACACAAAAAACTATACATTCCTTGGCCTAAACATCAGCGCCACAGGTAACTTCCACAAAGCTGTGAACGATCTGAGACACAAGGCAAGAAGGGCATTCTATGCCTACAAAAGGAACATAATAATTCAACATACCAATTAGGATCTGGTTAAAAATACTTGAATCAGTTATAGAACCCAATGCCCTTTATGGTTGTGAGGTCTGGGGTCTGCTCACCAACCAAGAATTCACAAAATGGGGCAAATTGAGACTGCATGCAGAATTCAGCAAAAATATCCTCTGTGTACAACGTAAAACCCTAAATAATGCATGCAGAGCAGAATTAGGTCAATACCCACTAATTATCAAAATCCAGGAAAAAGCTGTTAAATTCTGCAACCACCTTAAAGGAAGCAATTCCCAAACCTTCCATAACAAAGCCATCACCTACAGAGAGATGAACCTAGAGAAGAGTCCCCTAAGCAAGCTGGCCCCGGGGCTCTGTTCACAAACACAATCAGACCCCACAAAGCCCCAGGACAGCAACACAATTAGACTCAACCAAATCATGGAACTTCTGTGAGTGTAATGTTTACTGTTCGTTAATATTGTTTATTTCACTTTTGTATATTATCTACTCCACTTGCTTTGGCAATGTTAACATAAAATCAGCAAAATAAGAAATATCCCTTTTTCAGGACCCTGTCTTTGAAAGATAATTCGCAAAAATCCATGTAACTTAATAGATCTTCATTGTAAAGGGTTTAACACTGTTTCCCATGCTTGTTCAATGAACCATAAAAAATTTATGAACATGCACCTGTGGAACGGTCATTAAGACACTAACAGCTTACAGACGGTAGGCAATTATGGTTACAGTTATGAAAACTTAGCACACTAAAGAGGCCTTTCTACTGACTCTGAAAAACACCAAAAGAAAGATTGTGAGACGCCTAAGACAGCGCTACAGGGAGACAGGACGGACAGCTGATCGTCCTCGCAGTGGTAGACCACGTGTAACAACACCTGCACAGGATCGGTACATCCGAACATCACACCTGCGGGACAGCTACAGGATGGCAACAACAACTGCCCGAGTTACACCAGGAATGCACAATCCCTCCATCAGTGCTCAAACTGTCCGCAATAGGCTGAGAGAGGCTGGACTGAGGGCTTGTAGGTGGGCACAAACCCACCGTCGCTGGACCAGACAGGACTGGCAAAAGGTGCTCTTCACTGACGAGTTGCGGTTTTGTCTCACCAGGGTGATGGTCAGATTCACGTTTATCATCGAAGGAATGAGCGTTACACCGAGGCCTGTACTCTGGAGCGGGATCGATTTGGAGGTGGAGGGTCCATCATGTTCTTGGCCGGTGTGTCACAGCATCATCGGACTGAGCTTGTTGTCATTGCAGGCAATCTCAATGCTGTGCGTTACAGGGAAGACATTCTCCTCCCTCATGTGGTACCCTTCCTGCAGGCTCATCCTGACATGACCCTCCAGCATGACAATGCCACCAGCCATACTGCTTGTTCTGTGCGTGATTTTCTGCAAGAGTGGAATGTCAGTGTTCTGCCATGGCCAGCGAAGAGCCCGGATCTCAATCCCATTGAGCACGTCTGGGACCTGTTGGATTGGAGGGTGAGGACTAGGGCCATTCCCCCCAGAAATGTCAGGGAAATTGCAGGTGCCTTGGTGGAAGAGTGGGGTAACATCTCACAGCAAGAACTGGCAAATCTGGCGCAGTCCGTGAGGAGGAGATGCACTGCAGTACTTAATGCAGCTGGTGGCCACACCAGATACTGACTGTTACTTTTGATTTTGAACCCCCCCTTTGTTCAGGAACACATTATTCAATTTCTGTTAGTTACATGTCTGTGGAACTTGTTCAGTTTATGTCTCAGTTGTTGAATCTTGTTATGTTCATACAAATATTTACACATGTTAAGTTTACTGAAAATAAACGCAGTTGACAGTGAGAGGATGTTTCTTTTTTTGCTGAGTTTATATTTCCCATGCCAATAAAGCCCCTTGAATTTAATTGAATTGAGAGCGATAGAGAGAAAAAAATGCTCTCTGTCAGGCTGAACTACTGACCTCTGCTGCATGATGGTGACTGACACTGCAGCGCTGGCCCCAAACCTCCCTGGGGTCTACCCTGGTCACTCTGCCTATCTGTGCCAGTTGCTGAGTGTCTTGGACCTGGAAGAGAGCCATGTGGCCCTCTTTGATCCATGCCTGCTGCCAACGGTGAGTCAAACACCTGTGCATGTGCACGCACACAAACACACACACCTTTCTCATGTGTCAGCTGGTTGAATGTCAGTGAAGTATACTGTAGGAATCCTCCTGTGGTTTCTCCATACATATATAGCAGGTTGAGGGAAAGCTCTTACCTTTAAGAGGAAAGACAATTTCTCAGCAGCATTGGGTTGTTTATTGGTCAAGGAACCCTTCCTCCCCCACTACCCCCTGCTACAGGAATATCCGTGCAGCAGTCTGCATGCATTTCTCTGTTAAGCTACCGGAATGAGCTGTCACCCACAGACTGACTCCAGTCCAGTGCTATAGTAGGCAGCTCTAGGGTTGTGTAAACCTCTTCATTATGGATAAGTCTAACAGAGCGCTACTCTCCTCAGGCGATAATGGGAAGGATGCAGTCACGGGCTAGCCTGTGAGGAAGGAGGAGGAGAAAGTACAGTACAACTAGTTCAGTTCTCAAAGTTTTTCATTTGATGTAATGATGGAATGGTGTTGAAAGACATTGTTTCCTTAGCTAGTTTTGGTAGTGTTGTCTTTCCTATGGAAATTGAGATTTATGGGGAAAGTATTGGGTTTCCACTGTGATAGCAAAAATTATACCCGAGTATTACTAGGACTGCATTACAAGGTCAGTGGTGGTATCATCTTCAGATATGACGCCAGGGAGACACATAAATAGTATCTCTCAATGGAGGGAGGCCTATATGTGACGTCGAGCCACCCTGTCTTCGCGTGTGTGTGTGTGTGTGTGTGTGTGTGTGTGTGTGTGTGTGTGTGTGTGTGTGTGTGTGTGTGTGTGTGTGTGTGTGTGTGTGTGTGTGTGTGTGTGTGTGTGTGTGTGTGTGTGTGTGTGTGTGTGTGTGTGTGTGTGTGTGTGTGTGTGTGTGTGTGCGTTCGTGCGTGCGTGCAGGAGTGTAAATGTGTCTGTGTGAATGATGAATTCTGTCACCAGTGGGACTGTATAGGATAAGGTGAATTCCAGAGCGGCAATTGTAAAATATCTCCTTTAGGCTGTACAGTACAGCAGGTTTTACATGATTCTCACTGACATGTCATGTTGGATGTCCTCTGTCTGTCTGTCTGTCTGTCTGTCTGTCTGTCTGTCTGTCTGTCTGTCTGTCTGTCTGTCTGTCTGTCTTTAATCTTATGTGACCTCGGCGGTTCTCACCTCCACTTAATTTCAATTGTTTCTCTCACTGATGACTGGTTACCACTATGTTTTCTCAGCCACTTGCTAACACCCACATCATTTATAACTAAGAACAAGCTAATGTCTCTGTGAGAAATCAGTGTCTTGGGAATGTATTACCACAGTTAGACATTTTTCATATTTGTTCTCTTTAGTAGGATGGGTATAAAAACCCTGCCAGTGTGGATGGATCTATTGTTCATCCCCAAACGTCTCTTTCTCTCTCCCTGAGATCCACCTGTCTGCCTGAGAGCCTGCCTACCTGAGAGCCTGACTGTCACGACTTCTACCCGAAGTCGATGCCTCTCATTGTTCGGGCGGTGCTCGGCAGTCGACGTCACCGGTCTTCTAGCCATCATTGATCCATTTTTAATTTTCCATTGGTTTTGTCTTGTCTTCCTACACACCTGGTTCCAATCCCATTCATTGCATGTTGTGTATTTAACCCTCTGTTTCCCCTCATGTCCTTGTCAGAGATTGTTTGTATGCTCGTAAATTATGGATTGGTGCGCGATGGGTTCTTGTACCCACTTTTATTTATTATGTACTTTGGTTTTTGAAGTTTTGTTAAACGCTATTAAACTACTCCATTTATTCCAAGTTTGATTCCACTGCGCCTGACTTCCCTGCCACCTACACACACGACATTACACTGCCTACCTGCCTGAGAGACTGCATGTCTACCTGCCTAAGAGCCTCAAGACGCAATGAGTCACGTAGTCTTCTCATGAATAAATCCCACCTGCCTTATATACTCTCCGCTTCTTTCTTTCCAAAACATTTCTTGGAGTTCGCTGGTGTCTCTGTCATGGAGAACACACATGCTTGCACACTAAGCAGTAGAGACAGCAGGCACCCTGATACAGTGTCAATTCACACACAGCCTAGGGTTGAATTATATACTGTGGGCTCATTTAGTCCAACCCTACTCTTTTGCCCATGGTAAGCATAAATCACCAACTGGTGTTGTCCGATATGATCCTACCACATTCAACTCTTGAAACAATATCTCCGTGAGATCTTATCACTACCGAGAGCGTGTTGTGTTTAAAAAAAATTGCAGATGTGTTTCTTCTGTTTGTTCGGTTATTTCCCATCTATGTGTGGCTCCATTTGAGGCAGAGGAATCTTATAACCTTCTCTTTCCCCCCTCCCCACCCCTTCTCCGTGGGTCAGTAAAAAAAGGTCTCGGTATAAAATAGCTGTCTGCTTTGGCCCTAATGTAGGAAATGGACTTGTTTCTTTGGCATCGATTTCCTTTCGGCCTCATGGGAAAGCAGCGTTGTGGAGGCTATCCGAAGAGCGGCAGGTCGATAGGCCTACGAAGTGGAAGGAAGCCAGGGGATGTTGTTCTCTGTACAGGCCCTAATTGAAGTGCTCTCTGTCACCTCCGGCCGCATGGCAAATGGCTCAAGACAATGCCTAAGGGTCAGTACGCTCTTCACACCTCTGAAGGGCCAAATATGTATCTCTCTCTCTATAGTATCCAGAGAACTGACTATGGAATGTGATATACGTGATACCAGACATGGATACTATAGTATTATTCTATCTGAAACTTGTTCTCTGAGTAGAACTCTGAAGCTACCTACATGGATGTATGATCTCTGTGGTCAGTTGTATCTGTACAGGGTGAACTAAATGACTCTATGCAAAGGGATTTCATTGTGTATTTACATTGGGTGATCAGGTTACTGTAAACTTGGTATCGTTTGATTGGTCAATGGTGGTTGGGTTCTGGTTTGAAAAATGTACACCTTCAGATGTTAGAAATGAAATTGAAGGTCTGTTCTCTCTCGTATCCTGTACATTGGAGGAAGGTTTTATGATATTTTCTAATTTCCCAGGCTTTTAAGCCTCTGGTCTAGTAGTCATCTCTCTGTTCATGCCTTGTCTTGTAAGTTAAGCTTAGGATATATATGCCTAGAATTATGCTTTGTTAATGTCAGTATTGCCTTGTAACTTAAGCGTTATGCCTTGTATGTGAATCCATTCACTTGACTTGAAGTTATTCAATAAAACTTGCTTTGATATTCACTTCTCATGACCATTTCTTTATCTTAGTCAGCTAAACTCATAATACTTTGATTGCACATGGTTTTACTGTAATGTTAAATGGAGTCAGATGAAGAGAAACACTTTAATAGGCTAATTACAAAATCTTATCATGGGTCGCATGTGAGGTATATATAATATACACATATCAAATACTACCCCACTACAGATGTGATGCTGCTCTACTCACTGATCACAAGATAGGGTTCACTGTGCGTTCACGTATGAATGGTTATCAGTGGTGATTTCGTTCAATTGGTATTGGGCAATGAAAGAGTAATACTTTATAGAAATATATTTTCATATTCACTTCAGATCTTGATGGTGAGTGAATGTCCTCTGAAATAGGACATAGTTGTCTGGTACTACGTTGTCTGGTACGTACTATGTTGACTTACACTAATGAAGATCTACTTGTCAAATACTTCCCTAATGTCATTCTCTGTCAGATAATGTGCTTTTAAGAATCCAGCCACAAGTGTCACATTCTGATCCAACTACAGGCTTCAGAACTGAAAAGAAATCTTCCGTCATTACTTCAATTTGAGCACTAATAAGCCTAATATCACTATTACTGTACGGAGAAAGTAATCATTGATAAAGCTTCAGTTCTGGGAATTGAATGAGAGCAAAACCGGTGCTTTCCTATGGTTACGGAAAGATAACTTAATAAATCAATATGATTCTCCATATGAGCATCAGGAGCTTAGACAGATTTATTGATGCTCTGTGTTTTCAAGGCTTATTATCTATGATTAAACTGAAACGTGAGGGACGGGAGGCATTGATTCTGCTTGTTGTTTTCCACAGCAGACCTTTCACAGGGTCTACCCTATGATCCCTCGGCACTATGTTCCCTCAGCCCTATGATCCCTCAGGACTATGTTCCCTCAGGACTATGTTCCCTCAGCCCTCGGCCCTATGTTCCCTCAGGACTATGTTCCCTCAGCCCTCGGCTCTATGTTTCCTCGGCCCTATGTTCCCTCGGCCCTATGTTCCCTCGGCCCTATGTTCCCTCGGCCCTATGTTCCCTCAGGACTATGTTTCCTCAGGACTATGTTTCCTCAGGAATATGTTCCCGCAGCCCTCGGCCCTATGTTTCCTCGGCCCTATGTTCCCTCGGCCCTATGTTTCCTCGGCCCTATGTTCCCTCGGCCCTATGTTTCCTCAGCCCTATGTTTCCTCAGGACTATGTTTCCTCAGGACTATGTTTCCTCAGCCATATGTTTCCTCAGGACTATGTTTCCTCAGCCATATGTTTCCTCAGGACTATGTTCCCTCAGCCCTCGGCCCTATGTATCCTCGGCCCTATGTTCCCTCGGCCCTATGTTCCCTCAGCCCCAGCAGCAGCGGCTGTGGCTGTAGAAGGCAATGTAGTTGTCAAAGCAGCTGGAGCTTGTAGTTGTAGGATTGTAGTTTACCTCATGGCCAGGAGGTGTCAACATTGTTTTTCACCCGATGAACTATACCTTCCACACGTGTTTTTCAATGGAGTTGCAAAACAATTGTGTGTGTATATACAGCTCTGGAAAAAATTAAGAGACCACTGCAAACTTATCAGTTTCTCCAGTTTTACTATATATAGGTACGTGTTTGGGTAAAATGAACATTTTTGTTTTATTCTATAAACTACTGACAACATTTCTCACAAATTCCAAATAAAAATATTGTCATTTAGGGCATTTATTTGCAGAAAATGACAACTGGTCAACATAACAAAAAAGATGCAGTGTTGTCAGACCTCGAATAATGCAAAGAAAATAAGTTCATATTCATTTTTAAACAACACAATACGAATGTTTTAACGTAGAATGTAACGGCAGTCTAAGTCGTCCTCCTCCTCAGACGAGGAGAGGCGAGAAGGATCTGAGGACCAATGTGCAGCGTGGTAATTTTCCATTATTTAATTAACACAAAACACTATACAAAATGACAAAACAAACTAACCGTCACAGTCCTAACTGGTGCAGACAAAACACAAAGACAGGAAACAACCACCCACAATCCCCAACACAAAACAAGCCACCTATATATGATTCTCAATCAGGGACAACGATTGACAGCTGTCTCTGATTGAGAACCATATTAGGCTGGACACAGAAACAGACTAACTAGACACACAACATAGAATTCCCACCCAGCTCACGTCCTGACCAACACTAAACAAGCAAAACACATAAGAACTCTGGTCAGGACGTTACATAGAAAGAGTTCAGAAATCAATATTTGGTGGAATAACCCAGATTTTTAATCACAGCTTTCATGCGTCTTGGCATGCTCTCCACCGTGCCTCTCCGCCTCATCTTTAATCATGGTGGATGACCAGGGCTATGGGGACGTGGACTACCATGGCTCGGAAGTCCACACTCCAGTCCTGGACCAGCTGGCTGGGGAGGTGGTGAAGCTGGAGAACTATTATGTCCAGCCAATCTGCTCGCCCTCATGCAGCCAGCTCATGACTGGACGGTGAGTAATATGTTTATTGTACTGCCTTATTATATATTATCCTGAATGGAATGATTCTTCTCAAACTCTTGTGCATTCTTATAACCTTGCTTCTAAATAAAGGAGTGATCTGTCAGAACATTGTATGTTCTTTTGAATAGGTATGTATGTGTTTAGAACAATTGTTTGAAGGTTCTAACCATGATCCCTGACAATAAATTGGTTCTGACAATCTTGCTTTAGCTCTCATCTCACCTTCCCCTCCTCTCTCCCTTTTCCCAGCATTCCATCATCCAGGCGCGCCAGTCCCTGTGCCTGCCCCCGGATGCACCCACCCTGGCTGAACGACTGCAGGAGGCAGGCTACAGCACCCAGATGGTAGGGAAGTGGCACCTGGGCTTCTGCCGGCCGGGCTACCTGCCCACGGGCCGCAGCCTCCATAGCTTCTTAGGCTCCCTGACTGGCAGCGGTGATCACTTCTCCTGTCAGAGCTGTGACCAGGCTGAGTCCTGTGGCTTTGACCTGCACGACGGGGAGAGCTGAGCAGGACCTGGAGCTGAGCAGTAACTGCTCCACAACACTCTACATAAAGAGGTGAGGCCAGCCCTTACACACATCTTTCGTGATGTTGTAATTCATGTATGAAAAGGAGCTTGTCTAGTACTAATACACCACTGTGCAAGTTGGAAATGGAATGAAGAGGTTTTTAGAGTGTTCTTGATAAAGTGATTCGCATTTGATTATAATTGGGCATTTCAAAGTCTTCGGCTATTTCAAAGATTTGGACACACCAGAGTTGATGTATTTACATAACGTCTCAGTTATATAAAGAAGTAACCCAGACCTGGCGGCCTACTCCTCTTTCCATCCAGGGTTCAGAAGATCCTGAGGGTCCATGACCCCTGGAAGCCCCTCTTCCTGTACCTGGCACTCCAGGCCATCCACACACCCTTGCAGGCACCAAACCACTTTCTGCGACGCTGCAGTAACCCGGACAACTGCCCGCGACAACACTATGCAGCTACTCTGAGCTGTGTGGACGAGAGTGTGGGGGAGCTGGTGCAGGAGCTGAGGACCAGAGGCCTCTATCAGAACTCTGTCCTGGTCTACTCCTCAGACAACGGGGGCCAGCCCTTCTCTGGGGGCTGCAACTGGACCATGCGTGGAGAGAAGGGTACCTACTGGGAAGGGGGAGTGCGAGCAGTGGGTTTCGTCCACAGCCCATTCCTGAAGCGGAAAGGGAAGGTGAGCAAAGCGCTTATCCATGTTTCTGACTGGTACCCCCTCCCCCCGTTGTCTCTGGTGTGGGGGGGCATCAGCCAGGGGCTGCCCTACCCCCGCACTGAGATCCTGTTCAATATCGACCCGGTATCTCGACGGCCCAGTGAGGCAGACTGCAGGCCCTCAACAGCTTCGGCATCTGGGACACAGCAGTGAGGGCAGCCTTACGGGCTGGGGACTGGAAGCTGCCTACTGAAAATGTGGGTGACTGTGTGCCCCCTCAGACCCTGCCCGGGGGGGCCCAGCAGTGGCAGGACATGGGGCAACGCCGGGACCCTTATGAGATGTCAAACCTGGCTGATGCACGGTCGGAGGTGGTCAAGATACTGCAGACTGGCCGAGTACAACCAGAAACCCACCTGATGACCACATGGTGGACCCCTCAGCTCCATGGGGAGGATGTGGACACCCTGGCTGGGTAAGCTGGGCAGCGAGTAGCCCGGGGGCAGCAGGGAGGGAGGGAAGTGGAATAGTAGTAAGATGAGGCACTGTAAGATGTGTAAACTGCAAGCCCTCTTTAAACATGTGGGCACCCAGATGCAGAGGTCCTCTCTGTTCTTTTAGTCCTCAGAGGGATGGTAGGAGCACGTGGACAGACAGGCAGGATGGACAGACCTACATGAGACTGGATCTTAGTCACTGGCTGTCCCCTGGCCACCAAGGAGGGTGCAACTGTAAGATTGATGTTGAGGGTGATTTTGTTGACGTCTCATCCGCCCATCAACAGGACAAAATCAGAATGACACTCAGACACCTAGAGGGATATTTTTTTTATTTTATTTGTACTTGGTGATATAATGGACCGTCCAGGCTACACGCTGCTTATGGCATACTCCTCTGTTGCCTAACCAACTCTAAACAACACCTCACTGCATCAAAATCATAAATTGGGGATTGGCCAGCATAAACTCAGTCAGAAATGCGGTGGCTGTTGTGCTCTTCAGTGTGGTTACAGTACAGTACACCCAAAACCCAAGCCACGTTCCAGACATACACTTTTAGACAAAAATATTCCAAAAGGGTTCTTCAGCTGTCCCCATAGGAGAACCCTTTTTGGTTCCAGGGAGAACCCTTTTTGGTTCCACATAGAACCCTTTTGGGTTCAATGTATTACCCTCTGTGGTAAAGGTTCTACCTGGAACCAAAAGGGTTCCACCTGGAACCAAAAGGGTTCTTCAAAGGCTTCTCCTATGGGAACAGCTGACAACCCCTTTTAGGTTCTAGATAGCTCCTTTTTATCTAAGAGTGTATGTGGCTCATACTGTAAGTGTGATATACCGGCTAGCAAATCGCGGAATGTGAAATAATGCAGATATAACTGGAGCAGACTGGATCAGGGTGGCACTTAGGGTTTGGATGTGTCACATTATAGAAGCCAGATTACATCAGATTAGATCAAATCTGAGGCTTGCATCTCCTGCCTATAAGCCATTTGTGTAGGAACTAATGTGTGATTATGCCTGTACTGTATAAACTGTAGGGAACATTCAGCAATTCTGCAGCAATCCCACACACAGAAGGGAGAAACACTGTACATTTCTTATTTCCAGCAACAAGCTGCCTACTACTTCCCTGCCTCCTCCTTTCTCCCTCCAGCCAAGTCTCACCCTTCCCTCTTGTCTGATCTCTCGCTCTTTCTCCCACTATCTCTCATTTCATCTGATTTTCTCTTGCTCTTTGCCTCTTTCCTACAGCAGTAGGAACATGTTCTTCATCCTCCTCCTCCTCCTCCCTCTTCGTCGCCTTCTTCTCATATTCTTCTTCCTCCTCACTCTTTCTCATTTCATTCGGAGATCAGGTCAGTTTTTAAGTAATAGGCAGGATGCATGTGAGTCAGAATTGAGATC
Source organism: Salvelinus fontinalis (assembly GCF_029448725.1). Lineage (NCBI taxonomy): Eukaryota > Metazoa > Chordata > Actinopteri > Salmoniformes > Salmonidae > Salvelinus > Salvelinus fontinalis. The sequence continues at coordinate 25,239,685 of NC_074665.1, forward strand.
TGATGTACAGAGTTACATAAACAGAAAGGAGGAGAGGAGGAGGAAGGCTTCCTAGGGGGGCAGCAAGGCCATGCTGTTTGAAGCACTCCCTGCCTTATCTGTTATCTCGCCATTTGAAAAGATGTACATATCCTAACATACCAGTAAGTGTCTATGTATAGTTTGATGCTAATGGTATACTGAAATGCATTCTGCCGTTTGCTGCTTTCCATTCATAAAGAGACTCTGACAGAATGTGTTGGTGATTTTGTCACTTGTGTTGAACATCTGTGTGTACAGTTGTGGCCAAAAGTTTTGAGAATGACACAAATATTCATTTTCACAAAGCCTGTTGCATATACTCCCAAGTGTTATGAAGAGTGATCAGATGAATTGCAATTCATTGTAAAGTCCCTCTTTGCCATGCAAATGAACTGAATCCCCAAAAAACACTTCCACTGCATTTCAGCCCTGCCACAAAAAGACCAGCTGACATCATGTCAGTGATTCTCTCGTTAACACAGGTGTGAGTGTTGACGAGGACAATGCTGGAGATCACTCTGTCATGCCGATTGAGTTCGAATAACAGACTGGAAGCTTCAAAAGGAGGGTGGTGCTTGGAATCATTGTTCTTCCTCTGTCAACCTTACCTGATAGGAAACATGTGCCGTCATCATTGTTTTGCACAAAAAAGGCATCACAGGCAAGGATATGGCTGCCAGTAAGATTGCACTGAAATCAACCATTTATCGGATCATCAAGAACTTCAAGGCGAGCACTTCAAGTGTTGTGAAGAAGGCTTCAGGGCGCCCAAGAAAGTCCAGCAAGCGCCAGGACCGTCTCCTAAAGTTGATTCAGCTGCGGGATCGGGGCATCATCAGTACAAAGCTTGCTCAGGAATGGCAGCAGGCAGGTGTGAGTGCATCTGCATGCACAGTGAGGCAAAGACTTTTGGAGGATGGCCTGGTGTAGGGCAGCAAAGAAGCCACTTCTCTACAGGAAAAACATCAGGGACAGACTGATATTCTGAAAAAGGTACAGGTATTGGACTGCTGAGGACTGGGGTAAAGTCATTTTCTCTGATGAATCCCCTTTCTGATTGTTTGGAGCATCCGTAAAAAAGCTTGTCCGGAGAAGACAAGGTGAGCGCTACCATCAGTCCTGTGTCATGCCAACAGTAAAGCATCCTGAGACCATTCATGTGTGGGGTTGCTTCTCAGCCAAGGGAGTTGGCTCACTCACAAATAATTGCCTAAGAACACAGCCATGAATAAAGAATGGTACCAACGCATCCTCCGAGAGCAACTTCTCCCAACCATCCAGGAACAGTTTGGTGACGAACAATGCCTTTTCCAGCATGATGGAGCACCTTGCCATAAGGCAAAAGTGGCTCGGGGAACAAAACATCAATATTTTGGGTCCATGGCCAGGAAACTCCCCAGACCTTAATCTCATTGGGAACTTGTGGTCAATCCCAAAGAGGAGGGTGGACAAACACAAACCCACAAATTCTGACAAAGTCCAAGCATTGATTATGCAAGAATGGGCTGCCATCAGTCAGGATGTGGCCCAGAAGTTAATTGACAGCATGCCAGGGCGGATTGCAGAGGTCTTGAAAAAGAATGGTCAACACTGCAAATATTGACTCTTTACATCAACTTCATGTAATTGTCAATAAAAGCCTTTGACACTTATGAAATGTTTGTAATTATACTTCAGTATTCCATAGTAACATCTGACAAAAATATCTAAAGACAAACTTTGTGGAAATTAATATTTGTGTCATTGTGTGTGTGTGTGTGTGTGTGTGTGTGTGTGTGTGTGTGTGTGTGTGTGTGTGTGTGTGTGTGTGTGTGTGTGTGTGTGTGTGTGTGTGTGTGTGTGTGTGTGTGTGTGTGTGTGTGTGTGCGCACATTCCATATAGATATATGCATAGTACTATCATCACAACCCAAACACTGAAACTGGAATCTGGGAATGAGATTAGTCAAGAATGCTTTGAATTAACATTGGGGCTTTCTGAAGCCAGCCACTACAGCTTTAAACTCCAATAGTCAGAGGCCCTGTAGGTCTGAGACAAAAATCATATAGAGAGCTGATTCCTGTGAAGTGACACAAGCTATAAATCACTGAGGTGACACACACAGTATGCTGTCCAGGAGGTCAGCTGGGGGGAGTGACCTTTAATGACGTCACAGCGATCCGTCACACAGCAACAACGGCAACATAAGCTGTCTGATATGTTCAGAGTCAGAAACCTCTAGCGTTTTGAGTTGAAATTAAAGAAAGGGTTGTGGCCCTGGAGTGAAGTCATGTGTAGTACACATGAACATAGCGTGGACAGTGGATACATAGTATATTATAAACACACTAAAACACAGCAGAGCTGTTAAACGGTCACCCTTTAAATCTGTGCGATGACCAAAAAATGGGCAGGTAAAGGGTTACCTATTAGCCCTTGGAATTGATCTGTCCTTTTAAATAGGTCATTAGTAGAAACCTATGGTGTTGTAATTGACAGCCTGCAGGCGTAAAACTAAACTAAAACTAAATGTATGCTTTTCAACCGATCGCTGCCTGCCCGTCCAGCATCACTACTCTGGACGGCTCTGACTTAGAATATGTGGACATCTACAAATACCTAGGTGTCTGGTTAGACTGTAAACTCTCCTTCCAGACTCACATTAAACATCCAATCCAAAATTAAATCTAGAATTGGCTTCCTATTCCGCAACAAAGCATCCTTTCACTCATGCTGCCAAACATACCCTCGAAAAGCTGACTATCCTACCGATCCTCGACTTCGGCGATGTCATTTACAAAATAGCCTCCAACACTACTCAACAAATTGGATGCAGTCTACCACAGTGCCATCCGTTTTGTCACCAAAGCCCCATATACTACCCACCACTGCGACCTGTACACTCTCGTTGGCTGGCCCTCGCTTTATACTCGTCGCCATATACACTGGCTCCAGGTCATCTACAAGTCTCTGCTAGGTAAAGCCCCGCCTTATCTCAGCTCACTGGTCACCATAGCAGCACCCACCCGTACCACGCGCTCCAGCAGATATATCTCACTGGTCACCCCCAAAGCCAATTCTTCCTTTGGCCGCCTCTCCTTCCAGTTCTCTGCTGCCAATGACTGGAACAAACTGCAAAAATCACTAAAGCTTACCTCCCTCACTAGCTTTAAGCACCAGCTGTCAGAGCAGCTCACAGATCACTGCACCTGTACATAGCTCATCTATAAACAGCCGATACAATCTACCTCATCCCCATACTGTATTTATTTATTTATCTGCTCCTTTGCACCCCAGTATCTCTACTTGCACATTCATCTCCTGCACATTCTACCATTCCAGTGTTTAATTGCTATATTGTAATTACTTCGCCACCACAGCCTGCTGTATATAGATTTTTCTACTGTATTACTGATTGTATGTTTGTTTATTCCATGTGTAACTCTGTGTTGTTGTATGTGTCGAACTGCTTTACTGTCACGATGTTCGTAGTAATGAACGGACTAAGGCACAGCGTACGTTGAGTTCCACATAATTTTAATGAAAGTGAAACTTAAGCAAATACGAAGAACTAAATAAAGAACAAACGAACCGTGATGACAATGCAGTGCTAAACAGGCAACTACACAGAAACAATATCCCATAACCCACAGGTGGAAAAAATGCTACTTAAGTATGATCCCCAATTAGAGACAACGATAGCCAGCTGCCTCTAATTGGGAATCATACCAAAAAAAAACAACATAGAAAAAAGAACCTAGAACCCCACATAGAAAATATAAACTAGACTAACCCCCCTAGTCATACCCTGACCTACTCTACCATAGAAAATAAAGGCTTTCTATGGTCAGGACGTAGCATTTGCTCTATCTTGGCCAGGTCGCAGTTGCAAATGAGAACTTGTTCTCAACTAGCCTACTTGGTTAAATAAAGGTGAAATAAATAAAATAAATAAACAGTAATGATACAGCTTTATGCAGATACCTACATGTTTTTCATTTGGGGTTTTCAACATATGATTGCCGATAATGTCTTGGCTCATCTTCCCTCTGTGCAGAAAGACATAGCGACTCAGATACCACAGGTGGCTGGTTGCACTTTAATTGGGGAGAACAGGCTCATCACAATGGATAGAAATTAATAAATAGAATGGTATCAAACACATCATTTCCATGTGGTTGATACAATTCCATTCACTCCATTGCAGCTATTATTATGAGCCGTTCTTCCCTCAGCAGCCTCCTGTTTTCAGATGCAGTATGTAGTAAACTATATGTATTCTTTTTTCCGTTTGGGTGTTTCACCGTATGATTGGGGATAACAATGTCTTGCTTATCCTTCCTCTGTGCCGATAGACAGAGAGATAACAAACAGGCATTAGGAAAGAGGTGCAGAGTTATTGAGTATAGTACTTTTTTCCTTTCCTGTGAAAGAGAGAGAGTCGATAGAGCTGGATGAGGGAGGCGATGAGGGAGGCGGTGCTCTCAGCTCTTGAATTCTTGCCCAACCTCTACTTATCAGCTGTGCTCTACACACCATGCCAAACTTCACTCCTAGTCTCTCTTCCAGTTGAAGCATGAACTTGGAAGTGAGGAAACGCTCTTGAAAGATATTTCCATCCACCAGCCAAATTGGCTTAATTCTTGTAGAGTGAGTCACTCAACCTCAATGGTACCGCTACTGTATCTCTCTCCACTGCTATGGAGTGGAGTTGTTTACTATGGAACGTGGAAGCTCTTCAGCCAGCCGTGGCTGGAGGTATCTACTATGCGTATAAATTATGCAATGTAATACAATGATGACGGAGCAAGAAAAACAGGAATAGAGGGGAGGGCTCTATTGTCTCAGTGTGTGTATGTATGTGTTTGAATTGGCTTGTGGATAATCAAGTCTTGTGTAGAATACTACCCACATGAAAAAATGCTATAGTATAATATGGTATAAATACTGTAGTATTACTATGTTTACATTCCATAGTATTCACTATAGTGTTTCTGCAGACTTTACTGTAGTATTTTTGCAGACTTTAGTACACTAGTATTTATTGTAGTGTTTTTGCAGACATGACTGTAGTACTTAATATACTGTACAGTTTTTGTTATACTATATTTTACAAATGAGTGTGGGATTTCTCTTGAGAAAACCTACTGTACAAATACTAAATGAGCAAATTTACCTTAACCTGTAGGTAGCACTGCAGTCTGAGCAGATAATTTAGAGTTTCTGCTCTTTTTTACAAACTGTAGGGAACACAATATATAGGTCTATACTTGGAATGCAGGTTTCTCACTCATGGGTGGCACACATTGGGATATGGGGGAGAGGAATAGGTGGGTATATGCAAATCAAATACTGTACACAATTCTATAGTAAGTACTACACATGATCAAGGTATAATACAGTTTGGAGTATTGTATTCTACAGCATACTATAAAATTCTATAGTAAGCACTGCACAATCGAGGAATACTACAGTGTACAGTATAGTATAGTATTCTACAGTACACATATTTAATATCTTAATTCGATCACTCTTTTGTTGCTGAGAATTTTCTTGCACGGCAGGAAATGCAAACTTCAAATCAAATCAAATTGTATTTGTCACATGCGCCGAATACAACAGGTGTAGACCTTACAGTGAAATGCTTACTTACAGCAGCGGAAAAGAGGTGTCTAGGTAGCCCTTTGATTAGCTGTTCAGGAGTCTTATGGCCTGGTGGTAGAAGCTGTTAAGAAGCATTTTGGACCTAGACTTGGCGCTCAGGTACCACTTGCCTTGTGGTAGCAGAGAGAACAGTCTATGACTAGGGTGGCTGGAGCCTTTGACAATTTTTAGGGCCTTCCTCTGACACCGTCTGGTATAGAGGTCCTGGATGGCAGGAAGCTTGGCCCCAGTGATGTACAGGGCCGTACGCACTACCCTCTGTAGTGCCATACCAGGTAGTGATGCAACCAGTCAGGATGCTCTCGATGGTGCAGCTGTAGAACCTTTTGAGGATCTGAGGACCCATGCCAAATCTTTTCAGTCTCCTGAGGTTTTTTCGTGCCCTCTTCGTGTGTTTGGACTATGATAGTTTGTTGGTTGTGTGGACACCAAGGAACTTGAAGTTCTCAACCTGCTCCACTGCAGCCCTGTCGATGAGAATGTTGGCATGCTCGGTCCTCCGGTAGTCCACAATCATCTCCTTTGTCTTGATCAAGTTGAGGGAGAGGTTGTTGTCATGGCACCACACAGCCAGGTCTCTGACCTCCTCCCGATAGGCTGTCTCATCATTGTTCGTGATCAGGCCTAGCACTGTTGTGTCGTCGTCAAACTTGTTGATGGTGTTGGAGTCGTGCTTGGACATGCAGTCATGAGTGAACAGGGAGTACAGGAGGGGACTGAGCATGCACCCCTAAGGGGCCCCCTGTGTTGAGGATCAGCGTAGCGGATGTGTTGTTAGCTTCCCTTACCACCAGGGGGCGGCCCCGTGTATTTGTAGTGTATTTGAGTTTTTAAATGGTTTCTAAAGGTTTCTAAAGTTTGTAATTTCCACTTTGAAACGTCAGACTTGATTTGCCCTAAAGAAAAATGTTTCAACCCCTACAAAAATGTCCATGAATTACAATCCAAATAATTATTTCCTGTTGCTGCAGGATTATTTTCCTGCTGTAGCAAACTGGCTCAAATTAAGATCCTACTTCTGTTTCCTGCTTCAAAATAGGTTATTATATTAATTATAAAGCAGCTGAACTAAAAAAATGACTTCTCTGGTTGAAAGCGGCCCATGTGGCATCAATATTAGTCAGAAACATTTATTCCAGTTCGAAATCTTTAAAAAAAGATAATTTTTGTCATAAAGTCAGTATTTTCCAAAACAGAGTTTTGTGAGATTTGTGTAACTGAAGTCGTCACAATTTACATGAGGGTTGGGTTTGTATTACAATCATACCCACTTGCCCACTAACACGGGATGCTAATCATGCACAGAGAAACAGGACCATTCTATGGATAATTATTTTTTTTAATCCCCCAAATCATGGTCTTTTTTTGGCCTGGCGCTTATGGAATTACTCATTTGGCCCCTAAGCCTTCATGGAGTTGCCACTTGCTGATGTGTTTAATAATGATCACTCAAGTTATCCACTGCCACTTGTCAATATTCCAAAATTCAAAAGCCATTCGTGAGCATCTTGTGTCCCGCCGCGACCTGTTTTTGTAACATGATTTGCTATGAAACACTGCCAGTCAGACGCACTCTGTGGTAATAGATAGTGAGAATGTTGTAAGAACAAAATGGCACCAAAGCACACACGTTGCCCCTCGCCAGTCACTTGATAAGCTGATTTAGCTAATGTGGTCTTCCAGCTCAAGGTGCCTGCTAGCTTCTACTATCTAGCTTCATTGACAAACACAGAGATGGAACTTAGCTAGCTAGCTAGTGATTTAGGGCACCGATAAACAGTGTGTAGCTTGTGCTTTGCAGTACACTGACTAGTTTTTCATTAAAAAAATTACTTGAGAAATACTGCACCAAACACCTTAGCTAGATGTAAAATTGCGAGACTAAGACCTTCTGGGCAAAAACAACAAAAACAAACTGTAATTCTGACTATTTTGAGGAAGTGGTAGGGGCTATATTGTTGCTACAGTGACTCAACAGGCAAAAACAACAATAACTGCCAGGGTACGATATAGTGAACATAACATACCCACATCGAACCACACCCCCAAGAGTCAAGTCTAGTTTTTTTTCTTATTGAGCAGCAGAAAAGTCCAGGCAAAATCAGTGAGTTCAGCTGTCCTTTAAATCTAGGAGACAACCACCATTGCAGCACTACACCACCAATGGAATACATCATAATCGCACGTAATATTGACAATTGGTACATTCAGGAGAGGTCAAACGGCACTGGCTTGGAAATGGATACTGTTTCCATAGGACAATGCATTCTTTCACCAATCACCCTGATACATACAGCTTTTATTTGGCAAAGAGGAAAGTGGCAACTACCTCTCCTCCTCCTCTTCCCCCTCTTCTCTTTCCTCTCTCCTCTTTCCTCTCTCCTCTTTCCTTTCTCTTCCCAGGATCTGACATCCCACTGTTACCACCCACCACTCCATCCTGCATACTGCATGCTGAAGTCTTGTCCGACATGAACATCATAGAAAATGCTGCAATTAATTTTGAGGCACCTCTGCACAGCTCTAATTAGGCTTTCATATCAGTCAGCCTACCTGTAATTTCAGCAGAAGCCCGGAGCACAGCCCCTGTGTTCACTGCAAACACTCTATAATCACTGGCACTCTCCCTCCGTAACGTTGCCTGACTGTGATGGGCTTGCCCAGTTCAGAGACAAAGTTCCGGGTCTGTGAGAGAAATACACTCAAGAACAGGCTTACGTTGACACATACTGTATCTCTCTTTCTGAATAAAAAAAACGAACACACCAACAGTCATTGTTTAAAACACACACTGACAAATACAGATATGTAATTTATCTGAACAGATATACATGAACAGAAGCACATTCTGTTTTTTACTCTCTCTATACAAACACACATGTGTGGACACAGACAGACAGACAAGGAGCGGGAGCAGTGGCAATACACTTAAACATACTGTGAACAAGTCATATTAATACTCCTCATAAAGAATTCATGAAAGCTCAGATAAACCTTTGCAGTGGCGCATGCAATTACATAAAGATGATGCTTCAACAACTTACAGTTAAATACTACTCAAAGACTAAGAAGAGACTTAACAGTAATTAGTTCAATTTTCTCAACCTATAACCCCAGAGGGACGAGACACACATTTCTCCACAGCAGCAGCTCTCTGGATTTATGAGCCCGTTATGATGGAGACATTAGTACAGATAATGAAGTAGGCAGCTCTTCCAGACTCCTGGAGAGATGGGAGTCACATCCTTCTGATGAATGTTGAAGCTGGGGGAGGCAGGGGGTTAAGAGGCAGCAGGGGGAGGTCGGGGGACAGCTGGACATGGGAAGCCTAGGGCATGATGATAGTGAAGACCATTATGTTACAAAATGGGTTCATGTCAGGCGATAGTAGAGGAGCTCCATCCAGTACAGGAGGGGCCGTCAAAGGAATATGTTGAAAGGTCATCAGTAGGAAGGAACACGTACCAAGCAGGACAGGAGGTAATCTGTGCATGGGTGTGCAGGTGACATGCAAAAGCAGCGTTGCGTTCTGAAAGGGAAGGCTGAGCCTCAGAGTGGACCGTGAATCAGAAGTGCTGAGAGACAGGTATGGATTGGCTCTGAGGGTTTGTTGCCATATGTGTTTGATCGTGATCAAATCCTATCAAATTCTATGCAGGGCAAGTCAGTGTTACACCTCATAGATCCCTTTCAACCCATATGGATATCAACCAAAATCAGTCAAGGCCTACTGGTAGACCTAGTCACTTCACACTATCATTTTTCATGAAGATTATCTTTACAGTAGGTTTATCTTTACCGTATCTTTACAGTTCAACTGTCTACACTGAGAAATTCAGAGGTGGAAATCTGCAATATTCACACTTAGATATAATTTAATGTGGTCACTTTCATTTAGGCTTGCCTATCTCTGTGCCAATGCAGCATCAGATCACGTATGCTTTCTTCTCGACTTCCCTCGTAAGCAGGATAACGCCGCCCATATAATCTGTTCTGGGGTCAGTGTTACTTTAAACAAAGATTGATAATAGGCTACCTACAGCGTTTAGGTAGAAGAGGCTGATCCTAGATCAGTGGCGCTCGATACCAGAGAGGAAATATCGCGTTACTATCCTTTTTTTCTCTACCTCAACCACCACCACTAGGGCTAAAACCACTACTATTTCTCCCCTCCGTCTCTGTCGCTCCAGTATCTCCCTTTCCCTTTGAGTTTACGAGATCTCCTCCCGAAACCTGAGCGAGGCAGTCACGGAAAAGAGAGGCGATACCCTCCTGCACAACATGGCTACAATTGTAACGTCGACCAGATTTACAGACGAATATCAGCTGTACGAAGAGCTCGGAAAGTAAGCGACATGAACATATATCAATCATCCTATTGTTCTTATACATTTTCCTGTACTGCTTTGTAGACTATTGCTGTGCGTGTCTAGTCCACTGTTGACAAGACAAGGATAGGTTGTCAAAAACAGGAAAGGCATCCCCCCCGCAACGAAGAGATGATCGCTTCTGTCCTCGTTCAGGGAGCTTTATAGTCCAGCAACATTTTATTACAATAAGGTTACATATCGAGCTAGTGTCGGAGAGCTTGAGCCTGCATGCGTGTACTGAGTTTACCATGCCTCGGTGTGCCATAGATATGGGACACCTAAACGACATCCGCTGTAGGTATAGTGTTTATTTATCTCAAGGCAACACCTTTCCCGCTATATATTTTTGAAATAATTAGTTTTACTTTTTGGGTTATTTTTCCGTATTATTTTCTAGAGAGCCACATAGGGATGAACGCTACACTGGCTACTTGTGTAACGATCTAAAATGTATCCAATGTGTTTAATTCTGTGCGTTGTAACATTGTAGCACATGAGTACTACACACTTAAACCACCAAGTAGAAAGATACTTTGTAACCCGTCTGTTTTATCTTTTGCAGTTAGCAGTAGCTAGTTATTGTGTACGTCCAACTCCACCTATAACCATACATTTTCAGTTTCAAGTATGCATGATGAAATCATAATAGACGGTAGACCTATGGTAGGCTTAATACAACACTCAGTTAGCATAGCCTACAGTAGACTTACATGTTTTGGTTTATTCTCTGGATAGTATTGTGGTGCTCAAGTTACTTCTGCACACTAGTTCCTGTGTAGGCTTAAAATGACAATTTCCTCTGAGCTGATTTCCCTCACAAGCAGCGAATGAGGAACCCAGAAGCACTGCAAGCAATTTCATCTACAGTTTTCTGGGATTCGAATCTAAAATATAAAGTTATTACATTATACATCATTTAGTTATCACATGCCAAGCGACTGGTTATTATGCACTGCTTTGTATTAACTTTTTGCACCTGTTTACCACAGTGATGGGCTATATAGCACTACCGTCGATTAGTTGTAGCTTGTTCATATTGCAACGTTTCTCATTTGACAGATGTTTGGGGAGGAGTGGGCTCAATTCTTGTAACACTATTTTTCACCTTTTTCCATTTTCTTTATTACCCAGAGATGGATTTGAACTAGACACAATACTGACTTTGGTGGGCTGTATTGTGTGTGCACTGCACTAGTGAGAGTTGTCACACGATCTCATGTTGCTGTTTTGTTTATGAATTTGTCTCATTACAGGGGTGCCTTCTCCGTTGTCCGGCGATGCGTTAAAAAGTCCAATGGCCAGGAATTTGCTGCTAAAATTATCAACACAAAAAAACTATCAGCAAGAGGTAAGACAGAGGGAAACGTTACACCACTTACTATGCCGTGTGCTTTGATGCCTGTGACATTGTTTCGACCAATCAAAATTCAATAGGAGATCGACACCGGAGAAGGTCGTCTTTTCATTGTTGGTTTATTCAATTACCCATGTGCACATGAAAGTGCTTGACCCATGTAATATCTAGTTCAAACAGCATAATACAAATACATTGTATGTTAGTGTTACATACCCGTTTCATCAACTTGTCAAAAGGTGTGCGCCAAATTGCATGGTGTAGGTAAGTGCGACATATTTGAGGAACTATGACTTCACAGAGCTCCTTGTTCAATGGGATAAACAGTAGCATTCATCTCATGATGTTCCAGTCCAGCAGGACATATTGTTACCTACCCCAGGGCCATAGCTCAGCCACTGTCTGTGTGTGTTGCATTTGTTTACTCTCTATTCCCTCAGCAACCGAGTGTGTTTGTGAATACAGATTTGCCGAAGGCCCTTTTAGAAGGATCTGGAGCGCCTTCGTGTTGTTTTGTTATAGCTGTGGTCACAATACCTCTATTTGCTGCTAGGGCTACACCAGTGTTTTGCATTTTCTCCTCTCACGCTATCTTCCCCCCTCACCTTGTGAGATCCCCTGATCAGAGACGCGGAGTCCAGACTGAAAAGCACGTCCTCTTGGCCGGAGGAGACTGTCACGCTTCAGTGTGGATATCATCTGCTCTAATTAAGCCTTGGCCAGGAGGGCTGCACGGGGATACGTGAGACATGGCCAATCTGCCACTGCTGCGGCGCCAGAGACAAAAAGGCTCCGGATCTATTTTGGGAAAGTGGACGCGGCTGATACCTGTTTGTTCAGGTATCGAGTTGGCCCGTCTCCTGTTTGCGCTTGACATCGTGATGGATATGGATATTAATGAGATTTCTTTAGGCCTCAGCACTTTCTCTCTCTGTCACTGTGTGGGCATACATTTCCATGACTGATGTCAAACGGCTACGCCATGCTTGTCACGCCGTAATTACACTGCAATTCAATGTTTGCGTCACCAATTTTTGGAAGGCATTGTTGTCGCAGCCGCTGCTTGCGTCAGTCCCGGCTGCCAATTACTCCAAGAAAAAATCTTCCGGAAGCACAATCTTAGCTGTGCTGACCGGGTATTGACCTGTTAATTCAAGCAGTCTTTTACTGCTAGTTGTAAAAAAGTACCTCTTTCCCGTGACAACACTGTTGCAGACATGGCCTCCCTGCCCGCCTTGAGAAGGCTTTAGCGATGGCCATGGAGGGGCAGTGGAGGTTGTTTGATTATTATGAGAATTACAAAGGCCAGACCTCGGTGTGAGATTGTTCCGTCCTCTGGGGATGCCAGCTGAATTACAACTTCCCCCCTCTGCCATGGTCTCAACGGAGGGGCCAGTAAACAAAGAATGTCTTTAAAAAAGCCTTAAAAAACAACAGGTAATTAGATCTGCTGTGTTTTAGCGGCGTCTGGCAGAGATCCCGTCAAGTAACCTGGCAACCGGGTTCTTGAAACTGTTCATGATGTTGGCTGGCACAGAAGGAGAGGAATGCTCCAGTCCTATTGAGCTGAGTAGAGGAGAGCCAAGCTGAGCCAGAGCCCCTTACCCCCCTCCTCATTTCCGTACTGCTCCTCATGCCCACTGCCTTTAATATGACCCGAAGGCCCTGGGCATGCCAATGTGTTTTACACAAACCGAAGCTGCAATCATCTGCCATCATGAGGCTGTATTTATGTATAAAGTTAAAGGAACTTTGGCAACTACTAAGTATTTTGTAAACCTCCCGACCTGGGCTGGATGTGTCAATGTGGTGTTCACACATGCATCATTTATGAGCAGAATTGCTGTTTTACCTCAATCAGCCACAAAATTCCTAGCTTGAAAGCAACTGTTTTTCTGGAAGCTGTGCTGCACCATTTTCCCCCACGTTGGCCAGCCCCTTAGCAATTCGTGTTATAGCCAATAAGCTTCAGCCCCTCGCCGTTTGAGTGAAAGCTAGCAAGATGTACACACAGCAGAGAGAGAGAGAGCGAGTATAGCGAGTATAGCCTGGCACGATGTGATGCGCCCCTCCTAGGGACGGCATGGGAGATTAACCATACCATCCCCCGGCACATAGACTATTCCAGCATAGATACTGGAGACTGAGACACGGGGGGTCTGGAGACACTGTGGCACTGTCCAAAGTTACACACAGACTGGGCCAACCAGGCAGGATATAACCCCACCCACTTTGCCAAAGCACAGCCCCCACACCACCAAAGGGATATCAACAGACCACTAACTTTCTACTCTGAGACACGGCTGAGTATAGCCCACGAAGGTCTCCCCCACCGCACGAGCCCGAGGGGGAGCAAGACCGGACAAGAAGATCACGTCAGTGACTCAACCCACTCAGGCCGTGGTATAGTGAATAAAGCCTGGCACGACGTGATGCACCCCTCCTAGGGACGGCATGGGAGAGCGCGAGCAAGCCAATCTCTTCAACAGGAGGAGATCTGGGGAAGACAAACAAGCCCAGTCCAAACAAGCTATTGGCAGACAGTGCTCGGCGTGTGTGTTCATTCTGTATTCCCTGTGTGATGTGTGTTTAGAGAAAGTTTTTTCTTTTTTTTTGGGGGGGGGGGGTGCGAGTCGGGAGCTTTGCAGCATTTGTGCAGATGAGCTGAGTGCATGATGTGGGTGGGATTAAATCCCAGTCTGTGTGGCTGCATGTGTGTCGTAGAGGTCAAGCCAGTTGACTGTCGGTCGGTGACTATGCCTGTGGACGGTGCGTGTGCATCAGGGCTAGCTGAGTTGCCCATGCCAGCAGGCCTGGTTGTATATTGGATGTGTTCTGTTATATTATGGCTCTTGACAGTCAGTATCAATCAATCAAATTTATTTATATAGCCCTTCTTACATCAGTCGATGTCACAAAGTGCTGTACAGAAACCCAGCCTAAAACCCCAAACAGCAAGCAATGCAGGTGTAGAAGCAGTAACATCTCCCCCCCCCCCCCCCCCCATATTACTCACCAGGTCACTCTGGACAACTTCTTCGGGGGGGCTCTGTCCAGTACTGCAGGGGTTAACCTTTTCTTGCTCCACCATGTGTGTGTGTGTCTTTGTGTGTTTGCCTGCCTGTGGGCATGTGTGCGTGCATGTGTCATTATGCCTCTCTGCATGGATGGTCTTTTTCAAATGTACCCTGTCACTCACAGAGTTTGCTGCAGGGTTAGGGTTTGCTGCTGGGGACGTGAGGGGCTGGCTGGGTAATAAGGGGGAAGGAGAGGATGCTATATGCCTGCCTGGCTGGATGGGATGGAATGTAAGCTGAGTCTGATCCTGAGCCCTACAGCCTGAGTGAGCAGCCTGAGAGGAGAGGAAAGGCAGCGAGGCCCTGGATGGTGTCGAGAGGCTGATGGAACTGTGCTGCTGAATAATTGACACTAGCACAAGGCTCTGCTGGATAGACATGGAGAAATGGAGAGAGCCTTTCTCTACCTCTTTCCATCTCTCTCTCTCTCCATCTCTCTTCTTCTCCCTCTTTCCCTAATCCCCATCATCTCTGTCTCTCTCCCTCCTCCCAATCTCTCTCTCTCCCTCCATCTCCTTGGAAGGCTTCCTCTGTGCTGCTCGTTAGAGTCCTGGTAAACGTAGCAGTACTGCCATGGTGAATCTTTAATGGAACGAATTGTGCATTTTTTATGACACCAAGCCAAGTGTGTGTATGTGTCTGTGTGTTTGAGAGAGAGCGAGGGGGTGTGTGTGTGTGTTTGTCAGAATGTGTGTGGGTGCACGTGTTTTATAGCCTACTATATCTTTGTGTGATGACAGATAATGCTATTCAAATAATGAAGTTGTCCTCCAAAATTGGAAGGGGAAAAAAATACTGATTGTTTATATAAAGATAGCTTGGAAGCTATTTTGCACAGCCAGTACTTTCCTGATTCACAGTGACCTCACAAATCAAAGGGTTTGTGTTCTGTACTGGGGACAAGGGACAACTACTAGTAGTGCTGATCGATTAGTGCTTTTTGAGGAACGTTTCGGTTCGGTTGACATTTTTTTGTAAACATTAAATGCATTATTAAATATGACGTTGAAATGATTTCAGAGCTTTTTTATTTAAATTCCAAAGCCAAATATTGAGAACATTCAATTAGGTCGTTCTACCTCAAATACACATTTCGACTCCCTCCCATCATCTCAGATTGTTCAGAAATCATTTATGAAGTTAGTAACAGTTAAGACTAGCATTCCTGAAACATTATTTTGTTGAAATATAATTTGATCTCTGAGAAATTAAGCTAATTGATTGCACCCAAATCGGCCATTTTAATAGATAAGATTCAGATAATATTCAATGAATATAGTACCCAACATCCGATTTGGACCAAACTTCTTCCTACCAATGAGTAAGGAGGACTGGCTGTATAGCAGGAACAGTCAAAACCTGTTTTTTTCTCACACTACTTTGTGGTAAATAATAATAATAACTTTTAAAGTTTCTTCAAGTGCAGTTGCAAAAACCTTCAAGCGCTATAATGAAACTGTCTCTCATGAGGACCGCCACAGGAAAGGAAGACCCGGAGTTCCCTCTGCTGCAGAGGAGAAGTTCATTAGAGTTACCAGCCTCAGATTGCAGCCCAAATAAATGCTTCACAGAGTTCAACTAACAGGCACATCTCAACATCAACTGTTTAGAGGAGACCGCGTGAATCAGGCCTTCCTGTTCGAATTGCTGCGAAGAAATCACTACTGAAGGACACCAATAATAAGAAGAGACTTTCTTGGGCCAAGAAACACGAGTAATGGACATTAGACCGGTGGAAATCTGTCCTTTGGTCTGATGAGTCCAAATCTGAGATTTTTGGTTCTTACCGCCGTGTCTTTGTGAGACACAGAGTAGGTGAACAGATGATCTCCACATTTGTTGTTCCCACCGCGAAGCATGGAGGAGGAGGTGTGATGGTGTGGGTATGCTTTGCTGGTGACACTGTCAGTGATTTCAAGGCACATTTAACCAGTATGCCTACCACAGCATTCTGCAGGAATACGTGATCCCATCTG
This sequence comes from Salvelinus fontinalis, assembly GCF_029448725.1. NCBI lineage: Eukaryota > Metazoa > Chordata > Actinopteri > Salmoniformes > Salmonidae > Salvelinus > Salvelinus fontinalis. Next base: position 25,256,127 of record NC_074665.1, read on the forward strand.
GTTTGCGCTTAGTGGGACTATTTGTTTTCCAACAGGATAATGACCTAACACACCTCCAGGCTGTGTAAGGGCTATTTGACCATGAAGGAGAGTGATGGAGTGCTGCATCAGATGACCTGGCCTCCACAATCACCCGACCTCAACCCAATTGAGATGGATTGGGATGAGTTGGACCGCAGAGTGAAGGAAAAGCAGCCAACAAGTGCTCAAAATATGTGGGAACTCCTTCAAGACTGTTGGAAAAGCTTTCCGGGTGAACCTGGTTGAGAGAATGCCAAGAGTTTGCAAAGCTGTCATCAAGATAAAGGTTGGCTACTTTGAAGATATATAAAATATATTTTGATTTGTTTAACACTGTTTTGGTTACTACATGATTCCATATGTGTTATTTCATAGTTTTGGTGTCTTCACTATTATTCTACAAAGTAGAAAATAGTAAAAAATAAAGAAAAACCCTGGAATGAGTAGGTGTGTCCAAACTTTTGACTGGTACTGTAAGTATTCATCATTCTGGAGATGTTTGTACAACTTGATTGGAATCCACATGTGTTCAATTCAATTATTGGACATGATTTGGAAAGACACACACCTGTCTATATAAGATCCCACATTTGACAGTGCATGTCAGAGCAAGAACCACGCCATGAGTTCGAAGGAAATGTCTATAGAGCTCCGAGACAGGATTGTGTCAAGGCACAGATCTGGGCAAGGGTACCAAACATTTCTACAGCATTGAAGGTCCCCAAGAACTCTTCCTAGAGCTGACCACCCGGCCAAACGGAGTAATCGGGGGAGAAGGGCCTTGGTCAGGGAGGTGACCAAGAACCCAATGGTCACTCTGACAGAGCTCCAGAGTTCCTCTGTGGAGATGGGAGAACCTTTTTGTGACTATTATTTAATTTCTTAAAAGTCATCATCTCTTCTCTGCTCAGGCAATAGCAGCCAGACAACCATCTAACGTTATCTCTGTTCTCCCCAACGAGTCATAAAATTTTATTAGGCTAGTTAACCAGATAGTAACTGCACATGCTGCAGAGCTGTCTGACTAAATCACTATTTTAGTAGTTCTTAAGGCATACTTTCAAGACTGCTACAACTATCAATTGTGTAGATCTACCTCATGAACTGTCTGTATGCCTCTTGTCTCTGTGTTGTGTACATTCCTCTCTCATGTGGTCTGTGTGCGGAGCCGGGAAGAACAAGCGCAATGGATTCCGGTCATTGTAGTTAATTACCATGTTTTCTGCGCTGAACTAGGTTGAATATTTAATTATTGAAAACTACAATTCCCTACAGCATCCCACAGTTTGTTCTTGGTTTGATGTCTCTCGTGCGCTTGATAGAGAAACAGCACATTGAGCTCACAAAAAATATAATCATAAATGGAATTCAAGTAATTGAACCAACGTCTGTCAATTAGTTGTTTAGTAATGATAATAAAAAAACGGATATTTCAGCACTAGGGACATTAAATTACAGTTATATTACATTATACTGTATTGCATTAGACTGGGTCTGATTGATTATTTCTGTTAGAATTGTCTTTTTTGTTGTTGTTGTATTTGAGTCAAACTGTAGTCTGATTTGTGTATCCTAAACCTCAGGTTTGTATTGTGCTTCTTTCCGTTTGTCATACCTCTGCTGCTGCTGCTGCTGCTGCATATGGAATCCATCTCAGCACAGTAACGTCTGGCACGGAGTAAGAATCAAGTTGGTCTTTTCTCTCCCTTTAAAAAGTGAAATTGGGTCTCTCTCTCCACACTTCCACTTGGCTGAAACCTCCAGAAATGAAGGAACAGAGATTTGTGTGTGTGTGTGTGTGTGTGTGTGTGTGTGTGTGTGTGTGTGTGTGTGTGTGTGTGTGTGTATTTGCAATCCGAGGAGTGTCGAGTAATGACTACTCATAGATAGGGGACGTACTACCACTGTTCAGTTCAATTCACCCTGGATGTGTTGTATGATGTCACCCTGGATGTGTTGTATGATGTCACCCTGGATGTGTTGTATGATGTCACCCTGGATGTGTTGTATGATGTCACCCTGGATGTGTTGTATGATGTCACCCTGGATGTGTTGTATGATGTCACCCTGGATGTGTTGTATGATGTCACCCTGGATGTGTTGTATGATGTCACCCTGGATGTGTTGTATGATGTCACCCTGGATTAAGGCAGAATTAATAAGCACCACACACTGCAGAACTTTGTGTCCTTATCCCCGGCAGCAGTATGAAGAATGGCTGGATTTGTGTTTGCTACTTTTTGCTTCCTCTAAGACTAAGAACTCTGGCTTTGTTGTTGCCTTTGGCTTTGTTGGTCTTTTCTGGGGGGGGGGGGCGCATGTTGGAATCAAAGACAAATTGTCTTATCAGACAAAAATTGGATTCTATTGGAGCACAACCACCTCACAGAGACATATGGAGAACAAAGACAGGGAGGAAATAATGGAAGTTATCAATCTGTCAACAGGTACTGTACACAGCTCTCTGTCTTATTCTGCCCACCCACTCCATTGCATTTACTTTGAAGCAAAATGTGTGTGTGTGTGTGTGTGCACGTTTGCATGCGTGCATGCATGCGTTTGTGTGTGTGTGTGTGTGTGTGTGTATGTGTGGCAGTTTAAAGTACTGCAGTATTGTAACGTGGTTGTTAGTGACTTGAGTGTGACTCTGCCAGCTCTGTGTCAGACTACCCTGAGGAATCAAGTCCCTTCCTGAAAAGCATGCTGAATCGTTGCTCTGGGTGTGGAGGTGTGTGTGTGCGCACGTACGTGTGCACGCTCGGATCAGGGTGACAGTAATGCTCTAACCAAGCTGTCTTTATCTCTATCGCTCCCTCTCTCTCTTTCCCTCTCCCTCCCCCTGCCTCTCTCTGTGGATGGTAGTGGTTTCTATGTCAAGTGTGTGTAGTGCAGTAGTAGGTACCTGTGTTCTATAGTGAGCCCGCCAGACCAGGCAATGGCTGTGGATCTCCGAGCCTCTGAGGCATGTAACAGGATAATCCCAGCCTGATCACAGAGACATGCTGTGACACCCTCAATCAACCTGTCGTCTGGCAATGAGCAGCCCGATACAACTGCTACTGTCTCCTAGACCTAGTCTGGCCTTTATTTGATCTATCACACCAGACACTATACAGAAATCCCTAAATATATACAATCAGGTCCATAATTATTGGCCCCCTTGATAACGATGAGCAAAAGATAAATAAAACAAATACTGAGCTATATTGTATGCAATTTTTTTTTTGGGGGGGGGGTTATTTTATACTACTACAATTGCTCAGAGAAAGAGATTTTGTTTAACAAGTCATTTAAAAAAAATCGAAAAACGATAGGGGTCAAAATGATTGGCACCCCTGTTTTCAATACTCTAGCATTGCGTGTATAACAACACTGAGCCTTTTTCTAAAATGTTTTATGAGATTGGCGAACATGTTGGGAGGGTGGCCAAAGTGCTCTATTTTCTTGTCATCTGACCATAGCACTGCCTGGAGTTTGATAAACGGCCTTGGCACTTGGATTGGAACTGGTGCTACGGTCAAATGACATGAAAATAGAGCTCTTTGGCCACACACACCAGTGGCGGGTTTGTGGTGGAAAAACAGAAGCATATGCTGAAAAGTACCTCATACCTACGGTAAAATATGGTGGTGGGTGGATCTTTGATGTTATGGGGCTATTTTGCTTCCAGAACATTTTTGCCAAAAACCTGGTGGCCTCTGCCAGGAGGCTGACACTAGGCCGCAAGTGGATCTTCCAGCAAGACAATAACCCCAATCATTCATCAAAATCCACAAAGAAATTGTTAATTGACCACAAAAGCAACATTTTACAATGGCCATCTCAGTCTCTGGACTTGAACCCCATTGAAAACGTGTGGTTTGAATTGAAGAGGGAATCCATAAGCACAGACGAAGGATATCAAGGATCTGGAAAGATTCTGTATGGGTGAATGGTCTAAGATCCCTCCCAATGTGTTGTCCAATCTCATAAAACATTGTAGAAAAAGGCTCAGTGTTGTTATCCTCCTAATGGGAGGGTGCTGGAGTATTGAAAACAGAGGTGGCAATCATTTTGACCCCTTTTTTAGATTTTTTTTATTACTCGTTAAACAATTGTATTAGTATAAAATAATTAAAATATTTGAGCATACAGTATAGCTCCTGAGTGGCGCAGCGGTCTAAGGCACTGCATCTCAGTGCTTGAGGCGTCACTACAGACACCCTGGTTCGATTCCAGGCTGTATCACAACTGGCCGTGATTGGGAGTCACATAGGGCGGTGCACAATTGACCCAGTGTTGTTTGGCTGGTGTAGGCTGTCATTGTAAATAAGAATTTGTTCTTAACTGATTTGCCAAGTTAAATAAAGGTCAAACAAAAAATATATAATTTCTACAGTCTTTTTTGCTGATCTTTATCAAAAGGTGCTAATCATTTTTGGCCTGGCTGTACATGATAAACTATGACTTACTACACTACACTACACTATCTACAGTCCACACTTAGTTACCCTTGATAGTAAGTACTGTAGTATAGGCCGTGGAGAATTTTGGTGTGATTTATTTTCATTCTGGGCCCTACTTACCAAATGGTTAAATAATATGGTTTAAGTGGCTGCTGTGCTGTTTGGATGGCTCAGTTCATATGGCCATCTAACAGTGCAGAAAATTGCGTGTTTCTTGGCCTGTAGTCTGCTGTGACCTGGGCTAACCTACTTCTACTCTAAATTAGCAAGTTGTAAAATGAAAGGTCAAATACACAGCATTTAAACAGTCAGCAATAATCTAATGAATTCAATAATTATTTCATTAAAATAGCTAAACTTGCTTTTTTTTTGCAATAATCACTGATCTGGCGTTCAATCTGTCTATGAAAATGCCCTTTTTGTTACAAATGTAACTAGAACCATGCATAAGGCACATTCTCCAATAATGACTAAGTTCTTGTAGCATTAGGTTATAGAAAATGAACACAGGTCTCATCAACAATCTCTCAAGCCCACGTGCTAGTGATTAGCCAGTTAATCTTTACATTTCAACTTTAGCCATCTTGGATCTATTTGCTAGCTAACAAGGTTGAACAGTGGAATTGTTATGAACTGTCTCCAACTGTTTGAAAAGCATGTTAGCCTGGCCACTTTGTTCAGATGTTGAAATCAAGTGGCTTACCTTATTTCTGAAACCGCTTGCCAGAGAGGAAGATGCGATCTCTCAACTTTGTTGGTATGAGAGGCGGGGGGAGGGGCATGGTGTGTGTGTAAACCATTGAGTAAGAGGCGACGCGCTAATGTCTGTCCAAAAATAAGGCCAATGAGTTTCTATGGGCTTATTTTGGACCTAAGCTTGTCGCCTGCCTTCCCCCTTTGGGGCGACTCCCATTGTTAGGGTGGAGTACGTGCGTCTTGTCATTATATACAGATCTCTGGTGTAAATGGGTAGGTGCACACAGCACAGAGGAGGGAAGGAGACGAGACGAAAAATACAACATGAGAACAAGCAGAATATCGCGCAAAAACATACATTGAAATGAATTTGATATATCGCCCAGCTCTACTCTCACTGGACAGGATTACACTGGCTAGCATTGCGTGCTGCTGCTGGACAATCTGCTGGTTTATTGTAGTTTTTTCTCTCGGTTTGTCTGTGCCACCGACAAGAGCCACTAAATAGTTGAGTGAAGGACGCTCTCGTTCAGCACAATTGTTTCTCTGTGCGAGCTCATTGAGAGTTTGGGTTCGACAAAATAATACGAAGAGATAAGGCAAATGAGAAAGGGCCCTATCATATAATGTGGCGGTGCAAGGTCTCAACTCCAGTTTACATTGCTTCTCTAAATGTTTGTTTATATTCTCCTTTATAGGTCTGTTTATATCCTTGTGTGACTGTATAACACACACCCTTCACTGGAGCTCCTCTGAGTAAATGTTGATGCACCTTTAGTTGTAATTCTCTACGGGTACGCCGCGGCTCCTGTCTCTCTCACTGACAGCTGCAGTATTTCTTAAGAGGATGTCTGAGCGGCCAGCCTGCCCCTCATGTGTGCTCAAGGTAAATGTAGGCACTTTAATGTCTTGGCGAGTGACCCTAGGTACCACACATGCACAAGCACACAGAGCCTTGCCCGTGGCCCAGTGTTGGAATGGCCCTGTCCTTCCCCAAGGCTACCTCCTGTCTCTTTGCTCTGTTTATGGCAGCCGGAGAATCAACTGTGTGGTCACATACACTCAGTTAAAGTATAACATCCACAGCAAGGTCCCCTCGTCAGTGACGGACGGTTAGCCAACGCAGCTTAGTTCACCTCAGACAAAAGTCAAACATAAAACCAAACCCTTCATTTAAAAGAGGTTGATTAGATGGCGGTGAATGAGAAGTTGTTGGCTGTCAGGAACGGGTTGACCACAGGTTTGCTCTTAGCTCTGTCTGTGTGTTAGCGCTGGTGATGCTAGCCTCTCTGCTTACTGAGCATACCTACTGGGGTTTGTCCTCACATTGGCTTCTAATGTTGCTATGTGTGCAAGTGTAGTTGGAGACGATCTATTGTCAAGACTGAAAAGGCTCCTCCAGCGAGCTGTCAATCACCATCCAGCCTGACATCATACGACACATCAAACAAAGGCAGAGTAGGGTCACTCAGGGATAATGAATGGTGACGAGGTTGATCGTGACCATTATCTCAATGAGAATTAATCATGGTCTATTGGCACAAACCTGTATTGTACATATGTGTCTTGACACTACACCATAACCACGTTTGGCATGTTACCCCTAGAGGGGTTGCTACAGTACACTGTTACTGGGAACAAAATATAGGTTATTGTCAAACTATGCTGCATCTCTGTTGTGTGATAAGTCACAACCCTCTATTTCATCTGTGGGAAGAGGGTTTAATTTAGTAACCACCACGCTGGCCCTAGTCCACCTCTCCCAGTTCACCCTTGACCTCAAACTGGACTCTCCTAACTGGCTGGACGAGGCTGTGGAATACCATTCTTCTAACCCGTCACAGCAGCCTATTTACTCTGTGCTGTGTAGGATGTTTGTTTGTGTACTTACCTATCTGTGCTAGTGGCCTCATTCCGCCCCACTAATTGTGCACACCCTGTTGTGTCTCACTTGGTTGCCCGTGACGTAAGCGGTGCTGCGTACATCAAACCAGCTAGTGAGCGTAGCATAGCTGTTTCTGAAGGGAGGCTGAAAGGGAGAGGAGGTGAGGAGCGCATGCTTGACAGTGTAATCCTCCATACTAGCTTCAGCTGTCTCTCTCTCCGGTAGCAATGTTTGCCAACCATGCACACACTCACACATACAATACACACGTACGCCAACAGAGGCGCCAACACATGTACATATCTATAGTCATAATATTCAGTACATATCATATACAGGTAACTGCCAAAATAAAGGAAACACCAACATGAAGTGTCTTAATAGGGCGTTGGGCCACCACGAGCCAGAACAGCTTCAATACGCCTTGGCGTAGATTCTGCAAGTGTCTGGAACTCTGGAGTAACTATTGGAGGGATGCGAGAAATTCCGTAATTCGTTTTTCTTGTTGATGGGAGTGGAAAACGTGGCCTCAGGTGCTGCTTCAGATTCTTCCATAAGTGTTCCATTGGGTTGAGATCTGGTGACTGAGATGGCCATGGCATCGTTTTCATGCTCATCAAAGCATTCAGTGACCACTCGTGCACTGTGGATGCCCAAGCAGAAAAAAACATATTTAAATGTACATTTGAACATTTTAAAATACATTTAATGTATTTAATGTCAATTTTATTTGTATTTGATTAGTATAGTATATTAAATACATTAAAAATGATCTTAATATGTACACTTTTTTTGTACTTAATTATGATCTTAGTATATTAGATAAGGTCTATATTGGTTTTGCTCTTTAAGTACATTTTAAGTATATTTCTCATAAATAAGAAATATACCAACATTTTATTTGAATTACAATTCCTGTATTTTCTTTACAAAAAAATATTTATAGAGTGATTCAAGTATACCTTCACAAACATGCTTCTACTCATTAACCACATTAGCTATTGTAATTAGCCATGTAAAGGTCACCTTGATTGACCAAGGCATCATCTCAGCCAATGTTAACATGCTATTTACAAAGCAGTTGTGGCTAGAACAGTAATTTACAAGTAACACTTTTCAGAATTGTGCACTATTGGGATTTCACACTTCAGTTGTTTACGGTAATAAATTAACATTTCAATAAAATGTGTAATGTGTAATATGTAATCAAAAGTACAACATTATTCAGTTAAAAAATTTACATCAAAACATTTGAATAAGCTAAATATGAGGAACAATATCATATTATAAATCATAACTTCAACTGCAGAAAAGGATGCCGGGGAATATGCAAATTTTTTGCACATTCATTTTTGAAAGTATACTTTAAATATATTTTGTGGACATTTATAGTTAAATATACTTTTTTGAAAATATACTTAAGTATATTTTCTTGATATGAAAAAGTATACTCTCAGGAAGCATGTTCCTCAGCTGTGCAATAAACAATCGTTATCACTGTGAACTTCCTCTGCACTCTTCTGAAAAGGAATTCAGAAAGTACTAAACAAATTACTAGCACTAACACTACAATGCCTTGGAAACAAATTGATACCCTTTGGATTTATTCACATGTTTTTACAAAGTGGGATTAAAATGGATTTAATTATAATTTTTTGGTCAACAATCTACACAAAATACTCTAATGTCAAAGTGGAAGATAATTATTATTTCTTTTTTTTAAAGATTGATAGAAATCAAATAACTCAAATATAGTTGTTGCATAAGTATTCATCTCCCTGAGTCCATACATGCTATATACACCGTTGGCTGCGATTACAGTGGTGAATCTTCTTGGGTAAGACTCTAAGAACTTTACACACCTGGATTGTGCATGATTAGTACTTCATTCTTTTCACAATTCTTCAAGATCTTTCAAGATGTTGGTGCTCATGACTACACAGCAATTTTCAAATCTTGCCATAGATTTTCAATCAGATTGAAGTCAAAACTGCCACTCAGGAACATTTACTGTCTTCTTGGTAAGAAACTCCAGTGTTAGCAGTTGATGTTACTCTTCAATAACACAGACCCCAAGGTAAATCAGGGGGATAAAAATAGGTTTATTCAAAGAGAACAAATCATAGATGTTATGCTGAGAGGTAGAGGTTCATCTTCCCCTGTCCTCAGTGATTCTCTCCACAGAACAAAGAGACAGGATGTAGTTTTTTTACCCCCAACCCTAGCCTGTAGGTGACCAATTAGAATTCCTGGCAATAGAATTGGGCCAATGGCCAGATAACAAGTATCCCATTTCAGGCTCAACGTATAGACAATTTGGACCAATGAGAACTTGCCATGTAGCTATGAGTCCCGGAGTAAATTTGTCTCTGACCCATGAATCATTAATTCCCTATTACAGAAAAAACACTATTTCCATTGATCGTTAATTCCGTCATGACCTCTACAGTCGTGGCCAAAAGTTTTGAGAATGACACAAATATTCATTTTAAAAAGTCTGCTGCCTCAGTTTGTATGATGGCAATTTGCATATACTCCAGAATGTTATGAAGAGTGATCAGATGAACTGCAATTAATTGCAAAGTCCCTCTTTGCCATGCAAATGAACTGAATCTCACAAAATTATTTCCACTACATTTCAGCCCTGCCACAAAAGGACCAGCTGACGTCATGTCAGTGATTATCTCGTTAACACAGGTGTGAGTGTTGACGAGGACAAGGCTGGAGATCACTCTGTCACGCTGATTGAGTTCGAATAACAGACTGGAAGCTTCAAAAGGAGGGTGGTGCTTGGATTCATTGTTCTTCCTCTATCAGCCATGGTTACCTGCAAGGAAACACGTGCCGTCATCATTGCTTTGCACAAAAAGTGCTTCACAGGCAAGGATATTGCTGCCAGTAAGATTGCACTGAAATCAACCATTTATTGGATCATCAAGAACTTCAAGGAGAGCGGTTCAATTGTTGTGAAGAAGGCTTCAGAGCGCCCAAGAAAGTCCAGCAAGCGCCAGGACCGTCTCCTAAAGTTGATTCAGCTGCGGGATTGGGGCACCACCAGTACAGAGCTTGCTCAGGAATGGCAGCAGGCAGGTGTGAGTGCATCTGCACGCACAGTGAGGTGAAGACTTTTGGAGGGGGGCCTGGTGTCAAGAAGGGCAGCAAAGAAGCCACTTCTCTACAGGAAAAACATCAGGGACAGACTGATATTCTGCAAAAGGTACAGGGATTGGACTGCTGAGGACTGGGGTAAAGTCATTTTCTCTGAAGAATCCCCTTTCCGATTGTTTGGGGCATCCGGAAAAAAGCTTGTCCGGAGAAGACAAGGTGAGCGCTACCATCAGTCCTGTGTCATCCCAATAGTAAAGCATCCTGAGACCATCCAGGAACAGTTTGGTGATGAACAATGCCTTTTGCAGCATGATGGAGCACCTTGCCATAAGGCAAAAGTGATAACTAAGTGGCTCGGGGAACAAAACATCAATATTTTGGGTCCATGGCCAGGAAACTCCCCAGACCTTAATCCCATTGAGAACTTGTGGTCAATCCTAAAGATGCGGGTGGACAAACACAAACCCACAAATTCTGACAAACTCCAAGCATTGATTATGCAAGAATGGGCTGCCATCAGTCAGGATGTGGCCCAGAAGTTAATTGACAGCATGCCAGTGCGGATTGCGGAGGTCTTGAAAAAGAATGGTCAACACTGCAAATATTGACTCTTTACATCAACTTCATGTAATTGTCAATAAAAGCCTTTGACACCTATGAAATGCTTGTAATTATACATCAGTATTCCATATTAACATCTGACAAAAATATGTAAAGACACTGAAGCAGCAAACTTTGTGGGTAGTAATATTTGTGTTATTCATAAAGTGAACGTCTGCTTTTCTCAAATCTAACGTGTCTGGTAGTGACATGGGTCGACCTGTGGTGACCTCAAATGGACTCAACCCTGTGGTTTTGTTATGTTTTGCCCGTATACTAAATAATACCGTAGGCAATGCATCCTGCCATGCCATCCCTTCTTGATGCATCTTTGAAAGTCTCTCTCTCACCACGCGATTTGTGCATTCATTTTCAAAATTGCAACTTGTCCAGGTAACTGGAGAGCATTCAGTAGAGCCATCACCTCTGGCCCATTCTTCACAGGAGCTCCCAGTGATGTCATGAATCCTCTGTTTTTCCATCTTTTTCCAAAATCATGGGTAACGCCGAAAGCATACCTCGAGTCTGTGTAGATATTAGCTGTTTTTCCTTCAGCCTGTTTCCTTCAGCCACCAATTCCGCAACCTGGGCTGATGTTCCTGCAGGTAACTTGTCTGTCACTATCACATTGTCCATTGTGGTAACTGCCCAGCCTGCCTTCCTCACACCCTCCTCCACAATGCTTGAACCGTCTGTGTATAAGATAAACTCAGGGTTTTCCAACGGATGACTCTTAGTAAACCCATCAGAGAGCTGATCCAAAACCAACTCGCAACAGTCGTGTTCAAGTCATGCGGTATCTGGAGGAAGCATCGGAGTAGCGGGATTAGATGGTGTGCCACGTTGGGGGATGATGTTAGGAGCCTCCAACACAGTTGAACATTTGTTCCAACGAGCAGCTGTGACCTGTGCAGCTCGATTCATTGTCAAAAGAGTATGAACAGCATGTCGGCAGAACGTGTCTTTTTAATTATACACATGTCCCATGGATCTTTAATCACTACTTTAGTAGCGGCAATAGCTTCCTTGCTAATGGGATATTGTTTTGTTCAAGGTGGGGCAACAACTGTCAAGCACACTGGTTCCATATCCTAAGTTCCACACTCATTTTTCTTTGTAGTGCAAATAGGATGGTTCTGAACTGTAGAGCCCTGCAGTTGTCTAATTTGCCACGTCACCTTTCCTTCAGAGATGTTCAGTGTAGAGTCAAGTTGCATGATAACATCAAGGCCTAAATTAGGTTGTTCAAATGAGCCTATCCACACCCCTGCATCAATCTTCATTGGACCAATAGAGATTGATAATGGTTTGGTCTGTTTCATGTCTGTCACGCCCTGGCCTTAGTATTCTTTGTTTTCTTTATTATTTTAGTTAGGTCAGGGTGTGACATGGGGAATGTTTGTGTTTTGTTGGTTTTGGGTGTTTTTTATGGTAAAGGGGTTGTTGTATAGTATATGGGTTTGTGTGGAGTACATGTGTCTAGTGTTGTCTATGTATGTTTAGTGGTCTAGGAGAGTCTATGGTTACCTGAATGAGTTCCCAATTAGAGACAGCTGATTTCGGTTGTCTCTGATTGGGAGCCTTATTTAGGGTAGCCATAGGCTCTCATTGGTTGTGGGTAATTGTCTATGTCAGAACGTTTGTAGCCTGTGTGTGTAAGTGCACAACGTTATTTAGCTTCACGGTCGTTTGTTGTTTTGTTCGTTTTGTTAAAGTGTTTCGTGTCGTGTTTATTTTTCGTCATCTTTAAAAATAAAAGAAGATGGCTTACTTTCCAAAAGCTGCGTTTTGGTCCATCAATCCGCCACACGATCGTGACAGAATTACCCACCATCGGACCAAGCGGCATGGAAAGCGGCAACAGGACCTACCTACACAAGATTCCTGGACATGGGAGGAGATACTGGATGGTAAGGGGCCGTGGGCTCAACCGGGAGAATATCGCCTTCCTCGTGAAGAGCTGGAGGCAGCTAAAGCCGAGAGGAGGCGATATGAGGAGGCAGCACGGAGACAAGGCTGGAAACCCGTGAGTACAACCCAAAAATTTCTTGGGGGGGGCCTTAAAGGGAGTGTGGCGAAGTCAGGTAGGAAACCTGCGCCTACTCCCTGTACTTACTGTGGAGAGCGGGAGTACGGGCAGACACCGTGTTACGCAGTAGAGCGCACGGTGTCTCCTGTACGTGTGCATAGCCCGGTTCGGTACATTTCAGCTCCACGTATCGGCCGGGCTAGACTGAGCGTTGAGCCGTATGTCATGAAGCCGGCCCAACGCATCTGGTCACCAGTGCGTCTCCTCGGGCCGGCGTACATGGCACCAGCCTTACGCATGGTGTCCCCGGTTCGCCTACATAGGCCGGTGCGGGTTATTCCACCTCCCCGCACTGGTCAGGCGACGGGGAGCATACAACCAGGTAAGGTTGGGCAGGCTCGGCCTTCAAGGGAGCCAGTACGCCTGCACGGACCGGTATTTCCGGCGCCACCTCCCCGCCCCAACCCAGTACCACCAGTGCCTCCTCCACGCACTAGCTATATGGTGCGTGTCTCCAGCCCTTTACCACCAGTGTCTAAACCACGCACCAAGCCTCCTGTGTGTCCCCAGAGTCCTGTGCGTCCTGTTGCTGCTCCCCGCACTAGCCCTGAGATGCGTGTCCCCAGCCCGGTGCCACCAGTCCCGGCACCACGCACCAGGCCTACAGTGCGCCTCAGCCGGCAGGAGTCTGCCGTCTGCACAGCGATGACTGAACTGCCCGTCTGCCAAGCGCCATCTGAGCCATCCGTCTCCCCAGCGCCATCTGAGCCATCCGTCTCCCCAGCGCCATCTGAGCCATCCGTCTGCAATGAGCCTGCAAAGCCGCCCGTCTGCCATGAGCCTGCAAAGCCGCCCGTCTGCCATGAGCCCACTGAGCCGTCCGCCAGACAGGAGCCGCTAGAGCCGCCAGCCAGACAGGAGCCGCTAGAGCCGTCCGTCAGACAGGATCTGCCAGAGCCGCCAACCAGACAGGATCTGCCAGAGCCGCCAACCAGACAGGATCTGCCAGAGCCGCCAACCAGACAGGAGCAGCCAGATCAGTCAGCCAGCCATGAGCAGCCAGATCCGTCAGCCAGCCATGAGCAGCCAGATCCGTCAGCCAGCCATGAGCAGCCAGATCCGTCAGCTAGCCATGAGCAGCCAGATCCGTCAGCTAGCCATGAGCAGCCAGATCCGTCAGCTAGCCATGAGCAGCCAGATCCGTCAGCTAGCCATGAGCAGCCAGATCCGTCAGCTAGCCATGAGCAGCCAGATCCGTCAGCTAGCCATGAGCAGCCAGATCCGTCAGCTAGCCATGAGCAGCCAGATCCGTCAGCTAGCCATGAGCAGCCAGATCCGTCAGCCAGCCATGAGCAGCCAGATCCGTCAGCCAGCCATGAGCAGCCAGATCCGTCAGCCAGCCATGAGCAGCCAGATCCGTCAGCCAGCCATGAGCAGCCAGATCCGTTAGCCAGCCATGAGCAGCCAGATCTGTCAGCCAGCCATGGGCCGTCCCTCAGTCCGGAGCTGCAGTCCCTCAGTCCGGAGCTGCCATTCCTCAGTCCGGAGCTGCCCCTTACCCTGGTGCTGCCCCTTACCCTGGTGCTGCCCCTTACCCTGGTGCTGCCCCTTACCCTGGTGCTGCCCCTTACCCTGGTACTGCCCCTGACCCTGGTACTGCCCCTTACCCTGGTACTGGCCCTTAGTCCGGAGCTGTCCCTTAGTCCGGAACTGCCCCTTAATGCAATGGGGTTAATGTGGAGAGGGGTCATTTTGAAGAAGCTAAGGAGGTGGTTAGGGACTGTGGTGACGTGGGGACCACGACCAGAGCCGGAGCCGCCACCGTGGATGGAAGCCCACCCAGACCCTCCCCTAGACTGTGTAATGGTGCGCCCGGAGTTCGCACCTTAAGGGGGGGGTTATGTCACGCCCTGGCCTTAGTATTCTTTGTTTTCTTTATTATTTTAGTTAGGTCAGGGTGTGACATGGGGAATGTTTGTGTTTTGTTGGTTTTGGGTGTTTTTTATGGTAAAGGGGTTGTTGTATAGTATATGGGTTTGTGTGGAGTACATGTGTCTAGTGTTGTCTATGTATGTTTAGTGGTCTAGGAGAGTCTATGGTTACCTGAATGAGTTCCCAATTAGAGACAGCTGATTTCGGTTGTCTCTGATTGGGAGCCTTATTTAGGGTAGCCATAGGCTCTCATTGGTTGTGGGTAATTGTCTATGTCAGAACGTTTGTAGCCTGTGTGTGTAAGTGCACAACGTTATTTAGCTTCACGGTCGTTTGTTGTTTTGTTCGTTTTGTTAAAGTGTTTCGTGTCGTGTTTATTTTTCGTCATCTTTAAAAATAAAAGAAGATGGCTTACTTTCCAAAAGCTGCGTTTTGGTCCATCAATCCGCCACACGATCGTGACAATGTCTGTCTTCCCCCACACTCCTGTTGCTCTCATTTTCTTGCCCGTGTACTGAGGACATTTATGTTTTGCATAAGATATGGGCAATACAGTGACTTCAGCACCCGTATCACCTAAACAAACTACTGCAAAGTTGTAAACCATCATGTTCACATATATTCCATCTGATTTCATATGTACACCAGCTGAGATGGGACGTACGAGGGAGTCTATTAGTTTCCCTCCACAGCATCCAGCAACCTCTGCTGCTGAGCCGGAGAGAGCTTCTTACATTTCTGCATCAGAATTGTGTCGTTGGGGCTGTTGTCTTGTTTCCATTTTCTCTTAGACGGACCTTCTCCTGTTCATTCCTCATAAGGACACGTTTTCTTTTCCGACAGTCTCCTTGCCACAGTGACCAGAAATCCTGCAATAATGACACACACCAGGTTTCTCTTCTGCTGAACGAATGATGTTGTTGGTTTCACTCGGGGAAACCTGCACAACTCTGATAACAGCCGGTTTATTGTTTTGATTGATGTCTCTGTCCAGTCGTGACAGCCTGTCGATGATGTCACCGTAGTTTTGTCTCTCCCAATCAGTAGTTGTGGAAACAAACGTTTTTCACAAATCAGTGTGTATGGATTGCATCAACTGATAGGTGATGGCCCCATTTTTGGAGGAATTGAGTGTGTCTTCATCTTTCATGTCAGGTAACGCACTGTGTCGAACCACCTCCGCTCTAAACCTTTCTTCAAGTTCAACAAACGGTTATTTTGGTTTTTGAACACATTGGGTTATCTCTCCCCAAATTGGTGGTTGCATTGGTCAGGCCCTTATGGAAATGCATGTATGGCTCTCCATCCATCGGCCACATCTTGCTCTTCACCACCCACAGCTCTATAAACCTTTTCTTCGAGTACTCCATGTTCACGGTTGTTCAAAACAAAGGCTCATAACTGTAACCCACCATAAGGCTGTAGATTGTAGAGTTTCTTATAACGCATCAAATGGCCCCATGTCTTCATACCCACGTCTTGTGGATGCCCCAGAGCCTTTCACCAAGAACCCTCAAACGCTCTTTATCTCTCTGCAATGTCCTATCACGGTTATCAAGAAATAGTTTCTCCTCCCTTTTTCTGATTTCAACTAATACCGTTAAAGACCATCGTGTTTTTGTCAACGAGTTAGACATTCTCTGTATTTTTCCCCACGCTTTTTGTATATCAGACAGATTCCATATTCTACCTTTGTCAACAATGTCGGAATATTTCTTTATTATCTCTTGCCTACACTCCTCTACTTTGAAATGGTTCTTCATATCACTAGAGAGTGAATTCAAAATCTTTTTGATGTTCACATCCAGAGGAGCTGTTCTACCCTTTTCCAGAGTGGTTTTCTCGCTTAACAATGGCATCACATTAACTTCAAAAGTTGTATAATATATATCTCTATGTTTATATATTTATTTAACTCCAATATATATGCATAACCCCTTTTGAGGACTATAACCTCTATAACCTTATCTTCTAGAACACAAGTTGTTTCTGTAGGGCCGGGTTACCCATAAAACTTGTGTTCACTTCAAAACAAGAAGGTTTCACACCCTCAATCAATTATGGCTTATTTAACTGATAAGGCTTTAACAAAAAGGACTCAAAGCTTTAATAGAGGACTCGAGCCCCTATAATAGAGATTTAACAAACCTGTCACAGAACAAACAAAGGACTAAACCCTGTAACAGAACGAAGGACTCGAACCGTATACATCACAGATACGTATCACTCATTGCATGAACTAATTTTAACCTGATTTGGTTCTTTTAAATGATATCGGTCTAGACTCACCCAGCAATATGTCAGCAGTCAATCAGGAGATTAAGAGTTGACTCCCATGGGTTGCGCTCAGCCATCTCTCACTCTTTTCCCTGGATCAACACACAGTTGAGGAGTTTTTCCTTGTTGTTGTTCAAGACCAATTCATCCGGGTCACGGCACCAAGTGTTAGCAGTTGATGTTACTCTTCAATAACACAGACCCCAAGGAAAATCAGGTGGAGAAAAATAGTTTCATTAATAGAGGACAAATCATAGATGTTATGCTGAGAGGTAGATGTTCATTCCCCCCTGTCCTCAGTGATTCTCTCAATAGAACAAAGAGACAGGATGTAGTTTTTTACCCCCAACCCTAGCCTGTGGGTGACCAATTAGAATTCCTGGCAATAGAATTGGGCCAATGGCCAGATAACAAGTATCCCATTTCAGGCTCAACGTATAGACAATTTGGACCAATGAGAACATGCCATATAGCTATGAATCCCGTACTGAAATTCCTCCCGTGTCTCTGACCCATGAATCATTAATTCCCCATTACAGAAAAACACTATTTCCATTGATCGTTAATTCCCTCTTGACCTCTAGTCTGTGTTGTGTATTTATCTTCAAAATATTCTTATACCAGTGTAGATTTGGCCTTGGTTATTGTCCTGCTGAAAGGTGAATTCCTCTCCCAGTGTCTGTTGTAAAGCAGACTGAAGCAGGTTTTCCTCTAGGATTTTGCCTGTGCTTAGCTTCATCCCGTTTCTTTTTATCTGGAAAAACTCCCCAGTTAACGTAAGGCTTTGCATTTAGGCCCCTTTTTTTGCTGTATTACTTTAGTGCCTTGTTGCATACAAGATTCATGTTTTACAATATATTTATTCTGTATATTTGAATTATTATTTTCAGTCTTTCATTTAAATCATGATTGTGGAGTCACTACAATGTTGTTGATCCATCTTCAGTTTTCTCCCATCATAGACATTGAACTCACCAATGGCCTCATGGTAACATCCCTGAGCAGTTTCATTCCTGTCCTGTTCAGTTCAGAAGGCCGACTGTATCTTTGTGTCTGGGTGGTTTAATATATAATTATTAACTTGATTATTAACTTAACTTACCAATAACTGCCCTTTTATGGGGCTTTTGAAATGCTCCCTGGTCTTTGTAGTTGAATCTGTGCTTGAAATTCAATACTTGACTGAGGGACCGTACAGATATTGTATGGATGCGGAACAGGGGAATGGTTAGTCATACAAAAAGTATTATTATTTAACACATGTAACATAGTCTGTGATTTGTTAAGCCACATTTTACTTCTGACTTAATTTCAGGCTTGTCTAAACAAAGCAACTGAATACTTTTTTGAGTTCATTGTTGACAACAAATGACTATTAAATACATTTTACTCCCACTTAACATAATAAAATGTGAAGAAATCCAAGGGGTATGAATACTTTTGCAAGGCACTGTATACCCTGTTGGGGATGGGGGCGCTGTTTAGACTATTTATGCTAATTTGGCTAATTTTTTAAACGGCTTCCCACAAAATCCTTGATCGTACAATATGCATATTATTATTATTATTGGATAGAAAACAGTCTATAGTTTCTATAGGAGTTGAAATTTTGTCTCTAAGTGGAACAGAGCCCATTCTACAGCAATTTCCCTGACATGGAGTCAGATTTGAGAAATGTTGGCCACTCTTCTGAAGTCAGTTAAAAGGGCACTGTCGTTGCTATGACTATACGGACACTTCTTACGTCTTCCCCTGGATGCCTTTACGTGATGACGATTCCAACGGGGTCGATTGCGCGTTCACAGGCCCTACAAATGAAAAAACCCTGAAGCTAGTCATTCTTTGGGAGCTGCGTCATGAGCCTAGAGGACACCGGCGCGCACCTGTTCCAAGCGTTAGTTTAGCCTGTTATATTTCTCCGGTCATCTTTTCACTCGTTATAGGAGTTAAAAACATCATAAGGTAGTTAATTTAAAGCGTTTTATAGCAATTTATATCCGTTTAGTGCGATTTTGGGACATTTATTTTTGCAACGATGTGAAAAGTTGGGCACGCTTTTCAGTTCATCCCGAACGCAGTTGACATTTCCACATGGCAAGAGGACAGCTTTCCACCAAAAGACGATTTCTCCCAAGAAAGGATCCTTTGCCCAAGATACTGATGGAAGAACAGCTCAAGGTAGGACATTTTTATTATGATAAATCGTGTTTCTGTCGAAACATTTTAGTGGCTTAGGACGCCATGTTTTTTGACGTAGCTTCGCTTGGCGCAAACTGTATTGAAAAGTAAGGATAAATTAAAAAATGTAATAACGCAATTGTATTAAGAATTAAATTGTCTATCAATCCCTGTCCACCCTATATTTTTTAGTCACGTTTATGAGTATTTATGTATAAGAGTAGATCACTGTCTAAGTGGCGCAAGGACTTTTTCTTTACCAGCTTGTCTACATTTCACATTGTCTAACCATGATTTTGGTGGCTAAATATAAACATTTTCGATCAAACTGTATATGCATGTTGTAATGTGATGTTACAGGAGTGTCATCGGAAGAATTCTGAGAAGGTTAGTGAAAAAATTAATATCTTTTGGCGATGTTGACTTTTATCGCTCACTTTGGCTAGAATCAAT
Organism: Salvelinus fontinalis; assembly: GCF_029448725.1. NCBI lineage: Eukaryota > Metazoa > Chordata > Actinopteri > Salmoniformes > Salmonidae > Salvelinus > Salvelinus fontinalis. The sequence continues at coordinate 25,275,751 of NC_074665.1, forward strand.
GCTGGGCTGCTAATTGCTATGTGCTAAGCTAATATAACGATTTATTGTGTTTTCGCTGTAAGACACTTAGAAAATCTGAAATATTGTCTGTATTCACAGGATCTGTGTCTTTCGATTCGTGTATGCTGTGTATTTTTACGAAATGTTTGATGATTAGTAGTTAGGTAAACACGTTGCTCATTGTAATTATTCTAGTCCATTTGTGATGGTGGGTGCAATTGTAAACTATGCCATCTACCTGAAATATGCACTTTTTTCTAACAAAACCTATCCCATACCATAAATATGTTATCAGACTGTCATCTAATGAGTTTTTTTGTTGGTTAGGGGCTATAAATATCTTAGTTTAGCCGAATTGGTGATGGCTACTGGTGTTGGTGGACAAATAAAAGATGGTGGATTATGCTAATGTGTTTTTAGGTAATAGATGTACATCTTTACATATTGTGTCTTCCCTGTAAAACATTTTAAAAATCGGAAATGTTGACTGGATTCACAAGATCTGTGTCTTTCATTAGCTGTATTGGACTTTAATGTGTGAAAGTTAAATATTTAAAAAAAAATTTTTTTTTGAATTTCGCGGCACTGGTTTTTCAGTGGGGGGGGGGGGGGGGGGGGGGGGTGTGCCGCTAGCGCCACGCTGATCCTAGACAGGATACTTATAGTGTACTTGATCACTCACAAGCAGAGTTGCCCCCCCAAAAAATCTATGCTTAAATGTAAAAACAACTCCAAGTGTATTTTGAATTAATATAATAAATTACAATTAAAGTGTTGAAATTGAAGTACAGTTTTAATTAATGTGTTTAAGTTTAATGATAGTGAACATATAGTATACTTAAAGACTGATAAACTATTAATTTAAAGTACACTTTTAGTTAGTATATTGAAGATTGATGATAGTATATTTATAGTATACTAAAAGATTGAAAAAACAATAATTTAAAGTATACTTTTAATAAGTGTATTGAAGTGTGATGATATCATATTTATATTATACTTAAGATATACTTCAAATACGAGATGTCGTTTCAAGTATATTATTAAAAAAAATTGTATATTGAAATATTCTTAAGTATACTTGTAATATATTAGAATATGTATATATATATGTTTTGCTTGGTTGGGGGCACTGTCATCCTATGTCAGCCAAAATAATGGGAAACTGAGCCTGGCTAGCATTTTTATACATGACCCTAATCATGAAGGGATGTTAAAGGTCAACTGTCCCTTAGAACCAACTTCTCTGGTTTTAAACAGCTTATGTGGCACTGATGTGAGCCAGAAACATTAATTATATGTGTCAAAATTGGGTAAATAGGATAATTTTGGTCATAAAGTCATTCTTGTTCAAAACTGAGTTTTGTAAGTGAGTTTTTCCAGATTGAGTATGGATTGAGTATGGATTACGATCATCCCCACTTGCCTAGTTGCCACTAACATGAGAGAAGCATCTGTGCTTATTGCGCTCTATCAGCTGCACGCACTCTATCCAATCATAGCTCCCAGAACTTCTAGACAGACCTGCCCATTACACAGCGCCTCAGACTTGTTTACATAAGACAACATGTTGCCAATGTTATGTTGAACTAACCCTTGTCCCTAAGCCCCTTATGGAGTGGCCACTTGCTGATGTGTTTGGTAGTGTCACTCACTCAAGTCTGCCACTTCATTGGGCAAAATGAGAATTAAGACGATCAAAGAGCACTTGTATCCCAACTGCAACTTGTCAATATTCCAAAACCTGTTAGCAAGCATCTTGTGTCCCTCCACGACCTGTTTTGTAACATGATTCCCTATGTCGCCACTCACCAGTGACTTGGCAAGCTGATTGTGGCCTGACTTCTCAATGTGCCTGCTAGCTACTGCTAGCTTCATTGACAAACACAGAATTATAACTTAGCTAGCTAGCAAGTGATTTTGGCCACTGATAAACATCGTGTAGCTTGTGCTTTATTTACGATAGTTTGACAGCTTGCAGTTGATGAAGTTGTAGACATGTTATTGTTCTCATAAATCAGTCCTCAGCACGCAGCCAGACTTTCCCGACTTGATATACTATATGCAGTGGCCTGGCTAGTTTTTCGTGCATACAAAAAAACCTTCAGATATACTGCATATATACTTCAAACACCTTAGCTAGATGTAAAATTGCGTGACAAAGTCCTCCTCGGCAAAAACGTCTAAATTAATGACAGATTTCTTGATCAATTCTGACTATTTTAAGGAAGAAACTATTTTGAGGAAGTGGCTATGTTGTTACTACAGTGACTCAGGAGTGACAAACAGCTGTACCTGCCAGGGTACAGTATGCAAACATAACACACCCACATCAAACCACACCCCCAAGACAACTCTTGTTTGGCTTTAGTCATGGCTGCTAGCGTTTCTTAATGAGCAATCTTCAAAACGAGGCCAAATCAGAAAGCGCAGTCACCCTTCAATTGCTTAGGAATTGCTCAGGAACCACAACTGTGTGGAGGCACCTGCTTTCAACTGTGTGTGTGTGTGTGGGTGTGTGTAAAATGTATTAAATAATGTTTTCCCCTCATCAATCTACACACAGTACCCCATAATGACAAAGCTAAAACAAGTTTATAGAAATGTTTGCACATTTATTAAAAATAAAAAACAGATACCTTGCAGTACAAGTCAAAAGTTTGGACACGTACCTACTTATTTGAGATTTTTGGTTCCAACAGCGGTGTCTTTATGAAACGCAGAGTAGGGGAACGGATGATCTCCGCATGTGTGGACACGGTGACTGAGTTCATCATGAAGTGTATAGGGGATGTTGTTCCCACTGTGACTATTAAAACCTTTCCAAACCAGAAACCGTGGATAGATGGCAGCATTCTCGCTAAACTGAAAGTGTGAACCACCGCATTTAACCATGGCAAGGTGACTGGGAATATCGTTGAATACAAACAGTGTAGTTATTCCCGCCGTAAGACTTTGTTCCAAAAAAAACAATTATTTTAAAGTACACTTTTAATAAGTATATTGAAGTGGTCTGCTAAACATGTGTATGTGACCTATAAAATTGGATTTAATTTGGTTCCCACCATGAAGCATGGAGGAGGAGGTGTGATGGTGTGGGGGTGCTTTGCTGGTGACACTGTCGGTGATTTATTTATAATTCAAGGAACACTTAACCAGCATGGCTACCACAGCATTCTGCTGCGACACGCATCTGGTTTGCGCTTAATGGGACTAACATTTGTTTTTCAACAGGACAATGACCTAAAAACACACCTCCAGGCTGTGTAAGGGCTATTTTACCAAGACAGAAAGTGATGGAGCGCTGCACAAGATGACCTGGCCTCCACAATCAACCAACCTCATCCCAATTGAGATGGTTTGGGTTGAGTTGGACCGGAGAGTGAATTATAAACAGCCAACAAGTGCTCAGCATATGTGGGAACACCTTCAAGACGGTTGGAAAAGTATTCCAGGTGAAGCTGGTAGTGAGAATGCCAAAAGTGTGCAAAGCTGTCATCAAGGCATAGGGTGGCTATTTTGAAGAATCTAAAATCTAAATTTGTTAACCACTTTTTTGGTTACTACATGATTCCATATCTGCTATTTCATAGTTTTGATGTCTTCACTATTATTCTACAATGTAGAAAATAGTAAAAAATAAAGAAAAACCCTGGAATGAGTAGGTGTGCCCAAACAAGTATTCATCAACCTTGAGATGTTTCTACAACTTGATTGGAATCCACAAGTGTTCAATTCAATTAATTGGACATGATTTGGAAAGGTACACACCTGTTTATATAAGGTCCCACAGTTGACAGTGCATGTCAGAGCAAAAACCACACCATGAGGTTGAAGGAATTGTCTGTAGAGCTCTGAGACAGGATTGTATTAAGGCACAGATCTGGGCAAGGGTACCAAAACATTTCTACAGCATTGAAGGTCCCCAAAAACATAGTGGCCTCCATCATTCTTAAATGGAAGAAGTTTAGAACCACCAAGACTCTTCCTAGAGCTGGCCGCCCGTCCAAACTGAGCAATCGGGGGAGAAGGGCCTTGTCAGGGAGGTGACCAAGAACCCAAATGGTCACTCTGACAGAGCTCCAGAGTTCCTGTGTGGAGATGGGAGAACCTTCCAGAAGGACACCGATCTCTGCAGCACTCCACCAATCAAGCCTTTCTGGTAGAGTGGCCAGACGGAAGCCACCCCAAAGTAAAATGTACATGACAGCCCGCTTGGAGTTTGCCCAAAGGCACCGAAAGGACTCTCAGACCATGAGAAACAAGATTCTCTGGTCTGATAAAACCAAGATTGAACTCTTTGGCCTGAATGCCAGATGTCACGTCTGGAGGAAACCTGAGACAATCCCTATGGTGAAGCGTCATACCCAAGAAGACTTGAGACTGTAATCGCTGCCAAAGTTGCTTCAACAAGGTACAGAGTAAAGGGTCTGAATACTTATGTAAATGTGATATTTCTATTTTTATTTATGGGGTATTGTATGTAGATTGATGAGATAAGAATTTTTTTAAATTCAATTTTAGAATAAGGCTGTAACGTAACAAAATGTGGAAAAAGTCAAGGGGTCTGAATACTTTCCGAATGCACTGTATGTACTGTATATGTGTGTTTGCATGTGAGGGTAAATGAGGGTAAATGTGAGTGGAATGGAAAGGATGCATGATTCATAATTCATGCAGGTCAGGGCGAGGAGAGCAAAGGAAAGGTCTGCAGCAGGTGGTAGAGATGCAGAGAGTAGGGAGAGGGGGATCAGAGAGAGGATTTGAAAGGGATTGGGAGGGAGGGAACGAGAGAGGAGAAAGAGCGAAGAGTGCTTTCCCAGTGCCGCAGTGTGATGGCGGAGTCTGGAGGGTTGCTATGAGCTGTTGTCTTCACTACCGATGCACACTGCACTGTTGCCAGGGTGTGTGGCTGCATGCTAATGTGTGTGCGTGTGTGTTTGCCAGTGTGCGTGTGTGCCTTTGTGCAAGTGTGTGTGCTTGAGATGGGCAGAAAGAGACGAGAGATGTGACACAACAGGTTAGCGTCGTTGACAATGCATCGCAAGGCTAGGGTTGTTTACGTTGGCCTCTTTACCACCTCTGTATTATGCCATTGCAATAATGACATAACCTTGGCTAGGTAGTGAGTAACTGTTTGTGAGTAGTAAACCATATGAATTAGTATGGTGCCATGGTGGTGTACCCTGTCCGTGTAGATGTTCTCTCTGTACAAACACACATGGCACGTCTGTCAAACAACACGTCAGCCGCCCATGTGTTACAGCTCAACAGTGTGTCAGGTTGTTTCTAGTAGATTTGTGTTCTCACATGCCAGCCACACTGGACTGTGGGATTTATCTGTCTGGCTGGGCGGTGGCCGCTCTGACCTTTTCAGAGGAGTGTTTCTGTGCGCGCGCTCGTGTGTGTGCGTTCGTCCTTCCAGGCACATTTTGCACTGACTTAACTCATGAATTCAAATGATAGAACTGTAAGTGAGAGATTCACAGAGAGAGGTAGAACACGGGAAAGAGGTGGGGTGGGGGGGGGGTGAGAGGTCGAGGAAGTACGCTAGAGAGAGAGAGAGAGAGAGAGAGAGGAAATGACCTGGCAGGCAGAGAAAGGGGGGTCAGGGGAGAGGACAGAATGCCATAGTGGAGGAGGAGAGCAAGTGGCAAGGTGCGCGTAGAGGGAGGGATAGAGAGAGATGGAGGTAGAGAGAGGAGCAGGGCGCCCATCTCAGTCAGCAGTGTACGCTTTAATATAGTGTATGATCTCTCTTCTCACCCCTCCTGTGGGATCGGGTGGGGGGTTCTGGAGCTATTCCTGGGAGATGAATAGATCAGACAAACACACACACACACACACACACACACACACCACTTGATCCAGCTACCCTATAAGGGGAATGGAGAGCTGCAGGTGCCGTCATTGTAAGACATAGTGTGTCATCTGTCTTCTCTTTTCTATTCATATTTGAATCATTTACACCATAGGAGACCTCATATCAATCAAGTGATGACGTATTACGAGTATAATGGAGGCCTTTTGGGATTTCGTATCATAGACGGCTGTGTCTTCCTTCTCCCTCTGCATCCTTCCTTCCTTTCTCGTCTCCTTCTCGATCTGTCTCTCCCTCCATCTCAACGTCTGTGTCTCTCTGTGCGGGGTCCTTTGTCTCTGTAATTCAGTGTGCCCTGACAGCTGGTAAGCGGAGTGGAGGGGCTGAGGCTGAATGGATGAATAGTTGAGAGGAGCAGGCCCAGGTGGCCATGTGAGGAGAGATGGAGGTAGAGAGAGAGAGAGAGAGAGAGAGAGACCAGGGTCTGATCCAGTGGAGTGCTGGTGGTGGAACTGTCTGTCTCCTATGGAGTAAATGATTCAAATATGAATAGAAAAGAGAAGACAGATGACACACTATGTCTTACAATGACGGCACCTGCAGCTCTCCGTTCCCCTTATAGGGTAGCTGGATCAAGTGGTGTGTGTGTGTGTGTGTGTGTTTTGCCATAAAGATACTCTCCTCTTTAGGAAGTGCTTGACTTGGAGCTGTCAGGATTGCCTTACCGGTACTTCAAATGTTTTGGGAATAACGTACCAGTGCCTTTTTAAAACAAAGTTGCCTATTGCAGCCTCAGATTCACACACAAGGCCAAAAAAGTTAATCAAAGTGGAATGAAGGCCGAATTTGCATTGAATAGCAATGGAGAGTGGGCATTAATTTCCTGATTCCGCGTTGTTCAAGTTTATTTGCTGCTAGTCTGTGAATCTGTGCGTGACAGTAGGCTGTTCAAGATTGTGCAGATAGAACATTTGCCAACCTGAATGCGCATGTGGGCTTTTCCAAGTTGTCAAATAAGGGTTTGTAAGTTCATGAAAAGTCATGGGAATTAGTTATGTAATACATGAAGGCACACTTTAAAATATTATCAATCACTTAAAAATCTACATATCACCCATTACCGGAATGACCCTTCAGTGAGTGTCTGTTTGTGCTGCGTGTGAGCTAGTGCGGGTGGGCCATTGCAGGAGGAGAGAATGCGACATTCCAACATAATGACAGACATTCTAACTAGATCACCAATTCAAAACATAACTTGTAGCAGTTATCTCGATTGTTAACTATAGCTAACTAAGCATTAATGTCGTTGTCGCTAATTGACAAATTGCTTGCTGTGCATAGATCTCCCCTGAAACATTAATATTTGAGTCGTATATGTAAACATATTTAGTTCAATGTTCCCTCTAAACTGCGCATACTCACCCGGGACTGCCACACAGAATAAATATCAGCGCGCGCAGTGGAGCACGAGATTGAACTTCAACTTTCTCGAATTTTCCCCTTTAGTTAACACTATCAACGTTTCCCTTTACTGTGTGAATTGTGATCGAATCAACGCAATATTAGCCACTTTCAACTATAGAAGACTTAGTATGCAAAACCAACTACACAAGAAATGTTGTTGTAGTCAGAACGCATCGGAGTAGGATTCTATTGCATTGACAGGCGCAACTCAGGCACGTTCTCTACACAGACCGGTGCGCCATAACCAATCAGAGCAGCAGTAGGCCTATATGCCATATATGGATCTGTGCCATTCACTTTGAACTGGACTGTTTTTACAGCACCAGCGGTCCTGGGTAGATGCGTTTGTTTTGAGATCAAAGCGAGAGCTAGCAACATGTGCACATTTGTACGTGTTCATATCCTTTGCTAGTAAGTGAGTATTTAGCTCAGTTATAGATCATTTGTAGTCGGCAATAGGGGAGTGATTGATTCCTACAAGGGCACAAAACGTGTGCATTTCTAGACATCTTTGAAAAGAAAGTCAGGTAAATAGCTTTTTTTTTCTCTTAAAGAGGAAGTGCTATATTTTGAGACAGGCTTAAATAAGTGAAGGAGCCATTTTTTTTTTTTTTTGTAAAATGTAACCTTTATTTAACTAGGCAAGTCAGTTAAGAACAAATTCTTATTTACAGGGCTGGCTAACAGTGAGTAAAGGTGGATAAAACATTTGCTGTGAATTAAGTGAGGTCAGCAATGAGACAGGAGCATCTCAAGGGGAAATAAAGTTCTTCAGTCAGGCTGCCATCAAGAGAAAGGGGTAAATAATCACACTTTCATATCCCATTGCCGCCTATTACAGCATTACGCTCCAACACACATAGTATCACATAGTCAAGAAGGATCTGAACCGGGGAGGGGTGTGCGGATGCGTGCGTTAGGGCTGTGATGTCATGGACGGTAATTGGCCAGCCAAATGACCACGGTCACTGTAATACCTGTTAGAAAATAATTATTTTAAATAATCATTTCTCCTCTGCTCTGCTCCTGACCGCATGTGCAGACATAGACATATAATGAATAGAAAGGGCGTCCCCATTCAAGTCAATGATGGCATAATGGGAGGAATGGCGGCCATTGCGAGTCTACCCATATGAGCAAAGCAGGAAGTAAAATATGTGCTAAAATATATGCTGTGATTTGCTGATTCAACTCAACTGACATTACAAAATATACATTCCATTACATGAGCCAAATCAGATAACATCATTTGAATGAACATTTTACATTAACATGGTAATGATTGCATCGCAATACCAGACAGCCATAGATACTCCCAGTTGGTATTAGATAGAATGTCGCTGCCCCGCCCACCTGTGGGGAAAACAACCTGTGGTTACCTAGGTTACCCCATTGGCTCACAGCAAAAACTTGAAATTTTTCTATCGCACATTTGTTTAGTCTGCTTGCTTTAGTCAATTACAAAACTGCATTCAAGAAAAGTACATCTAAAGTACATCTAAAGATTACTTTTCAACATTGCCTGCTGTAGAGCGTTGTCACTACTTCCTTCATGCCCCTTTTCATGACAGTGCTAGCAGCCACGTGAGTGAGTGGGTGCTAGCTAGCTACCGACCGGAACATTACGCTAGCCAACACCAACACAAACAAATGGACTATACAGTCAGCTACATGCACTGAATGGAGTTACAAATGGACTATACTAAACAAGTTAAATGTCTTACCTGTGATTAAATGTCTTCCACATAGCTAGCGACGTGTAGCCTACTTGGACACCGGCTCCCCAGGGCTCTAATGACACAACAACAGCTGATGGCAGTAGCTAACTACTGTAGCTAAGTAGCCAGCTAACAAGCAACCAACACTAAAGGAATTGCAAACGACTTAGCATAACTCTAGCGAATAAAGAAAATAAAATCTAAATGTTAGCTAGCAGGCTAGCATTTATGAAGCCAGAAAACACATGTTTACATATTTCCTCCAACGTTGTAATGAAAAGGTGCCTCGGTCCCAAAATAAACGTTTTCTGGAGACTTATGGGAGGAGTGCTGATGTCGCCCACTGTATGCGCTTTCGGGTAGCCTGATTGCGTCCAGACTGTGGAGAAATCTGCACACGATGCATCCCTCACCACCAGACTGAGGTCAAACAGATCTGAACACAATCAGACCACAAAGCGACTTTTGTGCATCTGGGCCTGTCTTTTCAATGTGAGCTTCGTATTCTGATAGCAGAAGCCGCATGTCAGTGTCAAGTTTAGACAAGGGCCACAGACGCCTGCCTCATTTCAATTGGGTCGCCTGCCCAATCACTAAGCCGTGTCTTAATCACTAAGCCGTCTCTTATGGCCAGAGTGGGCTTAATCTGCCCTCCGTGCTGCCTGATACTGTAAGCAGATGATAGGTGGAAGAATCATTTCCTCTTTTCCTTCTCTTCTGTGACTTGTTTGTCCTCTGGTGATGGCCTTGGGGGCTGATATTATGCCACCCCTGGATTACCCACGATCCTCCTCTCCTCCAGGTTTGAACATGTGTGCTCTGATTTCCCACCCACGAATGTACTAAGATGAAAACAAACATGTCTTTAGCTCTCCCCCAATACTTACCTGTCTCATGATATCAGTAGATGTTTAGCTTTTGGTAATCGTTCTGAAATCCTTGACCCCAGACCCAGCGTTAGCAGTGTTTGATGGATACGGATACAGAGATTAGCTCTGAACATAGAGGAGTGAAGGACCTGATTCCAGCTGAACCTGTCTTAAACCAGAGGATAATAGAAGGGACAGGATGTCTGAGATGTTGGGAGAGCAGTCAGGGTATGTGTCTGCGTCTTCGTCTCCTCTCATGATTCTCAAAATGTCTCCTTTGATTTCAATCTGATGACTAAGCGTGAGAGCATCCAAGGGACAGCATCTAGAACAACACACAACAACAGGAAAAGTACAAAAATAGGGCTGTTTGTCGTAAATGTATTCCAAAGAGGAGTGTTTTTAGTGCGGTGGCCCCTGATGGTGCTTACATAAGGTCTGTTTGCAGTGACCCTGGGAGAGGGGACCGGGGACGACACTGCTGTCTGTGTGATGGGCCGGAAACGCACAGGATGGAGCAGCCAGAGCTGATGAGGGCAAACAAACACATCAACAAACAAACAACACACACCACCCAGAGCAGGAGCAGGGGGAAGAGCCAGCTGTTTTCTGGCCCCCTACTGCAGCTGGGATTGGTACAGGCCACCACATGCCTTGGCCCTTTCCTACTGGCATGTGGGAACAGAGTGTGAAAATTACATTACATTTACATTTAAGTCATTTAGCAGACGCTCTTATCCAGAGCGACTTACAAGTACATACATCCATACTTTTTTTTTGTACTGGCCCCCCATGGGAATCGAACCCACAACCCTGGCGTTGCAAGCGCCATGCTCTACCAACTGAGCCACACGGGGCTGTAGGGACCACATAGCAAAAGCAGGGGTCGATTGGATTGGATGGGTGTTCTAATGAATTATACTATAACGAATTATAATGCATTATTAATGGTTCAAATGTTTTTAACTGTGTCTTAGTGCATAGAGATCCGAGGTTGTTTTCGTCTCCGTCTCTCCATCCTTCTCTCTCTCCTTCTCTCCTCCTCTCTGGGTGGTGGATGTGCACCAGGCCTGTCTCTGGGGTGCCCAGCAAGCCGTGATGGTTATCTCAGGCTCGTTTGCATACTGCGGAGGTGGAAGTAGGGGGTGTGAAGCTACTGTCTCTTGCGACCAGCCAACAGAGCTCTCCCTTTTCAATGGGCTCTGCCAGGGTCTCAGGACCTCAGACTGTTCACACCATCAGGCAGTGCACACAGTCTTTGCTTATGTCACTTTACCACACTCTACCCACCCCCTCCCCACCCCCAACTCTCCCTAGCCCACCAGTATAATGAACCCCCAATCTGAGCTCTGACGATAGGGTCTCTTCTCTGTGCCTTTTAGTAACCTTGCTCTGCCCTGTTTGATTCTCTTCTTCTCTGCTCTGTCTGTATCTCTGTATCTCCCTGTGTGTCTGTTCCCTCCCCTGAGCACTAGCTGGCTGGCTGACTCACTGCCAAGCTGAGCCCTAGGATGGATCGGGGTATTTTTAGCCGTCTGGGCCACACTGACCTCTCCCTCAGCCACGCGCCTAAGTCTCCCAAAGCTCCCATCAACCGAGCTAATCTCTCCCACCACTTCTTGCTCATCTGTCACCACTGGGAGTCATTGTATACATCCCGTGAGCCGCCCCCCCACCTGGCACCCACTGGGACTCTCTGGACATTGCTCTGACCCTGACAAGGGCTCTTAAGAGTGATCGGGGACTGTCGGGGACTGTGTGAATGAATGAATGCCCTCCAGGATGCAAAGAGTGAGGGGGGGGTGTTGAGTTGGCTTCTGTCAAGGTGACCCTGTCATGTGTTTGGACAGCGCAGTATGTCGTGTTTGATATTTGAAGGCCAGTTAGGCTGCCAGTGTTGTGTGTGGGGGAGGTTGACCGTGTCACTGTATGACCGTGCTCCCATGTGTTTCTGCATGCTTCTACCCAGTTTCTGCATGCTTCTACCCAATCCTACTGCCTGAGAAGCAGAATCAGGAAGGCAACCACAACACTACTTCACCAGTGTTGTTTTGCTGTATTGCTGCTGCTGTGTCTCTCTTTGCTGGAGTCTCATAGTCTTAATGAAGGTTTGTAGCTGCACTTGATAGCTCACTTGTTTCACAGATCACAGATCCTGCTAATGAGCTCAGAGGGAATGGATTTGATCTCCTAGTCAGCAATTACTTATAGATGTTTAAGGAGCAAATAGCTCTGTCTGAGCCACAGTGTTGGAGGAAGATTAGTAAGGTGTAGTCTGGATAGGGGGTCAGCCAGGGCAGCAGGGCTAATATGATAGGGTAAACCTAGCCTTGATACGCTCCGGCTTTTGCCTCAATGGATAATATCTTTCAGAGTAGTGGAGCCACTTGGCTTGCTATATCTGAGACACTGTTTGTTTCATAATCTCTCCTAGCCAGACCGACCATGTCTGAGCACATTGAGCAGACGCCACGTTAAGGTACTATCTATAATAAATATTTGGTTTTTGGACTCCTGCCTCAGCGGTGTGGCTTATTGCAAAATAATTGTCCAGCAAGCTCACCAAATGGGGGATTTAGAAGCAAACTGGGGGGAGAGATAGTTGTGTAAAACACACCTCCAACCAGTATCCCAGCTAACCCTGACTCCATGCATACCCGCGATGTACCACTTAAACGTGGTGCTGTATGGCTCAGTTGGTAGCACATGATGCTTGCAACACAATTTCCAGGGCCAACCATACCTAAAAGGTATACATACATAACTGTCAATCGCTTTGGATTAAAGTGTCTTCTAAATGGCAGATATTATACACTGCTCAAAAAAATAAAGGGAACACTTAAACAATACAATGTAACTCCAAGTCAATCCTGCTGCTGGGTTGTTGCCCTCCTACGGCCTCCTCCACGTCTCCTGATGTACTGGCCTGTCTCCTGGTAGCGCCTCCATGCTCTGGACACTACGCTGACAGACACAGCAAACCTTTTTGCCACAGCTCGCATTGATGTGCCATCCTGGATGAACTGCACTACTTGAGCCACTTGTGTGGGTTGTAGACTCCGTCTCATGCTACCACTAGAGTGAGAGCACCGCCAGCATTCAAAAGTGACCAAAACATCAGCCAGGAAGCATAGGAACTGAGAAGTGGTCTGTGATCACCACCTGCAGAATCACTCATTTTTTGGGGGTGTCTTGCTAATTGCCTATAATTTCCACCTTCTGTCTATTCCATTTGCACAACAGCATGTGAAATTTATTGTCCATCAGTGTTGCTTCCTAAGTGGACAGTTTGATTTCACAGAAGTGTGATTGACTTGGAGTTACATTGTGTTGTTTAAGTGTTCCCTTTATTTTTTTGAGCGGTGTATAATCATATTATTATATTCAATAGGCACCCGAGAAATGATTGGTAAGATGTCCTACAGTTTGAATCCCTGTAATGGGAAGGGGACTGGAGTAAAAAGGTTTCTACTTGGCTCCCTGCTGTAGCAACACACACAAACCATGACTACTTGTTGAATTGGAGCACGGATAGATAGCTGTGTGTGTGAAGCGTACGTGCGTTCCACCGTTTGTGTTCCCGCCGCTCTGCGAGAAGCGACAGTTCTTTGATCAGAGATACAACTCGTTCTCAGGATTACAAGGTGGCAGTGAGCTCCCCATATGCCACAGATAACCCTCGCTCTACTCGCTCCTCACTACGTTCTTTTCTCCTTCTCAGACGAGTCTACTTATTAAAAGTGAAATCAACGCGTACTGTCGACATAACCACTCCTTCTTAGGGCTCGAAACGGTATGTTCTTCCTCTGTTGATGGAACATAATCACTGTAAAAAATAGCAATATATTTGTTACTTGAATCGATGGTCATAGTAGAGGGGTAATTGTGTTGTTTTTCAGCCAGAATATGATGGCAGGCAATGTCCTTGATTGCAAACCACGTTTGCCTAAACCCCCACACCCACCGTTGTCTCTTCTCCGTGACCGCTCATTGAAATATCCATCTCGTACCGACCCATTTTCCTCAAAAGAACTGATCTCAAAGCCTTTGATAGGTCAAAGTATTCTAGTGTAAATACATGTATCTCTAGGGGTGCATCTAAATAGTCTGAAGTAGCTTCCTCGCTTTGTCTCCTTCCCTTCATCTGCGTTGTTGAAGAAATGAGACGAGGAGCAGAAGCCACTGAGCAATTGAGATGCACTCTAATTATTTTACCAAGGAATGGTCATGAAACAAAGCATACGAGAAAAGTACACTATTCTGAATTATTGTCACCTGTTCTCGTCACCTTCCAAAGAGGTGACAAGAACAGCACTAAACAGTGGAGCCTATGACATCATGGCATGGATGGTCCAGTGTTAGAGAGCAGCACTTATCCCAATTGTTTTTTCAAGATGGCCGACAGTGAGGCACATTGTTTATTTATCCATCCATCTCATCTAGGAGGTCTACACAGAGAGACAGAGAGCAAGATGGATGGAGCGCCCTTCAGTCTACTCCAGTCACTAACTTATGTCTGGAAGATGAAGGGAACTGTTCTTAACTAAACTTTCTGTTAGCGGTTACGTTGGCCTCCCTCGTTACTTTAGCCTTTAGCTTAGAACTCCCACTGGTCAAGTTGAGCTGTCATAATGTATGACAGACACCTGTGAATAAAACTGACCAAGAAGTCCACGTACTGTAACATTTCCATAACTGATGTGATGTCTTTGGGGGTTTGCATGCTGCTTTCAATAGGTTATGTCGAGAAGGACTGAATGTCTCACACAGGCCAGGCTTTGTGCATACCTGTTTTCACCACCACTTTTATACTTTACACTGAAGGAACGTTTTGGGGGATTTCTTCAAGGATTGAACCAAAAGTCCCTGTATGAGAACTTGTAGAATCTGAGAGGAGAAAGAGGTTGTCCACTGCCCTTCATCCACTGATTAGCAGCAATCAAACGACCGACCTCTACTAAGCAGAACATGATGCACAATCAAGCTGCGAGTCATTGATTGCAAACTAACTGCCTTGCCGATTACTGAATTCACAAGGGCTCGCTCCACATTCAAGATCACATTTACCTAAACCCCCACACCCACCGTTGTTTTGAGAGGGTTTGAATGTGCGATGTTAGTGTGTGGGTGCGTTCGTATTAGGGCTGACCCCATTTAGTCGACTGGTCGATTGTTTGGTCCATAGGCTGTTGGTCGACCGAGATTTCTTTAGTCGAGCAGTAGCAAAAAAATACAATCATTTTATAGTACAAGACACCATCTATCCATTGTAGAGGCCGTGGGGATGGTACAGTCCATCACTAAGACATGTGCTACTGAAAATGCATATGCTTATATTACGTAAGAACACTAATAACACTAATAAAAATAACGTATTTTATAACAAATGCGCTTTCTCCCGCGTTGGATAGTGGTCGCTGTCCACGGTTCTGAAACATCAGTGCAGTGTTGAATTAGCGCGTTTTCCTAGACCATGTTGCTATGTGCAAAATAGAAAAGTTAACCAGCATATTGGTGTTGAGAACAATGCGGCGGAGTTAGGAGACGAAAAAATTTGCCTTAATTGTCTAAGAAAAATGAGGAGAGAGGTAACACCAACTTAATTAGGTCTGTAATCAATAGACTAATTGTTAAATGTACCTGGCTTTATACATCATCATATACTGTATATCTTCTGAAATAAGACAGATCCTGCTTCTTTTTGAGTGTTTGTTTAATACTGATTCCGTGAGCACCAAGCTGTCGGATGAACAGTTTCACAAATTCAGCTGTTTTTAATCTTTGCCATGATGGAATAAAGGTTTTATACTTTACTTTTCTTTTGTTAGAACAGCTTCTCTGGTATTACTTATAATTTATTCAGTGTTGTTTGCACTCTTCCAAATTGTCAGAATAATAATATTTATAATAATAATAACCCTAATTTTTCTTAATCTCCTCATTATTACTATTATTATACTAAACAAAAATATAAACGCAACATGTAAAGTGTTGGTCCCATGTTTCATGAGCTGAAATAAAAGATCCCAGAAATGTACCATACGCACACAAATCTTATTACTCAAAACTGTTGTGCACAAATTTGTTTACATCCCTGTAAATTAGCATTTCTATTTTGCAAGATAATCCATCCCCCTGACAGGTGGGGCATATCAAGAAGCTGATTAAACAGCATGATCATTACACAGGTAAAAGGCCACTCTAAAATGTGCAGTTTTGTCACACGACACAATGCCACAGATTTCTCTGACACAGTTTTGAGAGAGCGTGCAATTGACATGCTGACTGGAGAAATCTCCACCAGAGCTGTTTGCAGAGTATTGATTGTTTATTTCTCTACCATAAGCCGCCTCCAATGTCGATTTAGAGAGTTTGGCAGTACGTCCAACCGGCCTCAGAACCGCAGACCATGTGTAACCACGCCAGCCCAGGACCTCCAAATCCGGCATCTTCACCTGCGGGATTGTCTGAGACCAGCCACCCTGACAGCGGATGAAACTATGGGTTTGCACCTGTTTGGCACACAAAATATGCATGCAGCGCTTGTTCCTTAAGGTTATTTTTCTCGATCTCAAGTATTTTCCACAACTAGTCAAATTTATTCCACAATGCCTCCCGGGTAGCGCAGTGGTCTAGGGCACTGCATCGCAGCGCTAGCTGTGCCACCAGAGTCTCTGGGTTCGCGCCCAGGCTCTGTCGCAGCCGGCCGCGACCGGGAGGTCCGTGGGGCGACGCACAATTGGCCTAGCGTCGTCCGGGTTAGGGAGGGTTTGGCCGGTAGGGATATCCTTGTCTCATCGCGCTCCAGCGACTCCTGTGGCGGGCCGGGCACAGTGCGCGCTAACCAAGGGGGCCCGGTGTGCACGGTGTTTCCTCCGACACATTGGTGCGGCTGGCTTCCGGGTTGGAGACGCGCTGTGTTAAAGAAGCAGTGCGGCTTGGTTGGGTTGTGCTTCGGAGGACGCATGGCTTTCAACCTTCGTCTCTCCCGAGCCCGTACGGGAGTTGTAGCGATGAGACAAGATAGTAATTACTAGCGATTGGATACCACGAAAATTGGGGAGAAAAGGGGGGGGGGGGAAATATATTCCACACATCCGGTTTCCCCTTTACCTCCTGCACAACCAGTAAATATTCCACTGTTTCAAGTTTATTTGTCACGTCCCCTGCATCCATTTTGCTGTCACATTTGTTCAGAGTTTTTATATAACCAATTTATTGATGTGATTATGATATGCCAAAGGTAAGGCCATATTGGTTATGTGCATGCGATGCATACATGTGTCAGGTAAAGAGAGCAAGGGTTGAGGGAATAGGGAATGTTTTTCTTAAACAAATTAGGGATTTTGGTAACAACTTTTCAGTTAGAAATGCCTGTAATTTGATGGCCTCCCGAGTGGTGCAGGGGTCTAAGGCACTGCATCGCAGACCTGGGTTCAATCCCGGACTGTATCACAACCAGCAGTAATCGGGAGTCCCATAGGGCGGCGCACAATTGGCCCAACGTGGTCAGGGTTAGGGGAGAGTTTGGCCGGGGGGGCTTTACCTGGCTCGCTCTAGCAACTCCTTGTGGCCGGCTGGGCGCCTGCAGGCTGACCTTGGTCGTCAGTTGAACGGTGTTTCCTCTGACACATTGGTGCGGCTGGATTCCGGGTTTAAGCGGGTGGGTGTTAACCTGTCTAGGCTGAGGGTGCCGCTAGCGGCACTCCCCCCCCCCCCACCCCCACTGAAAAGGCAGAGCCGCGAAATTCAAAAAAAATTTTTTTTTTAAATATTTAACTTTCACACATTAAAGTCCAATACAGCTAATGAAAGACACAGATCTTGTGAATCCAGCCAACATGTCCGATTTTTAAAATGTTTTACAGGGAAGACACAATATGTAAAGATGTAAATCTATTACCTAAAAACACATTAGCATAATCCACCATCTTTTATTTGTCCACCAACACCAGTAGCTATCACCAATTCGGCTAAACTAAGATATTTATAGCCCCTAACCAAGAAAAAAACTCATCAGATGACAGTCTGATAACATATTTATGGTATGGGATAGGTTTTGTTAGAAAAATGTGCATATTTCAGGTAGATGGCATAGGTTACAATTGCACCCACCGTCACAAATGGACTAGAATAACTACATAGAGCAACGTGTTTACCTACTTACTAATCATCAAACATTTCGTAAAAATACACAGCATACACTAATCGAAAGACACAGATCCTGTGAATACAGACAATATTTCAGATTTTCTAAGTGTCTTACAGCGAAAACACAATAAATCGTTATATTAGCATAGCACATAGCACATAGCAGCCCAGCATTGATTCTAGCCAAAGTGAGCGATAACGTCAACATCGCCAAAATATATTATTTTTTTCACTAACCTTCTCAGAATTCTTCAGATGACACCCCTGTAACATCACATTACAACATACATATACAGTTTGTTCGAAAATGTGCATATTTAGCCACCAAAATCATGGTTAGACAATGTGAAATGTAGCCCAGCTGGTGAGAAAATGTCCGTGCGCCATATTAGACAGTGATCTACTCTTATACATAAATACTCATAAACGTGACTAAAAAATATAGGGTGGACATCGATTGATAGACAATTTAATTCTTAATACAATCGCGGAATTACATTTTTTAAATTATCCTTACTTTTCAATACAGTTTGCGCCAAGCGAAGCTACGTCAAAAAACATGGCGTCCTAAGCCACTAACATTTTTCGACAGAAACACGATTTATCATAATAAAAATGTCCTACTTTGAGCTGTTCTTCCATCAGTATCTTGGGCAAAGGATCCTTTCTTGGGTCTAATCGTCTTTTGGTGGAAAGCTGTCCTCTTGCCATGTGGAAATGCCAACTGCGTTCAGCATGAACTGGAAGCGTGCCCAGCGATTCACAGCGTTTCAGAAATAAATGTCCCAAAATCGCACTAAACGGATATAAATTGCTATAAAACACTTTAAATTAACTACCTTATGATGTTTTTAACTCCTATAACGAGTCTTAACATGACCGGAGAAAGATTACTCCCAACACTAATGCTTGGAACAGGTGCGGGTCGGTGTCCTCCACGCGCATAACGCAGCTCCAAAAGACTTACTAGCTACAGGGTTTTTTAATTTATAGTGCCTGTGAACGCGCAATCGACCCCATTCAAATCGTCATCACGTAAAGGCATCCAGGGGAAGACGTAAGCAGTGTCCGTATACTCATAGCAATAACTGTGGCCTTTTAACTGACTCCAGATCAGGGGCCAACATTTCTGAAATCTGACTCCATGTCAGGGAAATTGCTGTAGAATGGGTTCTGTTCCACTTAGAGACAAAATTTCAACTCCTATAGAAACTATAGACTGTTTTCTATCCAATAATAATAATAATATGCATATTGTACGATCAAGAATTTTGTGGGAAGCCGTTTCAAAAATGACACGATTAGCATAAATAGTGACAACAGCGCCCCCAGCCTCAACAGGTTAACCTCTCTGGGATCGCGGGACGCTTGCGTCCCAACAGCCTGTTAAAATGTAGAGCGCCAGATTTAAAAAAAAATCTATAAAATCAAACTTTATTAAATTACACATTTAAGATACCAAATGAAAGCTACACTCGTTGTGAATCCAGCCAACATGTCAGATTTCAAAAAGGCTTTTCGGCGAAAGCATAAGATGCTATTATCTGATGATAGTACAAAGGCTACACTCTCTTTGTTGACAATTTCAACCATGCCGGCGGTACTCAAAACGCAGAAATAAAATATAAAACATGCATTACCTTTGACGAGATTCTTTTGTTGGCACTCCAATGTGTCCCATAAACATCACAAATGGTCCTTTAGTTCGATTAATTTCGTCCATATATATCCAAATTGTCAATTTATTTGTCGCCGTTGTACCAGGAACGCCGTTGTACCACTTGCTGTCATTTAACACAGCGCAGCAAGTCTGAGCACAATCAGATCAATTGCGGTCGGACTCCAGTCATTTGTGTGTCTTAATAATTTCACCAAACAGTCTAGAGCATCAGACAAGCTCAGTGCATATAGTTGATTTGTTTAAAACACATATGACACATCTATATATGGAAAAATACATGTTTTAACATTTCGACCGGTTAACAGACCATTCTCGCTCGACGAAGATTATTTTAGTTCGTATTGTCTGAGTGTGTGTATTGGTTTATGTTCCTGTCTGGCCTCATGCATGCTGAGCAGTGTTCCTGGCACGGTGTCTGGGACAGTAACACCCACACACAAACACAGCCATGTTCTTGATTAACTGTCCTACTGGTCGTTACCTGGGCTGGCAGTGGTCGTTACCTCGGCTCGGGTGGGGGAAGGGTGTTGATATAGAGTGTCCTGTTAATGTGGTATAAAGACATCTGTGCACCGTTGTAAAGGATTCCACTGGTATGTCATAGCTTTACACACCGAATGTCACTCACATAATCCACTGTTGAATATGCGCAGTGTGTTTGCTTGCTGGGGGCTTGCTTTACATCCTGTGATAGGAATTGCACAGCGGCTCCATGTAGACTCTTTAAAGCCCTTTTTGTAAACTCAAATCAAAACATTCCTGTGAGGACGACTAAAAGTGTAGATCTCTTTCGCTTCTCATCACTCTCTAATTCAATTCAGTTTAAGGGCTTTGTTGACATGGGAAACATATGTTAACGTTGCCAAAGCAAGTGAAGTAGATTAACAAAAGTGAGGGGTAGAACGGCAGATCTTTACCTTTGCAGCGCAGGGATTCGATCTAGCAACCTTTCGGCTACTTGGCTACCTCCCGTCTCCGAATGTCATATTATGTGCAAAAAGTACAAAAGGGAAGATAAAATAAAATAAATATGGGTTGTATTTTACAATGGTGTTTGTTCTTCACTGGTTGCCCTTTTCTTGTGGCAACAGGTCACAAATATTGCTGCTGGGATTGCACACTGGGGTATTTCACCCAATAGATTTGGAGAGTTTATCAAGATTGGCCTTGTTTTCAAATTGTTTGTGGGTCTGCGTAATCTGAGGGAAATACGTGTCTCTAATATGGTTAGGAAGTGCAGCTCAGTTTCCACCTAATTTTGTGGGCAATATGCACATAGCCTGTCTTCTCTTGAGAGCCAGGTCTGCCTACGGCAGCCTTTGTCAATAGCACTGCTCACTGACTCTGTACATAGTCAAAGCTTTCCTTAAGTTTGGGTCAGTCACGGTGGTCAGGTATTCTGCCACTGTGTACTCTCTGTTTATGGCCAAATAGCATTCTAGTTTGCTCAGTTTTTTTGTTAATTATTTCCAATGTGTCAAGTAATTATCTTTTTGTTTTCTCATTATTTGGTTGCGTCTAATTGTGTTGTTGTCCTGGGGCTCTGTGGGGTATGTTTGTGTTTGTGAACAGAGCCCCAGGACCAGCTTGCTTAGGGGACTCTTCTCCAGGTATATCTTTCTCTAGGTGATGGCTTTGTTATGGAAGGTTTGGGAATCGCTTCCTTTTAGTTGGTTGTAGAATTTAACGGCTTTTTTTCGGGATTTTGATAATTAGTGGGTATCGGCCTAATTCTGCTCTGCATTTATTATTTGGGGTTTTAAGTTGTAAACAGAGGATTTTTGCATAATTCTTTATGCAGTCTCAATTTGGTGTTTGTCCCATTTTGCAAATTCTTGGTTGGTGAGCAAACCTCACAACCATAAAGGGCAATGGGTTCTATAACTGATTCAAGTATTTTTAGCCAGATCCTAATTTGGTATGTCGAATTTTACGTTCCTTTTGATGGCATAGAAGGCCCTTCTTGCCTTGTCTCTCAGATCGTTCACAGCATTGTGGAAGTTACCGCTGGCGCTGATGTTTAGGCTGAGGTATGTATAGTTTTTTGTGTGCTCTAGGGCAAAGGTGTCAAGATGGAATTTGTATTCGTGGTCCTGGCAACTGGATCTTTTTTGTGAACACTATTATTTTTGTCTTACTGATATTTATTGTCAGGGCCCAGGTCTGACTCTCTCTCAGTCTCTCTTCTCTCTCCTCTCTGTCACACACACACACACACACACACACACACACACACACACACACACACACACACACACACACACACACACACACACACAGTAGACTTAATCCTACTTGTAAACGTAGTCTGTGTGCCATGTGCTTCACACCTATAGCTCTGGTTTCGTTCTGTCTTTGATCTGTTGATTTTGAACATCCATTGGATGACTCGACATGAGTAAATAAATGAGAGAGTTCAACATTGGCCTTGTCTTTTCTTTGATCTGAAGCTAACTGTAATGGTGAATGTATTGGTAACATTTACAGTGGATGGTTCCCTATCCGTTTACCTACTTGTATTGTACCAGTATGGCATGGTCATGGCATTGTGACAGTAGGTGGTTGGGCACAGCTGGATAGGCGGCTGCTTTGATGCTGCTCCTCTCCTGAACGGTAAAGCGATAGAGAGAGAGGGGGAGAGGGAGGGAGGGGAAGCAGAAGAGAGAAAGAGGGAGTAGCAGAAGAGGGAAGAAGAGAGAAAGAGAAAAGGAGGGAAAGAGCACAGAGAGAGGGATCTGAGATGCATATTTAATGCAGTAATGAGCTGCGTTATGTCATTTCTGGAAATTAGGCCTCGGTGTCAGAAGGGATTGTACAGGAGACGTCAGATGGGGAGGGGGGAAGAGGAGTGGCAGCTGGTTGGATGCACCCACACACACACACACACTCACAAACACACAACACACACCTGTGTATACAGTATACATGTACATACATAGTACAAATATAAGCACATGTGCACCCACCCAGAGTGATGGTGATTGGCTGTAGTTCAGTGGTCCCCATGCTTGATGGGTTATGTGGATCAGGCTGGGTGTCAGGGGGTGAGGCTGGGTGTCAGGGGGTGAGGCTGGGTGTCAGGGGGTGAGGCTGGGTGTCAGGAGGTGAGGCTGGGTGTCACGGGGTGAGGCTGGGTGTCAGGGGGTGAGGCTGGGTGTCAGGGGGTGAGGCTGGGTGTCAGGGGGTGAGGCTGGGTGTCAGGAGGTGAGGCTGGGTGTCAGGGGGTGAGGCTGGGTGTCAGGGGGTGAGGCTGGGTGTCAGGGGGTGAGGCTGGGTGTCAGGAGGTGAGGCTGGGTGTCAGGGGGTGAGGCTGGGTGTCAGGGGGTGAGGCTGGGTGTCAGGGGGTGAGGCTGGGTGTCAGGGGGTGAGGCTGGGTGTCAGGAGGTGAGGCGGGGTGTCAGGAGGTGAGGCGGGGTGTCAGGGGGTGAGGCGGGGTGTCAGGGGGTGAGGCTGGGTGTCAGGAGGTGAGGCTGGGTGTCAGGGGGTGAGGCTGGGTGTCAGGAGGTGAGGCTGGGTGTCAGCTGTTGACGGTGCTGCAATTCTTTTAAAGGTCTCTCTCTCTCTCTCAAATTTAGGGGCTTTATTGGCATGAGAAACATATGTTTACATTGCCAATGCAAGTGAAATAGATAATAAACAAAAGTGAAATAAACAATAAAAAATTAACAGCAAACATCACACTCACAAAAGTTCCAAAAGAATAATGACATTTCAAATGTCATATTATGTCTATATACAGTGTTGTAATGATGTGCAAATAGTTAAAGGGAAAATAAATAAACATAAATATAGGTTGTATTTACAATGTTGTGTGTTATTCACTGGTTGCCCTTTTCTTGTGGCAACAGGTCACAAATATTGCTGCTGTGATTGCACACTGTGGTATTTCACCCAATAGATATGGGGGTTTATCAAAATTAGATTTCTTTTCAAATTCTTTGTGGGTCTGTGTAATCTGAGGGAAATATGTATCTCTATTATGGTCATACATTTGGCAGGAGGTTAGGAAGTGCAGCTCAGTTTCCACCTCATATTGTGGGCAGTGTGCACAGTGTGCTCTCTCTCTCTCTCTCTTCCTCTCTCTCGATGAGGTCTCCTACTCAGCTGAAGGAGAGGGGACTACATGAGTGAGTCATACAGGACCATCATGATAGAACTAATTTGTTAACACAGTGTTCTCCCACTGTTAGTGCTGGGCTGGAACAAAAGCATGCACGCCCAGTAGCTATCCAGCACTGAGTCTGTGTGTCTTTGTCACCCCTATCCCCTATTTCCTGTTTGTTCTCTACTCAGCATTTTCATTTGTTCTACGGTACTCATTCACACTCAGTTTCTTATGTTCACTTTCTCTAGCTCTCTGCTCTCTCCTGTCTTCCTTCTGTCTCTCCTTTCTCCTCTCCCTTCCATTCTCTCCTTTTGTTCTGGCTCTGTGACAGACCTTCCATGCTACAGTCTACCATGATCTTTTCAAGGCAACCAGCTTGTGTGTGTCCAGAGTGTGTGTGTGTGTGTGTGTGTGTGTGTTACAGGAATGTGTTTGTCAGACAGAGAGAAGGTGTGCGTGTGCACAGCATCCCCATTTGTAGAATAAAATACCTGGAGGTGTGTGTGTGTGTGTGTGTGTGTGTGTGTGTGTGTGTGTGTGTGTGTGTGTGTGTGTGTGTGTGTGTGTGTGTACGTGCATGCGTATGTTCTCGGCTGTGTAATGTACATTTGTGTGGATGTGTGTGATTTCCCAGAATGACAAGCCTTTCTGAGGCCAGGAGCTCAAGTTTCGAGAGCTGACTCCACTTCAATGACATTCTCTGAACAGGAAAGGTGTGTTTGCGTTAGTGAGCAGGGGTGTGTGCGTGCCTGTGTGTATGTGTATCGGAGTGAGGCATACCGTATGCTCTCTGCTCTCCCCTACAGCCATTCCTGTATAAACCCTTTGTTTCTACCTATCTAAAGGCTGTCACAGTCAGCCATGCTCTGTGTATGTAGCCGTGTCACATGTGACTTGGCTCCATCATTATCAGTCGCATTGACCCCGACATACATTTGGAGCTCTACGTGTATATATTATTGAAGCAAATTGGTTCCCTATTTAAAAAGAAGATGGAGGACAAGCTATGAATGAAAATACAGAAGTTTTGGTGCAGGTACAGCCAACTAGCGCAAAAATAATATTGGTAAATTTATCTTTGTCGATTCCCCCCCCCCCCCCCCCCCCCCACCCTACAACTACAAGTTTGTTGTTAGTTTTCAGCATGGCTGAAAGTGACAATGTAGAAGACATGTGTCTGTTATTTGGCATAACTGGTAGATGGCTTGCACCTCTTTTAAACAGTTTGACAAGACAATGTGCTAGCTAGCTGGTTAATTAACCCCTTGACATGTGCGAACACACGGGTGTGATCATTCTACAGTGGTCCCTGCAGCGTACGCTCAAACCGGTTTGATTAGAACACTTATTTAGAACGTCCCGTTATGATTGACGACACAATCAGCGTTTGCACAAACACAGTCTTTACAATGTTATGTCCTCAATGTTATTTGTTGGATGCAATGTTCAGACATTCACAGAAGTAGTGACAGCATAACACACTTCTCATCCAAACCAGGAGAATGTAGGCTACATTAGTCGTAGCGCTAACTGAGAGAAGAGTGACCTAAAACATGCGGTCATATTTAGCTAACTCTCGGCTGACAGGAACCATCATTTGAGTTAGCTAATAGCAATTGCTGTTTACAATTCATCACATCATGGGTAAGCTCACCAGGGATATAAATAATTAAGTAAAACACTTTCTAAAAATCGAAAGTAACCCGATGATGGGTATTTTGTGCACGCCGTCATGTTTGTTTTTTGCATCAACCAAAGATTACAAGATGTTACAAGATGTGTTGGATCTGTTTGCATTTTGCATGTTGAAGGGGGTGTGTCGTCTACCATCCTTCACTTCCATCATTCACTTCCGCAAGTTTACTTGAAAGAGGAGTTGAACCATCCCTTTCACCTCGTTTTGTTATAACATCTTAGGTCGAACAGACATTTATGTGACAACCAGAATGCATTGTATGATGTCAACAAACATGGCGCCACACATAGCTGGCAAGTAGCTTAGCATTAGCTCATCATAATCAGTACAACCTTCAAACATCCTATGTGTCCAGTACAATCTATGCTTCAAGAATCAGAATGCATTATTTGTCATCAAGACTTGAAAACGTGAAGAAAACAGTAAATACATTATGCTTCATACATACATCCGGTGTGTTACAGTACACTCTTAGAAAAAAGGGTTTTAAAAGTGTTCTTAGTCTGTCCTCATCGGAGAACCATTTTTGGGTCCATGTAGAACCCTTTGGGGTTCCATTTTTTTTCAAATTCTTTGTGGGTCTGTGTAATCTGAGGGAAATATGGATCTCTATTATGGTCATACGTTTGGCAGGAGGTTTGGAAGTGCAGCTCAGTTTCCACCTCATATTGTGGGCAGTGTGCATCCGGTGTGTTACAGTACACTCTTAGAAAAAAGGGTTTTAAAAGTGTTCTTAGTCTGTCCTCATCGGAGAACCATTTTTGGGTCCATGTAGAACCCTTTGGGGTTCCATTTAGAACCCTCTGGAACCTTTTAACTGGAACCAAAAAGGGTTGTTCAAAGTGTTCTGCTATGGGGACAGCCGAAGCACCCTTTTAGGTTCTAGATAGCACCTTTTTTTGAAGAGTGTAGAAACGATAACACGATATACAGAAACTATAATGATAACCTAATAAGGCACATACTTTGATACGAACACACACATGTCCAAAGTTATTATAAGTAAGGAAAACAACAATGAAGGCAATGCGGGCATCAGCCTGAAAATGTGCCAGGGGAAAAAGTTTATGTTCTGTTCTGACTGGAGATGCACAAATGTCTGCGTACTTGATCTGGGGAAACACTAGGGAAGTGCTTGAGCTTTTGTCGAAGAGTGAAGTTTGTCCTTCTCAGTAATGCCTCAAATGTAAATTGTCCACAACAGTGAAATGGGCTACTTCTATGTGAATTAATGATGAGGCGGAACACACCTCAATTTGAAAATAAAAAAATGAAATCGAACTTGTTAGGAAATAATTTGAAATTGACAAGTTGAAACATAGCCTATAGATAATTCTCTGTAGTGCTGTCCCCGACTAAAAAAAATCTTGGTTGCCCGAAAGTCGTCTGTTCTTTCAACCAATCGATTGGTCGAAATGTTTTACTGTGTAATTTTCCATATGTAGACACACCCTATGTGTTTTAATAACGTCAAGTATATGCATTGAGCTTCTCTGATGCTTTAAGCTTACTGTTTGATGAAACAAGACACAAATGCCGCAAGAGGGAGCCAGAGATCTATTTAACCAGAAGAACATGTAAAAAAACCTGACCTAACCATTCTCCTCCCTCTCCTGCTGGCTTTCACCGATTCTGCCATTACTCTCCTGAAGTTGCTGGTAATAGGCTACATGAGGAGTCGGTAACCTTTCTCATGTTGAATTCCAATTTATCTTACCATATCTACCGATCTGCAAGACAGACGGTTTTCATATGCACATTTTCGTGGAACAGTTTAATTTAATTTATAATAACTTCTTCATATCTCAAAATCATTGTCATGTAGTTGATCAAAACTCTATCCAAATCTAAATTAAAATGATACAAACCTAAAAAGTAACTTATTTTGCCAACTATGTAAAAATAGCCTACATAAAGCCAACAAATAGAAACATTACAGCCTGCAGGTAAAAAATATCCTGATAAGAATAAATATCCTATAAATCATATTGGCTACACATTTGTCTGCAACAAACTTGCAACATTGTATAAAATATTTTGTTCCTCAGAGTTTCCCTGGACAGTGAACTCGGAACAGACACCTGTAGGCTATTTGCGCAAGGGATAAGAAGCAGTGCTTGACTTGGGCAGTAGCTCACCAGAGCTTAGTACCAGCACCTCAAATGTTCTACTGCTTGAGCCTACTGCCTGTTCCTCTTATAGAATATTAGCTCAAAAGTATGGAGCGTCTGCACCTAAATATAAACAGTACCAGCACCCAAAACGAGTACCAGAATCTATTTCAACCCAAGTCAAGCACTGATAAGAAGTAATCAGGTAGGCCTATTTTATGACGTTTCCACTGGATTTTCCCTTTCACGCTGAGTGGTTATCGAAAAGGAGAGAGCTATAATTTTTTTTCTCCAATACATCGAAGAGCTATTGTAATTCTCAATGCATGAAAAAACAGACTTTGTTTGCTTGCTGTTTGAGGTGAAGAAAACCTTTCTTTGAGAAGCTCCACAGCGCATTAGTGGTGGTCAGATATCAGAAATACTATCAGATCCCCAAATGGGTACATTTATATGCCTACATTTGCATGCAGGCCAGGTAGCCTATAGGCCTACTTCTATGCGTGCGTGTCCTTACTCAACATTGACAGGAGCACTCCAAACAAAAGACAATGCCTAAACTGACAAAACTCGTAAATGGAAATATGATAATCACAAGTGTATTTTTGTTATTTGTTATTTTATTTGGATCCCCATTAGCTGTTGCAAAAGTAGCAACTTCTCTTCCTGGGGTCCACACAAAGCATGAAACATGACATAATACAGAACATTAATACACAAGAACAGCTCAAGAACAGAACCACTGAACTATCTGAACTATACTGAACTATAGAACTATCAATAAAAATATATTTAAAAAAAGCTCACGTAGCTACAGTTGAAGTCGGAAGTTTACATACACCTTAGCCAAATACATTTGAACTCAGTTTTTCACAATTCCTGACATTTAATCCTAGTAAATGCTTGCTTGCAATGCTTTTCTTTCATAATTAGTTTTTTTTATACATGAATACGATGGCTCACTGTTCGTTGTTGACATTTCCTGCCTACGTTTGCCCACTTTTCCAATGGAGTAATCATTAAAATAACTGGCAACATCAAATGGTTTTGAGAACCATCTGATTCGATGAAAGATGGAGTTGAATTTGTCTTTCTGCCCATCATTTCATTTAAAGTTTTTTTCCATCAATTTTTAAATGATTAATCTTGGCTTCATAATACAGTTTCTTATTATTTTTGTTGAGTTTAGTCACATAATTTCTAAATGTTCTGTAAGTCAGCCAGTCAGATGTGCAGCCAGACTTATTAGCCAATCCTTTTGACCCATCTCTTTCAACCATACAGTTTATCAATTCCTCATCAATCCATGGAGCCTTAACAGTTCTAAAAGTCAGTTTCTTAACAGGTGCATGTTTAGCAGCATACCACCCTGCATACCACTGCTGGCTTTCTTCTGAAGCTAAGCAGGGTTGGTCCTGGTCAGTCCCTGGATGGGAGACCAGATGCTGCTGGAAGTGGTGTTGGAGGGCCAGTAGGAGGCACTCTTTCCTCTGGTCTAAAAAATATCCCAATGCCCCAGGGCAGTGATTGGGGGCACTGCCCTGTGTAGGGTGCCGTCTTTCGGATGGGACGTTAAACGGGTGTCCTGACTCTCTGAGGTCATTAAAGATCCCATGCCACTTATCGTAAGAGTAGGGGTGTTAACCCCGGTGTCCTGGCTAAATTCCCAATCTGGCCCTCAAACCATCATGGTCACCTAATAATCCCCAGTTTACAATTGGCTCATTCATCCCCCTCCTCTCCCCTGTAACTATTCCCCAGGTCGTTGCTGCAAATGAGAACGTGTTCTCAGTCAACTTACCTGGTAAAATAAAATAAATAAAAAATAAAATATCAATAATTGGAAGAAACAATTTCATAAATTCATCAAGTGCAGCGTCTGGATGCTCCTCATTAATCACATCAGACCAACAAATATTTTTAACATCATCCACAGCTAAATATTTTGTATGATCTCTTTTACACTAGTTTAGACTCAGCTTTTGGAACTTTGGCTTTCCTGGATATAGTCACTATATTGTGATCACTGCATCTAATGGGTACGGATACAGCTTTAGAACAAACTTCTAGAGTATTAGTAACAATGTGATCGATACATGTGGATGATCTTGTTCCTGTTGTGTTTGTAAACACCCTGGTAGGTTGATTAATAACCTGAATCAGGTATTGGTTACAGTGAGAAGCTTCCTCTTGAGTATACAGCTTGATGAAAACCAGTCAATTATCAGGTCCCCAAGAAAGTAGACCTCTCTGTTTACATCACATACACTATCAAGCATTTCACATATATTATTTAGATACTGACTGTTAGCACTTGGTGGCCTGTAGCAACACCCCAAAAGAAAAGGCTTTTGATGTGCCAAGTGAACCTGCAACCACAACACTTCAATAACACTTGACATAAGATTTTCTCTAAGCATTAAAGGGATATATATAGCTCTGAATATATACAGCAACACCTCCACCATAAGTATTTCTGTTATATCCTTGAATTGCTACTGCTGTATCATCAAATGAATTATCTAGTTGAGTCTTAGAAATGGCTAATATAGAAATGTTATCGGATGTCAGCAATTTATTAATTTCATGAACCTTATTTCTAAGGCTACATATATTAATATGGGATATTTTCAGCCCTTTCCTGGGCAGCTTATCAGGATAGTCCTCGTTGAGGAAAATATACGTTCCTCTCAAGTTCTTGGCTCTTTCCAGAACAGCTACCTTGTCCTTGAACCTCAGGAACTAGACCACTATCGGCCTGGGCCTGTCACCTGGGCCGGTGGTGGGTTTTCCATTCCTGTGGGTGCGCTCCACCTCAATCTTTCTGTGGTCCATCTTCAATTTCTCAGAGATCATTTCCCTCACTTTGTCCTCAGACTCCGTCCAGGTCTCATGTGGAGATTCTGTAATTCCGTCCACAGCCATATTGTTCCGCCTTAGTGAACACATTGCTTGCAAAGCGTAATTCTAATAATGAGAATGGCAAGACTGGAATAATAATATTGAATGCATTAACAGAAATGACCGTAACCAAAGTAACAAACATTGTAGATTAGAAATTTTAGGAATTAACGGTTAATGTACTACTGGTGATATATGTAATGGGGAATTTATATACGCTAACAATCAAATGCAAACAATTCACACAATGAAGTTAAGAAACAATTAATGTGCACAAATTGGCAGGAGAGAGCGCATTCTGGAGAGAGAAGTGCATTGTGCATCAGGGCACATGGTCAATCCGTCACCTGCATTGGCCATGCAGCATTATGGTGATACGGCCTCAGCAGAAATAAGGGCATTCATACTTCTTGTGCTGAGCTGTTTTGAAGGAAGTTGTCAAGGAAGTGAGTTTATGTGTATACAGGATGTACCGCCCCCACCTACCACAAACCAATCATTTCAATGGGAGGCGGGATGGCGATGCGGTATGGAGCTCGATTTGGCCTCTGCATACTTCTGGAGGCTGCGCAATTGCGTCTCACCCTCCATATGGCGCCTCCGACCACGTTTTGGGATCAAGCATAAATTGTCTTTTAGTCTAGGCCTCTGCAATGGATTAGTTCACTGAGATTGGTACAAATATATATGATACATATTTGTTACTGCTCGACGAAAACAATCTTGGTCGACCAACAGCCTATCGACCAACAATCGACCAGCCAACTAATTGAGGTCAGCCCTATTTAGCAGGCAGCTTGCCTTGGTATTAGGGCAGCGTTGGTTAACTGTCCTGTTGCGTAACAATCACATTTTGGAACAGCGAGTGCATTCTGACATCACGCGCATAAACAAAACGAGCGGAAAAAATATTTGGAAATCACACTTGAAAAGGTTAATGTGTTTTAAAATGGATTTGTGGGTGTGCTTGCAAGCTAGACATATAGTTAGCTAGCTTGTCTGTTGACTGTTAGCCAGCAAATGACTCGTTTTGAGGCTTTAAATCTGAGGCTTTAAAAGTGTACTTACACCAAGATTTCAACTTTCAAATGAATTGGGTTGCCTAGAAAACATGTTATAGTGAATTCTGTTTTAATCCAAAAACAGACCGTGTCAATATATTTGACGACATTGCATTTTTATACTAATGAGCTATTGAGAGAAGCGACTGGAAATGATATGTCACATTCTATTGATGAGGTCACATTCTTTCTGTGGGCCATGTAACAAGTCAGACAGATGATTCCAGCACCTTGCAGCCTGTTGGGATGACTGGGAGGCTCCGCTTCCCAAATCCTAGACGGGGACAGGAGCGTGAGACGGGGATTAGGGAGGCTAGAGGCCTACTCCGTTCTGCATCGGCGTAGTAACAGACACATAACACACACATCTGTCCCTCTGGAGCCTAACAGCTGGTGCCAAGGTCTGGCTGAACTTGGCCCACAATCTCTCTCCTCTTCCCACTGTACCATCTCTTTATCTGTCATTCTATCCATCTATCTGTCTATCCAATCTGTCCTTGAGGGCTACAATTGAGCAGTAGATTTAAATACTGCCCACACACGAATGTTTGGATATGAACACAGACACACGAGCGTTTGCATGAGACGCACACACAGACATACACACACAGTGCCGCCTCTTACTATTAGAGTCATTAACTGGACATTGATTGTATTAGAGTCTGAGCCCAGGAGACTAATTTAACTAAGTGCAATAGGCTTGTGCTGCTGTGTGCTTCTACATCTGCATTGCTTGCTCTTTGGGGTTTTAGGCTGGGTTTCTGAATAAGCACTTTGTGACATCTGCTGATGTAAAAGGGGTTTTATAACTAAAGAATTACATTGAATTGATTGATTGTGCATTGTTATGTGTTCTAGTACACAGATGGCATATATGCAGGGAGGTGTGCCCCTTTCTGTTCAATTAGGTAATTTCAGGAAACATTTTCAGCAAGGAAAAAACATGGTCACACTTTAGAATAGGGAACACATGTTGATATTGACAGATGAGGCTGCACTGCCTGAATGACTGTATATTTATGTATATGTATCTTGTTGATGTATGCATGTATGTATGTACACTATATATAAAAAAGTATGTCAACACCCCTTAAAATTAGTGGATATAACATTGACCCCACAGCCATGCAATCTCCATAGACAAACATTGGCAGTAGAATGGCCTTACTGAAGGGCTCAGTGACTTTCAACGTGGCACCGTCATAGGATGCCACCTTTCCAACAAGTCAGTTCGTCAAATGTCTGCTCTGCTAGAGCTTCCCCGGACAACTGCAAGTGCTGTTATTGTGAAGTGGAAACGTCTAGGAGCAACAACGGCTCAGCTGCAAAGTGGAAGGCCACACAAGCTCACAGAACGGGAACACCGATTGCTGAAGCGTGTAGCCTGTAAAAATCGTCTGTCCTCGGTTGCAACACTCACTACTGAGTTTCAAACTGCCTCTGGATGCAACGTTAGCATAAGAACTGTTAGTCGGGAGCGGCATGAAATGGGTTTCCATGGCCGAGCATCCGCACACAAGCCTAAGATCACCATGCACAATGCCATGCGTCGACTGGAGTGGTGTAAAGCTTCCCACATTGGACTCTGGAGCAGTGTAAACGCGTTCTCTAGAGTGAATAATCACGCTTCACCATCTGGCTGTCTGACGGACAAATCTTTGTTTGGAGGATGCCAGGAGAACACTACCTGCCCCAATGCACAGTGCCAACTGTAAAGTTTGGTGGATGAGGAATAATGATCTGTTTTTTTTTTTCATGGTTCGGGCAAGGCCCCTTAGTTCCAGTGAAGGAAAATCTTGCACGAAGCGAAGTCCATACAGAAATGGTTTGACGAGATCGGTGTGGAAGAACTTGACTGGCCTACACCGAGCCCTGACCTCAACCCCATCAAACACCTTTGGGATGAATTTGAACGCTGACTGCGAGCCAGGCCTAAACGCCCGACCTCACTAATGCTCTTGTGGCTGGCTGGATGCAAGTCCCTGCAGCAATGTTCCAAAATCAAGTGCAAAGCATTCCCAGGAGAGTGGAGGCTGTTATAGCAGCAAAGAGGGGACCAACTCCATTTTGGAATGAGATTTTGGAAGAGATGTTGCACGAGCAGGTGTCCACATGCTTTTGGTCATGTAGTGTGTCTACCCCCAAGCCATAAGACTGCTACATAGTTAACCAAACAGCTACCCGGACTATCTGTATTGACTCTTTTGGCACTAACTCATTTTCACACTATGCACACACACTGGACCCACACATTCACACTGACACTCCAACACATACACACACATACACACACTCACACCTTCACTCACACATAACACGTCCACACTGGCACACACACACACACACACACACTTCCACACTCATCACATACGCTGCTGCTACTGTCTATTATCTACCTGTTGCCTAGTTACTTTACCCCTACCTACATGTAAATACAGTATCTACCTCAATTACCTCGTACCCCTTCACATCGACTCGGTACTGGTACCCCATGTATATAGCCAAGTTATCATTGCTCATTGTGTATTTATTCCTTGAGTTACTACTTTTTTTTTCTTCTTCTATTATTAGTAGTAGGAGTGTTTTCTAAAGTTTATTCTGTTCTGCATTGTTGGGAAGGGCCCGTAAGTAAGCATTTCGCTGTTAGTCCACACCTGTTGTTTTTTACGAACGATTGACAAATAAAATGCGATTGATTTGATGTCAGTGTTGTCATGATACCAGAATTTTGACTTCGATACCCACGAAACTCGATATCGAAACGATATTCAATACTAAAACAACACTCGATACTGAAACGATATTCAATACTAAAACAACACTCGATACTGAAACGATACCACTGCGTATTAGCTAAAGTTACAGAATAACCACTGGGCTTTATTTTTTTAAACATTGAACAATATGTTGCTAGCTGGTAGAACAACTAAAATATCAACAAGATCCTCTTCTATATTCCATTTCTTTCAAAAATAAAACAGAATATTAAGTAACAGAAGAATATCTAACATTTTCCTTATGCATAACCATATCTGAGACTCACCTAAACCGTTTTACATATCAGTGTAAAATTGTTGTTAATGTTGTTTTGCAACTAAACCTCCCTTACACTGCTTTTGTAACACCTTTTGCCTAGTCGTTTCGGTTGGTTGGCCCTCATCTGCTCTGTAAGCAAAGTATTCTGGAGCCTGTTTTGTCAGCAAGCTGCGGGCGTGGAGGAAGAAGCCATGCTGTCTGCATTTTCTCTCTCCTCTCACTTGCTTCTAAAAAGTGGCTCCCGCTGTGTCAGTCGCATGCAGTAGCTTACTACTGAGCTAGCCAGGCTGAGAAGATTCAGACAAATGACTAGACAGACTCGATCCTCATTATCCGTATATGACGCGAAAGACATTTGACAGAAGTACAGAAAGTAACAAACATTGTATTACCAAACCGTTTTTCATGTTCTAGTATCGTAAAAGTACAGAACTTTCAGTATACCGTGCAACACGTATGCATGTATATAACATACATGATGTATAGGGATGTGCCTCCCAGTCCCATTGCCCAATGGTGGTTTGTGATTTTTTTTGTATTTAATTTCTCCCCAATTCTGATCTTGTCTCATCGCTGCAACTCCGCAACGGGCTCAGGAGAGGCAAAGGTCGAGTCATGCGTCCTCCGAAACATGACCCACCAAGCCACGCTTCTTAACACCCGCTCGCTTAACCCAGAAACCAGCTGCACCAATGTGTCGGAGGAAACATCGTTCAACTGATGACTGAAGTCAGCCTGCAGGCGCCCGGCCTGCCACAAGGAATCGCTAGAATGCGACGAGCCAAGTAACGCCCCCCTGGCACAAACCCTCCCCTAACCCAGAAGACACTGGGGCAATTGTGCACCGCCCTATGGGACTCCCGGTTGGTTGTGACACAGCCTGGGATCAAACCCGGGTCCGTAGTGAAGCCTCAATCACTGTGATGCAGTGCCTTAGACCGCTGCGCCGCTCGGGAGGCCACCTTTATTACTTTTATTTAAGACCAATCCTGCAGAATATCGACTTAACAACAGAAAGGTGTGTGATTGTGTTGATGTTCTGACACGTTTCCTTTTCCTCTCCCCCTCAGATCATCAAAAACTGGAACGAGAGGCCCGCATCTGTCGCCTGCTCAAGCACCCCAACATAGGTGAGTGGCTCCTACTTAGCATAGTCGGCTAAATAAAAGTGTGCCTGTATGCTAACCCACCTGACAGGACGAAACCGAGTCGACATCGTTTTGTCTAGTTGGTGAGCTGGCTAACACGATAGCGGTTATTCATGCTCGGCTGGTTGCCTAGCAACAGGTGTCTCTTTGCTGCACATTTGACCGCTGACAAAATCTCGTTGGCTGTCCAGAGGAAAAAAATTGATTTGAGTGGTTAAATTCTGCCCAACATTTCAGCCACGTTGTTATGAAGAGCATTGAGGGTGTCTCCAGTGTCACATGGTGTCACAGAAGCACTCCATGGAAGAGAGTTAGGGTGTAGGCAAATGGAGCCAGCCAGTTAACTGATGCCCACTTGTGTGGGCTATTTGCATGGTGCGACTGGTGATGAGGAGTCAACCCACCACCGCATGCAAACTCAGGGAAATGACACAGTCTTCACCTTGCCTCACACTGCAAGCCAGCCTCTCCCTCCACTACCAGTGAATGTGTGATATGCGTGCGAGTGTGTGCAATGTGCGTGTGTGTGCGTATGTGAGATAGGTATGACAGGAATGTATATTAGTGAGATTGGTGTTAGTGGTGAGCTGTGTGGCTGAGGATGGGGGCGTGTGTGTGTGTGTGTGTGTGTGTGTGTGTGTGTGTGTGTGTGTGTGTGTGCGCACAGGTGGGTGAGAGCAGCAGCAAGCAGGCCAGGGAGATGCGTGTAATTACACTTTCAAAGCCACAGAGAGAAAGGGGTGGGTAGAGAGGGAGGGAGGAGAGAAAGGGGTGGGTAGAGAGGGAGGGAGGAGAGAAAGGGGTGGGTAGAGAGGGAGGGAGGAGAGAAGAGTACATAGCACCGCATGAATGCATCTTCTCGTACTGCCATCGATGCTCATCACCTAGTCACATCTTCAAACTAAACACACGCAGAGCACCTACTTCCCCTTTCTTTTTTCCTTCCCTCTGCATGTCCTCCTTACTTTTGCTTCTATCTTCTGCATCCACCTCTCCTCGCAATTGCTTTTCCCTTCTCTCATCCTCCTCTTACTGCTCTACCTCTCTCTGCTTCTCTCTGTTCTCCAGCGGCATCTCATTCTGGTCCACCTGCCTTCCCCATCTGTCTCTCACCTCTCCCCTTCTCTCTCTCCCTCTCTCTCTCCCTGTCCCAGATTGTTCTCTGTCCCCTGAGGCACACTCCTTCTCTCTCTCTCTCTCCCTCACCTCACCTCACCTCACCTCACCTCACCTCACCTCACCTCTCTGTCAAAGGTACAGTCAAAGGGACAGATTGTCATGTTTTCTGCTTGGACTGCAGATAAACTCCTAACAAAGGGAGTAATTGAGAGAGAAAGGAGAGAGAGGGGGAGGGAGGGAGGAATGGAGTGCACAAGGAGTGCGCTGCCGCTGGGCAGGCTAGTTCATTCCATCACACACACACACACACACACACACACACACACACACACACACACACACACACACACACACACACACACACACACACACACACACACACACACACACACACACACACACACACACACACACACACACACACACACACACACACACACACACACTCTCTCTCTTCCCCCTCACTGTAGCTCTCTTTCTGCACTCATAAACATGCAAGTGACAGACAGTGCAGGCAGTATACACACATGATTCACACACATGATTCACCTACCCTTGGCATGTACTGTTGGCCATCTTGTCACACCTCACTATACTCTCTCACACACTCTCACGCATATACAGTACAAACACACACTTACACATGCACACACATCCTGTGCCTTGAGCAATATAGATGATGTGTTGAAGCATAGGGCTCCTTAGTGGCGCAGCGGTCTACGGCACTGCATCTCAGTGCAAGAGGTGTCACTACAGTCCCTGGTTTGACTCCAGGCTGTATCACATCCGACCATGATTGGGAGTTCCATAGGGCGGCGCACAATTGGCCCAGTGTTGTCCAGGTTTTGCTGATGTAGGCCGTCATTGTAAATAAGAATTTGTTCTTAACTGACTTATCTAGTTAAATAAAGGTTAAATAAATAAAACAAATATTAATAAGTGCCTGAGCATTGGAGCAAACGGAGCAGCTGCAAAATAGGGGTGCAAATATATGTTTTTGCTCCCACGCTTTGTACCAGAAAAGTATCATACTCCATTGGGTAATTTGTCATTTTCTATGATTAGTAATGTTTTGAACTAGTCTGTATTACAATAGATATGTTTAAAACCTGTTATGGCTGCAGCCCGACACCGGTACACCTATGACAACATCCAGCTCAAAGTGCAGGGAGCGAAATTCAAAATCTATTTTTTTTTAATATTTAACTTTTTCACATTAACAAGTCCAATACAGCATATGAAAGGTACACATCTTGTGAATCAAGCCAACATGTCCGATTTTTAAAATGTTTTACAGGGAAGACAAAATATGTAAATCTATTAGCGAACCACGTTAGCAAAAGGCACCATTTTTCTTAGTCCACCATTTTTTCTCAACACCAGTAGCTATCACCAATTCGACCAAATAAAGATATTGATAGCCACTAACCAAGAAAAAACCTCATCAGATGACAGTCTGATAACATATTTATTGTATAGCATAGCTTTTTTTTTGAAAAATGTGCATATTTCAGGTATAAATTATAGTTTGCCATTGCAGCCACCATCACAAATCTCACCAAAGCGACTAGAATTACTACAGAGAGCAACGTGTATTACCAATTTACTCATCATAAAACATTTCTTAAAAATACACAGCGCATAGCAATGGAAAGACACAGATCTTGTGAATTCAGACAACATTTCAGATTTTCGAAGTGTTTTACAGCAAAAACACAATAAATCGTTATATTAGCATAC
The DNA here is from genome assembly GCF_029448725.1 of Salvelinus fontinalis. NCBI lineage: Eukaryota > Metazoa > Chordata > Actinopteri > Salmoniformes > Salmonidae > Salvelinus > Salvelinus fontinalis. Next base: position 25,314,372 of record NC_074665.1, read on the forward strand.
CACATATGCAAACGTTACCCGAGCATTGATTCAAGCCAAAGAGAGCGATATCGTTATCATCGCCAAAATATATAAATTTTTTCACTAACCTTCTCAGAATTCTTCCGATGACACTCCTGTAACATCATATTACAACATACATATAGAGTTTGTTCGAAAATGTGCATATTTAGCCAGAAAAATCGTGGTTATACAATGAGAATAGTAGTTAAACTGGTCTGAAAATGTCGGTCGCCATCTTTGAGAGTGATCTAGTCTAATCGATAACTAATCATAAACTTGACTAAAAAATACAGGGTTGACAGGAATCGAAAGACAAATTAGTTTAATGCAATCGCTGAATTACTTTTCTAAAATTATCCTTACTGTGCAATACAGGGTTGGCCAAGTGAAGCTACAACAAAAAAAATGGCGGAATATGCGTTTAACATTTTTATACAGAACAACGATTTATCATCATAAATAGTTCTTACTATGAGCTGTTCTTCCATCAGAATCTTGGGCAATGAATCCTTTCTTGGGTCTAATCGTCTTTTGGTCGAAAGATGTCCTCTTGCCATGTGGAAATGACCACTAACGTTCGGCATGAATTGGAAACGTGCCCAGCGGTTCAAAGTGCATCAGAAAGAAATGCCTCAATCGCACTAAACGGATATAAATTGCTATAAAACGGTTTAAATTAACTACCTTATGATGTTTTTAACACCTATAACGAGTAAAAACATGACCGGAGAAATATTACTGGCTAAACAACAGCTTGGAAAGAGAGCCAGTCCGACATCCATCGTGCTTCAGGCGTAGGAAGAAAAGGAAGCTACTTCCACCTTGTGCTCTTTTATACAGGCCCTGATTGCGCAATCGACTCCATTCAAAGCGTCACCACGTAATGACATCCAGAGGAAGACGTACGGAGTGTTTGTATCCTCATAGCATTTACAGGGACTTTTAAACTCACCCCAGAACAGGGGCCAAGATTTCTGAAATCTCACACCCTGTCAGGAAAAGTGCTGTAGAAGGAGTTCTGTTTCACTCAGAGACAAAATTCCAACGGCTATAGAAACTAGAGAGTGTTTTCTATCCAATAATAATAATAATATGCATATTGTACGAGCAAGAATTGAGTACGAGGCCGTTTGAAATGGGCACGATTTAGCTGGCTACTCAGTAACGCCCCCTGCAGCCATAAGAAGTTTAAAAAAAAATCATTGTGACAGTGTTTCAAACAAAAAAAATGTAAATAGAAGGATGTGCATGAGTCTCTAACTAGAGATCATTTATTTTTCAAATACTGTATAACAATTTGGTAGAATGTACTTAGATTTTTTGTTTTATTTTGACTTGAAGACAACGTTAATTTGCTTTGACTCTAGAGTTCCAAAGACCTAAAAAGAAACCAAGCCAAACATCACTCATGCCTACAGAAATATAAAAAGTATCTAACTACAGTCCTTGCCAAATGACAACAGTTTCATCACAAATTCAAAATGGTAATAATGTGTTCCAATAACTAGTTGCAGTTTTGGAATAATTGCGTCCCGTTTATTTTCCGCTTACGCGGAACCCAAACCGGCTGCGCGCGTGCGTCATCGTGCACTATCGTGCATAAATGTATTTTGTCCCCCTACACCAAACGCGATCACGACATGCAGGTTAAAATTTCAAAACAAACTCTGAACCAATGATATTCATTTGGGGACAGGTCGAAAAGCATTAAACATGTATGGCAATTTAGCTAGTTAGCTTGCACTTGCTAGCTAATTTGTCCTATTTAGCTAGCTTGCTGTTGCTAGCTAATTTGTCCTGGGATATAAGCATTGAGTTGTTATTTTACCTGAACTGCACAAGGTCCTCTACTCCGACAAATTAATCCACACATAAAACGGCCAAACAAATCGTTTCTAGTCATCTCTCCTCCTTCCAGGCTTTTACATCGTTGAACTTATATGGTGATTGCATCTAAACTTTCATAGTATTACCACGACAACCGGCACAACAGTTTGTCTTTCAATCAGCAGGTGGGTACCTGCTTCTATAAACCAATGAGGAGATGGGAGAGTTAGGACTTTCAGCGCGATCTGCGTCAGAAATAGGAATTACTTATTTTTTAGCCCTTGGTAACGCAGACGCTCGTTGACGCAGTGCAATAATTGAATAACATGGATTTCTACATTTATTTTGTGACGCTCACGCACGCGACGTGTCCGGTCTGGTCAGCATGTTAGGCTACTTTGCGAACTGGGCTTGAAAACAGGTGGTAGGCCTATACCCTACGATCCAAAATGCAATATGGTTTGATGAGAACACTCACATTTTGCCAAAGCCGTGTGGCCGACACCAAGACACACACGGACAGCAGTGGACGCATACATTCTCTCCAAATGACAATCACCAAATGTCATTACACTTTTTGGTGATTTCTGTAACAGATGTCTCTTTCCATACGCAACTGGTTGGAGGCTGTAAATATGTTGTGGGTGGATGAATGTGCACGGGTAGCCTAGTAAAGGAGCCCTTTGAAGTGATTATTTGACAATCAGACAAAAACATCATGACTGGTTGTGTTGATGCCACAATAAAAAGGTGATCCACACATATAGCTGGATTAGGCAGCCGCCAAGAGCGACAGTTTGACGGAGAGGTCATTTTCCAAGCTAAACTGACCAAGACGTGCCTCCAACAACACATAACACCTCACATTATTCTGCTCAAAAACAATGAGAACTTCTCTCACCCAGTGGGCTGAGGGTCATTTAGGTGAGCGCTGATGCCACCCCATGATAAGCAGTGCCCACTTTGTCGAAGGCAGGGGCGCAAAATATTTAGCTCCATGCCCAGCGCGCTTCTCCAGGTTGCTGTTGGAGAGACTCGGCGCTTCGGAGCTACACCAACGCTCCATCAACTTAATTTAGCCTTACATAAAGGATGTAGCCTATGGTAGAAAGAGTAGCACCCTATGTGGATTTTCTGTAGCCCATAGACTGGAGACCATCTGTATTACAATGTCATGAGACTGACACTTTTTCAATCATTAGCTTATTAATGAGGAGAGAGAATGCAGGAGAAAGTCAACTAAAAAGGCAAGCGGGCAGACATCAGCTTTGGAGCAGCTGCGGCATAATCAAACAGAGGTGGGCAGCAAATGGTGCTGAAAGTAATTCATTTAAACAATTGTCTTCATTTTAATTTGAATTAACTAACAACGAGGGCTTTGTTGGAGCCTATTTCGTCCTATTCAAAACAAGGTGGAGGTCGGCCTACCCGTTTGACAGATGCAATTATGCTATCCATAGACTTGTCGGTTTTGTCAAATCCTCCTATACTGTCACCACGCACTCTTTAAATACCTCCGTGTCTGGGAAGGGCTTGGTGTGTTCGGTTAAAACCAGGGCTCAAACTGAGTGAGGGTATGCAGTGAGGGTATACACTTTGGTAAAGAAAATGGCAATAGGATACCTATTGGTAACTTTATAGAAAACAAAAGAATACAGATAATATATAGCGTTCTATAACAATGCATAACGCCATGATGCCTTGTGCTAGAAACAAGCTTTAAAATGCCCACAAAAGACGTGACTCTGAGGCATGTGGGGATATATTGATTTGTCTCTATGACATTCTGAAGTTGAGCTGCAGCCTTCAACATTTTTTATTTGATATTATGTCCCTATTAATTGAGCTTTTCACTTGCTGAAAAGAGAAGATGTTTAAACCCAGGCAGCCTTTAGGGAAGCAATTGGCAAACCTGTTACTGTCACTCCTAAATCCCGCTCCAGCCCTCGACGTCGCCAGGTCTACTAACCACCGGTCTGGCAACCATCATTCTCCATCACTTTGATTACTCTCCCTTTCTTTACCCCTCAGTAGCCTCAGTCATCAGTCAGTGTTGGTTTTGTCACGTTCAGTACGCTTCTCCTGTTTTGCTTATCTGCCTTTGTCTTATGATTAAACTCACCTTCTGCACCTGCTTCCTGACTCCCAGCATACAGTTGAAGTCGGAAGTTTACATACACTTATGTTGGAGTCGTTAAAACTCGTTCTTCAACCACTCCACACATTTCTTGTTAACAAACTATAGTTTTGGCAAGTCGGTTAGGACATCTACTTTGTGTATGACACAAGTCATTTTTCCAACAATTGTTTACAGACAGATTATTTCACTTATAATTCACTGTATCACAATTCCAGTGGGTCAGAAGTTTACTAAATGTCCTCTGGTCTGATAAAATAAAAATATAACTTTTTGGCCATAATGACCATCGTTATGTTTGGAGGAAAAAGGGGAGGCTTGCAAGCCGAAGAACACCATCCCAACCGTGAAGCACGGGGGTGGCAGCATCATGTTGTGGGGGTGCTTTGCTGCAGGAGGGACTGGTGCACTTTACAAAATAATAGAAATTATGTGCAATAATTGAAGCAACGTCAGTCAGGAAGTTAAAGCTTGGATGCAAATGGGTCTTCCAAATGGACAATGACCCCAAGCATTCTTCCAAAGTTGTGGCAAAATGGCTTAAGGACAACAAAGGCAAGGTATTGGACTGGCCATCGTTTTCCTGTAGAAAACGTGTGGGCAGAACTGAAAAAGCGTGTGCGAGCAAGGAGGCCTACAAACCTGACTCCGTTACACCAGCTCTGTCAGGAGGAATGGGACAAAATTCACCCAACTTATTGTGGGAAGCTTTTCGGCTACCCGAAAGGTTTGACCCAAGTTAAACAATTTAAAGGCAATGCTACCAAATACTAATTGAGTGTATGTAAACTTCTGACCCACTGGGAATGTGATGAAAGTAATAAAAGCTGAAATAAATCATTGTCTCTACTATTATTCTGACATTTCACATTCTTAAAATAAAGTGGTGATCCTAACTGACCTAAGACAGGGAATATTTACTTTGATTAGATGTCAGGAATTGTGAAAAACTGAGTTTAAATGTATTTGGCTAAGGTGTATGCAAACTTCCGACTTCAACTGTATATACGTTACATTTGCTGACACCTGCGGTACACCTGTCTAGTTTAGTGGGGATAGGAGGGGGGGGGGGGGGGATTGTTTCTTGGCTAGTGGCGGCAGAATGTCCAGGGGCGGGCCTGTCAGGTCCATAAATGTTTTTGATGCACGGGCACGCACACATAGGAGGTCCCGTACTGGGAATAAATGAAATCTATGTTCACCCCTGTAGATGATATCATGTTTTTTACTCTAAAATAGGTGTGTCTTGACTGTGATAAGGGCTCGGGAAATGTTTCTGTTCTGCTAAATTAACAAAATAAGGTTATGCCATTGCACAGCCGTAGGCTTCTACGAGCAAGTGCCACTGCTGAGGTTACTGCCTTTTTGAAGATTGTCTTCCATGATATAATATAACCAGTTGATATTACAGGTTCAATACATTCATCTTAAATGGCACTTGCTTTTTTATTGACTGGATATACAGTCGTGGCCAAAAGTTTTGAGAATGACACAAATATACATTTCCACAAAGTTTGCTGCTTCAGTGTCTTTAGATATTTTTGTCAGATGTTTCTATGGAATACTGAAGTATAATTACAAGCATTTCATAAGTGTCAAAGGCTTTCATTGACAATTACATGAAGTTGATGCAAAGAGTCAATATTTGCAGTGTTGACCCTTCTTTTTCAGTTTGTCAGAATTTGTGGGTTTTTGTTTGTCCACCCCCCTCTTGAGGATTGACCACAAGTTCTCAATGGGATTAAGGTCTGGGGAGTTTCCTGGCCATGGACCCAAAATATCGATGTTTTGTTCCCTGCGCCACTTAGTTATCACTTTTGCCTTATGGCAAGGTGCTCCATCATGCTGGAAAAGGCATTGTTCGTCACCAAACTGTTCCTGGATGGTTGGGAGAAGTTGCTCTCGGAGGATGTGTTGGTACCATTCTTTATTCATTGCTGTGTTCTTAGGCAAAATTGTGAGTGAGCCCACTCCCTTGGCTGAGAAGCAACCCCACACATAAATGGTCTCAGGATGCTGTACTGTTGGCATGACACAGGACTGATGGTAGCGCTCACTTTGTCAAGTTTTTTTCTGGATGCCCCAAACAATCGGAAAGGGGATTCATCAGAGAAAATTACTTCACCCCAGTCCTCAGCAGTCCAATCCCTGTACCTTTTGCAGAATATCAGTCTGTCCCTGATGTTTTTCCCGGAGAGAAGTGGCTTCTTTGCTGCCCTTCTTGACACCAGGCCATCCTCCAAAAGTCTTCGCCTCACTGTGCGTACAGATGCACTCACACCTGCCTGCTGCCATTCCTGAGCAAGCTCTGTACTGGTGGTGCCCCGATCCCGCAGCTGAATCAACTTTAGGAGACGGTCCTTGGGCACCCTGAAGCCTTCTTCACAACAATTGAACCGCTCTCCTTGAAGTTCTTGATGATCCGCTAAATTGTTGTTTGAGGTGCAATCTTACTGGCAGCAATATCCTTGCCTGTGAAGCCCTTTTTGTGCAAAGCAATGATGACGGTACGTGTTTCCTTGCAGGTAACCATGGTTGACAGAGGACGAACAATGATTCCAAGCACCACCCTCCTTTTGAAGCTTCCAGTCTGTTATTCGAACTCAATCAGCATGACAGAGTGACAGAGTGATCTCCAGCCTTGTCCTTGTCAACACTCACAGAGAATCACTGACATGATGTCAGCTGGTCCTTTTGTGACAGGGCTGACATGCAGTGGAAATGTTTTTTGGGGATTCAATTCATTTGCATGGCAAAGAGGGACTTTGCAATTAATTGCAATTCATTTGATCACTCTTCATAACATTCTGGAGTATATGCAAATTGCCATTATACAAACTGAGGCAGCAGACTTTGTGAAAATTAATATTTGTGTCATTCTCAAAACTTTTGGCTACGACTGTACAGTATATAGGGTAATTTTGCAATTAGGATTGGTTCTCTGTAATGGTTATGATAAATTAGGCATTATTGCGGACTGCTGGCATATAGATACCCCCCCGCCCTTCAGACAAAGTCAGGGGCCCATGTGTTGAGGGACATATCACTAAGCCCCTGTGCGTTGAGTGGAGTTAGCATTGGAAGCCTGTGTGTTCCCGGTTTAAATCCAGGTATTCCGTGGTAAGCACAGAAGCGCACTGGGAACGTCTACATTGTTGCCTAATAAACCCCCAAGCTCCCAACCAGGATGGGGGCCCTTTTGTTCCCACAGAGACAAAGCCAGGCATGGGTGTGTGTGTCGTTGGGATGGGATGTGGTGTGTGTGTTGTTGGGATGGGGTGTGTGTGTTGTTGGGATGGGGTGCGTGTGTTTTTGGGATGGGTGTGTGTGTTGTTGGGATGGGGTGTGTGTGTTGTTGGGATGGGGTGGGTGTGTTGGGATGGGGTGTGTGTGTTGTTGGGATGGGGTGTGTGTGTTGTTGGGATGGGGTGCGTGTGTTGTTGGGATGTGTGTGTGTGTGTGTTGTTGGGATGGGATGTGTGTGTGTGTGTGTGTTGTTGGGATGGGGTGCGTGTGTTGTTGGGATGTGGTGCGTATGTTGTTGGGATGGGGTGCGTGTGTTGTTGGGATGGGGTGCGTGTGTTGTTGTAATGGGGTGCGTGTGTTGTTGGGATGTGGTGCGTGTGTTGTTGGGATGGGGTGTGTGTACGATGGCCGAAGCAGCTGGATGTTCTGAGCTCATTGCTCCATACATCACTGTGAGGTGTTACACACATGAACATACTGTACACTCCCATGCAATCACACACACACACACACAGTACATTCAAACTATATCTCTTATGCCAACACATACTGTGTATTATACTGGCCACTGAAGACCGTGAACAGACATGCAACAGGACTTAAGTGGCAGTGCAATAATACTCACTAATGAATGAACCCATGGACACCTGCTGATGTCACCTGAATGAAACAGCTTAAGCTCCTACCTAGAAGGAGCTTCACTTCCACAGCCTGAGGCTACAGGTGATTGAGCAAGTGTGTGTGTGTCCACGCGAATCTCACATCTCACTTTCCACGAACTGCAGGTCACAACGTGACACAAACGAGCTCTCACTGCCCTAAGTGCGTCCCTGGGGCTCGGGGGAAGCAGAGGAGGAATTGTCGAGGCGGGAGATAAGGGGATAAGAGCTGTGTGTGTGTGTGTGTGTGTGTGTGTGTGTGTGTGTGTGTGTGTGTGTGTTGACTGTTCTTTAACTCTCGCTCTAATTCTCTGTCTGTCTGGCTGTTTGTCTGTCTGTCTGTCTGTCCCACAGTACGACTACACGAAAGTATCTCCGAGGAAGGCTTCCATTACCTCGTCTTTGACCTGTGAGTATACTGATACCTGTCAGCCAGTCCCCTGCTCTCTCTGGCCAATATACTCTCACAACTCTCATACTTAAAGGTGCTTATAACACCAGACAATAACATGTGGCTTTGATTGCTGCAGAGGCCACATGTAATGGCTATATGTAATAATTATAAGTCTGCTAAATGACCATATTATTATCATTAATACATCCAATACTCAAAACCATAAGAAATGCTTCTTTGTTTAGTTTCAGTAATAGATAACTGTGATAGTGTGTATGGTTATCAGCAGGTCAAGTGGTGTAGACTGAGAGCCCTTTTGTTACGGGTGTGTACGGGAGGCGAAGTCAGGTGCAGGAGAGCAGAGTAGAGTTAACAGGCGCACTTTTATTCCGGTCAATAAATATGCACAAAATGACATCAAAGTGCCCAAAACACGGAAGATGTACAAAGTCTAGCGCGTGAACGAACCCACATAAGAATCAACAATTACACACAAAGACATGGAGGAGAACAGAGGACTAAATACATGCAGTGTGATTAGATAATGAAAAGCAGGTGTGTATGGAAACAAGACAAAACAAATAGACATATGAAAAATGGAGCGGCGATGGCTAGAAAGCCGGTGACGTTGATCGCCGAACACCGCCCGAAAAAGGAGAGGAGCCGACTTCGGTGGAAGTCGTGACACCTTTGTAGAGCACAGTTTAGCGCAGGGGTGTCAAACAAACAGCCCGGAGGATCCAATCCTGCCTGCAAGTGGTTTACGTATAATATATATATATCTATATATAAATACAGTGCATTCAGAAACTATTCAGACCCCTTCCCATTTTGTTATGTTACATCCTTATTCTAAAATGGATTAAATACGTCTACACACAATACCCCATAATGACGAAGCGAAAACAGAAATACCTTATTTGCATAAGTATTCAGAACCATTGCTATGAGACTTGAAAATTGAGCTCAGGTGCATCCTGTTTCCATTGATCATCCTTGTGTCACTTTCGTTAGAATAACTGGACCAAAGCGCAGCGTGATCTGGGTTCCACATCTTTTTATTTCTTGGTGAAACTCAAACACAAAAACACAAAAAAACAAAAACAATACATCTCAAAACGAAACGTGAAGCTAACAATAGTGCTAACAGTCAACTATCCATAGTCAAGATCCCACAAAGTACAAAGGGGAAATGGCTGTCTAAATATGATCCCCAATCAGAGACAACGATAAACAGCTGCCTCTGATTGGGAACCATACCAGGCCAACATAGATGTATAAATCACCTAGATAACCCACCCTAGTCACACCCCGACCTAATCAACATAGAGAATAAAAAGCTCTCTATGGTCAGGGCGTGACACCTTGAGATGTTTCTACAACTTGATTGGAGTCCACCTATGGTAAATTCAATTGATTGGACATGATTTGGAAAGGCCTGTCTATATAAGGTCCCACAGTTGACAGTGCATGTCAGAGCAAAAACCAAGCCATGAGGTTGAAGGAATTTTCCGTAGAGCTCTGAGACAGCAATGTGTCAAGACACAGATCTGGGGAAGGGTACCAAAATATTTCTGAAGCATTGAAGGTCCCCAAGGTCACAGTGGCCTCCATCATTCTTAAATGGAAGAAGTTTGGAACCACCAAAACTCTTCCTCGTTCTGGCCGCCCGGCCAAACTGAGCAATCGAGGGAGAAGGACCTTGGTCAGGGAGGTGACCAAGAACCCAATGGTCACTCTGACAGAGCTCCCGAGTTCCATCTGTGGCGAAGGAAGAACCTTCCAGAAGGACAACTATCTCAGCAGCACTCCAGCAATCAGGCCTATATGGTAGAGTGGCCAGACGGAAGCCACTCCTCAGTAAAAGGCACATGACAGCCCACTTGGAGTTTGCCAAAAAGCACCGAAAGGACTCTCAGACCATGAGAAACAAGATTCTCTGATCTGATGAAACCAAGATTGAACTCTTTGGCCTGAATGATAAGCGTCACATCTGGAAGAAACCTAGCACCATCCCTACTGTGAAGCATAGTGGTGGCAGCATCATGCTGTGGGGATGTTTTTTCAGTGGCAGGGACTGGGAGACTAGTTAGAATTGAGGGAAAGATGAATGGAACAAAGTACAGAGAGATCCTTGATGAAAATCTGCTCAGGATCTCAGACTGGGGCGAACATTCACCTTCCAACAGGACAATAACCTGAGCACACAGCCAAGACAACGCAGGAGTGGCTTCGGGACAAGTCTCTGAAAGTCCTTGAGTGGCCCAACCCGAGCCTGGACTTGAACCTGATCGAATATCTCTGGAGTGACATGAAAATAGCTGTGCAGCAACTCTCCCCATCCAACCTGACAGAGCTTGAGAGGATCTGCAGAGAAGAATGGGAGAAACTCCCCAAATACAGGTGTGCCCAGCTTGTAGCGTCATACCCAAGAAGACTCGAGGCTGTAATTGCTGCCAAAGGTGCTACATCAAAGTACTGAGTAAAGGGCCTCAATACCTATGTCACGCCTGCTCCCGCTTCCCCTTTCTGGCACTCGAGGGCACCAGGCTGCCCTTCATTATGCACACCTGTCACCATCATTACGTGGATCTGTGCAATATTGGGCTCACCTGGACTGCATTACTTTGTTGATTGTCCCTCTATATCTGTCTGCTCCTCAGTTTGTTCCCCGTGTCAGCATTGATGTCATTACATTTTCCCCTGTCCAGACGCTGTCCTTGTTTGTTTCTTGTCTATTATCCATCAAATGTTCACTCCCTGTACTTGCTTCTCGTCTCCCATTTCAGTTTTACATTTTTAATACATTGGCAAAAAATGTAAAAAAAACTGTTTTTGCTTTGTCATTATGGTGTATTGTGTGTAGATTGATGAGAATAATAAGGCTGTAATGTAACAAAATGTGGGAAAAGTCAAGGGGTCTGAATATTTTCCGATGGCACTGTACAGTCAGAGAGAATAGTAAATTGAAAAAACGATGGACAGAGGATCATTTTTTTCACATTTTCATAGCGAGGAAACATATCAAATTTTCAGTGTGGCCCTCCGGACCTCGTTGAAGACCGACTGCGGCCCCCAGGGCAAAATGAGTTAGACATCCCTGGTCTAGTGGGACTGTTCTTATTGCGGAGAGGACAGGCTGACATGTCACCACTCAGACAGCACTGTGTAACTACAGGTCATTCAGGAGAGGGGACACATCTATGGTTAACACCCTAGCCCCAAGTGTAGGTAACATTCTTCCTCAACCAAAACACTTTCTTAATTGTCTTACGCTAAATTGTCTTTTGCATAAACCATGCTTTTGTGTGTGTGTTTGTGTGTTTGTTTGTGCTTGTGTGTTTTGTTTGTCCAGTGGAACATGCTCTCTCTGGGCAGTGTTCCCCGGATTCTCTGGTAGACTGGGTGTGTGCCATCATACCATCATGGTTCCAGACTGGTGTCCATGTGTTGACTAAGCTGTTGTTTCTCTCCTTCCAGTGTCACCGGTGGAGAGCTGTTTGAAGACATTGTTGCCAGAGAGTATTACAGTGAGGCTGATGCCAGGTGGAAACACACACACACACACACACACACACCCGTGCACACACACACACACACATTGATAAAACACACTCTCCCACTATACGCACACACATACAGTACAGTGCACACTGTCATTCTACATCACTATTGAGAACACACAACACTCTGTTGCCCCGCAGCCTACATTTATTTAGGCTTCACTTGGACAATTGTGTCCGTACCATGACATGTTTCTTTGGAGACCTTTAAACAATATGAACATACCAGTGGAGGCTGCTGAGGGGAGGACGGCTCATAATAATGGTTGGAACGGAGCGAATGGAATGGCGTCAAACACATAGACACCATGTATTTGATACCATTCCACTCATTCTGCACCAGCCATTACCACGAACCAGTCCTCCCCAATGAAGGTGCCACCAACCTCCTGTGGAACATAATGTTCGTTGACATTGTGTGTAACTATACAGTTCCACACTCAGGCTTTTCCTCCCTAGGCTGAGTATTGTCCTGGCATGGTGTTTGTGTGCACATGGGCTGTGTGGGAGAGAGTGTGAGACTCAGTGTGGGCCAGGGGTGAGTGTGGCTGTCAGAGGGGGAAGGAAGCTGCAGACAGTTTGTGGACAATATGGAGGCTCTGGCCCAGAGGCCTGCATGGCTCTGTTCTGGCTGGGAAGAGTTTCTCTCCAGGACAGAATCTGGGTCCGGGCTCGACCACGCCACCTGAGCTGCTCATTTAATCAAGCAAAAGGGGAAGCGAGAGAATATGATAGGGTGCAAAATGCCTCCGGGAGTATGACTTTTCACAAGTACAGGGAAAGGAGGGGGAAGAGTATGACTTTTCACAAGTACAGGGAAAGGAGGGGGGGGGGTGAAAGAGAAAGAGATGAACAGGGAGAGAGACTGGAGGGAGAGAAAAAGAGGAGAGGAGACAAGACAGGAGGATAAAGAATTTGGGGTCGAGTGAGAAAACGTGTAAGCTAGATAAGCAGCCTAATCACTAGAATTCGATTTTTGAGAAGGTCCTGAGGACGTCGATATATGCCTTCCACGGCGCTCACAAAAAAAAAAAAAGGGAAAACAATTGCCCAGAACTGGGCGCAAACCCGTTATGCTCTGTGCCGAAGCACACTGCTCAGACCACTGCGCTGCGGCTGTTCACAGAGCTCTAGCAAGCCGTGAGAATATTTGATGATTCTTGATGGTATGAGGTCGGCAGGTTTGCAGAGCCTTCCTCGAACCATAGCCCTAGCCTTAACCACTCGGAATTAATACCTAAAGTGTTAACCTTTGAGTTGTTTCTGTTTTAACGTTCATCCATAATACGTCGAATTTCGAGTGGAAACTATGAGTTCTTGTTGAGATAAGAGGGAGAGTGGAGAGTGAAGGAGAAAAATGGGTGGAAACGCGCATGTGTGTGTACACACAGGCCTCCTTGAGACAAAGAAGGAGAGAGAGAGTGAGAGAGAGAGAGAGAGAGAGAGGAAGACTTTTACTGGGAATGGCAGTGCTGGTGCCTTTGTAGAGGGATGGAATGGAATGCAGGGTACAGATTTGGCCAAATTTGGCCACAATACATGCTTTTCTCCTGATTACTCTGAACGAAAGGATATTTCATGAGTACCATGCTCCCCTAGGGCCCTGTCTCTCATAATATCATCTCTCTTCTCTCTCTCTCTCCTTCTTTTATCATTCATCCCCTTTTCTCTTGTGTTCTTCCTCCACTTTTAAATCCAGTCTGACTAGATGGAAAGGGGCTGTTGCTTTTCTTAAATGTATTTATTTATTTATTTTTATTTCAACTTTATTTAACCAGGTAGGCAAGTTGAGAACAAGTTCTCATTTACAACTGCGACCTGGCCAAGATACAGCAAAGCAGTTTGACACATATAACAGCACAGAGTTACACACGGAGTAAAACAAACATACAGTAGAAAAATAAGGCTATATACAATGTGAGCAAATGAGGTGAGATAAGGGAGGTAAAGGCAATAAATAGGCCATGGTGGCGAAGTAAATACAAATTAGCAATTAAAACACTGGAATGGTAGATTTGACAGTAGATGAGTGTGCAAAGTAGAAATACTGGGGTGCAAAGGAGCAAAATAAATAAATAAATACAGTAGGGGAAGTGGTAGTTGTTTGGGCTATTTATAGATGGGCTATGCACAGGTGCAGTGATCTGTGAGCTGCTCTGACAGCTGGTGCTTAAAGCTAGTGAGGGAAATAAGTGTTTCCAGTTTCAGAGATTTTTGTAGTTCGTTCCAGTCAATGGCAGCAGAGAACTGGAAGGAGAGGCGGCCAAAGGAGAAATTGGCTTTGGGTGTGACAAGTGAGATATATCTGCTGGAGCGCGTGCTATGGGTGGGTGCTGCTATGGTGACCAGCGAGCAGAGATAAGGTGGGACTTTACCTAGCAGGGTCTTGTAGATGACCTGGAGCCAGTGGGTTTGGCGACGAGTATGAAGCGAGGGCCAGCCAACGAGAGCGTACAGGTCGCAGTGGTGGGTAGTATATGGGGCTTTGGTGACAAAACGGATGGCACTCTGATAGACTGCATCCAATTTGTTGAGTAGAGTGTTGGAGGCTATTTTGTAAATTACATCGCCAAAGTCGAGGATCGGTAAGATGGTCAGTTTTACGAGGGTAAGTTTGGCAGCATGGGTGAAGGATGCTTTGTTGCGAAATAGGAAGCCAAGTCTAGATTTAACTTTGGATTGGAGATGTTTTATGTGAGTCTGGAAAGAGAGTTTACAGTCTAACCAGACACCTAGGTATTTGTAGTTGTTCACATATTCTAAGTCAGAGCCGTCCAGAGTAGTGATTTTAATTCCTGTTTGATGTAGCTCAGCACATAGCAGCCTCTTAGCTGTTTAAAAAAAAATAATACAATGTGTAAGAGAGTGTAAAGAGTAAAAAGAAAAGTTGAACCAACACATATGAAAAAATACTATAGTATACTATGGTATAAATACTATATTATTCACTGTACTGTTTTTGCGGACTTTACTACAGTATTTATTGTGTTGTTTTTGTGGTACAGTGAATACTGTAGTATTTGCTGTATTATACTATAGTATTCTGTAGTATTTACAGTTCACTATAGTATAAATACTGTAGTAAATAAAACTGAGTATACCAAACATTAGGAACACCTTCGTAATATTGAGTTGCAACCAGACCCCTTTTGTCCTCAGAACAGTCTCAATTCGTCGGGGCGTGGAATCTACAAGGTGTCGAAGGCATTCCACAGAGATGCTGGCCCATGTTGACTCCAATGTTTCCCACAGTTGTGTCAAGTTGGCTGGATGTCCTTTGGGTGGTGGACCAGTCTTGATCCTCACAGGAAACTGTTGAGTGTGAAAAACCCAGCGACGGTGCAGTTCTTGACACAAACCAGCGCGCCTGGCATCTACTAGAATACCCCGTTTAGAGGCATTTTCCTTGAGGAAACTAGCAAAAATAGCACATTTTCCATAATGTTTGTAGGTAGGACTCGGACTGAATGGATAGGTCAGCGCTTCTGCTTTTTTCTATAACTATATTTACTTTGTAGTATTTACTACAGTGTTTTTTTCCGATGATACTGTAGTATTCACTATTGTATTCGACAGTATACTACATTCTAAAGTAAGTACTACACATGATCGAGGGATACTACAGGGTGTAGTATAGTATTCTACAGTATACTATAGTTTACTACAGCATTCTATAGTAAGTTCTGTAGTATTCTATAGTAAACTGTAAAAAAAAAAATAATATGTGGGAAAGACTAGGAAACAGACCATGTACTATCAAACCCACGTCAACATATTCTCTTAAAACATACTGACGTCGATAATAGCTTTATTCACCATTAAGCCTAGTAGGTGTCTATTTTACCCACAGACCGTATAAAACTGCAGAGACGTTACATTGGCACTGGCAATGTGTGAAGTAGGGCCAAAAAGCACCAACTTCAGTGTGACTTAAATGTTGCCCATTTAGATGGAATATAACCATGTGTGTGTACAGCCAGATTGTTGGGAGGATATGACAGATGTGAGGTCGACAGTAGAAAATGGCGCTGAGATGACATGGTAAATAAATCTACTGTCTTGCAGGCTTTTGGTTTAATAGGAAACAGCTCCGTATGGGGAAAGGGCTGAGGCTAGCGAGGTTTCTCTGGCTCCACACAGAGTCCTCTGCACAGTTACTCTTCCCCTCTCTTTCTCTGTATCGCCCTGTCTTTCTCAGTCTCCCTATTTGCTTTCTTTCAGTCTCTCTGTGTCTCTTTTAATTGTTTTCTTTTTTTAGCCCTTTTTTGATCTTGTCTCGTCGGTGCACCTCCTCAACGGGCTCAAGAGGCGAAGGTCGAGTCATGCGTCCTCCGAAAACATGACCCGCCAAGCCGCGCTTCTTAACACCCGCCCCACCAATGTGTCGGAGGAAACACCGTTCACCTGACTTTCTAGGTCAGCCTGCAGGCGCCCGGCCTGCCACAAGGAGTCGCTAGAGCACGATGAGCCAAGTAAAGCCCCCCCGGCCAAACCCTTCCCTAACCCAGAAGATGCTGGGCCAATTGTGCACCGCCCTATGGGACTCCTGATCACGGCAGGTTGTGTGATACAGCCCGGGATCGAACCCGGGTCTGTAGTGATGCCTCTAGCACTGCGATGCAGTGCCTTAGACCGCTGCTACAGTGCCTTAGACCGCTGCTACAGTGCCTTAGACCGCTGCGCCACTCAGGAGGCCCACATTCTCAGTCTCTATCTTTCTCTGCTTCTCAGCCTGTAGTTCTAGAACACTGTTTATAATAATAACAAACAGCAATAGTCATGAATTGGACTCCTGCAAGTGCTCACAGTGCTTAAATGACAAGGGGAAACGCACCTCATCTGATCCATAAACCAGTAGTTTCCATTAGTTCCTACCCCGTACTGTGTATTGTGTGGTGGTTGTGACGTGTCTGCGCGTTGACGTGTGTGTTCTGTGTCCTGTGTCTCCTTTCTCTGCAGCCAGTGCATCAATCAGATCCTGGAGAGTGTCCACCACATGCACCAGCATGACATTGTGCACAGGGACCTCAAGGTGAGTCATCTATCACCATGGCAACGCAACACCTGGGAGGGCTGCGTCATCATGCCCCCGCCCCCAAATCCCTCCCGGTGGCAGCCCTACCGACGCATATGCACAAATGTGTGTATATGAAAGCCAATGACAAAGTACACAAAATTCCACACACACGTAAGCAAATAAAAAAAATACAATTCTTTGGACGTCAGAGAGTGGCTAATGAAAAAACAACTGACCCTTTTCCATCTAGTCAGACTGGAATTAAAAGTAGAGGCACTGAGCCAGACAGTGTGTTTCAGGTGATTATCATTCCCCAGGCTGTCTCTCTCACTCTTTTTCTCTCTCTCTCCCTCTCTCTCTCTCACCCTCTCTCTCTCTCACCCTCTCTCTCTCTCACCCTCTCTCTCTCCCCCTCGGTCTCTCCCTCTCTGACGAAAGCAGACGGAGCACCATTTGACTTCTATTTATAGCCAGGGTGACATCACGGTGAATAGACACAGTGCTGGCTGGCCTGGTGATACTTACCACCGCACTCCAGTATTAACAATAGGACACACTCCAAAGAGTTATTTTGTTTTGGTTTGAAAGGTGAAAAACAGACCCATTTAGGCATACTTAGCTTTGTCAACAGCAAACCGTTTACATGCTCTAGTCAACAAGATGTGTTGAATATCACAGTGAGCCTCTTGAACGTACAGCTCTTACAAACACGGCACTGGAAGCATTATTACCAATACTACTACAACTACATCTTGTATCACCACCGTTATTCTGTGTACGTGTACCAGTAGAACCATCCGTCATTCAGCTGGCAGGCTGGGAGGCGTTCCATAAGTCCAATGCATTGTTACTACTTTTGCCAGCAGATCCACTGCAGAGACAAGCAGTAAGTGAGGGGGAAATAATGACGTGTGTGTGTGTGTGTGTGTGTGTGTGTGTGTGTGTGTGTGTGTGTGTGTGTGTGTGTGTGTGTGTGTGTGTGTGTGTGTGTGTGTGTGTGTGTGTGTGTGTGTGTGTGTGTGTGTGTGTGTGTGTGTGTGCGTGCGCGTGCGTGCGAAGTGAGTCGGAAATAATGAAGTGTGTGTGTGTACGCATGCGTGTGTAAGACTGTTACCGTGGAGTAAGGCCTCATGCCACTCCATTATATGTTTTATGCAATGTCCTTTGGAAATGTAAAAAAGAGAGCGGGGGGGTGGTTGCAATATTCTCTAAAGAATAGAGATGAAAAGTGAGACATACAGGGAATAAGAGAGAAGCTGAGAGCTGTCCTCCCCCCATCACACAAACACAAAGACCATCACAATGGGCTGGCTGCCTGCATGGCATCTCCGGAGGCCAAATGGCTGAAGGTAAACAAGGGAAGAGCGAAGGGGACGAGAGAGATGCTGGTGGCAGCCTGGTTGCCACGGCAACCTGGGTGATGTCACGCCGGAGCGCTCCAGCGCCAGCGTAGACTGTAGGGGGACTTATTATGCCACCTCTAATTCATCACGACGGGTGTAACCTCTCTCTCTCTCTCTTTGTCTCTGTCTCTTTCTCGCTCTCCTCCATCTGTCGACACTCGCTTTCTTTGTCCTTTCTCTTTATCTCTTTTTCTCTGTTCTCCCTGTCTTTCTTGAACTCTGTCTCTCTCCCTCTTTCTCCCTCTCTCCCTCTCTCTGTCTCCCTCGCTCCTTTCCTTCTATGCTCCCTGCTCAATAGAGAGAGAGAAGAGAGACAGAGGCGCACGGAGGAGACTTAGCAAAAATGTCACGCTTCGGTCGCAGAATCAGTCAAACAAAGCCGGGGCCATGAGGGCACTCGGCACTGCACACGGCAGTCACACCACAGCCCCCCTCCACCTGTCCCTGTCCCCTCCCCTGCCCTCCTATTCTCCCCCCTCCCTCCCAACAGCCCCCCATAGGTACTGATTGAAGGTCACACCCCAGGGGTATTTACATTCACCTTCTCTGACCTTCTCTGACCCTCAGAGGCACACTACGTGTACGCCAACCCACTTCCGACACACATGACATTGAATGATTTATGCCTTTCTTCATTCTCCCCTATAGTACCAGTCAAAAGTTTGGACACACCTACTCATTCAAGGGTTTTTCTTTATTTTTACTACTTTCAACATTGTACAATAATAGTGAAGACATCAAAACTAATCATATAGTAACCAAAAAAACACTGTTAGATTCATGGATTTTCTGATCCAGATTCCTGTCATGTTTTGCAGTCAGCATTCATGGACCTCACAGTTCAGTTGAATGACTCATCTCTGTCTGTGCCTTTTATAGACTCTTGAAGGAGTTTCTTCTGCAATTAGTTTTGCCGAATTGATTGATTCTCTTTCTGTCTGTCTTGTCTCCCCTCTATGGTTTGGCTCTGGTTTGTAGCCAGAGAACCTGCTCCTGGCCAGTAAGCTGAAGGGAGCCGCGGTGAAGTTGGCTGACTTTGGGCTGGCCATCGAGGTGCAGGGAGACGAGCAGGCATGGTTTGGTAAGAGTTTGACTTTAAACATTCAAATGTACATTACATAAAAGAGTAATGCTAGCAATGACGAAGATGAAAGACGTACAATGACAGGAAGTCAGTCTTCAGACTTCCTCTCCTCTGACGTCAAAAACTACTGACCGGTATCCCATCTTTTCTTTCCAAAACACTTGAGCATGCTGTCTCTGACCAACTCTCTCGTAATTTCTCTCAGAACGATTTTCTTGTCCCTAACCAGTCTGGCTTCAAGATGGGTCACTCAACCAAAACTGCTCTCCTCTGTGTCACGGAGGCTCTCCGCACTGCCAAAGGTGTCCCTCTCTCTTCTGTTCTCATCCTCCTAGATCTATCCGCTGCCTTTGACACCGTGAACTATCAGATCCTCCTCTCCACCGTCTCAGGGCTGGGTCTCTCATGCTCTGCACACTCTTTACATCCTACCTGGCAGGCCGCTCCTACCAGGTGATGTGGAGAGGATCTGTGTCTGCACCACGTGCTCTCACTACTGGTGTTCCCCAGGGCTCAGGTCTGGGCCCTCTCCTCTTTTCTCTAAACACCAAGTAACTTGGGTCCGTCAAATCCTCCATGGTCTGTCCTATCAGTGCTATGCAGATGAAACTCAACTACTTATCTCCTTCCCCCCTTCTGATCCCCGTGCCTATCTCTGCTTGGATGTGGGGCCACCACCTCAAGCTCAACCTCGACAAGACAGAGCCGCTCTTCCTCCCTGGGAAGGCCTGCCGCGCTCCAAGACTTCTCCATCATGGTTGACAACTCTACGGTGTCCCTCTTCCAAAGTGCAAAGAACCTTTGCCTGACCCTGGACGACACCCTGAGGTTCTCTGCAAACATCAAAGCTCCTGCATGCTCTGCAACATCTGTAGAGTACGACCACAGGAAACGGCACAGGCCATAATCCAGGCACTGGTCATCTCCCGTCTGGACTACTGTAACTCACTGTAGGCTGGGCTCCCATCTTGTGCGATGCAACTAATCCAGAACACCGCAGCCTGCCTGGTGTTCAACCTTCCCAAGTTCTCCCATGTCACCCCGCTCCCCCGCACACTGTACTGGATTCCAGTCGAAGGTCGTATCCACTACAAGACCATGGTACTTACCTACTGAGCAGCAGGAGGAACTGCCCCTCCCTACCTTCAGGCTACAATCAAACCCTACACACCAACACGAGTACTCTTTTCTGGCACATCTGGTCTTTTTGCTTTTCCCTGACGTTAGCACAGTCCCTGCCCATCTTCCAAAAACATCTGAAACCCTACCTCTTTAAAGAATATATTAAATAACCTGACACTCACACTTGACTTATTTTTAAAATGTTCTTTCTTACTAGCTCTGACTTTGCTGATAGCTACTTTGTTGAGGACAAATGTACTTAGTATGACTGAGATATGTGGTTGTCTCGCCTAGCTATCTTTAAGATGCACCATCTGTAAGTCGCTAAATGTAGCATCTGCGTACCTGACTAAAATGTAAGTTAAATGTCTTCAGCGAATTAAAAAGGGTGAGCAGTACTCTTTAATGGTACCGATCTTACAACTGTAGTCCTATGGGCCAGTTCCACCACTTTACCTCCACCTCTCTCCTTCCCCGTCCCGCCATCCTCTTTCTGCATTATCATCCTGCCCTCCTCTGTACCTCTTTCATCCCACCACCCCTCTCTTCTGCTCATCCCTCCACTCCTTCCATCGCTCTGCTCTCCATCTCTTACTCACTGGCATAATGTCGCTTGGCATTTGCACATCAAGGTAGTGGGCCCAGAGGTTGTGCAGTATTGACAGTAGGGCCCCTCACCTTTAATCTGACGACTATTTGATTTGACCCCCCCCCCCTGTGTCCATCTCTCCGGACAGAGTGGTTTGAACCTGTCACTTACACCCCAGAGAGAAACAGGGGCCAGCGGGCCTTGGCTGAGTGCCCACATGCATTAATAGATGTTTATTAGATTGGTGTTGAGGAATAAGCTCCAAATTAGCAGACTTGGTCTTATCTAGCCAATGAGACAGAAGTCTGTGCACACTCTGAGTCATAGTGCTACTCATTAATATGGCTCTTCTGAATGGGGATGATAGGGGGTTTTGATGAAATGTCGTGCTGGTACACTTCTCTGACAATGTCATTACATTAGATCCTAGACTTTGGTTTTATTCTTTTTGACACGTTATTTGCTGCTGTAGGTTTTGCAGGCACTCCGGGCTACCTCTCTCCAGAGGTCTTGAGGAAGGACCCCTACGGCAAGCCAGTGGATATCTGGGCATGTGGTGAGTGACTCCTCCAATCTCTGTGTGTGTATGTGTACACATTTTACTATACTTGTGAGTACCAGAAGTCCTCATAAGAATAGTAAGCCAACTACAATTCAGAGAAGTGAGGACATTTTGCCGGTCCTCACTTGTAAGAAGGCTATTTTAGGCTGAGGGGTTAGGTTTAGGGTTAGAATTAGGGTTAGGCGTTAGTGGTTAGGGTTAGTGGTTAGGTTTAGGGGTTAAGGTTAGGGAAAGTAGGATTATTAATGGGAATCAAAAAAGTCCTCACAAGTATAGTGAGACATAGCTGTGTGTGTGTGTGTGTGTGTGTGTGTGTGTGTGTGTGTGTGTGTGTGTGTGTGTGTGTGTGTGTGTGTGTACTAACCCCCTCTGTCTGTGTTCTGTGTGCAGGTGTGGTCCTGTACATTCTCCTGGTGGGCTACCCTCCCTTCTGGGATGAGGACCAGCACAAGCTCTATCAGCAGATCAAGGCTGGGGCCTACGATGTTAGTAGTGACCATCTGCGCCTCTCTCTCTCTCTCTCTCTCTCTCTCTCTCTCTCTCTCTCTCTCTCTCTCTCTCTCTCTCTCCTCTCTCTCTCTCTCTCTCTCGTCTCTCTCTCCTCTCTCTCTCTCTCTCTCTCTCTCTCTCTCCTCTCTCTCTCTCCTCTCTCTCTCTCTCTCTCTCTCTCTCTCCTCGTCTCTCTCCTCTCTCCTCTCTCTCTCTCTCTCTCTCTCTCTCTCCTCTCTCTCTCTCTCTCTCTCTCTCTCTCTCGTCTCTCTCTCTCTCTATCTCTCTCTCTCTCTCTCTCTTCTCTCTCTCTCTCTCTCTCTCTCTCTCTCTCTCTCTCTCTCTCTCTCTCTCTCTCTCTCTCTCTCTCTCTACCATTCACCACTATGGGATGAGAACAGATTTGTGTGTGCGTGATTAACGTCAAATTCACTGAGATGCCAGTGTGTGCATTTTTGCGTTTGTGTGCCTTGTTAGTGTCCTTGACTCAGAGTAGTGAGTAATATCTTGTGTGTTTGTGTGGGTAAATCTGTCTATGTCTTTGTGTCTCTCCGTTTACTGTGTGTGTGTGTGTGTCCAACAGAGAGAGTGTGTGCCTGTCTAAGTGTTCCTCGCACGCAATCAGGAACGCACACACTCTCAGGTCCCCGCAACAACCCAAGCGACCCGGTCCAGATTTTGCTCTCCTTCATTTTGAAATTGGCTCGCGATAGAGAGCTGTGTTTCCTGCCCATTGATCATGTCAGAGCGGCCCTCTGCAGTTGTTAATCCAGGGGGAGGGGCCTAGGAGACACTACAGCAGTGTGGCGGCCAGGGCCACAGCTCAAACTAGTGCTTGAAGAATCCAAGCTAACAAGGATGCTGTGATATGTATACATGCAGCAGGACTATATTTTGTATTACGTGTGCTTTTGGTTTGGGGCAGGGGTGCCAACCCTCTCTACTGGAGAGCTACTGTACATTCTTGTAGATTTTTGCTCCAACACGAATTTAGTACACATCATTCTGCTAACTACAGATATCTGTTGACCAGATACTTACTAATTAACTTCTAATTCAGGTTCGGATGTGTTGCAACTTGGTCGGAGCAAAAGCTTGCACACCTAGTAGCTCTCCGGAAGGATTGTGAGGACCAGCCTGGGCATTAGTGTGGGGCAGCCGAACGATTGAAGCATAAAGACCCACCATGACCAGCACTACCTCCTCCTCCTCCTCCTCAGTCTCTCTACCATTGTGCTCACTATTTCAATAAATCTCCATCACAAAGAGCACCGGGCTATGGCGTGTGTTGAGTGTGTGTGTCTGTGTGTATTTGTGTCTGTCCTCGTACCGTCTTGACATAATCTGCACCTCTAACCATTTCTCGCTCCCCCCCCCTCTCTCTCCCTCCCAGTTTCCCTCCCCAGAGTGGGACACAGTGACCCCCGAAGCCAAGAACCTGATTAACCAGATGCTGACTATCAACCCTACCAAGAGGATCACTGCTGACCAGGCCCTCAAGCACCCATGGGTCTGCGTAAGTCACCCCATCACCGTCACTGACACGTCATTCACCTTGGGTTTGACTTGAGGATGGAATCGGTACTACATTCCGGTGACGTTGGCCCCATCATACCTTCGTAAACTGGTGCTGCCACGGCCTAGTCATTGATCCGTTGTTCAATCTCCGCTTTCCTGTCCTCCTCTTCTCCCCCGATCCAGCAACGCTCCACTGTGGCTTCCATGATGCATCGTCAAGAGACCGTGGAGTGCCTGCGCAAGTTCAACGCCAGGAGAAAGCTCAAGGTGTGTGCAGACACGCACGAGCGCACACACATGCACACGTATATATCCCATCTGTTGTGTTAGAGAGATTGTATACACCCCTTGTCCTTTGCACTAACCTTGTATTCTGTGTCTTCCCCAGGGAGCCATCCTCACCACCATGCTGGTGACCAGAAACTTCTCAGGTGAGGGGGGCATCTGGGGGTTCGCATTTAGAATGGCATTAGCGTCGTTCTAAGTTCTAGTAAGTCAAAATGATTCCCACGATAGACAATGATACATTCTGTTTGTTCAGAAGTGTTGAGTAATGTAAAGCGGGTTTGGTGCCCTTACCTCCGATTGAATTGCCCTTAGAGAGGAAACTTGAAGACTTAGTATAATGTCTCTGAAATCGAAATGTCCTGAGTAGATGCGTTGGAAGTTTCCCGTTGTCATACACAGACGTTAGAAATACGATCATGTCATTCGTAATAAGGAGCACTGTAAACCGCAGACGTGTAGAGTAGGTTGTTCGTCCTTGTAGGAATCCACAAGCCACCTGCGTCGCAAGAATACTGGGATACTGAGTTGTGTCCCACGGCCCAGGTTTCCTCGCAGCTCGTGAAGAGCTTGTCTCAGCCACGTCCGAAGGCCTTTCTGTAAGGACGTGGAGGACAGACATTAGTCATAGAGCTCTGTGCTCGTGAGAGAGTTAGGGTTGTGTGTACAATGTTGCTTCATAACACCGTGTAGCTGCCACTTGTCGATCTCATAGTGTTTTGTGTGGCTGTTTTTGAATAACCGGTTGTGATCGATGATGGGCCGTTGAAGGTGTTTTTGTGTTTTTGCTAACATTGAGTGTGCACACTGGGGTAAGTATCAGTATCTGGTAGGATGTACAGTTTGGAGCCCATGGATGGATGTATCCATGGACTCCAACCCCCCCCCCCCCCCCCCATGATATAAAAATGGTGGGTGAGTTGAGTGAAGCTGGGGCCAGGCACTTAAAGAAGGAAGTGACACTGTGCTCTATAGAGGCTCCCTCCGCCTATCCTCTGGTTGATCCCTCCCAACTGAATGCCTCTCTGTCCAATAGTGGGCCGACAGCACACCAGCCCCGCAGCCACCACCAGCACGGCTGCTCTGGCTTCAGAAGGTATGTCAGTCAGGGCAGGGGAGCCGCAGCAACCTGGCACTGTGCCAACACTGCCCCCTGGTCTGGTTAGCATGTGGCCCGGGGTGCCAGCCACTGACCATTGGTTGCCCCACCAGCCCGCACACTGGCACGTACTGTACTGCTCTGGAGTGGCCTTTCACACACACAACACCCACTGCCCCCCAAACCCCCTCCATCCCTCTCCACGCCCGCACTACACCCTCTGAGTGATCCATGACTATGGACCAAGGCTGGCCCTACCTAAGGCTTAGAACGCAGGACCCTAACCCGTGCTTTACAGACACCTTGTTCTATGGGCCCATGCATATGATTTTAAGACCTGTCACGGCCTTGTTATGGTGTTTTGCAGGCAGGTACCTGGTAACTGACAGTGTGACACTCAAAATGCATTATGGTTTCGTATTCATGAGCAATGGATAGATCACAATGCATTAGAACTGTGTGGTGTTCCACTGACATTAGAACTAAAGGTGATAGCCATACTTTTTATGGTCACACACAGACACACAGGCACACACACACTCTCACCAAATCAGGGAAGATGCCGGAGAGGAAATGCAGTTAGTCTGCTATATTCAGGCTGGCCTGAGGCTGTGCCTCTAACTCCTTCTGCCGTACCGCTGCTGTGTGATAGCACACAACAATCTCCTTTCCATAATATTTCCATTTGTCAGGTGCATTATCTGTTTGGCTTTACCTTATCCATGTCGTTGCCACTGACACTGGTCTTACTTTCTCTCCGTTTATTCAGACTGATTTCAGACCTCTAACATAACCTAGTTAATGCACTCTCAGTCACAACAGGACAATGTGTGAATGTGCATATGCACAATATGCGTGCCAGTCTACCTACTGACGAGTGTAAGCATGTCTCTCTTTCTTTCCACCAAATTAAGCTTTGTCAACAAACATTTGGGCTGTCTTGGCCCTAATTAATAAGGACTAAAAACAAACAATCGGTTACCCACCCTCTACCTTTGCCTCGCAAATAAGTCCAGTTAAGATCCACAGATCCTAGCCAATGCCCAGCTGATCGCCCAGTCTATCTCTGCCCATACCCCACAGCCCCACTGCATTCCTCTGCATGGCCTGGTACCTCCAGCAAGCCAGCATGTACCTGTGCCTCTGTCAGCCTGCATGGGTTACCAGATGCACCGGGGTGGTTCTGAATTCTCTCTCTCTCTTTATCTCTGGCGTCTTGCTTGCTCTGTTTGATTTCTTCCTGTCTGTACCTTCCTATGGGTGAAAGAAAGCACACTTCTGTCACTGGCCGCTTGAGTTGGCTGGTCTAAGACTTGGACCCCTGGCCCTGCCCTTTCTGTTGCTGTTTGTTTGGTGACTTGCTTCTGACCGCCTGATCACGATCGTACAACTCTCCCACAACGACGATAGATGGTATTCACTTCTTTTAATTGCAGCGGTTGAAAGAGGATATACTGCTTACGGCTTACGCCCGCAATACAGTCTTTAGATGCTTGGATTCAATCTATACCAGGCGGCAGGCAGGGTGTCTCCCTTTTTATCCCTCTGATGCACTCTTTAACTGAGCTGCACTCTGGGAGCTGTTAGTTTGCTGTGGGTAATGCATGCCGAGCTTATGATATGACCCACGAAGCACCTTAATGCATGAAGCACCTGCGAACGAGCCTGAGACCAATGTTGCCTGCAGTCGTCGTTGTCATTTTATATGAAGATCAAGATACTGAATATTGATTTTTATTTTGTGTTTTTTCCCCTTGCCCTCCTTCCTACTTGTGTCAATGGAAGCTGAGGGATTTTGAGGATCTCCGAAACCTGATTGATGATTATCATATATATGTGTGTGTGAGGGTTTTTGTCCGTCTCTGTGTGTCTCCTTCTATTTACGTGGCTCTCTCTCTCCGTCGTTTTTCTTTTTCTATGTGAGCGTTTGCTCTGTGCTGTAATGTAATGCATATACAGTGTGTGTGGCGTGGAGACAATGTACCTGTATGTGATAATATGTCTGTGGGGCATGCTAAAAAGGAAACGGTACTGTGTTGTACCACCCTGTTCTCACTGTACTCCCTACAGTATTTACTGTTCAAGTCTCGAGCATCGGATGACTCCTGAGCACTTCTTCACCTCGGTGACCACAGAGACTTGTGACATCACTGTCCTCTATTTTTCTGACCTATGTTCTCCTACAGTATTATGGTTCCAGGTTGATTGATGCGGGTCGGTAGAAACCGGGGAACATCCGGTTTTCAGGGATACAGTATCATCAACCTAGCTTCCTTTTCCCCTGGAAACCGGATGTGGGGGACCCCGCTCAGGCGTTTCCTCAACGCCTGCTACGTTAGTTTAGTCATGTCCTTACGTCTGTCCCTCTCCCTCTTCTGTTTCAGCATGCAAAAGTTTACTAAACAAAAAATCGGATGGTGGTGTGAAGGTAAGTGAGCTGTATGGAAGTTCTGTCCCTCTTCTCTTTTTCTCTGTCTTTTGAACTCTCTCTCTCTCTCTCTCTCTCTCTCTCTCTCTCTCTCTGAGAAGTGTGTTGGCGTTAGGAGACAGATTTCCTGTGTATACTGTTGGAATGGAAAGAAAAGTGTTTTGGTCTCCCCTTCCGCAAGACATCTTAAGACATCTCACAACTCAGTGTCTGTAATGTATATAAAATGACAGACAGTTGAAATAATATTATCACTTGCTAGGGGGAATGATACAAGGTTATTATAGGTAAATATTACTTCACTGTCCATCTCAGCTGTCCAGATTGTAAAGCGTATATAGTCTACACCCATAGTAAAGTTATGATTTGTGTGTATATGTGTGAGTGTGTTTGTGGATGTGTGTGACTGTGTGCAGACAGCTAGCACAGAAAGGCAAGAATGCTTTTTTTTGTCCACTAGTTCCTACCGTGGGCCCTTTTAACGGGACCAATGAGTTGTAGCTGGCAGCTGATGGACAGTTCATTTCACCTTTGAGAACGGGAGAATGGAGTTAAAAGTCGATTTTTTTCTGTGCAACTAAAGAGGAACAAAGAACCTGCGTTATGGACGGGCTTTCTAAAGAACGGACCTAGTTAAGCATGATCTCTTCCACAATTCCTGTGGTACAGCGAACCTCTCCTCTGATCCTAAGTGATCTGAGAGATCTCCATGTTCAACTATAGTTGGTTTTCAACTAGGAGTCAGTGCATGCAGTGAAGTGCCGTGATCGACAAAGGCCAAACAATACCCAGGTTTAAAGCAACACAACCCACCTTAACATGACAAAGAAAAGCCGCACCCCGTAGTAGCACCGATGCAATCACTTATTCACCAATGTTTCGACAGCTGAGCTGTCTTTATCAGGGTTTCATGTCAAACAACGCAGGTCACAAGTATTTATAAACTGGGTGGTTCGAGCCCTGAATGCTGATTGGCTGACAGCCGTGGTATATCAGACCATATATCACAGGTATGACAAAGCATTTATTTTTACTGTTCTAATTACGTTGGTAACAAGTTTATAATAGCAATAAGGCACCTCGGGGGTTTGTGGTATATGGCCAAAATACCAGTAGTAATTTTTTGGGGTATCTGTACTTTACTTTAAATATTTATATTTTTGACTACTTTTACTTTTACTTCACTACATTCCTAAAGAAAGTAATGTACTTTTTACTCCATGCAATTTCCCTTACACCCAAAAGTACTCATTCCATTTTGAAGGCTTAGCAGGACAGGAAAATGGCCCAATTCACGCACTTACCAAGAGAACATCCCTGGTCATCCCTACTGCCTCTGATCTGGTGGACTCACTAAACACACATGCTTCATTTGTAAATCATGTCTGAGTGTTGGAGTGTGCCCCTGGCTATCCGTGAATGTAAAAAAAACATTAAATGGTGCCGTCTGCTTTGCTTAATATAAGGATTTTAAAATTTCTTTATACTTTTACTTTTGATACGTAAGTATATTTAAAACCAAATACTTTTAGCTTTTTACTCAAGTAATATTTTACTGGGTGACTTTCACTTTTACTTGAGTAATTTTCTATTAAGGTATCTTTACTTTTACTCAAGTATGACAATTGGGTATTTTTTCAACCACTGCAATATCCCATGGCTAAGGGCTGTATCCAGGCACTCTGCGTTGCATCGCACATAAGAACAGCCCTTAGCCATGGTATATTGGCCATATACCACACCTATTCACTCCTTATTGGTTTAATATAGGTTTCCATTGGACACATGCAGGTGTTTGTAATCATGGCCGGCTCTGGCACGATATCGTTGGTCAATTTACAATATCAATCATATATATATATATATATATAGATAAAATAAGGCATGAATGGATATCCAACGGTCATAGATAGCATAACATCAACTAAGTACACAATTGTGACCCACCTTAAGGTTACATCACATGCACACACACACATTAAGAATTTAAGTTCCAGGAGATTTTCAAACCATTTTATTTTAGCTGGCAAAATGTGTCGAATATTAATAAGAATCTGCCCCTTTTTTCCCCAATTTTTGCTTAAAAGACATACCCAAATCTAAATGCCTGTAGGTCAGGCATTGAAGCAAGGATATGCATATTCTTGATACCATTTGAAAGGAAACACTGAAGTTTGTGAAAATGTGAAAGGAATGTAGGAGAATATAACACATTAGATCTGGTAGAAGACAATACAAAGAAAAAACCAACCGTTTTTTGTATCTTTTTTGTACCATCTTTGAAATTCAAGAGAAAGGCCATAATGTATTATTCCATCCCAGGCACAATTTAGACTTTGGCCACCAGATGGCAGCAGTGTATGTGCAACGTTTTGGAATGGAATGAACCATTGCATTACTGTTCAAAATGTTGTATCAAGACTGCCCAAATGTGCCTAATTGGTTTATTAATAACGTTTCAAGTTCATAACTGTGCACTCTCCTCAAACAATAACATGGTATCTTTCACTGCAATAGCTACTGTAAATTGAACAGTGCAGTTAGATTTACAAGAATTTAAGATTTCTGCAAATATCAGATATGTCTATGTCCTGGGAAATGTTCTTGTTCTTACAACCTCATGCTAATCGCATTAGCCTACGCTAGCTCAAACGTCCCGTGGGGGACCCACCGATCCTGAAGTTAATAGATCCATATTGCTTTACAGCTATGTAATTTTGTTTTATTGTTAGGAAGCCCTCCCTCTTATGTTTCCCATTTGTCCCTCTCAAAGCTCTTGTGGTGCTTTTTCTTTCTCTTTGGGATCTAACTGGAAGCTTTATTTGTCCTATTTTTATTGGTTCCTTTCCCCCTATGATTCCATGTTTTTCCCCTCCTCTCTGTCGCTATCTGTTCAGAAAAGGAAGTCCAGCTCCAGTGTTTGTTTAATGGTGAGATCTGCTCTGTCTTTTCACTCTCTCTCTCTTTCTCTCTCGGTTGAGGTGCTAGAGGGTCTGTGGCAGTTTGTCTTGTTGGAATTCCATTGGCTCTCTCAACTCCATCCAACATCCCCCAACATTCTCACCACCAGAACCATTTCCCTTCCGCGGAACCCATACCTACAGTACATGAGCTGAAACGCACATACACACTCTCACGTACTGTACATGTACACACACACACACACACACACACACACGCACACACACACACACACACACACACACACACACACACACACACACACACACACACACACACACACACACCATCTGCATTCCCCATCAATGCTCTCCCTAGAAACCAGCCCAAACCTACCTGCCTATGGACTAGCCCACTGTCTCCCCACAGAGTAGGTCCCCTTACCCCTCACCTCGGCTCACAGCTCCAAGGTTGCCTAGAAGGAAGCTGTACTGTAGGTCAGTGCCAAGCCAGAAACTCAAACTCCAAACCATAGCCAAGGTCTCTCTCTCACAACCCTCCAAATAGCAGGCATAGATGGAGTTCAAGTTTTTTTTTAGACGCAGGACAAAGCCTACTGGACATTCGTTCTGTATAGGAGAGAGGACATTTAAAGCAGGCTTTTCAGGATCTGTTTGAAAAGGGACACACAAGTGACTCTCTGAGGAAAAGAGTCCCAAACACATCGACACCCACCCAAACACACACACACACACACACACACACACACACACACCACACACACACACACACACACACACACACACACACTCACATCCCCTCCCTGCATCTGCATTCCCCGTCAATGCTCACCCTAGCAGCCAGACCAAGCCTACCTGCCTATGGACTAGCCTACTGTCTCCCCACAGAGTAGCACCCCTCACCCCTCACCTCGGCTCACAGCTCTAGGGTTGCCTAGAAGGAAGCTGTAGGTCAGTGCCAAGCCAGAAACTCAAACCCCAAACCATAGCCAAGGTCTCTCCCTTACAACCCTCCAAACAGCAGAAAAAATGGGCCATAAAAGAACTGCAGCGGAAAAGAAATAGGACATTTGTTCTGTATAGGAGAGAGAACATTTAAAGCAGGCTTTTCAGGATCTGTTTGAAAATGGACACACAAGTGACTCTTTCTCTCTGAGGACCCCCCCACCACACATACTTATTGCCACCACCATGGCAATGTATCCCATGGCAGCAGGCTTGGCCTAGCAACAGGGGGCATTTGTGCTGTTGTAAATATCAATATTTTTTTATTCTTTATTTCTCAGGTCTTCAAGTATTTATTGGACCCTCATGTTTTTTTTCTTCTTCAAGAGACTCTTTTTTCCAACTTTAGTTTTTTCTGTCTTGGTTGCCCGCAAAATAATCTTTAGCAGCAACAACACAGTAGAAACGAAAATGGGTGGAGACTTCACTTGTCTCCTGTGAACAATAGATATTTTGGGGACACACTGAAATGGTTATCCAATCCCAGCCTCTCTGTAGTAACCCACAGGACAGGGGTAGTCAAATCCATGGCTTGAGTGCCGCACTACCTCTGGTTTTATTTTCTTCCTGGTAGTTGATTGATTGATCAGTGTTACTGATTGACCCGAGATTCCAATCACCTGGTGTTCCAGGTCTGAATTAGTCCCTGATTAGAGGGGAAGGATAAAATCCAGCAGTGCTGCAGACCTTGAGTCCCGGAATTAGGTAAGGGTGAGGCACAGGAGATGTGGAGTGCATGCATGTGCAGTCACCTACTTACCTCACATGTCTCTGAGAATCATTAGGGTCCATCCCACAGCCGGGCCCCCCTCCTCTCTGGTCCCTCTGCACCACGCCAAACCAGCACTACCTCAAACCCCATACTTACCACCTCTGCACACTCCCCACAACACCATGCACACTCCATGAAAATATATGCAATGTAGAATAGCTGTAACTTAGGGTAGGCTATACAGTATTGGGCCAATTCCGACTCAGGAAATGTAAGCCTTTCCTATGGTCGCCTTACCGACGCACTTCTCAGTAGTTGGTATTCGGACTTACCTTATGCAGGTGCATACCGGGCTTTTCAGGCGTGGTTCAAATGCACACGCTAAATACATTTAATTCAACGATTGAAAACCCTCCCACTTGGTGGCCAACATATTTTCTTGTGGAGTTTTCATACAATGGGGTTTCAGTACATTTATCTTAAACCATCTCTTTTAATACGGTGTACCTTTAATTCAAATTTTGTCAACAGACTGACTAGAATACATGGAGAGAACGGGTTCAGAATATAGGGATCAATGAAAAGAAAGCCATCTAAATACAGTGAACTCCAAAAGTATTGGGACAGTGACTCAGTTTTTCTTGTTTTGGCTATGTACTGCCTCAGTTTGGATTTGTAACGATACAATGACTATGAGGTTAAAGTGCAGACTGTCACCTTTCATTTTAGGGTATTTACATCCATATCTGGTGAACCGTTGAACATTTTTGGGGACAAATTCACTTATATGTGTATTACAGTAGTCAAAAGTATTTGTTCCCATATTCATAGAAAGCAATGACTACATCAAGCTTGTGACGCAACACATTTGTTGGATACATTTGTTTGTTTTGGTTGTGTTTCAGATGATTTACTCTGATTTTGGAGACACGTTTTAGGGTTAGGAAAGTGTGAATGAATCATAAAAAAACAGGCTTGTAGGGTACAATAACCAGGTTTTACGCACTAAATATATTGATGAATAAAAAATAAAGTGGTTTGATTCCTCCTGAAAGTTGTCATATTTAATCCATGAAATATTGGGAGGTAGAAAATAAGGTTTGAATAATAGTCCTATAAATCCACCCTAATTCCTCACTAATCATGGAACTGTATGACAACGTTCTAGTCGTCGTGAACCATACGCCTGGCTCCAGGTTTAAACTTCTACATGTGGTCTGTGTTCCATAATGATTCAAATAGGCTAATATGATCCACAAATGATAGCGACCCTCAGGAACAACTCCACAGACGTGACAGAGGAAAGGAAGGTAAACGGAATTTATGGTATAATGCAAAATGTAAGCTACAAATTGAAGAAAACAAACACTAAAGTGACAGATATACATGTATGTGGGTATTACTGAAGGTGGCTCCCGATAGTGGCTAATATCTAACATGATAGAAATGGTCAAATAAAATTGAAAAAAGGACATACAATTAAAACATTCTAAAGCGCATACATCAACTATAAAGTTAACGTTAGCTAGCTAAACAATTAACTATAATCCCAAACCATAGAGTACTAGCAATACAAAACTGATTGTCATAGCTAGCTAAAGTTAACCAAATATAGTAGGTTCAATTTTAGCTAGACAGCCAGCCATCGAACTTCAGCTAGCTAGCTAACAGCAAGCTTTAACTTGCAATGAACAGAACTTTCTGACAAAATTAGAAATGTACAGTTGAAGTCGGAAGTTCACATACACTTAGGTTGGAGTCATTAAAACTCGTTTTTCAACCACTCCACAAATTTCTTGAAAACAAGCTATAGTTTTGGCAAGTCGGTTAGGACATCTACTTTGTGCATGACACAAGTAATTTTTCCAGCAATTGTTTACAGACAGATTATTTCACTTATAATTCACTGTATCACAATTCCTATGGGTCAGAAGTTTACATACACTAAGTTGACCGTGCCTTTTAACAGCTTGGAAAATTCCAGAAAAAGTCAATTGGAGGTGTGCCTGTGGATGTATTTCAAGGCCTACTTTCAAACTCAGTGCCTCTTTGCTTGACATCATGGGAAAATCAGCCAAGACCTCAGAATAGCCAAGACCTCAAATACTTATTTTCCACCATAATTTGCAAATAAATTCATTAAAAATCCTACAATGTGATTTTCTGGATTTTTCTTTCTCATTTTGTCTGTCATAGTTGAAGTGTATCTATGATGAAAATGACAGGCCTCTCTCATCTTTTTAAGTGGGAGAACTTGCACAATTGGTGGCTGGCTAAGTACTTTTTTGCCCCACTGTAGATATTTCTCTCTACTATTATTCTGACATTTCACATTCTTAAAATAAAGTGGTAATCCTAACCGACCTAAGACAGAGAATCTTTACTAGGATTAAATGTCAGGAATTGTGAAAAACTGAATTTAAATGTATTTAGTTAAGGTGTATGTAAACTTGTGACTTCAACTGTATAATATCTGAAACAGTAGCTAGACTCTTACCCATATGCATGGATGAAAGCTTCACGGCAGACTGCAACCCCTTTCATTAAATAAGATGTCCTGTGTCCTTTCCGTTTTGTATGTACAGCTTGCTTGGCCCATTGTTGTTTTGTCAAGTCACTCTGGTTCACACTGACCGTGTGCAATGCCATAAGAATCATCTTAAGCTTCAGCCCCCACACAAACTCTGACCATTTTACTCGCCCTAGCAGGGCTGTTTTCATGTTATCCAGGGCGTAACTGTGCTCCTGGCAACAATTTAATTACGGCCATATTCAACCGGTGTTGGAACTCATCTCTCGGCATGTCCAGCCCACTCATTATCTCAGCCAATCATGGCTAGCGGAAAGGTTGCTGCCTTTTTCTGTGGCTTAACCAACTAGGCTACTAATTTAACAATTGTATTCATATTTACAGATGGCATAAAAGTTTGTTATTAAGGCATATGACATTTCAAATATTCGAGAAGGCATTTCTGCCAAAAAACGCATTTTGATTAAAACATATTTTTTTTTACATTCAAACGGCTCTCCTGTGAAGTTGTAACTTGCGACATACGCCTAGTTTCCTGTTCAGTTTCTGGGGAATATGAGCATTGAGCACCAGTGAGCACGTCAGAGAGTGTCAAAAGGTTACACTGTCATTTAGTCACCGTTAAGTATTTCAGTACCAGCTGAAATCTGAACAGCATATTGCTGTTAACCTTTTATTGACGGAATACAGTTCTCTACACCTTTCAACACCTCTCATGAATTCCTAAAGAACCTCTCTGTTAAACGGATAGTTGCGAATTTCGTGACAGTGCCTACAGGAAGTATTAATACCCCTTGACTTATTCCACATTTTGTTGTGCTACAGACAGAATTCAAAATGGATTACATGTATTTGTTTCGCTCACCCATTTGCACACATGTACAGTACAATAACCCATAACGAAAACACAGTGAAATGTTTGCAAATGTATTGAAAATTAAATACAGAAATATCTCATTATATCAGTAAATGAGATGCCTGAAAATATGAAGAGTGGTACTCGGTTATGTGTTGTATTGGATTTGCCCCAAACAAAACACTGTATTCAGGACATAAAGTGAATTTCCTTCCCACATTTTTTGCAGTTTTACTTTAGTGCCTAAACAGGATGCATGTTTTGGAATATTTTTTATTCTGTACAGGCTTCCTTCTTTTGACTCTGTCGTTAGGTTAGTATTGTGGAGTAGCTACAATGTTGTTGATCCATCCTCAGTTTTCTCCTGTCACAGTCATTAAACTCTGTAACTGTTTTAAAGTGGCTATTGGCCTCATGGTGAAATCCCTGAGCAATTTCCTCCTCTCCGGCAACTGAGTTAGAATGGACGCCTGTATCCTTGTAGTGACTGGGTATATTGATACACCATCCAACGTGTAATTATTAACTTCACCACCCACCAAGGGACATTTAATGTCTTCTTTTTTAACCTATCTACCAATAGATGCCCTTCTTTTCGGGGCATTGAAAAGCTTCCCTGGTCTTTGTGGTTGAATCTGTGATTGTAATTCAATTGTATGTGTTTGGTACGGAGATAAGGTAGTAATTAAAAAATCATGTTAAACACTATTATTGCACACAGTGAGTCCATGCAACTTATTATGTGACTTGTTAAGCACATTTTTACTCCTGAACTTATTTAGGATCAACATAAGAAAGGAGTTGAATACTTATTGACTCAAGACAGTTCAACTTTTCATTTTTAATTCATTCGTAAAAATGTCTAAAAGCATAATTCCACTTTGACATTACGAGTTATTGTCTGTTGGCCAGTGACACAAAATATCAATTTAATCCATTTTAAATCCAGGCCTTAACACAACTAAATGTGTAAAAAGTCAAGGGGTGTGAATACTTTCCGAAGGCTTCTTTGCCTTGAAGTTATTTTCGAGTCTAGTGTTGTTTCTTTATGCAACAGTCAGGCTGTGGGGTTGTTGGCAAGAGACTTTAATCGATCCATTTCTTCTTCTCTATGCAACTTGCTCTTCATTGTCTTACTCAGGAAAACCTCCAGATCCATACATTCTCCATTTGGGAGGAACAATAACCTTCTCATCAAGGCCTTTCACTGCATGCACAGACTTGGACGCACGCCACTAGTATCTTATTCTTCATTCCTCAACCAGATTCTGTAGCTATTCGATATTGACTATCTGGTTGTCTCTTTGGAGTCCATAGACGTTAAGTGTTCATTCGGATCTGACTCCACAAGGTGGCGCAGACTATGTTCTTTGCTTTTCCTCAGGGACTGTGGTTTCTTTACCCCAGCAGGTACCGGTCAATATTGAGGTTGAAGTGCCGGATCCTGTCTGTTTCTACTCTCAAAGTCCTTAGTTATTATTACAGTGCGTGTGTTGTTATTCCTGTGTATTTAGAAATGTTAATATCCACAAAGACGGCAGACACTAATGCAGCAAGACATGACTCAAGAGGTAGACACAGACTTAAAACCACTTAAAACCACCCAGATAGAGACCTCCACACAGGCAGCCGGAATGAAAGAAAAAACGCTAACGTCATTTAGTGTCAAGAATGTTAATGTGCTCGCACGGAAGTGTCAATGTCTTCAGAGCGAGGTTTTCTAGACCTACAAATTCCTTGTGACTTTCAAGAGGCAGTCATTCGATGTATTAAAGGGAAAACACTGCTGCTGAAATTTAAAGCAGTGCGTACTGTGCAGAAGACAGTATTCAACAATTGTCCCCTGCAAAAACACCACCCAAACACACTGGTAGGCACACTGCAGGCATATATGTCAATGCAGACAACTCATATTTACAGTGGCCTGAAGAAGACATCTCTTAAATGATAGGTTATAGAAAAGATTGGAAGCGCTGAATTATCTGTTCAGACCCCAGTTCTACCTGCCAACAGGTTATGGAAAATGTGCTCTTTTTTTGTACACTACATTGCCAAAAAGTATGTGGACACATGCTTTTTGAACATCTTATTCCACAATCATGGGCATTAAGAAGGAGTTGGTCCTCCCTTTGTTGCTATAATAGATTCCACTCTTCTGGGAAGGCTTTCCACTAGATGTTGGAACATTGCTGCAGGGATTTGCTTCCATTCAGCCACAATAACATTAGTGAGGTCTGGCACTGATGTCAGGTGATTAGGCCTGGCTCGCATTTGGCTTTCCAATTCATCCCAAAGGTGTTTGATGGGGTTGAGGTCAGGGCTCTGTGCAGGCCAGTCAAGTTATTCCACATCGATCTTGGCAAACCATTTCTGTATGGACCTCGCTTTGTGCACAGGGGTGTGTCATGCTGAAACAGGAAAGGGCATTCCCCACAAAGTTGGAAGCACAGAATCATTTAAAGTGTCATTGCAGTTAAGATTTCACTGAAACTAAAGGACCTAGCCCAAACCATGAAAAACAGCCCCAGACCATTATTCCTCCTCCACCAAACTTTACAGTTGGCACTATGCATTGGGGAAGGTACTCCTGGCATCCACCAAACCCATATTCGTCCATTGGTCTGGCAGATGGTGAAGCGTGATTCATCACTCCAGAGAACGTGTTTCCACATCTCCAGAGTCCAATGGCAGCGAGCTTTACAACACTTTACAACACATTAGACGCTTCCACTTCACAATAATAGCACTTACAGTCTAGCAGGGCAGAAATTTGACAAACTGACTTGTTGGAAAGGTGGCATCCTATGACGGTGCCATGTTGAAAGTCACTGAGCTCTTCAGTAAGGCCATTCTACTGCCAATCTTTGTCTTTGGAGATTGCATGGCTGTGTGCTCATTATTATACACCTGTCAGCAACGAGTGTGGCTGAAATAGCCAAATCCACTCATTTGAAGGGATGTCCACATACTTTTCTATATAAAGTGAATTGCTCCAGTAGTTACTTCAAGGAGAAAGCTTGCACTTCTATGTCAAAGATAATAATACTAAAACACAATAGTAAATACTGCAGAATACAACAGTCTGCAAAAACACTACAGTAATTACTAAACTATACTAGAGCCCTTCAGGAGCATGAATTTTAAACCTGAGCCCTACACATGCCTGCTCTGTTCAGACCCTACCCTTCCCAGGCCCGATTACTTCTGCCAAATGTAAGGCCCGGTCCTGCCCAAAACCCCAAATAACTTTCTTCCATTAGTAAATCCATTAACTGCTCCTCTCTGTCTGTCACTCGCTCCTGCGTGCTGTTCGCTCTGCACGCCCTCTACTCATGGTGGCTCTGAGTCTGCGAGTAACCATAGCAACGGCTCCACTTGGGATGCTCTGCTCAATGACTAGACATTAGAGAGCAGTTAGCTGTTAGCTACTGTTCGTCACTCTAAACTCCGACAAAACTCAAAGAACATTATTGTTTTTGGTGAAATAATCTCTCCCTTCTTATATTTGACGAGGTTGAAGCACTTCTGACACCATGTTATGATCTTAGTCAGATACAGTTGAAGTCGGAAGTTTACATACACTTAGGTTGGAGTCATTATAACTCATGTTTCAATCACTCAAACGAATTTCTTGTTATCAAACTATAGT
Organism: Salvelinus fontinalis; assembly: GCF_029448725.1. Classification (NCBI taxonomy): domain Eukaryota; kingdom Metazoa; phylum Chordata; class Actinopteri; order Salmoniformes; family Salmonidae; genus Salvelinus; species Salvelinus fontinalis. The sequence goes on from NC_074665.1 coordinate 25,353,470, forward strand.
TTTGGCAAGTCGGTTAGGACATCTTGGGACATCTTGTGCATGACACAAGTAATTTTTCCAACAATTGTTTACAGGCAGATTATTTCACTTATAATTCACTGTATCAAAATTCCATTGGGTCAGAAGTTTACATACAGTAAGTTGACTGTGCCTTTAAACAGCTTGGAAAATTCCAGAAAAGGATGTCATGGCATTTAGAAGCTCCCGATAGGCTAATTGACATCATTTGAGTCAATTGGAGGTGTGCCTGTGGATGTATTTCAAGGCCTTCCTTCAAACTCAGTGCCTCTTTGCTTGACATCATGGGAAAATCAAAAGAAATCAGCCAAGACCTCAGAAAAATAATTGTAGTCCTCTACAAGTCTGGTTCATCTTTGGGAGCAATTTCCAAAGCCTGAAGGTACCACGTTCATCTACAAACAATAGTACGTAAGTATAAACACCATGGGACCACGCAGCCGTCATACCGCTTAGGAAGGAGATGCATTCTGTCTCCTAGAGATGAATGTACTTTGGTGCGAAAATTGCAAATCAATCCCAGAACAACAGCAAAGGACCTTATGAAGATGCTGGAGGAAACAGGTACAAAAGTATCTATATCCACAGTAAAACGAGTCCTATATTGACAAAACCTGAAAGGCCGCTCAGCAAGGAAGAAGCCACTGCTCTAAAACCGCCATAAGAAAGCCAGACTACGGTTTGCAACTGCACATGAGGACAAAGATCGTACTTTTTGTTTGAGAAATGTCCTCTGGTCTGATGAAACAAAAATAGAACTGTTTGGCCATAATGACCATCGTTATGTTTGAAGGAAAAAGGGGGCGGCTTGTAGGCCAAAGAACACCATCCCAACTGTGAAGCATGGGGGTGGCAGCATCATGTTGTGGGGGTGCTTTGCTGCAGGAGGGACTGGTGCACTTCACAAAATAGATGACATCATGAGGAGGAAAATGATGTGGATATATTGAAGCAACATCTCAAGACATCAGTCAGGAAGTTAAAGCTTGGTCGCAAATGGCTCTTCCAAATGGACAATGACCCCAAGCATTCTTCCAAGTTGTGGCAAAATGGCTTAAGGACAACATAGTCAAGGTATTGGAGTGGCCATCACAAAGCCCTGACCTCAATCCCATAGAAAATTTGTGGGCAGAACTGAAAACGTGTGTGCGAGCAAGGAGGCCTACAAACCTGACTCAGTTACTCCAGCTCTGTCAGGAGGAATGGGCCAAAATTCACCCAACTTATTGTGTGAAGCTTGTGGAAGGCTACCCGAAATGTTTGACCCAAGTTAAACAATTTAAAGGCAATGCTACCAAATACTAATTGAGTGTATGTAAACTTCTGACCCATTGGGAATGTGATGAAAGAAATTAAAGCTGAAATAAATCATTCTCTCTACTATTATTCTGACATTTCACATTCCTAAAATAAAGTGGTGATCTTAACGGACCTAAGACAGGGGATTTTTACTAGGATTAAATGTCAGAAATTGTGAAAAACTGAGTTTAAATGTATTTGGCTAAGGTGTATGCAAACTTCCTACTTCAACTGTATGTCTGTACTATGCAGCAGAGCACGAGTAAATGGCTCAGCTTAAAATTGTTAGTGATCAATTTAGTGATACCCAGGCCTTGCCCGTACCCTACTGATTGATAAAAAAACAAGCTCTACAGTGTACTACAATCCGCAAAAACCCTACATTAATTATTACTATTATAAACTGGGTGGTTTGAGCCCGGAATGCTGATTGGCTGACCGCCGTGGTATATCAGACTGTATACCACTGGTATGACAAAGCATTTCTTTTTACTGCTCTAATTACGTTGGTACCAATTTACAATAGCAATAAGGCACCTCGGGGGTTTGTGGTATATGGCCAATATACCACGGTTAAAGGCTGTATCCAGGCACTCCGTGTTGCGCCGTGGCTAAGAACAGCCGTTAGCCGTGGTATATTGGCCATATACCACACCCCCGTGGGCCTTATTGCTTAAGTATATACTACAGTTTTTTTTACCACAGTATTTATACTATAGTTAACTATAAATACTACAATATACTACAGTAAATACTACAGTGAATTCTGGAGTAAAGCCCACAAAAACACTACAGTGAATTTTATAGTATGTATACCATAGTATACTATAGTCCTTTTTTATGTGGGCACTCTGTAGAAGTCATTTTGTGTTGTTGTTTTTTTTGTTGTCCCAGCCGCAGACAAACAACAATAAAAACAGTGTAGTGAGCAGTACCAGCAGCACCAAAGACAGCAGCATATCATCTTCAGCACCAATGGTATCTCATCTATACTTGGTTTCTCTCATTGTTGCATTACTCACCCTGTTCCATTGGATTAGTCCCAACGTTTCTGTTGAGTTCTTGCTTTTTGCCATCCGTTTGTCTCATCCCCTCTTCATTGACTCTCTCTATTTTTTTCCCACCCTTTCTTCCACCCGCTCCTCTTCACCTCCATTTTGAGAAAAGTGTGATGTTAACAGTGGTTTTGATGATTTTAAACTGAACAACTGGTTTGTGCCTGTGACCCTCTCTCACTAGGCTCCTGTTTTACCCAGACTTACTCTCTTGTCTTGCACAGACATGCATGACAATGCTCAACAAGATATACACAAATAATGGTATTTTGCACATTTTAAATGTTTAAAGTAATATATTCACAATGCCACAATTGAATATTCCTAGCGGTCCCTCTTTGGCATTGGTATTTCTCCCCCCTTGATAAAGCTGATGATTTGACATACTACACAGTTACAGTAGCTGAATTGGGGGTCATATGAAAAACTATTTATGTGATACCAATTTCAAAACAATTCAAAAGCTCATTAAAACCATGGGTGAAACAGGATCCAGCAATGTCAGGAAACAGAGATAGCCCAATTGTATGGAAGATGCAGTCCCTCTATGTAAGTGTATCTCCTTGTGAAGGGCAAAAAGACAACAGGCGCCATGTCACAGAAACATATCTCATCTGAAGTAATATTGAATCTCCCTTTCCAGTGATCTCAATGGTATAGTCCTGTCAATGGTCCTTGGCCCTGTTAACAGAACGTATAGCTACAGGGGAAGCGAAGAGCTGTGGTGAGAAGCCTAGAAGCACGTATAGTGGTGTCTATCAGAAAGACTGCTGAGCTGCAGTGACCTGAGAGAGACATGAAACCTGTATGAGGGACAGAATCCTAACCTGGGTGTTTGGCAATGCAACAATGGACTGTAGCGTTGTGGAATGTCAGTCAAGAGAATCCCTTTTCTATGAAAGGCAAATCACAGGACCACCTCCATCAAACTGATGGGATCAGTTTCTTACTCTTCTCCATTAGGGCTACCTGTAAGCGACTGTGTGTGGTTGGATTACTTGGCTGTGGTCAGTGTTAAAGGATGGTTTGTCTCTCTGGGTCAGCGCACAGTTGATCTGACAGTGGTTCCAAGGCAGTGCTGCCTATCCTATATCAGTCTCCTAGCTTCTTCTAATCAGCTACAATACATCAACTTACTGAAGGGCAGAATGTCAGGCCCTGTGGTAGCATTTAAACGGATAGTGCAACATTTTGCACTTTGTTTCTCCTAACCCAGAAACGGATTAACTCATGGATACCATGTGTATGTCTCTGTGTGGCTTAATTGCCAAAATGTTGCACTATCCCTTTAAGCTAATGGCTAATGTTATCCGAAGGACTGCATCTTCATGTGTGTAGGTGGTTTTGTTGAGGTGGAGTCCGTAGACCAGTGTCCTGTGGGAGGGTCCATGTTTGTGCTACTGTTTGTAGGTGTGGGTGGGACAGTGCCTTGGGGGTGTCTGTGTCGCAGTATTTTAAGCTGCTAGGCGCTTTTGCGATGAGTGTTGCCATGGTTACCGGCTACAACAGCAGGGTCAAGGTTGGGATGAGGGAGGTGGGGGGGGGGGTTGATGGGTGGACAGCTGATCCCATCTCACAGCCAAACCCCATCATCCTCATTTCAGACACTCTGTGTGTTTTTTTTCCTCTGTTGCTTTACGTCTTAGAGGCCATCCTCTAAGTCTGATAGCTCCAATGATAAGTGACATTAGTCCATAGCTCCTTCCTCTAGTGGAATGGAGTAGCGTGGCTCTTTGTAGTGTCTTCTCATTGTCAAACCCCCATCCTGTCTCATTGCCCCCCCGTGAAAGTGCCCATCTGCTGCCTTTGTGCTGTGGCTCTTGTGCTTGGCTATGTGTGTGTGTTTACATGCATCGGGCGTGTGGACTGTGTGTATCCCACATGCTCTGGGCCTTCCCTGGTGGTCCCTGCATGTTAAACTTTCTCCTGCTTCCCCTAGGAACCACAGACCACTGTTGTGCACAACCCAGCTGACGGCACCAAGGTAAGCCGCTACTGTACCTCTTTAATCCAATAGAGTCGCTGTCGAACGCAGTTAATGCTAATGCTAATGCTAAAATACCTTACAGTGGTTAGAACTCTACTAAGGTACCTTAGAGTGGCTAGAGCTCTACTAAGATACCTTAGAGCGATGCTAACACCATGTACACTTAAACACTCCACATCTACTGACAGTCACGCTAACTTAGTCTCACTAACCCTCAAAACACTCACAAGCCACACCTGCTGCGAGAGTCCCTCACTCGCCCCAAACCACACTGGCTCAGCCACCAGAAAGCCACATACACAGTACACACAGCCTTTAACACACACCGTTTGTACCCCACATCATCAAAAGGCTGTGTTTGGTGTGGATCCTCGTGCGCTTGCCCTCCTGTCTGCCTGGCTGGTTTGTGCAGGGTTTGTGTTCCTCTGAGGGAGCGTCTGTCTGACCTTCCGTCTGTCCGTACACCTGGGGAAGGCCTCACCCAAGTCAGCTCTCACCACACAGACTAACGCTGTTTCCTGCTGCTATATCTCTTTCTCTCATTTACTCCTTCTCTCTGTCCTCCATGTTTCTGTCCATCACTCTTCTCCGCTACAGGGTTCCACAGAGAGCTGTAACACCACAGAAGAGGAGGATGTGAAAAGTAGAAAAGGTACACGTCAAACTTTCACTTACTCTGCATGTTTTCTCACTTCTTGTATCTATATATCTGTCTGCGCAGGTGTTTGTCAGAAAGACAGAGCTAGAATGCAAGATAGGACCGTTTATTAGGTACACCCATCTAGTACCGGGTCGGACTCCCCTTTGCCTCCATGACGGCCTGAATTCTCTGGGGAATGGAAACATTGCTCAATTGGTATCAAGGGACCTAACGTGTGCCAGAGAAAAATTCCCCACGCCATTAACCATCGCCACCATTCTCGGTAAACCCTAGACACTGTCGTGCGTAAAAAAGCCCAGGAGGCCGCCAGCCCGTTTCTGAGATACTGGAACCGGCACGACCGGCATCGACGATCATACCACGCTCAAAGTCTTTTAGGTCACCCGTTTTGCCCATTCTAACGTTCAGTAGAACAGCAACTGAATGCCCTGAGGCCTGTCTGCCTGCTTTATATAGCAAGCCACGGCCACGTGACTCACTGTCTGTAGGAGCGAACCATTTTTGTGAACGGGGTGGTGTACCTAAAAAAACTGCCCACTGAGTGTAGATTATACATATGTTTTAAAAAGCCATAGTTATATGAGAAATGAGGTTACAAAATGATCATTCATGTGCTCCCTTGTTGTCGATCCTTCTCCTTCATTTCTTTAGAAAGAGAATAGATCACGATCAAGGCCAGAGAAGCCTATGATGGCCTGAGTTAACTGTCAGGCTGGTGTCTGGGCCTGTGAACATCTGGGAGATGTAGACTGTAGCTGAGTATATATGTCTGGAGAGGGAATGATGAAGCACTGATATATCAGAGAACAGCTTTTGCTCTGGTCTTTATCGGCATCTACAGCTGCTGCGGAGAAGTCAAAGGAGTAGTTTAGTAGTTTGAAGGCTTGCATTCCTACGGAGTGAAAAGCAAATGTCTTGCTGAGAATGAAAAACTTGCACAGTAGTCTGTGCTTTGTAGCCTGTGAGAGACAGAGCTGAATACTGAGTGGTCTAGCTGTGGACATAGACTATGCTTTGTCTGAACAAACTAATAGACTAGCACATGAAGGCCTTATATGTCTTGGTTTTCCCCTCAAATCCCTAGTCTTTAGATAGTCTCCCCATTCTTGGTCTCACAGCTCCCCAGGGCTTAAAGAGTTGGCACTCCACCACTTAAACCTGTGTGTGTGTGTGTGTGTTTCTCGTCAAAACTACGTTGTTTAAAGTGGGGGGGGCAAGCGGAGCGCGAGCGACATGGCTACATCTGGGAAACAAGCCTGTCCACTCAGTGCAGCGCGGACGGGGCCTCACAGCGCAGCTCACCCAGGGAAAACCTGGCTTTTACCATGGCACTCTCGTGTCATGTTGTCAGGGAAACATAGCAACACTCTCTAAAATCGGCAGGCTCTCTGGCACTGACGTTACAGTGCCGACGAGCGAAAAAGGCCCCACATTCTAAGAGAGGGTGAACATTTTTCCCAATACAGAGGCCTCTGCAGGCCTTAAACACACAGATAGACGCACAAAAGCACATAGACATGGGAACCGATGGAATCGTCAACCTCATACAGTGTATTTCCAGAGACCTAGTTTATAGTATGTTGTAGTAGAGAAAAGAGAAGCATTGAAAGAAGGTTGGAGGGACAGATTGGAACCCTCGTCTCCTCCACAGTGGAGCTATATGACAGTATGGGTCTCTGTGGCAATCGGCACCGATGTAGTCTCACAAAGAGGGCTTTGACTGGGACGTGGATACTGGCCAAGTGGCTCTACAGTACGCACTCTCCTCCGTCAATTAGAGGACATCGGCATAACTGGAATGCAAAATAGGGACAAAACTAGATATTGAAAATGTAACAGTGTGTATTGTATTTTGATTGTGAGGTGTATAGTGTGGTCTCACTCCCCTGTTTCTCTGGCTAGTTGTGATGGGTTGGGATTATATTGTGTCTCGCCCCACTGTGTGTGTCTCTCTGTGTACGTTGGTGGTGGGATATATACTGTGTGGTGTTAGTGTATGGTCGGGTTGGGGGTGTAGTGTTTTGTCTTGGCAAAATAGTAGTGTGTACAGAACTGTGTCTGATCCTCCTCTCTCTCTGGCGTGTGTGTGTTGCGGTGGGGGCAGTGTCTGCGTGCGGGTCTAGCGCGGACAGCGCAATGGTCAGCCAGTGCAGTGCCAGTGAGGAACAGAGCCAGCCCCAGCCCCCTCACTGCCCACCCACCTGTAAGTCAGCAGCAGTATCACCCCTCACCTCTCCACTCTGACCTTGGTGTCCTTTCCCCCCTTTGAACTCATTTATATTGTCCCCCTAAGACTGTCCCCATGGTATTGTCGCCCTAGGGCTGTCCGTCCCCATAATACTGTACCATTTAAGATTCCCCATAATGCTGTGCAATTTAAGATGGCCCCCATAATAGTGTTCCTCCAAGACTCTTCCTGTATTACTATTCTGTATTACTGTTAGGGGCTGGATTCAATCCGTAGCGCTGAAGTTCCACGTTGTAGCCCAATTGACATTTAAAGGTGTTGGATTCTAGCTTGAAATATACTTATTCATTTTACCATACTAGAACTTATTGATTACTCACATGTATAATGATTGTATATGTTGGGGTCAATGGTCAATGGAGAATGGATAAGAACTAGGTCTATGGAAAGTTTACATTCTGTCAAAACATGCTATTGTTAAATCTCATGGCTCCTAAAGAGGGAGGCAAAGGGCAACAGTCTGGTTTCAGTCACTGATAAGGTAGGACAGTCATGGATTAGGGAGGAGCGAGGAATTTGGGCCCGAGGTCAGGTCTGATGACGTGAGAAGGAACAGTCCTATCCCACGCACATATATTTCCATGCCCACGAATGTTCTAGCAGGAGGCGGGGCCATGATTACACCAGTGAGAGGAACCAATTAAGTTCCTGACTAGCAACAGAGATGTATTGGCTATCTAGATGTGCAAGGAGTTGACTCCTCCTAGTAGGAGGGTATAAATATATGTGCTTGTGTAAACATGTCTTTGCAGCTGCAATATTCCCGCGTTAGCGGAGACGGCATTCACGGTAAACGCTGCACATGTCGGCTCAATCGGAAATGACCTTTAAATTTCACGCGTGCTAGAGAGCTAAACTTTGGCGATACAGATTTAACCCAGCCCTGTCTCGAAGGGGACTATATTGTACAACGTCCCCCTCACTATCTTCAATGGAGTTATATCAGCTGAAGAATCTTCTGTTTGTGCATATTCCTTTCACTTGTCCACATACTCAAAAAGGAACTAATTATCACAATCACTTATCATTTTGATAAAAGTATTCCAGACAAATGCATACTAAGGGGCGGCAGGTAGCCTAGTGGTTAGAGCGTTGGGCCAGTAACGAAAAGGTTGCAAGATCAAATACCCGACCTGACAAGGTGAAAATATGTCGTTCTGCCCCTGAACAAGGCAGTTAACCCGCTGTGGTTGTAAATAAGAATTTGTTCTTAACTGACTTGCCTAGTTAAATAAAGATTTAAAAAAAGACAATATAAATTTGGTACAGTCATTAGCCAATGGCCGTGTCTGAAATCTGGCTTGCCTACTATTTACTTAAACTGCATACTGTATACTAATCGTACTACATGATATTTAGGATGTACTGTTTAGTAAAAATGAATGTAGTAAGCAACAAATATCAGCATGCTAGGCTCATCCAACTGAGAATGCGTCATCTAATTCCATTTGTACATTTTGGTACAGAGCATCCCCTCAGCTTATTATCAGCTGTTATCAATCACGTCGGTCTCGAAAGACGATTCTCTTCCTCAACTGTGTGCAGCGAATTGAACTAAATAAAAATCCGAAGTGAGTATGACATTCTGTCATTTAAAGATGTCCTCCAGTGATTTTTGAACTTTTCCAGTTGCAAAGCGATATAGGAAATGTTTTGAGCTAAATAGTGTTTTTTTGAAACAACCGCAAACTTCAAGGAGTAGGAGATTCAAGGAGTTGGTCTGATGGGAAGTTGTGATGTCATCAGCCTCCATCCTTGCCTGAGGAACAATAGAGGAACATTAGAGAACAAAAGAGGAAAGGCTCACCCTCCTGTGATATGTCATGACTCACCTTGACCACCTATTGAGATGTTCCTTTTGTTAAGTAAATCAGGTGTTAAATTAAGGTGAAAGGAGGCTGGAGTGCCACTTTAAAGCATACAAAATGTTCACATACTTTAAAACGTAATTCTTTTGCATAATCAAAAAGCCTAATATTTAGAACACAGGTACGGGTATTTGGACATGACCAGTGACTTAGGGATCCAAAAAATGTAGGCGTATTTGACCATTAAAAGTGTCCAGATTGCTGCTCAGTGACAGGTGTTACTGAGTGTCGGTGAATCCCTTGCCCCTTCCAACTCGCTAGGAGGGCCCTCCATTGTCATGTGTTGCTGATGAAACTTCCGAGGGTGACTTCCAGAGAATGGTGAGGGGATCAATAAACTCTCAATACACACTCCTGACTTGAATGATGCAATTCATATTCCACTTTTAAATAAACATCAGTGACTAGATCAATAAAAAGTGGTCAGATGAAGCAGATGCTAAGCTACAGGACTGTTTGGCTAGCACAGACTGGAAAATGTTCCGGGATTCCTCCAATGGCATTGAGGAGTACACCACATCTGTCATTGGCTTCATCAATAAGTGCATCGATGATGTCATCCCCACAGTGACCATACGTACATACCCCAACCAGAAGCCATGGATTACAGGCAGCATCCGCACTGAGCTAAAGGCTAGAGCTGCCGCTTTCGAGGAGCGGGACTCTAACCCGGAAGCTTATAAGAAATCCCACTATGCCCTCCGACGAACCATCAAACAGGCAAAGTGTCAATACAGGACTAAGATCGAGTCGTACTACACCGGCTCTGATGCTCGTCGGACGTGGCAGGGCCTGCAAACCATTACAGACTACAAAGGGAAGCACAGCCGAGAGCTGCCCAGTGATACGAGCCTACCGGACGAGCTAAACTACTTCTATGGTCGCTTCGAGGCAAATAACACTGAAACATGCATGAGAGCACCAGTTGTACCGGAAGACTGTGTGATCACGCTCTCCACAGCCGATGTAAGAACTTTAGACAGGTCAACATTCACAAGGCCGCAGGGCCAGATGGATTACCAGGACGTGTACTGCGAGCATGCGCTGACCAACTAGCAAGTATCTCATTTTCAATCTCTCCCTATCCGTGTCTGTAATACCAACATGTTTTAAGCAGACCACCATAGTGCCTGTGCCCAAGAACACTAAGGTAACCTGCCTAAATGACTACCGACACAGTAGCACTCACGTCTGTAGCCATGAAGTGCTTTGAAAGGCTGGTCATGACTCACATCAACACCATCATCCCAGAAACCCTAGACCCACTCCAATTTGCATACCACCCCAACAGATCCACAGATGACGCAGTCTCTATTGCACTCTATACTGCCCTTTCCCACATGGACAAAAGGAACACCTATGTGAGAATGCTATTCATTGACTACAGCTCAGCGTTCAACACCATAGTGCCCTCAAAGCTCATCAATAAGCTAAAGACTCTGGGACTTAACACCTCACTCTGCAACTGGATCCTGGACTTCCTGATGGGCCGACACCCCCAGGTGGTAGGTAACAACACATCATCCACGCTGATCCTCAACACAGGGGCCCCTCAGGGGTGCGTGCTCAGCCCCCTCCTGTACTCCCTGTTCACTCATGACTGCACGGCCAGGCAAGACTCCAACACCATCATTCAATTTGCTGATGACAGTCTATAGGGAGGAGGTCAGAGACCTGGCCATGTGGTGCCAGGACAACAACCACTCCCTCAACGTGATCAAGACAAGGGAGATGATTGTGGACTACAGGAAAAGAGGACCGAGCACGCCCCCATTCTCATCGATGGGGCTGCAGTGGAGCAGGTTGAGAGCTTCAAGTTCCTTGGTATCCACATCACCAACAAACAAGCATAATCCAAGCACACCATGACAGTCGCGAAGCAGGCACGACAAAACCTATTCCCCTCAGGAGACTGAAAAGATTTGGCATGGGTCCTCAGATCCTCAAAAGGTTCTACAGCTGCACCAGAGAGCATCCTGACTGATTGCATCACTGCCTGGTATGGAAACTGCTCGGCCTCCGACCGCAAGGCACTACAGAGGGTAGTGCGTACGGCCCAGTACATCACTGGGGCCAAGCTTCCTTCCATCCAAGACCTCTATACCAGGCGGTGTCAGAGGAAGGCCCTAAAAATTGTCAAAGACTCCAGCCACCCTAGTCATAGACTGTTTTCTCTGCTACCACATGGCAAGCGGTACCGGAGCCCCAAGTCTAGGTCCAAGATGATTCTAAACAGCTTCTACCCCCAGCCATAAGACTCCTGAACATCTAGTCAAATGGCTACCCAGACCATTTGCATTGCCCCCCCCCCCCCACCACCACTGCCACTCTCTGTTGAAATCTATGCATAGTCAATTTAATTAACTCTACCTACATGTACGTACTACCTCAACTAACCGGTGCCCCCACACATTGACTCTGTATCGGGACCCCCCTATATATATTGTTCTTTTTTACTGCTGCTCTTTAATTACTTGTTACTTTTATCTCTTATTCTTATCCGTATTTTTTTAAACTGCACTGTTGGTTAGGGGCTTGTAAGTAAGCATTTCAATGTAAGGTCTACACCTGTTGTATTTGGCGCATGTGACTAATAAAATTTGATTTGATTTGATATAATAAAAAATCCTCCCTGTCGTTTTACAAGATTTAACCCTCAGTAACAGTTCATTTGGGAGGTATTTCATCTGTTAAGTCTTGAAATCAGACAAATGCACGTGTCGTCTAATTAGGCATGCATCTCCATTATTTTGAATGAAACTCCAAACATATCGCAGTGAATGGGATATCATTTAGCTCTGAAACCTGCAGCCTTGCTGGCTCGGTTGACGTGGTTATCTGATCGTCTAATTAGCTCCTACACCCTCCATACTTTTCACTACCTCAGCTTTGGGACACTTGTGGTGCAGGCACTCATGAATGTCATTTTAAAACGTCTCTCCTCCTTATTTCTCTGTCGGCTCATCAGACTGATGCTACTCAGCTGTCCTACACTACATATGTAAAAATATGTGGACACCCCTTCAAATGAATGGATTCGGCTATTTCAGCCACACCCGTTGCTGACAGTTGTGGGATGCCACCTTTCCAACAAGTCAGTTTGGGAAATGACAGTCCTGCTAGAGCTGCCCCGGGTCAACTGTAAGTGCTGTTATTGTGACGTGAAAATGTCTAGGAGCAAATGTCAGCTGTGAAGTGGTAGGCTGAACAAGCTCACAGAATGGGACCACCAACTGCTGAAGCACGTAGAGCATAGAAATCATCTGTCCTGTGTTGCAACACTCACTACCGAGTTCAAAACTGCCTCTGGAAGCAACATCAGCACAATAACTGTTCGTCAGGAGCTTCATGAAATGGGTTTCCATGGCTGAGCAGCCGCGCACAATCCTAAGATCACCATGCGCAATGCCAAGCGTCAGCTGGAGTGGTGTAATGCTCGCCGCCATTGGCCGAACCTGGGTTTGGCGGATGCCACGAGAACGCTACCTGCCCCAATGCATACTGGCAACTTAAAGTTTGGTGGAGGAGGAATAATGGTCTGGGGCTGTTTTTCATGGTTTGGGCTAGGCCCCTTCGTTCCAATGAAGGGAAATCTTAACGCTACAGCATACAATGATATTCTAGATGATTCTGTGCTTCCAACTTTGTGGCAACCGTTTAGGGAAGGCCCTTTCCTGTTTCAGCATGACATTGCCCCCGTGCATAAAGCGAGGTCCATACTGAAATGGTTTGTCGAGATCGGTGTGGAAGAACTTGACTGGCCTGCACAGAGCCCTGACCTCAACCCCATCGAACACCTTTGGGATGAATTGGAACGCCGGCTGCGAGCCAGACCTAATTGCCCAATATCAGTGCCCCACCTCACTAATGCTCTTGGCTGAATGGAAGCAAGTCTCCACAGCAATGTTCCAACATCTAGTGGAAGCTTTCCCAGAAGAGTGCAGGCGGTTACAGCAGCAAATTGGGGGTTAATGCCCATGATTTCGGAATGAGATGTTCGACGACCAGGTGTCCACATACTTTTGGTCATGTAGTGTATCTATCACCCAGCCTGTCCCTCTCAGACCTTGCCAAAAGCATGTCCCGTATCCGTTTTACTATGACAATAACGTTACCATGCTGTGTATAGACACTCTGTTTTGCACAGACATGTGTTCACTGTTGAAGTGCAAAACTGGACAAAATGGGACCCAGTGTCCTACATGTAGCTTCTGCCTCTCTCTCCATTCCTCTCCCTATATTTCCTCTTCCTCTCTTTCTCTTCCCGTCCACCAAGAGAACAAATTGTGCTGACCTGAGTCTCACTGCCCTTTCAATGTATTTATCCCTCCCCATGGCCCGAACACAGACACCCAGCCTGACAGCTGAGCAGACCGTAGACAGACAGCAAGCTAGGCTATACAAAGGTTGAATCTCAATAGTCCAAACAGGCTTTCTTTCCTTTCGCTCACTTGCACTATTTGATGGGACTGGACAGCTGACAGCAGCAAATCCATCATCAGGTCTCTGCCAACTTGCTTTCACCTATCCGATCTTGTCAAATCGGTGCTGAATCTGACGAAGCAGATGAGCTGAAGAGAGAAAGCCATTGTAGACTTTTGAGATCAATTGAGATTTACCCCCAAACTCTGGTCCGCTTCAGTCCCCTGCTCACTAACAGCAACCCCCTGTCCCGGAGGTGTCTCTGTCTGTCTGTACTCTCTTACTTCCCCATTCAGGCGGTATCCTCTGTGGTGGCCTGTAACTGGGTTTAGTGCTTGACTGCTACCCCCTGCTGGCTGTAAGGCCACAGTGTCTTCTCCATCTCCTGCTGTGGTGCTGTGTTCACTGGTGTCCCCTCTGTCCGTCTGTGTGACTGTCAGTTCACTGTCTGTGTCCATTGGTATATCTAAGTTGTTATTAGTGTGTGTATTTTCATCTAAGTTTGGCTTCTATGTAGCATTCCCTCTATATAACTCTGTTGCTTGTGGGCATTGTGTGCCTTTCAGAGCATTGTGAAGTTATACTGTGAAGTTATACTGTGAAGTTATACACACTATGTAACAACTGCCGTTTGAGTGGCACAGTGTTCCAGTTTGGGAAAACGGGTCTTGTGGTCCTATCAGTTGTGTTTGACATTTTGGTTTCTGATTTATTCGCTTACATGGTTGCCATTTTGTTGCTGTTGTCCTGTTGTCTTCCAGCCGCCAAACTGCATGACGATGCCAAGCACACTTTTTGCTAATTAGAACTGTTCGGGTCATAGCTCCTGTCTTAACTAAGAGCAAGCTCTGCCTGCGCCACCCTCCATGGCTCCAGGGGGCAGCAACACGCAGCTGAGTAAGTTAGACAGCCCTGAGGCAGCTACACTACGCAGACGAGTTAGTGACACGCACTGGCTTTCACTGCTAACCCTGCCTCACAGTTAGTCAGCTGACTCAGCTATCTTTATGTGAGAGTAGCATATAGGCTACGGTACAATACCAATAAAGCCACGCATGAGCTGCTTTTTGCCAGTTCATCATTCCTGTGGGAATATGAACTGAACAAACGGAGGTGTGCCTGCAGCTTGTCGTGTTGTGTGCCGCGTGGGGTTTCTCGACCTCACTGGCAGGTTGTCTGGCGTAGTGGGCTATCTGTGACTGCCACTTCCCATGTGTGTCACGCTCCCAGATGACATTTCAGTCAGCCCAGGTGGGTTGTGTGTCACTTGTCTGTGTGGTTGAGAACTGAAACTGTTCAACAACTCAAACCTTGCCAGGTGCTTTGGGTAGGGTGGACTATTGGAAGGGAAAGTGAGCTGGACTGCAGCTAAGTTGGGGCCTGTTAAGGTAGTTTTCATGGAATTGGTGGTCCCCTAAAGTCACCAGTAGTGCTGCTGTAAACTGTGTTCTTGTACAACCAAATAACAATAGGCATCGATGACATGCAATGTCTCTGCACTCAGTACCATACAGGAAAGGGCTAGTGCAACTTAAGGAAGCATGGTGAGGGAGGGGGTTTGCATGCTGGCCTTTAAGTATTTGTGACCGGAGCACTCCGAGGGTTTCTAATCGCGTCTGGCCATCTCTTTCTCTCCTGCCATTCTTTTTTCTCTCTGTCGTTCTCTGGATTTCAGCTCGCAAACAAGAGATCATCAAGATTACCGAGCAGCTGATTGAGGCCATCAACAACGGAGACTTTGAGGCTTACACGTGAGTTTATAGATTGTGTGCATACATTTAATTAGCTCCTAGTTTTTGACAAATGAATAACCCCTAGCCCTGCTGATTTCCCTCTAAATTACTAGAGTAGTATGTGGAATGTGAGAGGTTGGGAGGTGCTGATGATACAGTGCCTTCAGAAAGTATTCATACCCCTTGACTTATTCCACATGTTGTTGTGTTACAGCCTGAATTCCGAATGTATTTAATAGATTTTGTTTCTCTCACCCATCTACGCACATTTCCCCCATGATGACAGTGAAAAAAGGGTTTTAAAAACATTAGCAAATGTATCGAAAATTAAATACATTTACGTAAGTATTCACACCCCCGAGTCTATCAATACGTTAGAATCACCTTTGGCAGCGATTACAGCTGTGAGTCTTTCTGGGTAAGAGCTTTGCACACCTGGATTGTACAATATTTGCACATGATTCTTTTAAAAATTATTCAAGCTCTGCCAAGTTGGTGGTTGATCATTGCTAGACAGCCATTTTCAAGTCTTGCCATAGATTTTCAAGCCGGTTTAAGTCAAAACTGTAACTCGGCCACTCAGGAACATTCAAAGTTATCTTGGTAAGCAACTCCAGTATATATTTGGCCTTGTGTTTTAGGTTAATGTCCTGCTGAAAGGCGAATTTGTCTCCCAGTGTCTGCTGGAAAGCAGACTGACCCAGGTTTTCCTCTAGAATTTTGCCTGTGCTTAGATCTATTCCATTTATTTTTGATCCCAAAAAACTCCCCAGTCCTTGCCCATGTCAAGCATACTCATAACATGATGCAGCCACCACCATTATTGAAAATATGAAGAGTGGTACTCATTGATGTGTTGTGTTGAATTTTCCCAAAACATAACACTTTGTATTCAGGACATTAAGTTAATTTCTTTGCCACATTTTTTGCACTTTTACTTTAGTGCCTTATTGCAAACAGGATGTATGTTCACTCTGTCAGTTAGGTTAGTATTGTGGAGTAAGTACAATATTATTTATCCATCCTCAATTTCTCCTATCACAGCCATTAAACACTGTAACTGTTTTAGTCACCATTGGCATGTGTGGTTTCCTTCCTCTCCGGCAACTGAGTTAGGAAGGATGCCTGTATTTTTGTAGTGACTGGGTGTATTGATACACCATCCAAAATGTAATTAATAAACTTCAGCATGCTCAAAGGGATATTCAATGTCTGCTTTATTTAGAATTTTGAACCCATCTACCAATAGGTGCCCTTCTTTGTGAGGCATTGTAAAACCTCCCTGTTCTTTGCGGTTTAATCAGTGTTTGAAATTCACTGCTCGACTGAGGGACCTTACAGATCATTTTATGTGTGGGGTACAGAGATGAAGTAGTCATTCAAAAATCACTATTATTGCACACAGAGTGAGTCCATGCAACGTATTATGTGATTTGTGAAGCACATTTTTTATTCGTGAACTTGTTTTTCCGCTTGCCTTAACAAAGGAGTTAATTACTTATTGACTCAAGCTTTTTCTTTTTTTTTATTAATTTGTAAACATTTCTAAAAACATAATTCCACATTGACATTATGGGGTATTGTGTGTAGGCCAGTGACATAAAATCTGTAACACATCAAAATGTAACAACAAAATGTGGAAAAGTCAAGGTGTGTCAATACTGTATGAATGAATGAAAATGTTGTTTTCGTGTCAAATCGCCAGTTGGCAACCCATCCCTTATGGGGTTAATTGACACATTAACAAACATTACAATAATTCACTATGGTAATGAAATGATCATTCTTCTTCTGGCATTCTCTGCATTGAGCAAATACAATACATAATAGTCAACAAGGTTATCCAAACAATAACTACATCCCTAGAGCAGTACAATAATATAGATACATATATGCATACACACTGCATATATACAGTTGAAGTCGGAAGTTTACATACACTTAGGTTGGAGTCATTAAAACTAGTTTTTCAACCACTCCACAAATGTCTTGTCAACAAACTGTAGTTGTGAATGAAACAAGTAATTTTTCCAACAATTGTTTACAGACATTATTTCACTTATAATTCACTATCACAATTCCAGTGGGTCAGAAGTTTACATACACTAAGTTGACTGTGCCTTTTAACAGCTTGGAAAATTCCAGAAAATGATGTCATGGCTTTAGAAGCTTCTGATAGGCTAATTGACATAATTTGAGTCAATCGTAGTTGTACCTGTGGATGTATTTCAAGGCCTACCTTCAAACTCAGTGCCTCTTTGCTTGACATCATGAGAAAATCAAAAGAAATCAGCCAAGACCTCAGAAAAAAGTTGTAGACTTCCACAAGTCTGGTTCATCCTTGGGAGCAATTTCCAAATGCCTGAAAGGTACCACGTTCATCTGTACAAATAATAGTACGCAAGTATAAACACCATGGGATCACACAGCCGTCATACCGCTCAGGAAGGAGACGCATTCTGTCTCCTAGAGATGAACGTACTTTGGTGCGAAAAGTGCAAATCAATCCCAGAACAACAGCAAAGGACCTTGTGAAGATGCTGGAGGAAACAGGTACAAAAGTATCTATATCCACAGTAAAACGAGTCCTATATCGACGAGTCCTGGTCCCGTGTGGCTCAGTTGATAGAGCATGGCGCTTGCAACGCCAGGGTTGTGGGTTCATTTCCCACGAGGGGACCAGGGTTCAATTCCCACGGGGGGACCAGGATGAATATGTGTGAACTTTCCAATTTGTAAGTCGCTCTGGATAAGAGCGTCTGCTAAATGACTTAAATGTAAATGTAACCTGAAAGGCCGCTCAGCAAGGAAGAAGCCACTGCTCCAAAACTGCCATAAATAAGCCAGACTACGGTTTGCAGCTGCACATGGGGACAAAGATCGTACTTTTTGGAGAAATGTCCTCTGGTCTGATGAAACAAAAATAGAACTGTTTAACCATAATGACAATCGTTATGTTTGGAGGAAAAAGGGGGAGGCTTGCAAGCCGAAGAACACCATCCCAACCGTGAAGCACGGGGGGTGCTGTGGGGGTGCTTTGCTGCAGGAGGGCCTGGTGCACTTCACAAAATAGATGGCTTCATGAGGAAGAAAACTTATATGGATATATTGAAGCAACATCTCAAGACATCAATTAGGAAGTTAAAGCTTGATCGCAAATGGGTCTTCCAAATGGACAATGACCCCAAGCATACTTCCAAAGTTGTGGCAAAATGGCTTAAGGACAACAAAGTCAAGGTATTGGAGTGGCCATCACAAAGCTCTGACCTCAATCCTATAGAAAATGTGTGGGCAGTTCTGAAAAAGCGTGTGCGAGCAAGGAGGCCTACAAAACTGACTCAGTTACACCAGCTCTGTCAGGAGGAATGGGCCAAAATTCACCCCTTATTGTGGGAAGCTTGTGGAAGGCTACCCGAAACGTTTGACTCCAGTTAAACAATTTAAAGGCAATGCTACCAAATTCTAATTGAGTGTATGTAAACTTCTGACCCACTGGGAATGTGATGAAAGAAATTAAAGCTGAAATAAATAATTCTCTCTACTATTATTCTGACATTTCACATTCTTAAAATAAAGTGGTGATCCTAAGACAGGGAATTTTTACTAGGATTAAATGTCAGGACTTGTGAAAAACTGAGTTTAAATGTATTTGGCTAAGGTGTATGTAAACTTCCGACGTCAACTCTACACATACATACATACATACATACATACACACACACACACACACACACACACACACACACACACACACACACACACACACACACACACACACACACACATACATACATACATACATACATACATACATACATACTATAAACAGACAAATAAATACAGAAAAAAAGAAAGAAACAGAAGTCATTGAACCCAGTCTGACACAAAGAGAAGATTCATATGGTAGACAAGCCTATACACAATCTATATACACACACCATGTACCACATAGAAGATAAATATGTGTGCTATTTAATTTAATGTTTAACTGTATGTCTGATTTCCCTTCCAGGAGAATCTGTGACCCCGGGCTCACCTCGTTTGAACCCGAGGCTTTGGGAAACCTGGTGGAGGGCATGGACTTCCACAAATTCTACTTTGAGAACTGTAAGCATCTCTTATCAACAGGGAACTAAACATTGTAGTGTCATTCCACAAATAGTGCCTTTTGGGGAGTGTCCTTTGGTAAACAAAAAAAACGTTTTCATTTTAACATTGTGTCATAAAGAGCACATGTTCAACTTCATAACAAACATATATTCCCGTCTCTTACTACAAAAGTGAACATTAAATGAATAGCCCACTGGGCAAAAATGTGTTAAATCAACGTTGCTTCAACGTAAATTGGCAACATATTGTGATGTGGAATCTATGTGTAAAATACAGTGCAAAAAGTCATCACCTGTTGTTTTGAGGGTGAAATTTCAACCACAGGTTTATGTCATCATGGTAACCCATTTTCAACATAGACAAACCTTGTATAAAATATGTTGCATTTGTACCTTTTGAAACAACTTCTTCAACCTTATCTCCACTATCAGAAAATACAATAGGCTGGGCAGCACCTCCTACTGGAGAATTGATCTATCTACAGCAGGGGTATCAAACTCATTCCATTGAGGTCCTAGTGTCTGCGGGTTTTTGGTTTCAATTAAGACCTAGACAACCAGGCGAGGGGAGTTCTTTACGGATTAGTGACCTTAATTCATCAATCAAGTACATGGGAGGAGTGAAAACCCGCAGATACTCTACCCTCCGTGGAATGAGTTTGAGACGTGATCTACAGCTACCCCTTTGGTGTCCTATCCAGCGTTTTAACCAAGCCCAACCCTGCTTAGCTTTGACTATTACCAATATGCTATCGTGAGAATGACTGTTGAGAGGTCTCCACTTAAAAAAAAAATAGATTCACGATTACTGTTGAAGTTATTCCAAAGGCTAGGTTTAACAGAGCAACTAGTTCATAATATGTTGGATTCACCTCGCTATTTCAACCAAAAATTGAAGTTAAAGTATAGGACTAAATCAAATCAAACTTTATTTAAAGTGAGTTTAAAGTTTGATCTGATTTGATTTAGTCGTATTTATTTAACTTGGGGCGGCATTTATTTAACTTAGTGGTTAGAGCGTTGGACTAGTAACCGAAAGGTTGCAAGTTCATATCCCCGAGCTGACAAGGTAAAAATCTGTCATCCTGCCCCTGAACAGGCAGTTAACCCACTGTTCCTAGGCCGTCATTGAAAATAAGAATTTGTTCTTAACTGACTTGCCTAGTTAAATAAAGGTAAAAAAAATAACTTGGTTGAGATGGAGACATGAATCCAACTTACAGTATTAATTTGTAGACAAACTGAAATTAAAGCCAGACTAAGTCCGTGGCACAGATCGCACTATCCAGGGAGAAGACAATCTCCTTCAAATGTGGATATTTTGTTGCGTTGACAACCAAGCACAATTCAATATAACATTCGCAATACAGTAACTTGTCGACCAGTTAATAGATTATATGTTGGATTCATGTCTCCAACTCAACCAAAAATAAGAGTTAAAGAATAGGATTATGCCAGTGGCTCAGATGGAACTATCCAAATATCCTTTAAATGTTGATATTTGGTTGCTTTGTAAAGTTAAGACAATCTTACAAACTATTGTAACAGTAGTTATTCAACATTAAAGGGTAGGTAGCATAAACGTAACCACATGTAACATATGGATTTGCATTAGTGTGCGCATCAAAAGTCCCAATGCCAAGTTACACCTCACTCTTTTATTTTTGGAGTTATTACATAAAACCGATCAGAATCCGTGTCGGAAAATGTTTTTCCGGGGTGTGATGTAATATGGAGGACCCGGCAAGCCAGCGTATTCCACATCATGTACACTCCAAAGGAAATAACTTCAATTGTATAAATCGTTTGCACTCATGACTACTGGTTTCAATTGAATTTTCAGCAAACTTACAAGCAAATAATTTATGAATGTATTGATACAAATCAACTTGGAATGTTGCTAACCAACTACTCTGCTAACATTAGCCCTACCAGCCTGCTAACTTTAAGTTAGCACTGAATAAGTCAGCGAGTTGCTATCAACAACTAGCTTACAGCTACATTAAAGTAAAACAATGTTTTGGAAATACATAATGCCATCTAACCAGTTGTCAAAGAACGTTAGCTAAATGCAGTTATTTTAGCCAGCAAGATAGCCAGCTAGCGTTAGCTATTTAGCCAACTAGCTATTAGCCGTGACAGCCTAGCTAACCACCACAGTTATGGTCGGGAAGCTAGAGCCTAACTACTGGAGACCAGCTAGCTAGAACATAACTAACACAACACAACTAGAACATAACCTAAGATTAAAAGAAAAGAGAGAGCAGATTTACAGATTGATGGTTAGGGCCCATCCGATGGTAAAATTTATAAAATTGTTCAGCTTGAGCTAGCTACCGAGCTAGTGTAACGGATGTGAAATGGCTAGCTAGTTAGCGGGTACGCGCTAGTAGCATTTCAATCAGTTACGTCACTTGCTCTGAGACTTTAAGTAGGGTTGCCCCTTGCTCTGCAAGGGCCGCGGCTTTTGTGGAGCGATGGGTAACGACGCTTCGTGGGTTTCAGTTGTTGATGTGTGCAGAAGGTCCCTGGTTCGCGCCCGTGTCGGGGCGAGGGGACGACGTAAAGTTATACTGTTACACTAGCATATGAACTCGGTAGAACAGAGTAGATCCTCCATATGACGTTGAGAAATAGTGCATTGTGGGTAGTTTAGAAGTTATCCGGAAATAAGTTAATAAATATGTAATAACCCAAAACATAACTATGTTTGTACTTATAGGTAACCAGATCATGACTAAAACTAAGTTACTATGTCTTTGACCACACTGTGTTGTTACATTGGTGAGTAAAAACTCATGCTTCCTACCCTTTAAAATGAGTAACACATCCAGGGCAACATTTTGAGATTACTGTCTCTATAAATGTCTTCCTATGTAACAATAGAAAGCGTGCATGTTCAAGATAGCATGCAAAGGCTGCAGGTCTGTGGAGATCTTCACAATTGCTTTAATAATCTGTGCAGAATCTCGAATGACATTGATCACTTGCGCCACTATTTTTTTATGTAATCTCAACTGTAATCCAGGTCATTTGATTGTGTTATTAGATGAAGCACAGTGATAACAGATTAAGTTGTTGTATAAATAAACAAAATATCCGACATTGTATTCCTATTTGAACTTTGTTGTGCTTTTAGATGGTTGAAAGTATAGTGATAAAACACTGAGAATTCAACCAAATTTTGGCTGTATTTTTGAGTGGGTGAATATAGGTTATTATCTCATTGATCAACCCCTCAACCAAATATTACCCAATTGTCCACTTTGACATTTCGTGGTGTGCCCAGTGGGAGAGTTGACTAACAGGTTTGAATATTTAATCTTAAATCAGGCTGTACTCTCCTTGTGACACGGGGAAAGGAAGCTTGTTGTGTGCAACAGGGAGGGACAATTGAATGTAAGCTTAATAAAATATTTGAACTTGTTAAAATATTTCTAGTCTATCTCTCTATGGGTTACAGGGTTGACGTGGTATGCTCGAAATGCTCCGTTTTCCACAACAAAACACCAGAAAAAAACATCTCGCCTGCTTTTACACTAGGATATTTTTTTTATCATTTAAAAAGGGAACGTTTCACCATATTAAAACAAGAGTTCAGTTCATGTTACAGGGTTGACCTGAAACCTGACTATTGTCAATTAATCACTAATGAATAACTAGGGCTTCACAATGTTTGTGCAAACTTGGGAAAGTCTTGGGGTTAAAATCATCCTAGAAGTTGGACCTTTATCTAACTAGCCAAGTCAGTTAAGAACAAATTCTTATTTTCAATGACGTTATGGTATGAAGCCAAACCTTCATACCATAACGTGGGTTAACTGCCTTGTTCAGGGGCAGGACGACAGATTTTTACCTTGTCAGCTCGGGGATTCGATCTTGCAACCTTTCGATTACTAGTCCAACGTTCTAACCACTAGGCTACCTGCCGCCCCAAGATGATGTGAGACATGCCCCAAAAAAATGCATGAATACACACTGCTATTGGAATTTTTAACATGGTTTAGTGTAGTTAGAGCATAGATGTATGTGATCCAACTGTAAAATGTGTTTCATCAAAATGTACGCACAATGTCTGAAAGACATAAGGCACTATTCATGGCGTGACCCTATTATGTTAATTGTTGTATTTGAAGAAAAATAACATATACCAGGTAAGTCACTGAGCACACTATTTCAGGCTAAAGGCCTGGTAACCATCTTTCTCTATTGTAATCTAATCAAGGAAGAAGTGCATGAAGCCAACACATGTAAGTAGATGACTGAGTGTGTCCGTGTCTCCTATGTAGTGTTGAGTAAGAACAGTAAGCCGGTCCACACCACCATCCTGAATCCTCATGTGCACCTGATCGGGGAAGACGCGGCCTGCATCGCCTACATCCGCCTTACGCAGTACATCGACAGCCAGGGGCGGCCGCGCTCCTGCCAGTCAGAGGAGACCCGTGTGTGGCACCGCCGCGACGCCAAGTGGCTCAACGTGCATTTTCACTGTTCAGGAGCGCCTGCCGCACCTCTCCAGTGACCCTTTACCAGACACAGGTACTGACTGCAGAGAGCTTTATTCGAGGTTCTGTCTACATGTGTCCCTCAAACTCACATACATGTGCTGATACATACTGTATCTTTTTGTTTATGTAAAATAAAGTCCTCAAGCCAAACCTTCATACCATAACGGTACACAGCCTACATCTTGTCGCCATATTAACGTTATAGTCAACAAACAAGAACTAATGCGTTAGTAAACCCACAATCAAATCCATGTGTACAATCATGCAGTACAGGGTACAGCTAGCAGTTTAGCAGTTACACAGGCGGGTCCCGGTGGCAATAAATTAATAAAACCGAAACCTTGGAAGAATTGCATTTTTGGATAGCCTTAGCCAGCTAGCTAACATACATAGCATTCCTCTCTGTGTGAGTTAGGTTGTTGAGTAGGCTAAATTAGCTGCATTAGCTATAAAAAGAAATACAATGAAATACAGCTAGCTCTCTCTATCTTTGTTGCTCTCCTTAGATTTTGAAGAAATTAATTTGGTCAAAACAGTTCAACTATTGTCTTTCTCTTTGAGTCTACAACTCACCGCACTTTATGCACTGCAGTGCTAGCTAGCTGTAGCTTATGCTTTCAGTACTAGATTAATTTTATGATCCTTTGATTGGATGGACAACATGTCCGTTCGGACGTCCTCCGAAAATCGTCATAATTACTGTGTAAGTCTATGGAAGGGGGTGTGAACCATGAGCCTCCTAGGTTTTGTACAGAAGTCAATGTAGCCAGAAGAGGGGGGAAAATAGCTGTCCTTCGGCTACACCATAGTGCTACCCTAGAGAGGGCTGTTGATGCTACTGTAGACCATTGCAAAACAGTGATTTGGTGACATTTATCTAAAAAGGATAACTTTTTTAATGTTTCAATATATATATAAAAAAAAAAGAAGGAAATTTACTGAGTAGGATGGTTCTTCGCTTCCTCCTCTGAGGAGCCTCCTCTGCTGTATATAAACCTATTATAGTGTTGTAAACTCAGGAGTAGTTTGGAGAGGCTGCCCTGTGCACTCCCCACCACTCTCTCTCTCTCTCTCTCTCTCATTTCCTCAGCTTTGCCTGAATTCTGAAGCCGATTGGAACATTTCCTCTCAGTGGTTGGATTGGCGCCTGGAGCCCAGCCGGAAGAGACCGCTTGAAGTTTACAGTCCTTGGGGGGAAAAAATTAAAATAAATTATATTTAAAAGCCAACCGACAACACCACCATAACCAATCCAGTCCAACCCTAGCTAGATGTTGGGGGCCGGCTGGGGCCGAGGCCCTCCCCTCTGGACAGTGCATGCTTCTGACGCCCATAGGGGTGTGCGCGGTCTTGTTCTTTTTCAATGGATCCATATTTTTTGCCCTTTGTTTGGAAAGGTGTTTAAAGTATTAACATATGTACAAAAAATATGAAATTATTGAAAAAAATGTCACATTAATCAACAACAATGATTAAATATGAATTTTCTATATAAAAAAGGAGCACACACCCTAATATTAGTGGTGGTTGTTTTTTTGTTTTGTTTCACAATGAATCTAGTTGTTTTCTTTCTTTTTTTGGATGCAAACAAATGCTAGGAGGGAAAATGTAAGAAAAAAATAAATGATGATACTTAGTATTAGAATTAAGAACACCAAAGTGTAGACTTTAGGCATTTAAATATATTGTTTTAATGTAATGTATGTTTTTATGGGTTAGGTGGGTTTCAGAAGGGACAGTGTTTTAGTATTCATATGTGTTATTGTGGAACTCTTAATTTTTATCCCCTGAATGATGCTTTATTTGAAAGTATTTTGTGTTTGAAGATCATTTTTAAATGGGGACTTTATTTAATATAGTAATGTATACATAGATATTTATAAGGAGAAAGGGAAAATACTCTTTACTTTCAGTTTGGAGAATGGATGTGTGTGTGAGAGTGAATGTGTGTTCTCCTGTCCCTATTCAGGCTCTTGTGCAGTTTGAGATCCCCTGTGTACATACACACACTCACACAAGGCCCAAACCCCAGGCCCCTGTGCTGTGCCCCTTGGGTCTATAAACCAGCCTGCTCCTCCAGCTTCAGCCACAATCTCCTGACCAGCACAACCTGAAGTTGCAGAACACTACCATCGGTTTTCAGTGCTGAGTTTGCCATCTTCCTTTTGGCCTCTAGAGGGCACATGACACAATCAGTCAAGCCAACTGATACTATTCTGGCAGAGGCCCCCACCCACAAACTCTGAAAGCTCGGATACCTCGCCCTTGTATCGTTTCCTACTATGATTTTAGCATGTTTGATCAATTGGGGGGGGGGGGGGGGGTCTAAAATGGCCTGTACTGTTTTGCACATAAATTTGAGACTCAATGCTGTTCTGTTCACTCCCCAGGTGAACTTTTCTGCAACTTCAGGTTAAGCTCACTCACTCCTGGGGTCTCCACCTGTGTTTCTATAGCGAGCGACCCTGCTAATCAGCTGTGTAGCTTTTAGTGCCATTCAGTGTGACGATGTCACCCTTTGCCTGTCTCTTGTTTTGGTCCCCGTCCTGTTCTCTAACGTACATTGTCTTTCTTTGCTTGCCGTACCTCTCTTTAAAAGCATGTGAAAATGAGAATGCATTAAAGTGGGGTGCTGAGGTTGACCCGTGGCATGTCAGACCTCTGGCTGGGCATAAGATTGGATGGGACGGTGGAGGCTGGGTGCTTGGGAGCCACGGTGAAAGCAATCAATGGATTGGTCCCTTTGTCACGGTTTCTGTTGTAACGGTTCTAGATGTTAGTGTTCTTACTGGTGGTATTATTATGAGTGATCTGACTTTTCTTTTGAGATTGGAGCTGAAATATGGGGAGGCCGTTGAGGTGAGGGATGGGGCTCAGGCTGCTAGCAAATCACACTGTCCAACCCCCCACACACATGCAGACAATGCCACAATACACATGGAATCAACACACGCTCACACGGTGTACTCCCAATGCAAAATATATTTGAATATATATGGACAGACACAGAAAATAAACACACTCGAAACAGTCTCACTTTAAAAAACATATCTTTGTGTTGATGGTAAAACATTGGAACACTGTTTTTCACCGTGTTGTAGAAACTTGTGTGACTTTGTACCGCCAGTGGGGTGAAGCTTGCCGTTTACCCCTTCACTTCTGTGCTAAGCAGCTCCATAGTACTCGTGTTCCATTGAACCTGTCGAAGGTACCAAAAAGCTGAAAAAATAACCTACCGATGATATCAAAAATTATATCAAAACATGTTGAAGGAAACATGTTAAAACAAAACTTGTGCTCTGTTTTTATCACGAGTCACGTGTGGCCCCGCCAACCCTATTGCTTGTGCTGCTGGGTGTTGTGACATATCTGCCATGAGACTGTATTCCCCTTTACACCATGACGTGATGTATACAGTACTGAACTGTGATGTTGTTTTGGATCCGAGTAGTTTTCCTGACTTTGCGCTGTGGGCATTCACCTCTCTCCCCCACTGGGCCTGATGCTTCCATTCATTGTGTGTTCACACAGCCATGGGAATGTTCATGTGAAAGAGTATAACCATCCAGTTGATTTCAATTCTTAAAAAGAATTCAAAAGGGAAGGAGAGAAATAGTAGTTCCTGAGGGTAGGACAATTAACCTTTGATTATACTATACCTTACTGGCCAGCAGGATAGGGAGAGAGACTTGATATACAAAAAAAAAGAAAGAATAATGAAAAATAAATATTAAAAGCCAGACTTTAATAACAAAAATATATATGCAGTTTTACAAGAGGAAAAATATGCATGTCTTCTTTCTGGTAATATTTTTTACTGTCTGTGTTTACTTAAGAAATGGAAATCTATATATGTTACTTGCACCTTCAAGGTCAATGAAAATGGCTCTGTCTCAAATATTGAAATGAAGTGATGTATCACGTAAAAAAAAAAGTACAAAAAAAAGCCTTAGCTTGGTATGCTTCCCTTGATTTGTAAATGTACTGCATTGTAACCATATAGTGAGGGGATGCATATGACTATACTCTGAGTTGTCATTTGGATGCTGGATTTTTGCATGACCATACAATAAAGAAAATCATTACTTTAAAACTATCAAGTGTTTGTTTGAATGTTAGTAGATCATATCTTTGTTATTTAAACAAGAAACATTGAATAAAAATAACATTTCAACATAAGTTGTGTCCGGTTTGTGTGTGCTAGTCCATCCTTCCAGGATCTAAACGTTGCATCTTGTGTGTGTCAATAAATCACAAGAATATTACAGTTG
The DNA here is from genome assembly GCF_029448725.1 of Salvelinus fontinalis. Taxonomy (NCBI): domain Eukaryota; kingdom Metazoa; phylum Chordata; class Actinopteri; order Salmoniformes; family Salmonidae; genus Salvelinus; species Salvelinus fontinalis. Next base: position 25,381,649 of record NC_074665.1, read on the forward strand.
AGGACATTACTTATTTCATTTTTCTGCTTGTTCATTATAGCCCGTCTGACTAATCCCTGGGAGTCTATCCAGCAAAGGGACATCAGAGATTGAGGTCAAGTCCCTTGTTAACACTAGACTGATTAATGAACATGATCTGCCCATTTAACAGGTTTCCACCGATTCGTCGTGCTAGTGAGAGGATGATTAGATAGGAGGTATTTCACGTGATACACAAGTCTAATAAAGGAGACTCAGTCGAATTATCCATTGAAAATATGCCTTCCCGAAAACTATGATTACTACTGTACTACAGACTATAATATGTACCTCTACTCTCCTCTCTGTTAAACTACATAGGCACTGCCGTTTCCATTCCAGTCTTCTGTAGACAGCATCAGACACAGGTAAATGACAGTGGCTCCTGCATTGACAGGCATGCAAAAGCTGTGGGTAAAAAAGAGACAAATGAACAATTCATTCCAACCTCTGAGTTTATTAGAGATGATACAGCGTTGGTCTTTGTTTTGTAGTATTGGCAAAATAAACAGAAAACAAGACAGCAGCTCCTGTTACGACAGACACTCACAAGCAGAGAGACCTAGAACCTCTCTAGCTCTAAACTGACTGGGTACCTACGTGAGAGTGAGGGAGAATGTGCATGGTTAAAGTGTGTGGGTCCTATTAGACCGTTTGTTTATCAGAATGTACTCCAAAGGCCTCAGCTTTGGGGTAGTGGAATGCAGTCTGTAGGAGCCGTGGCCTGTGATGCACTACATCCATCCTACGGCACACGTCTTTGTCCATAGCACTAGAGTTTGCTGTCTTGTTTAGTTCATGTCTATTCTGTCACATTTCCCACCCATCCCCCACCAACAATATACAACAGCTTTAAAATTTACAACATTTTACATTCATTCTTCTGAAGAAATGAGAAGTGTGTGTGTGAGCTTGTGACCACACGCATGTTGCCGGGTTTATTCATGCACTCCAGGGCCACAAGATATCAGTTCCTGTTAAAAAGGGGGTAACATGACATTAGACCCCCCCCACCCCCTCTCAGTCTGCCAGACCCTGGCGTCAGTCAGTCCAACTGGCTGCAAGCTGAGACAAGTCCTCTACTTTCTGGATGAAGATGTGTGCGACTGCGAGGGGAAAGAGGGAGGGTTGTTTCAGCAGTCCAACTCATTAACTCCCTTATCAGAGGCCATTATTCCCCTCCCGTGAGGATTGGGTTCTACAGTGGCATTTCAGGGTGGAGGAGTCCATTGTCCTGATAGGGGGCTGTCCTCCCGCCTTCTCTCCTCTTCCACTCTCTGTAGTGACTGGTGTTGGGTGTGGGTAAACAGTGCCCTCTTACCCCGGGCTAGGCCAGGCAGGGCAGTGCTCCAGTCCCAGGCTGTGGCTGTGGTTCCGTAGGGAGGTCCAGTCTCAGCTCCAGCTGGAGCTCTGCAGCTCCTCTCTCAGCCAGGCGGGCAGGGGCTGGCCCAGCCGGTTCAGCAGCCTCAGCAGCTCCATGTTGTGCTCCCGGTAATGCTCCGTCAGGAAGGCACGCGACTGTAATACACACAACAGAGAACAGTCAGCGAAGGACTGTATGAGGCACTTGTTAAGACATATCTACATGTTAGGCAGAAGTGAAAATACAACATGGCCACTCGGAGAAACAAGCTGACAAGATGGGATAATGTGCAGTGTCTGACGTTTTCCTTGAAAGATGGAGTAACTGTACCTCAGGAGTCATGTCAGAGTATTTCCTGCCTTTACTCTTGCCCAAACACTTGGGTCGTGCTCCTTCCACCCTCTGGCACCAGAACCCTTTACTTTCATCATACGTCAGAGCCTGGGTGTAGTTGAAGATGGGTGTGACCCCCAGGAACCTCTGGATGCCCTCCATGACCAGGGCAGGGTTGGATCGCAGTTGGGACCCATCCACTATGTGGACCTGGAAACAGGAATCACACCTCTCACATACTGGACTCCACACAGGTAGTACTGCCATGATCAATGATGGAAAATACTGTGAAGCCATGTTTCTGAAAGGATGCATTGGATGCATTTGAATTGTTCACGGGGGTATCTCCTGTAGTTTTCAGTATCTAGCTGTGCACGTTTAGTATGTTTGTGTGTATTTCCAGTAATGTAATGTTACCTGGTTGGGCTGGTAGTGGTGTAACCAGCGCTCCAGGTGTGTGGCGTAGGCCCCAGGTTTAAGGCAGCGCCTCTGCAGGATGAGCAGCTCTCGGGGGGAGGCAGGCCCCGCTGTCACCACCTCCTGGAACGTGTGGTTAACGGCCATCGGGTCCTGGTGAGCCCGCTGGTGCTGCAGGGTCACACACAGGGGAAAGGTTAAAGTTCAGACATCTTGAGTCAAAGGTTATCAGAAGTCAGATTCAGAAGAATCCCATATCAAGATAACTTTTGACAGACTTTGTACCTTTGGCCTCTTGACAATAAATACATGCAAATAAACAGGTGAAGCTCAAATAAAAACAGATGGCATTTATTTTCTCTGGAGTGAGGCAGCCAGGAGTATCCTTTCCATGTGGTCACTTAACGGTCTTGACAAATGGTCTGGAAACAGTTTATATTTCATGACCCTGATGGTTCATATTATGGCTGAGGAAGTTAAGAGTGTGACAGACCCACCTGGTACCAGGAGTAGGCGCGGTCCGCTGGGTTGATGAGCACAGCAAGGATCTTGGCCCGGGACAGCAGGGCGGCCGCTCTCTTAGGGGCTACCTCCGTGTCAAAGTAGTTGGCACTTTTCTCAAACATGAAGTCTGTACTGACATTCGATGGGAAGGGGAAGAAGTCCATGTACCTGAAGAGAGGACGGGGGAGAGCAGTTACGGTTAGCGAGGGGCCATAGGAGAGCTTATGTCATTTGAATGTCTTCCTGCATCATGTCCCTTTCCACCTAATGGACCATACTGTTATACATTCTCACTGATATGAAAGAAATAGATACGTGAGAGCAATAGGGAGGAAGACTACACTACAAGTAAGCTTGAAGGAACCACAGTGCCTTTGGAAAGTATTCAGACATATTGACATTTTCCACATTTTGCAACGTTATGGCCTTATTCTAAAATCAGCAATCTAAACACAATACCCCATAATGACAAAGCGAAAACAGCTTTTAGAAAATGTATAAAAAAATATTTTAAAAACAGCTTATTTACATAATTATTCAGACCCTTTGCTATGAGACTCGAAATTGAGCTCAGGTGCATCCTGTTTCCATTGATCATCCTTGAAATGTTTCTACAACTTCCTTGGAGTCCACCTGTGGTAAATTCAATTGATTGGACATGATTTGGAAAGGCACACACCTGTCTATATAAGATCCCACAGTTGACAGTACATGTCAGAGCAAAAACCAAGCCATGAGGTCGAAGGAATTGTCCATAGACGGTGGTGGCAACATTATGCTGTAGGGATGTTTTTCAGTGGCAGGGACTGGGAGACTAGTCAGGATCGAGGCAAAGATGAACGGAGCAAAGTACAGAGATATCCTTGACTAAAACCTGGCCCAGAGCGCTCAGGACCTCAGACTGGGGCGAAGGTCACCTTCCAACAGGACAACGACCCTAAGCACATAGCCAAGACAATGCATGAGTGGCTTCGGGACAAGTCTCAATGTCCTTGAGTGGCCCAGCCAGAGCCCGGACTTGAACCCGATCTAACATCTCCGGAGTGACCTGAAAATAGCTGTTCAACGACGCTCACCATTCAACCTGACAGAGCTTGGGAGGATCTGCAGAGAACAATGGGAGAAACACCGCAAATACAGGTGTACCAAGCTTATAGCGTCATACCCAAGAAGACTTGATGCTGTAATTATTGCCAAAGGCGCGTCAACAAAGTACTGAGTGAAGGGTCTGAATACATATGTAAATGTGATATCTATTTAATACATTTGCTAAAATTTCAAAAAAACTATTTTGGTTTGTCATTATCAGGTATTGGGTGTAGATTGATGAGGGGAAAAAAAGCTATTTAATACATTTTAAAATAAGGCTGTAACCTAACAAAATGTGGAAAAAGTCAAGGGGTCTGAATACTTTCCGAAGGTGCTACCATATGGATATCATATAGGCTCTTAGATCAGTTCAGACAAAATAAGGCTACAGGCTTCATTAGAGTGTTTAAATCCTCCAAGTAAAGTCGTCTTACCAGTCAATGCCATTGTTGTAGTTGGGGCCGCTAAAGAACTGGATCTCCTCAAAGGTGACAAGACTGGGGAAGCTACTGGTGATGGCAGGGTGGAGGCTCAGGAACGAGTGCAAGGCTGTGGTGCCTGAAAGAACACACATGAATATACACTTTGACTGAAACTCGCCACCACAAACGCCATCACGCAACCCATTTTGGCCAAGAGAGTATGTGGCGAGTGAGAGAGTGTAGGTGTCTTAGGAAAATGCTTGGCTGCAGGGTCTTACCTGTTTTCTGTGGGCCTATGACCAGGAACCTCGGTAATCTATCACAGGTCTTTTCTTTCGACCAGATGTCTTTATGTCTCTTGTCATGACATGGGTTCTGAGGACAGACAAAGAGGGGTTACGGTCTCCAATACATTTAGCTAGCTTATCATTAAGTCATTTCATTGCAAAATAAAATGAAATTATGGGCCAAATGTAATTACAATAATCTCAATAAACAGTACATATCTAAAATAGGAAACAGTAACTAACAACTAATGGATTATCACGTCTGTAATAATAATTGATCATTGCAGTCCCCTAACCTGCCAGAGGGGGTCTCTCTCCTCAGGGAAGATCTGGAAGTATTTGTCAGCCAGCTGCATGGGGGGGAGTGTCTGCAGCCGCAAGTTGGTCCAACACTGAACAAACTTCACCAGGGACTCAAAGGTGTACAGGCCCAGCCGGTCATTTCCATAGTTAGACAGGTGGGTCATGAAGATGCTGATCTGGAGGGAGACAGAAGAGTCAGAGGACTATACCAACAGATGAGTAGGGAAGTGAGACCTTTCACTGTTTGTCTACGCATCTTAAATGCACACTAGGCAAAATCCCACTCGTGAAACTAAAATTGTAGCACAGATTGACATCAATTAATGATTTACACAAAAGTCAAAGTTACAGGTCATTTTCCCAAGCTAAGACTTTTCCAGAATTAAGTTTCTCAGGTCACATATTTATTTTATTTATTTTATTTTACCGTTATTTTACCAGGTAAGTTGACTGAGAACACGTTCTCATTTGCAGCAACGACCTGGGGAATAGTTACAGGGGAGAGGAGGGGGATGAATGAGCCAATTGTAAACTGGGGATTATTAGGTGACCATGATGGTTTGAGGGCCAGATTGGGAATTTAGCCAGGACACCGGGGTTAACACCCCTACTCTTACGATAAGTGCCATGGGATCTTTAATGACCTCAGAGAGTCAGGACACCCGTTTAACGTCCCATCCGAAAGACGGCACCCTACACAGGGCAGTGTCCCCAATCACTGCCCTGGGGCATTGGGATATTTTTTTAGACCAGAGGAAAGAGTGTCTCCTACTGGCCCTCCAACACCACTTCCAGCAGCATCTGGTCTCCCATCCAGGGACTGACCAGGACCAACCCTGCTTAGCTTCAGAAGCAAGCCAGCAGTGGTATGCTGGGTGGTATGCTGCTGGCGACATAGAGCAGCGGCCTGAAGAAAGTAGCAGCTCCAGTAAGGAGAGGCAGAGTATCTTGAGAGCGAAATAAACTTACAGGGTTGAGGAGGACAGTGAGGAACAGCTCTCCTCCCCTGATGCTCTTGTCCAGCTCTTTGGAGCCTCCTGGGTACTCGTTATAGAAGATGGTGTGAGTAAAGAGGCCACATGTCTGTCTGGGTAACACCTGCAGAAATTGTCAAAAAAAAGTGTAGGAACAGAAATAACCAACTTTCTCTTTTTTTTAACCACTTAATTAATGAATAGGGCCTTAGTACATTTGCATAAACTCTAAGCCCTTAAGAGCTCTCACTAAGCACTGAGGGAAAATCTTTACTTCTGTTTTAAGTCCCATTTTCACTTAGTTATGCATTGATGTCAATGGGGGATCAAGTAAGAGATCAAGTGAAAATTAAACTTAAAGTTTAAGACTCACCTCTGCATGATTTACTATTTTTAGCAGCAATTAAAGGAGAAGTTTATCTCAAATCCAAAAGTTCCCAAGTGATTCAATACTCTCTCTCCCTTCAGTCTAGAACGGGCAAGCTGCAAAAACAGGTCAGGTGACTCACAATGTATCTTTGTGCACTGCTAGCTCTGCTCCGTTGTCAGTCAACTAGCGATTGAGAAATCTGCGAATTGTGGACAATTTTTTTGTTTTCTTGAAAGAATATGTCCGAATGAGCTATATAAACAAATATATATCTAAAGTGCTATTAGGTTTGAGTCAGGAAACAGACTGGTTGAAAGTGTCAGTGAAAACACTTGCCAGTTGGTCCGCACATTCGCACATTGAGAACACGTACTGGTAATCCGTCTAGCGCCACGGCTTTGTGAATTTTGACCTGTTTAAAAGGTCTTGCTCACATTGGCTACAGAGAGCGTGATCACACAGTTGTCCGGAACAGCTAGTGCTCTCATGCATGCTTCAGTGTTGCTTGCCTTGAAGCGAGCATAAAAGGCATTTAGCTCGTCTGGTAGGCTTCTGTCAATGGGCAGCTCGCGGCTGGATTTCCATTTGTAGTCCGTAATAGTTTGCAACCCCTGCCACATCCGACGAGCGTCAGAGCCGGTGTAGTAGGATTCAATCTTAGCATTGAAGCTTTGCCTGTTTGTTGGTTCGTTTTTACATAGCGGGATTTCTTATAAGCGTCTGGATTAGTGTCCGGCTCCTTGAAAATCAGCAGCTTTAGCTTGGTGCGTATGTTGCCTGTAATCTATGGCTTCTGGTTGGGATATGTGTCGTCTCTGTGGGGACGATGTCGTTGATGCAGTTATTTATGAAGCCGATGACTGAGGTGGTATAGTCCTCAATGCCATTGAATGAATCCCCGAACATATTCCAGTCTGTGTTAGCAAAACAGTCCTGTAGCGTAGCATCTGCGTCATCTGACCATTTCCGTATTGAGCGAGTCACTGGTACTTCCTGCAATAGTTTTTGCTTGTAAGCAGGAATCAGGAGGATATAATTATGGTCAGATTTGACAAATGGAGAGCGAGGGAGAGCTTTGTATGCATCTCTGTGTGTGGAGTAAAGGTGGTCTAGAGTTTTTCCCCCTCATCATTTCTACCAGCATGTGACATGCTGGCTACTAAGAGCGCTGCTTCTGGATGAGCATTTTCTTGTTTGCTTATGGCCTTATACAGCTCGTTGAGTGCGGTCTTAGTGCCAGCATCAGTTTGCGGTGGTAAATGGACGGCTACGAATAATATAGATGAAAACTCTCTTGGTAGATAGTGTGGTCTACAGCTTATCATGAGGTACTCTACCTCTGGCGAAAATATTAGACATCATCTACCCTGTGTTAGGTAATCTAATGTGTTGGAGATAACAGCTCATCTACACTGTGTTAGGTAATCTAATGTGTTGGAGATAACGGCTCATCTACACTGTGTTAGGTAATCTAATGTGTTGGAGATAACAGCTCATCTACACTGTGTTAGGTAATCTAATGTGTTGGAGATAACAGCTCATCTACACTGTGTTAGGTAATCTAATGTGTTGGAGATAACAGCTCATCATCTACACTGTGTTAGGTAATCTAATGTGTTGGAGATAACAGCTCATCATCTACACTGTGTTAGGTAATCTAATGTGTTGGAGATAACAGCTCATCTACACTGTGTTAGGTAATCTAATGTGTTGGAGATAACGGCTCATCTACACTGTGTTAGGTAATCTAATGTGTTGGAGATAACAGCTCATCTACACTGTGTTAGATATTAGACAATTAATAATTATTGACAAATAGACCCACACCCCCGCCCCTCATTTTACCAGACATTGCTGCTCTGTCCTGCCGATGCACGGAAAACCCAGCCAGCTCTATATTATCCGTGTTGTCGTTCAGCAACGACTCAGTGAAACATAAGACATTACAGTTTTGAATGTCCCGTTGGTAGAAAAGTCTTAAATCGTAGATCATCCAGTTTATGTTCCAATGTGCAGATTGGCCAATAATCTGGATGGTAGTGGTGGTTTACCAGCTCGCCTATGAACTCTCACTAGGCGCCCGTCCTCCTACCCCTTTTTCTCCATCGTTTCTTCATGCGAATGACGGGGATTTGGGCCTGGTCTCGAGAAAGCAGTATATCCTTCGCGTCGGACTCGTTAAAGACATTTTGTCAGGTTCGAGGTGAGTAATCGCTGTTCTTATGTCCAGAAGCCCGTTTCAGGCATAAGAGACGGTAGCAGCAACATTATGTGCCAAATAAGTTACAAACAATGCGAAAAAACAAACAAAATAGCACAGTTGGTTAGGAGCCCGTTAAACGGCAGCCATCCCCTCCGGTTTGAGTCAAGAACTGAAACACTGCTGAGTTGTTCATGCTCAACAGTTTCCCGTGTGTATCAAGAATAGTGCACTGCCCAAAGGACATCCATCCAACTTGACAACTGTGGGAAGTATTGAGTCAACATTGGCCAGCATCCCTGTGGAGTAGAGTCCATGCCTTGACGAATTGAGGCTGTTCAGAGGGCAAAAGGTAGGTGCAACTCAATATTAATGTTTGGTATAATGCATTCGGAAAGTAATCAGACCCCTTGACATTTTCCACATTTTGTTACGTTATTCTAAAATTGACTAAATCGTTTTCCCCCCTCATCAATCTACACACAATACCCCATAATGACAAAGCAAAAAAAACAAAACTTAACTGACATTTACATAAGTATTCAGACCCTTTACTCAGTACTTTGTTGAAGCACCTTTGGCAGCGATTACAGCTTCGTGTCTTCTTGGGTATGACGCTACAAGCTTGGCACACCTGTATTTTGGGAGTTTCTCCCGTTCTTCTCTGCAGATCCTCTCAAGCTCAGTCCGGTTGGATTGGGAGCGTTGTTGCACAGCTATTTTCAGGTCTCTCCAGAGATATTCGATCGGGTTCAAGTCAGGATTCTGGATGGACCATTTAAGGATATTCGGAGACTTATCTCGAAGTCACTCCTGCATTGTCTTGGCTGTGTGCTTAGGGTCGTCTGAGGTCCTCTGTACTTCGCTCCGTTCATCTTTCCCTCGATCCTGACTAGTCTCCCAGTCCCTGTCGCCGAAAAACATCCCCACAGCATGATTCTGCCACCACCATGCTTCACCGTAGGGATGGTGCCTCTAAGCGGGCTGTCATGTGCACTTTACTGAGGAGTGGCTTCCGTCTGGCCACTACCATAAAAGCCTGATTGGTGAAGAGCTGCAGAGATGGTTGTCCTTCTGGAAGGTTCTCCCATCACCACAGAACAACTCTGGAGCTCTGTCAGAGTGACCACCGGGTTCTTGGATCACCTCCCTTGACCAAGGCCCTTCTCCCCCGATTGCTCAGTTTGTCCCGGGCAGCCAGCTCTAGGAAGAGTCTTGGTGGTTCCAAACTTTGTCCATTTAAGAATGATGGAGGCCACTGTGTTCTTGGGGCCCTTCAATGCTGCAGACTTTTTTTGGCACACTTCCCCAGATCTGTGTCTCGATACAATCCTGTCTCTGAGCTCTACGGACAATTCCTTCGACCTCATGGCTTGGCTTTTGCTCTGAAATGCACCTTCAACTGTGGGACCTTATATAGAAAGGTTTGGTTTGTGTCTTTCCAAATCATGTCCAATCAATTGAATTTACCACAGGTGGACTCCAATCAAGTTGTAGAAACATCTCAAGGATGATCAATGGAAACAGGATGCACCTGAGCTCAATTTTGAGTCTCAAAGCAAAAGGTCTGAATACTTATGTAAATAAGGTATCTGTTTTTTATGTTTAATACATTTGATTTTTTTCCCTAAAAACCAGTTTTCGCTTTGTCATTATGGGGTATTGTGTGTAGATTGATGAGGGAAAAAAAGTCTAAAACATTTTAGAATAAGGCTGTGACATAACAAAATGTGGAAAACGGGAAGGGGTCTGAATACTTTTTGAATGCACTGTACTCAGTGTATGTATGTTTACAATTTTGATTTCTTAAAAAAAAAAAAATTGTTGGAGTTCAGGTGTTTGATGATTGATTGGTGACTAGGTGCATTCTAATTTTTGTATTTTACCCTCTTTTCTCCCCAATTTTGATCTTGTCTCATTGCTGCAAATGCTGCAAAGGTCAAGTCATGTGTCCTCCGAAACATGACACGCCAAACCACTCTTCTTAACACCCGCCCGCTTAAAATGGAAGCCAGACGCACCAATACGTCGGAGGAAACACTGTTCAACTGACGACCGCAGTCAGCCTGCAGGCGCCTGGCCCGCCACAAGGAGTCGCTAGAGCGCGATGAGCCTTGTAAAGCCCCCACGGCCAAATTGTGCACCGCCCTATGGTACTCCCGATCAAGGCCGGTTGTGATACAAACCGGGATCAACACGGGTCTGTAGTGATGCCTCTAGCACTGCGCCACTCGGGAGGCCCGCCTGTACTTCTCGTTCACCGTTTCTAATAATAACAGACAGCAATAGTCATGAATTGGATTGATTTTGCACTCCTGCAAGTGCTCAAAGTTCTTAAATGACAAGGGGGAACACACCTCATCTAATCCATTAACCAGTAGCCTCCATTAGTTCTTACCCCATACTGTGTATTGTGTTGTGGTGTGTCTGTGCATTGACGTGTATGTTCTGTGTCCTGTGCCTCCTTTCTCTGCAGCCAGTGCATCAATCAGATCCTGGAGTGTGTCCACCACATGCACCAGCATAACATTGTGTACAGAGACCTCAGGGTGAGTCATCTATCACCATGGCAACGCAACACCTGGGGAGGCTGAGTCATCATGCCCCCGCCCCCAAATCCCTCCCGCTGGAAACCCTACCGATGTGTGTATATGAAAGCCAATGAAAACGTAAACAAAATTCCACACACACGTAAGCAAATAAAAACATTTAATTCTTTGGACGTCAGAGAGTGGCTGATGAAAAAAAACAACAGACCCTTTCCATCTAGTCAGACTGGAATTAAAAGTAGAGGCACTGAGCCAGTCCGTATTAATAATTTCTAATTCCTTATATTAAGCAAACCATACAGCCTAATCATTTTATTTTTTATATTTATGGATAGCCATACTCAGACATTAACTTACAAACAAAGCATTTCTGTTTAGTGAGTCCACCAGATCAGAGGCAGTAGAGATGACCAGGGATGTTCTCTTGATAAGTGTGTGAATTTGACAATTTTCCTGTTCTGCTAAGCATTCAAAATGTAACTAGTACTTTTGGGTGTCAGGGAAAATGTATGGAGTAAAAAGTACATTATTTTCTTTAGGAATGTGGTGAAGTAAAAGTAGTCAGAAATAGAATTAGTCAAGTACAGATAGCAAAAAAACTACTTAAATAGTACTTTAAAGTATTTTTACTTAAGTCTTTTACACCACTAGTCTTGCATGATGTCTAATTTGATGCTAATTAGCATTTTCGAATCTGAGAGTAAATAGTGACGAATATATTGATCAAAGTCACCTTGTCCAAGAGAGATTTACACGGTTATCAAAACGTCACACCAGGGAAAGCCAACATGAAACAGAGACCTTTTTTTGAAGGGGTTCTAAAATCCCATATGGGAAAAATTACTGGTGAAAAAACGATTGGAAATATTTTCGTGTTTGACCGCTAGGTTTTATGGGTATTATGACGCCTACACTGTGGGGCTCTATAGGCTACATATCTTATTGTTGATGTTTGATGGCAGACTGATACCCATGGAACAGTGGCGGTCGATGCCATTTAAGATGAGGGAGAACAATGATTTATTTATGAGCATGGCTTATTTCTATTACAGTATATTGGATGACTCATTCATTTTCCATTCACCCAGTTAAATGTAACATCGATAGGTTTAGGCTACTCACTACATGACACTCAAATTTTCCCGATACCCATCATGTGATTGCTACAACCTAGCCTATGAATGAAAGTTTCCAACATAGGTGCACACCGCCCTGCACAATCTTGCCTGTTCCTGTAGGTTCATGCTCTACAACATTCGCAGAGTACGACCCTGCCTCACACAGGAAGCGGCGCAGGTCCTAATCCAGGCACTTGTCATCTCCCGTCTGGATTACTGCAACTCGCTGTTGGCTGGGCTCCCTGCCTGTGCCATTAAACCCCTACAACTCATCCAGAACGCCGCAGCCCGTCTGGTGTTCAACCTTCCCAAGTTCTCTCACGTCACCCCGCTCCTCCGCTCTCTCCACTGGCTTCCAGTTGAAGCTCGCATCCGCTACAAGACCATGGTGCTTGCCTACGGAGCTGTGAGGGGAACGGCACCTCCGTACCTTCAGGCTCTGATCAGGCCCTACACCCAAACAAGGGCACTGCGCTCATCCACCTCTGGCCTGCTCGCCTCCCTACCTCTGAGGAAGTACAGTTCCCGCTCAGCCCAGTCAAAACTGTTCGCTGCTCTGGCACCCCAATGGTGGAACAAAATCCCTCACGACGCCAGGTCAGCGGAGTCAATCACCACCTTCCGGAGACACCTGAAACCCCACCTCTTTAAGGAATACCTAGGATAGGATAAAGTAATCCTTCTAACCCCCCCCCCTTAAAAGATTTAGATGCACTATTGTAAAGTGGCTGTTCCACTGGATATAAGGTGAATGCACCAATTTGTAAGTCGCTCTGGATAAGAGCGTCTGCTAAATGACTTAAATGTGAATGTAAATGTAAATCTAGCTGATCTAAGGTGTAATCATTAGTCCAACAGTTGCAAACAGTATGATTATCCCTGTTTCGTTCCTTTTGAATCTCCATATCATAACCGCTACACACAGCCTATATTTGTCACCATATTAGCTAACGTCAAGTCAACAACATAGCCACTAGAACTAATGCGTAAGTAAACCCACTAAAATCATGCAGTACAGTGTACAGTTAGCAAGCAGTTTAGTAGTTACACTGGCGGGCCCTGGTGGCAATAAATGAATAAAACCAAAAGCTTACCTTGACTTGGAAGAGTTCCAGTGTTGGATAGCCATAGCCAGCTAGTCAACATAGCATCCCTTTCTGTTTGAACGGGGGGGTTTGTGTATTCTAAACTATCTAGCTGCATTCAGTAGCTAAGTAAAATTAATAAATATAGCTAGCTAGCTCTCCCTCTCTAGCTCTCTTACTTAATTTTAGAATAAATACATTTTGGGGAGACAGAAGTCTAGCGTTAGAGATTAGTTATATGAAGTAAACATCAACCTACAAACAAGTCTGATGACTAAACACTTGCGAGTGATGAAGAAAACTACCGCAGGGGCGCCGATGGTGTCGCCAAACCATATTTATTTGAGCCTGAGTACTATGATGAAGAAATCAGGCAAATTGAGCTTCAGATGGCTGGCCTGGTTGTAGCCACAGAGGCAGCATCAGGACCACAGCTCCAGCCCATCCCTAGGATGAACGCAGATTGGTGGTGTAGTTGTGGTAACTGTGCGCCAATGCAGACTCATGAAGAATGCTTATGCTGCAGAGAATTTGATTAAATTACCAACTTATTGATGATGAAGAGCAGCTAGTTTCCTTTCGCGACAAATGGGATTTTGCTGCTCACATCAACACGGGTGTCCTGGAATTTTTTTCCATATCCCAAAAAGAAATTGGAGACACAACCCAGTTCCAGTTGGGTCAACTGGACAGTTTTGTTTCCTGTTTTCATATTGTCAAAAAGTTTTATGTTATAAGTGCATGGCTGCTGCTCCAGATTCTCGAATCCACTTTGCCCTTCAATCTATAATTGTAATTCGATACAGTTCAGACTGGTCTCATACAAATTTGTTTCTGAGTGGGTCCTCTGCGATGAGACACTGGGTCCAGAAGTCCGGATTCCTCTCCCATGCTGTGTGGTAAATGCCATTGGAGTTAAATATCCTTGTGAATTGTCAAAGTTACAGGTATGTACTGCTCTCAGCCTGTGATGTGTGTTTTGTGCCAGGTTAGGTACTGTGAACTGCATAAATAAAGAATATCCATGCAAATGGACCAATAAAGCAAGTATTGTTGTTTTTATAATATATTTGTCACAAAAAATGTAATACCAAACATTCAAGCATGGTTTGTTCCAAATCAACCCCCCTAGCAATACTTTATATTATGCTAGACATCATTTATTCAAAAGTGTGATGTACGTGTGTGATACATTTTATAATAAAAATACATAGTCAATTGGGTTTATCCATTCATTCAAGTTATTGTGCCAGTTGTTTAGAAAGTATTCAGACCCCTTCCCTTTTTCCACATTTTGTTACATTAGTCTTATTCTAAAATTGATTAAATATGTTTTTCCCTCGTCAATGTACACACAATACCCAATAATGACAAAGCGAAAACATGTTTAGACATTTTTGCTAATAAAAAAAAAAAGTTTATTTGATTTTATTCTGACCCTTTGCTATGAGACTCGAAATTGAGCTCAAGTGCATCCTGTACCCATTGATCGTCCTTGAGATGTTTCTACAACTTGATTGGAGTCCACCTGTGGTAAACTCAAATGCTTGGACATCATTTGGAAAGGCACACACCTGTCTATATAAAGGTCCCACAGTTGACAAGTGCATGTCAGAACAAAAGCCAAGCCATGAGGTCGAAGGAATTGTCCGTAGAGCTCAGAGACAAGATTGTGTTGAGGCACAGATCTAGGGAAGGGTACCAAAAAAATGTCTGCAGCATTGAAGGTCCCCAAGAACACAGTGGCCCCCATCATTCTTAAACGGAAGAAGTTTGGAACAACCAAGACTCTTCCTAGAGCTGGCCACCTGGCCAAACTGAGCAATCGGGGGAGAAGTTCCTTGGTCAGGGAGGTGACCAAGAACCCGATGGTCACTCTGACAGAGCTCCAGAATTCCTCTGTGGAGAAGGTAGAACCTTTCCAGAAGGACAACCATCTCTGCTGCACTCCATCAATCATGTTTTTATGGTAGAGTGGCCAGAGAAGCCACTCCTCAGTAAAAGGCACATGACAGCCCGCTTGGAGATTGCCAGAAGGCACCTAAAGGATTGTCAGATCTTGAGAAACAAGATTCTCTGATCTGATTAAACTAATACTGAATTCTTTGGCCTGAATGCCATGTCATATCTGGAGGAAACTTGGCACCATCCCTACGGTGAAGCATGATGGTGGCAGCATCATGGCTGTGGGGATGTTTTTCAGCAGCAGGGACTGGGAGACCAGTCACGATCGAGGGAAAGATGAACAGAGCAAAGTACAGAAAGATCCTTGATGAAAACCTGCTCCAGAGTGCTCAGGATCTCAGACTGGGGCGAAGGTTCACCTTTCAAACACTGCACACAGCCAAGACAACGCACGAGTAGCTTCGGGACAAGTCTCTGAATGTCTGAATGTCCTTGAGTGGCCCAACCAGAGCCCAGACTTGAACCCGATCGAACATCTCTGGAGAAAACTGAAAATAGCTGTGCAGTGACGCTCACCATCTAGCCTGACAGATCTTGAGAAGATCTGCAGAGAAGAATGGGAGAAACTCCCCAAAATACAGGTGTGCCAAGCTTGTAGCGTCATCAAGAAGAAGACTCAAGGCCGTAATTGCTGCCAAAGGTGCTTCAACAAAGTACTGAGTAAAGGGTCTGAATACTTATGTTAATGTGATATTTCCATTTTTTAAATGTATTTGCAAAAATGTCTAAAAAACATTATTTTGCTTTGTCATTATGGGGTATTGTGTGTAGATTGATGAAGGATGTTTTTTGTTTGTTGCCATTTTAGAATAAGGCTGTAACGTAACAAAATGTGTAAGAAGTCAAGGGGTCTGAATACGTTCCGAATGCACTCTATGACAAATTATTATTGTTATGTGTATTGACAAAGAAAAACGTCCACACTAACACACAAGTCAAGTGATACCATGTTACCAACCTGTGTACCTTTGTTATTGTTTTGATACTCATGACCCCTATCGATTGGGGGGGTTACAAATAAGTGATAGACCTCACTATGGGTAATCCTATACCCCAGGTGGTTCCTGGAGCCAGGTATTCCACACAAGGCTATACAGTTGCCTGACATTTTGTCATGCAAATAAGCCATGGCTAGCCAACAACATCAGACATTGGGAAAATGTGTGAAAGTATCCAGTAGGCCAGCATCCCGGAGTCGCCTCTTCACTGTTGACGTTGAGACTGGCGTTTTGTGGGTACTATTTAATGAAGCTGCCAGTTGAGGACTTGTGAGGCATCTGTTTCTCAAACTAGACACTCTAATGTACTTGTCCTCTTGCTCAGTTGTGCACTGGGGCCTCCCACTCCTCTTTCTATTGTGATTAAAGCCATTTTGCGCTGTTCTGTGAAAGAGTAGTACATAGTGTGGTACGAGATCTTCAGTTTCTTGGTAATTTCACGCATGGAATAGCCTTCATTCCTCAGAACAAGAATAGACTGATGAGTTTCTGAAGAAGGTTACTTGTTTCTAGCCATTTTGAGCCTGTAATCGAACCCACGAATGCTGATGCTCCAGATACTCAAATAATCTAAAGGCCAGTTTTATTGCTTCTTTAAACAGTTTTCAGCTGTGCTAACATAATTGCAAAAGGGTTTTCTAATGATCAATTAGCCTTTTAAAATGATAAACTTGGATTAGTTAACACAACGTGCTATTGGAACACAGGAGTGATGGTTGCTGAAAATGGGCCTCTGTACGCCTATGTAGATATTCCATAAAAAAAATCTGCCATTTCCAGCTACAATACTCATTTACAACATTAACAATGTCTACACTGTATTTCTGATCAATTTTATGTTATTTTAATGGACAAAAAAAAAGGACATTTCTAAGTGACCCCAAACTTTTGAACGGTACTGTATATGTCACAGAGTTTGCCCCATGAGAGTGCACATGGGCAGTTGTTGTCCATCTCCGCTGTTGTTTCAGTCGGCCACATAAAATAATTATCTAAAATAATCTCAATCATTTTAGGTGGAAAAGTACAAATTTCCTGTCTCAAAACCAATGGTACTTTTGCTAAAAAAATAGCTAATTCGGTCATACGCTTTCAATAAAACAAAGAATTTTCTCAATGGCTTGTTGACTGACAACATAGCAGAGTTAGCAGTGCACAAAGATACACCACGAGACTCATTCCAGTTCTAGACTGCAGGGAGAGAGAGGGAGAAGGCAAACTCAACCAAACTAATTTCAAGGTATGGAATAATTTGGGAAATGTGTGATTTTTGGTAAACTTCTCCTTCAATAAACCGATTGACTGCCGTGACTGACCTGGATGCCATTGTGGATGAAGCCCCTGCGGTAGCGGGCTGGTCTGAGGTGAGGATACTCCTCTGTGCTGGTCACCTTGATGCCCCACACTGACTTCCAGGCCTCGTACAGCTGGCTGTGGACAGGGTAGACCCCCGAGTGGTGGGGGGCCACAGCATAGCCCATGTCTGTAGGAATCCCATGCTCCTGGAGGGGAAGAGGGGGGTGGGGATAGATATAAGACACAGAGAGATGGATGTCAGAAGTGTCTAGGGACAGGAGGGACACCCAGAACAAATTGCAAAAACAAACGTGATGATATTGCCATTTTAATGATCAATGAATGAGTCACCGTCTGCTTCAAAACGAACACGCAGCAGAAAAATGATGTGCAACTTCTCCACTGGAGGGCAACATAACCCTGCTTGGTCTACAAATCACTACACTGTAAAAAAGGCAACAGTAAGGAAGCTCAGCAGGAGCTTAAATCCTTTAGAGCAGGGCTCTCCAACCATGTTCCTGGAGAGCTACCGTCCTGTAGGTTTTCATTCCAACCCTAATCTAGCACACCTGATTCTAATAATTAGCTGGTTGATGAGATTAAATCAGGTTATATACAACTGGGGTTGGAGCGAAAACCTACAGGAGGGAAGCTCTCCAGGAACAAAGTTTGAGAGCCCAGCTTTATAGACTAACACACATGCATCAAACTGAATGTATAGTGTGGTACCATGGCACTGTGCCCCTCGCTAGCAGAACACAGAGTGCTGGGAATGCTTAAAGCTAGAATCCGCAGTTGCTACATACATTTGTTTGACTTATAAATGAATGATACCCATTGATTTTTGAAGAATATAACTTATAAAAGCCTCATGAGCTTAGTTCAACTGTTGTACCCCTACAGAACCCAGAATATATACTTGTCTGACACAACATTAATGTATACAAACACTGTACAATTTGGTTTGACATTCGATATCGCAATGGGACTTAAACTCAAAACAACTATAAATTGTAGAAATTCCTACACAAATATTTAAAGCATTTAATGAAACAATTAAAATATGTAAAAAACATGAAATTATTGTCCCATTTACATTGTGTAATTTATTTACGGTCCCTAACTAGCCCCACAGAGTATACAAAGTCAAACCAACTTTGCCACCGTCGCACACCGCCCAGGTGAAGTTAATTGGCGAAAAAAGTTGGCTAGCTAGCTCATTGAGGATAATTAAGCCGTGATGAAGGACCCACTACCCTCTCTCTCCCCCCTGACCACTCAGAGACACGGTCCATCACTGTCCGTTAGAAGGGCAGCTGTATGGCAGCAGGGATTACTGAGAGGGGACGCTGCTGCTGGTTAGTATTCACCTCACACACACACACCAGCTGACACCGTCTGCTCCCTGGGCCCAGGCCCCTGACTCTCAATGCCACTCACTACATCAACACGCACAGCTGCCTTGGGGGCAGCATGCTTCTCACTACATCAACAAGGCAGCCTTGGGGGCATCTTTTGCACCAATGTCGGCGCGCCATGTTACTGTACATTAAGAAAGGGCCTCATTTGACTTTTATTTGGCATATGGCCAAGTCCCCAGACTCTAACATACAATCTGAAGCACAAGGATATTGGATGGTAGATATTATATATATATATATATATATTCATTCATTGTGCATATGAAATGACAGGTAATTGCTCACAAGGAAAAATCCACAACGGCCAGCATCCAGGAATTCAATTACCACTCACCATTTGGATCAACAAGGCCATAATTACGATGCGTTGAGGATAAGCATACTATATACACGTCATCTTACCAGAGAGAGCTATAGTATGATTAGGATGCTTGGTATCCACGGACGCCCACTCACCTGGGCAAACAGCATGTTGAGCCTCATTTGCTCAGCCAACACACTGACGTTGTGGAACAGGTGGGGCTGCATGTGACTCCACATGTGGGGGAACCACCAGAACTCCTTCCTGTGTCTTAGCAGCATGTCATCTCCCCGGTCCTCTTCATCTGTGCCTGGAGGGGTAGGGATGAGAAAGGGAGCAGAGAGGGAGGGAGGAGGGGGAGGGAAGGAAATATTGTGTACAGAGTTTCTCAATGACACCATCCAACTCAGAATCTACAGTGACACTGTCTAGTACAGGGTATGTTTTGTTTTTTCACTTCGAGATGCCCTCACCTGTGTGATAGAACTTTCCAGAGAAGCCAAGGTTGAAGGTAAAATTGGGGACCAGCATTCGCAGCTTGTTTTGCGTTTTGAGCAAGGCCTGTAAACGAGGACATGACAGAGGAATAGGATTTATTTTCACAATTGCAGTTATTAGCTTTAAAAACAATCACATTGCTAACAAACTTAAAGGCCCAGAGCAGTCAAAAACATTATTTTCCTGTGTTTCATATATGTTGCCACACAATGTCGGAACAATACTTTGAAATTGTGAAAATGATAATACCTAGGGCTATTTCGGTGACCGTATTACCGCCACACCAGCGGTCACGAGTCATGAAGGCAGTCAAATTCCACATGACCGTTTAGTCAATTAGGATTCTCCAAGCTCTGATGCTGCTGATGCTAAAGCGTGGTGCTAAAGCTTAAAAGGGTGTGAACGATGCTAAATGGGTGTAGACAAAGAAGAGCTCTCCAGTAGGTGTACCAAAAATATTCAAGGGCAATTTTCTCAAAAGTGAGGTTACAAATGTATCAACTTTCAAAGCAGAATTACTTTCCCATTGTTCATCAACTGTAGTGTAAGATAAACAATTTTCTCAGAGTTTTTACTTTTATCCAATGGAAAAAACACAATTTCAATTGTTGCTACATAAGACCGAATCGAGCCGGTCGGTCACAGATTAAATCAAGAATAGCCTGATGGGTGACAATATTAGCCTATCACTTATATATCACCTGTGAATGATGCCCAGCGTAAAACAAGAAACAATGCCATTGCAACTTTTTTTAATCCTAGTCGCACACACCTCATGTAGTCTAGCCCATAGGCCTATATGTTCTGATAACTTCTTAAAATTAAGCACATTAATCCACTTTAAAAAGTGGTGTAAAGTCTAACTGGCATACATAAACAGCGGGTGAGTTTCAAGTTTGGAGAGGTAAATTTTCACCATAAAAAATCACCTTTATAATAAAAGCATTACATGCATAATCGCATTTGCGTCACCTTTGATAATGGTGTTTTCCCACTAATGGAACATTCATGGTTATAGCCTACTGCCGTGTGCACATTGCTGTGCTTATATTGTTAAGAAATAGCCTCATAGTTTATCAACATTTTAAGCTAAACGTTCAGAGCTGTTGAGTCAGCCATATTACGTAAAAAGTTTTTTTTTTATGCTAGTGGTTGTATTAATTTGAGATCTATCATATCCCACAACTGTCCCAGACTATGTTTGGAATATTTATTTATAGCACAGAATAGGTCAACTTTTGTACAATGGGGGATAGTAGATTGACATAGGCTTGTGCTTTTGCTGTTCATTAGGCTTACTCATCTTGTTGGCTGACGAAAAGTAAATGTGGACCGTTCTTCCAATATCTTCAATATGCACCTCGGAATTGGATAAGAACGCAGTTGCATCGCTGTCTGTCTTCACTTGTAGCCTCTGAGAATGACCTGATCAGGTGCTGGAGAGCCATGTGCGTGAGAGGTGCTTCGGAGTACGCAGCACTCCGGGAGAAGGGCACAATGCAGCACTCCGGGCCAAGGGCACAACGGCCACTGGTCGCAAAAAACAGGGATGCCGCCGGGAAGTTGAGACATTAGGTATGCCGCCGGGAAGTTGAGGCATTATCAAGTGCTTGTCAGATTGTGAATGAGAGACTGATGAAGTGTGTATAGCCTGCGCAAAAACAAAGCAGAGCTCATGCCTTTCAAGCAACTTTTATCAAATCATCATTAGTCGCATCACACAGCCTAACAATGTATTAAAAATCAAAACATATCGCCCAACGTTTGTAGGAACAACTAAAGTTACATTAATAACTCTAAATTAAGCAGATAGGAGTACATATTTATTTGTTAACGGCTCAACACAGAATAGCCGCAAGTGCGCAGTCCCTCAAATCATTTGGAGAAAATATCCTTTCCTTTCAATTCAGCTGTAATATAAAATAATGCCACAGAATTAGGAAATCTTGTCTGCTAAATGAACTACTGTAGACCATAGCCATTTGGCATAACGAGATCAGGACATAACATACGGTGCATTCGGAAAGTATTCAAACCCCTTGACTTTTTCCACATTGTTACATTACAGCCTTATTCTAAAATTGATTAAATAAAAAATGTCCCTCATCAATCTACATACAATATCCCATAACGATGAAGCAAAGGTTTGTATAAATGTTTGTCAATTCATAAAAAAACTAAAACAGAAATACCTTATTTACATAAGTATTCAGAACTTCTGCTGTGAGACTCGAAATTGAGCTCAGGTGCATCCTGTTTCCATTGATCATCCTTGAGATGTTTCTACAAATTGATTGAAGTCCACCTGTGGTAAATTCAATTGATTGGACATGATTTGGAAAGGCACACACCTGTCTATATAAGGCAAAACCAAGCCATGAGGTCAAAGGAATTGTCCGTAGAGCTCAGAGACAGGATTGTGTCGAGACACAGATCTGGGGAAGGGTACCAAAAAATTTCTGCAGCATTGAAGGTCCCCAAGAACACAGTGGATTCCATCATTCTTAAATGGAAGAAGTTCAGAACCACCAAGACTCCTCCTGGAGCTGGCCGCCCCACCAAACTGAGCAATCGGGGGAGAAGGGCCCGCAAAATACATAGAGATCATTGATGAAAAAGCTCCAGAGCTCTCAGGACCTCAGACTGGGGAGAAGGTTCACCTTCCAAAAGGACAACGACCCTAAGCACACAGCCAAGACAATGCAGGAGTGGCTTCGTGACAAGTCTCTGATTGTCCTTGAGTGGCCAACCCGAGTACGGACTTGAACCCGATCGAACATCTCTGGAGAGATCTGAAAAAAGTGACTCTCCCCATCCAACCTGACAGAGTTTGAGAGGATCTGCAGAGAAGAAAGGGAGAAACTTGCCAAATACAGGTGTGTCTAGCTTGTAGCGTCATACCCAAGAAAAATCGAGGCTGTTATTGCTGCCAAAGGTGCTTCAACAAAGTACTGAGTAAAGGGTCTGGATACTAATGTAAATGTGATATCATTTTTTTATACATTTGACACATTCTAAAAATCTGTTTTTGCTTTGTCATCATGGGGTATTGTGTGTGGATTGATGAGGGGGAAAAACTATTGAATCAATTTCAGAACAAGGCTGTAACGTAACAAAATGCGGAAAAAGTGACGGGGTATGAATACTTTCCAAATGCACTTTAAGGACAACTAAGAGTATGCTATTCTGTTCTTCTGAAATATATTACATTTTCTTCATATCATGTTTCTTTAAATAATGGATTTATTGTGAAGGTGTAGGCCATATTACATGGATTTATTAGACTTAAAAAATGTAGACGTTCCAAAGGTTTGCATCAGTGGCTTGTAGGCTACGTGCGGAAGCCAGGAGAAGCAAAATGTGTTTATATTAATTAAGGGTCAATTACCGTGAGACAGACAGTTATTTAAAATCAAATCAAATTTTATTTGACACATGCGTCGAACTCAACGGGTGTAGAAATGACCGTGAAATGCTTACTTAAAAGCCCTTTAAGAAAATAGAGTTAAATAAACTAAAGTTCAAAAATATTGTGACAATGAACTATCAATAACGAGGCTATATACTGGGGGTACCGGTACCGAGTCAATATGCAGGGGTACAGGTTAGTCGACTAGGCATAGATAACAAACAGCGAGCAATGTAAAAAGAAGGGGGGGGGGGGGGTTATTGTCCTGGTACCACACTGCCAGCTTGTTGACCTCCTCCCTATAGGCTGTCTCATCATTGTCGGTGATCAGGCCTACCACAGTTGTGTCATCAGCAAACTTAAGGATAGTTTTGGAGTCGTGCTTGGCCACACAGTCATGGGTGAACAGGGAGTACAGGAGGGGACTAAGTACACACCTCTGAGGGGCCCCAGTGTTGAGGATCAGCGTGGCAGATGTTGTTGCCTACCCTTACCACCTGGGGGCGGCCCGTCAGGAAGTCCAGGATCCAGTTGCAGAGGGAGGTGTTTAGTCCCAGGGTCCTTAGCTTAGTGATGAGCTTTGAGGGCACTATGGTGTTGAACGCTGAGCTGTAGTCAATGAACAGCATTCTAACATAGGTGTTCCTTTTGTCCAGGTGGGAAAGTGCAGTGTGGCGTGCGATTGGGATTGCGTCATTTGTGGATCTGTTGGGGCAGTATGTGAATTGGACTGGGTCTAGGCTAGGGTTTCCGGGACGATGGTGTTGATGTGAGCCATGACCAGCCTTTCAAAGCACTTCATGGCTACCGACGTGAGTGCTACAATGTGGTAGTCATTTTGGCAGTTTACCTTCACTTTCTTGGGCACAGGGACTATAGTGGTCTGCTTGAAACATGTAGGTATTACAGACTCGGCCAGGGAGAGGTTGAAAATGTCAGTGAAGACACTTGCCAGTTGGTCCGCGCATGCTTTGAGTACACATCCTGGTAATCTGTCTGAATGTTGACCTGTTTAAAGGTCTTGCTCACATCGGCTACAGAGAGCGTGATCACACAGTCGTCCGGAACAGCTGGTCTTCTCATGCATGCTTCAGTGTTGCTTAGCCTCGACGCGAGTATAAAAGGCATTTAGCCTGTCTGGTAGGCTCAAGTCACTGGGAAGCTCGCAGCTGAATTTCCCTTTGTAGTCCATAATAGTTTGCAAGCCCTGCCACATCTGACGAGCATCAGAGCCGGTGTAGTATTAATCAATCTTAGTCCTGTATTGACGCTTTGCCTGTTTGATGGTTCGTTTGAGGGCATAGCTGGATTTCTTATAAGCATCCAGATTAGTGTCCCTCTCCTTGAAAGCGGCAGATCTAGCCTTTAGCTCAGTGCGGATGTTGCCTGTAATCCATGGCTTCTGGTTGGGATATGTAAGTACGGTCACTGCTTGACAATCACCAGCTAACAACATTTTGTAACCGCCACAGCCCTAATAATACCCTTTTAGTGTAAGAGCTGTTTGAAAAGACTGCATGACATTGCAGCCTGTTTTGGCGGGATGATGCTTTGGCCTGCCTGGTGAGACCAAAAAGAAAGAGAGTTCCAAACCTCTCTGCCAATAACAGCTAGTTTTCAGTTTTCCCCTTCCCACTCAGACCACGCTCAGACAGTCCTTGCAAAATGCTTGCTTGAGAAATCGGTCTTTGCTAAGAAGCTATTTTTGTTTGTTTTTGACCACTTTAATTGAAAACAATCACAGTAGGGTCCTTAATTGTTACCAGGAAATTATTATACAAAAAACGTCTACATTGGGCCTTTAACCACTAGATTGAATACAACAAAATGCAGATGCATCATACAAGTCCGAGTGGAAAGACATGTAATAAATAAATAAAAATATCTACTGTACTCATAAAGGGTAAAAAAATGTGCACATGTTGGGGTATTGTAAAGATTTTAATGGGATTGCAAAGCAAACCCGCGGAGCCCTGGAGTCCTGTTCAACAAATTCCCCAAACCGTCACACTTTATCAGCTATATCAGATGACTACAGCAGCATCCTCACACAAATCACAGCATGGGGATAGAGATTGCTGCTCTGCCTCCACATATCAACCCAGAGCTGCAGAGCTATGCACTTTACCTCCACTGTTCAAACCTCTGGGAGAGAGATAGCAGCTGTACCTGATAAGACCCAATCGCTGACTTATTTAAAGAGGTACTGATGTCCTTGAGCATGTGTGCATTCACTGTTTGTTTTCCTTGCAGATTAGGATGAGTGTTTGTGGGGTCTGTGTGTGTGTTTGTGTGTGCATGGAAATATGATCCATGTCTCAGTATTGGCTGCCTAAGAGCACCTGAGGTTTGCTGACAGAGATATGTCTCCCCACAGACATATCAAGACATAATTCATGTCTGATGACAAGCGGCGATCAGTAACTGAACAGCAGCGTCTGATATCTTCTCTGTCTCCTCCAGCACCACAACAACTGCTCCTCTTCTTCAAAAGTCCTTCAGTGTTTCTGAGGAGGACATGCGGGACAGAGGCGCGAGACCAAACAGGGGGATGAGGTATGGGGCATTGTCCTGTCGGCACACAGACAGAACTTGGAAAATAAGAGTAGAGGTACGGAGAGCTGGGGTACGCAGAAGGGCAGATGGACAGAATGAAGTTGGGGTATAAGGGTTGGTCAGGGGGCCCTTGTCAGTCAGTCTCCACTGCAACTGATCTCCACCGTCTGTGTGCGCTTCTATTTCTTCTTCAGATCATTTACCTCAATATGCTTGAATTGTCTTGAGAAAAATCTAAAGACACGTTGAATTCCCCGGGCTGGCTAAAAACCTCACCCTGCAATGATAATCTGACTTAAGCCTCTGGGCATTGGCTGACCCTACCTTAGACTGTCAACAGGACTCCCACCTGGCCTGCATAACAGGAGGATGATGAAAGGGGACATGGCCAAGGACAAACATCAGCAGCTGCCATTTACCATATGGGCAGAGAAATATAAATGCCTATTTAAGATGCTAAGGTGAGAGAGTACCCATCCAACCGGAGTGAATATGGAAGCACTCCAAGTGCACTGTATGTAAATTCAACCATCTAAAGCAAATAGAGTATCGCTGACGTTACATTGAAGGAGTCAACCATATCAAATACACCATGGAAAAGTGAACAGGGGTATGCGTGTATGGGAAATCAGCTTTAGTGTTTAGGAGTCTGAGGCTGCACCCCCAGAGTGAGAATAGACAAGATTAGTGGTCCATTAATGCATAGGCATGCTTCAGTTCGGCTGGTGGCTAGCCGAACGAGTGATAGGCAAATCGAACGAGTGTGCTCGAGTGTGCAGTCGCGCAATTTTAAATCCAACTAAGATGTTTGGTGCAGTATTTCTAAATTTGCCTGAAAACAAAGACTTTACTGAAGAATTCCTATTGTTGACCAATCACTGACGAAGGGGCGTAGACTTCGGGTACCGACTTCAGCTTGCCTCAAGAAAAAAAATGTGACCAAACAATCCCCCCCAAAAAGTCCAAAACAAACAAAAACAAACAAAATGTCATCATAATATATGCACAAACTCTTTCAAAGTGTTTCGGCTGGGAAGCATGCGGACGCCTTTAGCCATGCCTTGTTTATGCCCTGCTACTCGCCTCACAACTGCTTGAGGTGATTAAAGCTGCTTTGTTGAACAGGAGGCCAGGTGGTAGTGCAGGAAGGCAACACAGCAGTA
This sequence comes from Salvelinus fontinalis, assembly GCF_029448725.1. NCBI lineage: Eukaryota > Metazoa > Chordata > Actinopteri > Salmoniformes > Salmonidae > Salvelinus > Salvelinus fontinalis. The sequence continues at coordinate 25,408,288 of NC_074665.1, forward strand.
ATTAAACTATAGTCTGCATGGCAAAGGCCACAACATTTTACACCATGTCAGGACAGGTGGAAGAAATCTGACCAAAATCTATGAGATTATCAACGCCCCTGCCCAGCTAGAGCTGTCCCGGTCAACTGTAAGTGCTGTTATTGTGAAGTGGAAACGTCTAGAAGCAACAACGGCTCAGCTGTGAAGTGGTAGGCTACACAAGCTCACAGAACAGGACTGCCAAGTTCTGTATCGGGTGAAATGTGTCTGTCCTCGGTTGCAATACACACTATGAGTTTCAAACTGCCTCTGGAAGCAATGTCAGCACAATAACTGCTCGTTAGGAGCTTCATGAAAGGGGTTTTCATGGCTGAGCAGCCGCACACAAGCATAAAATCACCATGTGCAATGCCAAGCGTCGGCTGGAGTGGTGTAAAGCTCGCAGCCATTGGACACTGGCGCAGTGGAAACGCGCCTGACGGACGAATCTGAGTTTGGTGGATGCCAGGAAAACGCTACCTGCCCCAATGCATAGCGGCAACTGTAAAGTGTTGTGGAGGAAGAATAATGGTCTAGGGCTGTTTTTCATGGTTTGGGCTAGGCCCATTAGTTCCAGTGAACGGAAATCTTAAAGCTACAGCATACAATTACATTTTAGACGATTCTGTGCTTCCAACTATGTGGCAACAGTTTGTGGAAGGTCCGTACAGAAATGAGGTCCGTACAGAAATGGTTTATCAAGATCGATGTGGAAGAACTTGACTGGCCTGCACAAGAGCCCTAATCTCAACCCCATCGAACACCTTTGGGATGAATTGGAAAGCCAAATGCGAGCCAGGCCTACTGTCCAACATCAGTGCCCGACCTCACTAATGCTCTTGTGACTGAATGGAAGCAATCCCAGCAGCAATGTTCCAACATCTAGTGGAAAGCCTTCCCAGAAGAGTGGAGGCTGTTATAGCAGCAAAGGGGTGACCAACTCCATATTAATGCTCATGATTTTGGAATGGGAAGTTCGACAAGCTGGTGTCCACATACTTTTGGTCATGTAGTATAACTGTCTGGATCAATATGCTGTGGTGAAAACGTAATTTGGAAAGACATCAAATACATTTCAGCATCTTTAACACATTAGAAAGTGGTAAGTGGTTCCATTGACTTGATGCTCGAGAGACCAAGTTGGCCAATTCCTTTCAGAGAGGACCACTTCTGTTCAGAAGATTGAGGTGAGCAAAATCAATGGGCCATTCTTCCGACTACACTACCTTGGCTGTTCTATTCTGTGCTCCACAATTAATCCATATATACACGTAATGTAATGTTGCTTTCTCCATTTAGAGAATGGCCTCAAAAGCATGTACCTGACTCGGCTGCCTGAGACGTCAATGGTCTATTAGTCATACAATTTCCACAGGAGCAATTAAGCAGAAATGTTTAACCGGTGGTGTGATAACTAAACACAGCGGAGGTGCCAACAGTACATTTCTCCTTCCATATGCCCTTATTTATGCAACTGCCTGGTACCAACCCTGTCAGGTTTAGTTGATGACAGGCTCATTAACTGACTGAACGACTCTTGGTTGCTCTGTACCTCCCCCTGCCCACCCCCCTACCACTCGTGGGGAAGGAGACACGCTCGGAGTGAGCAGGTCCCTTTTTGCTGAAGCGACAAGTTTGCCCCCTTGTACCGTCCCCCATTACTCTCTAAACTGCATCCCTGTTATCAGTGCTAAATCCTAATTAATACTCCTATTATTTCCCATTAATTGCATTAATTTAGTTTGATGCATTTGGCAGAGTGGCCCTCCAGGCAACGTGGCTCGCTTTTCTGCATTGCAAACTGCTGACGCGGGTTAAATGTGTTCAACAGCTATTTAGAGCGGCGAGAAAACCCATTAAAGAGAGCTGTGATGTACTGGAGACTCTCACACATCTGTTTTTGTCACTTCAAATAAGGTTTTGATTAAGACTGGAAAAGCCTTAACGTCGTCCAGTGGTGGTTTTCTCAAAGTGAAGAGAACACACGTAAATCTATTTGACACAGTAGCATGCTAACAACCAGATAAAAGACTTACGAGACTAATGGCAGATCCTAGAGACAGATCCTGTTGCGATTCATCCTAATAAACGCTAGCCTTTATTTGGCCTTGCCTTAGAAGCAAGTCACACCTTACGGAGAATGGCATTGGAAATCAATATGTTCAACCGTGTGTCCCATGGTGCAAGGAGTAGGAAAGACGCACTTTCTTAAAATCCTCAAAGGGTGCTTTAACAGAAGCATCTACACTTGTTAAGGTGACAGACTGAAATAATCGTCCTTTTTGGAATAGTCTGTGTTTCCTCGTGATTAATAATCTTTACACAATCTTAATTACCACTGACAGTGAACCTAGGCAAATGAATTGAGCCACACATAGAGGCCTACCATGAGACCAGAGAGGGAGAGTGTGAGAGAAAGAAAGACTGAGTGAACCCACCTCTACGTCGGTCACCTTCATGCGGGTGCCCTCCTTGCCCACGAAGATGTCGTCCACGTCCACCAGCAGGTGGCGCTCCAGCGAGAGGCAGAGCCGCTTGCCCGTCAGGTAGGCGATGGCGTCCACAAACACCAGCTTGTGCAGCCAGTAGGACAGGTTGTTTCCAAACAAGACCCTCTGGATGCTGTCGTGAAGCCCCAGGTCCTGGACCACGGTGGAGTGCATAGCCCTGAGTGGCCCCAGGTGGGCCAGGGCGTCAGAGGACTTGGTGCTGGCCAGGAGGACTGGCTCGTAGGTGGAGTGGTTGGACTGGAACACGGTCCAGTCGTCCCCGGGAAGGGGGCCCTGCTCCACCTCATTCGGTCTGGTGATGTAAAGCAGAGGGGCATTGGGGTTGATGCGGTAGTCCCTCAGGCCCAGGTGGGAGTGCAGAAAGAGAGGGAAGCCCTTGAGTTGGGCGCTGAGCAGCGAGTTCTCGTTGGCCTTGAAGAAGCCGATGATGCCTACACTGTACTCCACGCAGTACTTGTCCAGCAGGTCGCGGTTCCAGGCGTCCAGGTTGACGTACTTCAGCAAGTTCTCGTAGATAACGAGGGCGTATCGGCCGCGGTTGCGCTCAGTCAGCGTGGGCATGTCTCCCTTCCCCGGGGCGATCTCGGTGCGGTAGCGGAATCGGCTGGACTCCAGGATGGCCACGATCTCCTGGCCCAGCTGAGAGTAGATGCTCTCTACAAACACCAGCACCACCGGGTCCGTGCGAGAGTTGTCCATGGCTTTCACCTGGCGCAATCGACCCGAGCGAGGCAGGAAGAGGGGCTCCCGCTGCCCCCCTCCCACAGCCACCGGCACCCCCCCGCAGTCACTGAAGGGCAGCGGGGGTGCCTCCTTGATCTTGGGGCTGTTGCTGACGTAGTAGGCCAAAAAGGCCATGGAGAGGAGGCAGAAGACGATGAGCACCAGGATGAGGCGATGGAGCTCCAGTTGCCTGACGCCCCGCACCAGCTTCCACAGGCTGGCCACCATGGCCGCAGCACGACAGGGGCAGAGCAGAAGGCAGCGCCGGGGACAAACAGCAGCGTGGCACAGCAGCTGACAGGGACACAAGAAGAGGAGGAGGGGGAGGGTTGAGCTCCAGACACTGGCACCAAGCTGTGCTGAGGAATAGCCATTTACTCTAGGTCACCATGGCCCGCATAGCCCATGACTCTCCGTCTGGGGCCCTGCTCGTCTCTCCACCACTCTTGATGCAGGACGCGCTGCCTGCCTGGCTGGCTGCTCTGACTCAGTCTGCGCTGGACTTAGGGCTCCCTCTACCTCTGCACTCTCCTCCCTCTCTCTCTCTTTCTCCCAGGCTCGCCCGTCCGCCGCTCTGCTACCGAAGAGGATTGGGTTTCTCTCTCTGTGTGTTCCTCACACTCCTCCTCCTCCGCTCGCTCCCCTCCTCTTGGCGGATCTCTCTCCTCTCTCCGTCACGGAACACCACACCACTCCCTTGTACACATGTAAACACGGCCGTTATCAGGAGACACTGGTTGTATCTCGACCCTATCGTGGGTGTGTAGCTCCTGCTCTCAGGTTCTGTGTGTGTGTGTGTGTGTGTATGTGGCTGTACTGCTGTGCGTGTGCGTTACGTTCAGCAGCTTCTCGGCTGGGGGTCGGTGGGGCTGGAGCGCAGCCCTGAACACTGCCCCCTGTGGAGGCCCAGCCTGCTCATCTTGGGGGCGGCAGAGGGGAAAAAGCCTGAAGGAGGGGCAGAAAGAAAGAGAGAGAGAGAAAGAGAGAGAAGGAGTAGGGTTAGTGCACATCAGATCACACCATGTTCTCGTATCCAAAATGTGTCCTCAGGATAATGTCTTTCTCATGACAACGTAAAACAGAAATAGAAGGAAAAGTGGTGAAGCAGGGCCAACAAAGACAGCAATTCAAATAAAAGTACAAATACATGTTAACTTGACATTGATATACAAAAATTATTTGTTTGCACTTTCAAAAACTGCTCAGCTAACAGCATAATAAATCAAAGGCAGTTATAAAACCTTAAGGGTGTAACTTCCTGTCGGACTCAGTTGTTCCAAGTGGGTACACGTCGTCTGCTTGCTGACAGTGGCCCAAAACCCTACGTCTTCAGAGAACAAGTAGGAACATGAGGCAGGGTCAGTTGACTGATCATCTGATTTTATGATGTTTCCATATGGCCTAAAAATTGCAGCCTCGTGAATTTCCCACCAGGTCCCCTCCCCCAACTCAAAACCAGGCCATCTCCGAAGCCCTGTGTCATGAACACATTTTCTCATGGAGCCCAAAATAGCCACGCCAGAACCTGAACCAGAACCTCCTCCCGCACTCTCTTCCTCCACAAAGATAGCGTTACAGGTGTGAAAGGAAAACTCTGACCTTAAACGTGAATGATTATATGGCTGTGTGGGTGGGTGGCTGAGGGTGTTCACAATCTCAAATGTGGGCCAACGCTGCACAGCACAAGTTTTTGTTTACGATTGCAGCCGCTCGCACACAGGGTGCACAGTGGTAGCTCTGGAGGGGGGGGGGGGGGGGGGGGGGGGTCAGGGAACACAATGCCGCGAGAGCTGCTCACTGTCAGTGTGTTAGTAAACTGGGAAATATCTCCAGAACAACACCTGCCTTAAATGGGAGCCACCGGAGATTTAAGCCATTCCACCTGCAGTGGGCTGGGGTTGATTCCACTGAGACCAGGTTACGAAACTAGCTCCCGCAAATCCATACAGCAGCAGTGAAACAGTGTCGCAGTCCCTGTAGACTGGCTGGATAATTTATCACTGTGGGGGAACTGGAAGAAGCCAACATGGCGCTACAGTGCAAATACAAATATGTGGTTAACTGCAAAGAGCAAAACAAGTAGCCCATATCAGTTCGTTATTAACAAAAAAAACAGACATCGAGTCCCAAGCCAAGACAGACTCTCACAGCCCTGCATTATAAACAGGATGCTGCAATCTATCAAAGTTTCCCTGACATGATCAATGTCACCCACCATGCCCCTGGGCAAGCACTTAAAGGATCATTTTTCTCTCAGAAGTGCTAACTAAGCCTTGGCTTTGATAAAGGCACCTTGACCGAGAGAAACAAAGACGGAGTAAAACACAGAGGGAGATGAACACGCAGCCAGAGAGAGAGAGATCCAGAATGGACAATGAGGAGTGACAAAGAAAAAGGTAAGCAAGAACTTGAGGAAGGAGAGAGAAAGATCTTGACAGAGATCCCCCCCTGACTATGATGTAACAAGAGAAACCCTCATGGTGCTTCCGCTCTGAACCCCCTGCATCCCCCAACCCTCCGCCCCTGACACAGAACCTCTCAGAGACAAGGCGCTCTGGAGCGGACCTCCCTCAACACAGACCCAACCCATCAGCCTCAGTGTGAACGGGGGGGCATCCTGAAACAGGAACCTGCTCTATTCTTAGCCTGAGAACAGCCTCACCTCGTTGACCACTTCCCCTCCAACTGGCTGCAGGGAGACAAATCACAACAACACAGGGTCCTCCTCCTCCTCCCACAGGGGCACAGAGACTGGGTGAGGAGGCGGCACTGGGTTGGGCGGGCTAACGAAGGGAACGATGGGTCAGTGTCACCTTGTCCTCTGAAGTAATGTTTTGTTACTACTGCTCTCTGTAGAGAGGTGGTGGTCATACCTGGAAAAGTATGGAGGGGGGTTAATAACGACTAGGGTAAGGATCTGACTGAGACTGTGGGGTAAACAATGGTATATAAGAGGTGGTAGGTTTGAGGTGGTGTTATGACAGGAGGAAGCAGAGAGGTCTCACCTGAAAAAAGGCGTGTGTGTCTTATCTGACGAGGTCGGTCAGGCAGGAAAACCTGTGAGGGAGAGAGCAGAAAGAAAGAGAATATGAGAATGCAGTGCTGAGATTTCCCCATCTAAAGAGTAGGTGTTCAGTGTATCTTCTATCTACATAGTGCCCAGTCATCCTCCCAGCCACACAGACAAGCCTTCGGGTAAGAGAGAGAAAAACAGAAAGAGACAGAGCGTTTGACCCTGAACACAACCCCGAGTCCCACAGGGCTCCCAGTGAATCTGACAGATTTTACAGCTGACATTTAAGACAGAAACCGGCCCCAAGAGCAGGCCCAGGACTGTTAAGCCCAACGATGTGGGGGAGAGGAGAGGGAAATGAGCTGGTCACTGACCATTTCATACCAAGGCCAAACTGATTCATTGAGCTTCCTGCTCCGCTTCTCCTTATATAGTTTATAGAGACCGCTCCCTTCCAGCTGCCTCCTGTCAGTAGCAGTGGCCCTGGGGCTATCGCCCTGAGCAGCTTATAAAGCCTAAATGCTGAGGCTGCTGACGGCTGGAGGAGCAGGCTTGAACCGTATTAGGTCCTCCTCCTCACCCCGGGCTAGTCTGGCTCACACTGGGGAGGGAGGACTAAACCACAGAGAGAAGGAGAGACTCCGACTACTAATCCCACAGACCCCCACCCTGCTACAGACTGGATCAGCAGACACAAACAGGGCAGCAAGTGGGAGCTGGGGAGGTATGTGGGGGGGGGTTCTCTCTCAAAGGTGTGTGAAAGAGAGATAAAGTGCGCAAGAGAGTATATTGGGCATCAAAAACAAACTGAGCAAGCTCATCCTGAACGAGCACCGATCTGGAACATAAAGCCCACAGAGAGATTTTTCCTAGAAAGAAAGGTAAGCCTTTCTCTTTCAAAGCCTCTCCTTATTTTACTGCATCCTGACTACAGTCAGTATACAGTATACAGAAAGGCATGCAGATAAAGAGTGGAAATGAGGGGACTCTGACGACCTCTATCACAGGACCAGATGGGTTCCTGGGTTGGAAAGTCCCTGATAATACTTCAAATCACACAGACCATTACATACCAAGCTATCCATATGCCGGACAGATGCCCTGTAATTAATTATGGTAGTTTAAATTATTGATGTATTTTCTTTACACTTGGAAGAGTGCAGCCATGTGTTTTTAGATGAGGCGAGATAACACAGGGAAGCAGAGGGCAGAGGGAATGACAGATCAGACGATAACAGAGGTTATTTGATATAGAAAGGATTTAAGAATGCTGCCAGATTGTATGATAGCGAATAAGGCTTCAGTCTACGTAAGCACACACACACACACACACACACACACACACACACACACACACATTGCAGTCCTACACCTGGGTGTGCTCTTATGAGCGTCTCTATTAAGGACCAGCATGCATCCTGTCCACACCATTCGACTGACCCCTGACCTGAGGCTACGGTATACCAGAGGGCCCGGTGGGAGGCCGCTGTTTCTACTGGTGCCTCACATTCCACAGATCCATCCAGGCAAGATGATGAGGAGTTGACATAAGACACAGGTCTAGGATCAGATTACCCTACCCTAATAACTTTAACCATGGAGGGGGGACGGGGGACGGACGCAATACTTACATCATTGTCTTGTGGCAACATCTTCATCCTACCAAGTCAGTACATTCAATGCAGGAACCCACCGGTAGGGGGAGATAGACCCACAGTAACACAATGACTGGGCTCCTTTGAAGGCAACAGGAGAGAAGGGCAGGGGACGGTTATGTGGCCCCAGGGGTGTCTTATTTATTCACTCACAGGTGCGCTGCCTCATGGTCAGTCTAACCTATGACTTATCCATCCAACACTTACAAAGAGCCTAACTGGAAGCCCTGATAAATGGGGTCAAGAAAGCGAAGCCTCAAATTGCATTTTGTGAGGGCCAATGGCAAGACTGAGTGCAATAGACTTAAAATGATGCTCTTGGAGATCCAGGTTTAAACAATTAAATACTTTAAGTGGAGGTTACCATTAATATTTATCTCCTAAATAAGGCATAGGGTTCTTAGATTAGGGTACATGGCTGGCCTGAATTGAATCGGATAAATTGAGAGAAACTGTATATGTGTGTGTAATTCACCCAGCCGAAAGGATGTATCGAGAAGCCTGCTGCGTTGATCAGATGCATGTCCATCTACTGGAATATCAAGAGGGACGAGAACCACTGTGTTTGCTCTGTGAACCAAAAAGCAGACGGAACAAAGGGAAGAAAGGAAAACATGAAGTCCTCCCCCTCTTCAACCCTCCTCTGTTCGGACCCCGGGGTCATGCACCCAAAAGCCCAATCAGAGGAATGCTGACCATCAAATTCCGGGAGGCAATGCACTCCCTCCCTCTCTCCATCCATCCATCCCCCTAAGGGGTTCCAACAGAACAGCACGCCCGGTAGACTGTGAGCAGCGCTGACACCCAACATGAAACAAGCAGGCAGGAGGGTCGGTTGTATTTCTCTGCCCGTTTGTTCCTTGTTGTTGAGTGATCTTGGAATAAGGTTGTTCAGCAACGATGAGAGCGACAGATCTGCCGGATTTCCCCAGTGTTACATGAAAGCTGAACTCTGTGTGTGTTTGTTTAGCGGGTTATGAATTTGTATGAGGGTCAATAGAAGAGCTCTCTCCTCTCTCATACCGCAGGACTATAATGTAGTGTTCTGGACTCAGATAAGTCCCTCTTTTCATTTGTTTTCTCCTTAGTTGCCATGGAGTTTGTCTGGCTTCAAACACTGTGGATATCTTCTCTTTAGCTGGAGGCCAGGCAAGGAGTCTATGGTAATAGATAGATTAGAACATGCTCGCCTATATATTTTTTTATAATCATATAAACTTTGGGCATTAAAACTGGGCCGTTTTCCCAGATACAGATTAAAACTAGTCATGGACTTAAAGTCAATTACAATGTAGATTCTCCATTGAGAATGCTTTTTAGTTTGGGACTAGGCTTTATCCGTGTCTGGGAAACCAGCCCCAAGGGTGCTACAAAGCCCATGAAAGCAAAAAAAAGTGGTAATCTATAGTATTTTAAATAGTACCTATCACTTGAGAGTTGACCATAACCCTCAGCTAATGTTCAACTACAACACGTTCACAATTGAGTGCAGTAATAAAACAGCAAAGGTCAACATCTAAAGGAAATGATAGTTAATAGATGGAGCTCATAGAAAAACCACGAACAATGATCCAACCATTCTGATCATTATCTCTTCCTGACTAGCAACGCTCTATTGGAGTTATGAGTAGATCATAACACGGACTGCTATGTGAGCCGACTGTTATAAACTCAGCAAAAAAAGAAACATCCTCTCACTGTCAACTGCGTTTATTTTCAGTAAACTTAACATGTGTAAATATTTGTATGAACATAAGATTCAACAACTGAGACATAAACTGAACAAGTTCCACAGACATGTGACTAACAGAAATGGAATAATGCATCCCTGAACAAAGTGGGGGTCAAAATCAAAAGTAACAGTAAGTATTTGGTGTTGCCACCAGCTGCATTAAGTACTGCAGTGCATCTCCTCTTCATGGACTGCACCAGTTTTGCCAGTTCTTGCTGTGAGATGTTACCCCACTCTTCCACCAAGGCACCTGCAAGTTGCCCTCACCCTCTGATCCAACAGGTCCCAGACGTGCTCAATGGGATTGCGATCCGGACTCTTCGCTAGCCATGGCAGAACACGGACATTCCTGTCTAGCAGGAGGGTCAACCCTCCAGGATGAGCCTACAGGAAGGACCACATGAGGGAGGAGGATGTCTTCCTTGTAAGCACAGCATTGATATTGCCTGCAATGACAACAACCTCAGTCCGATGATGCTGTGACACACCGCCCCAGACCATGACGGACCCTCCACCTCGAAATCGATCCCGCTCCAGAGTACAGGCCCCGGTGTACGCTCATTCCTTCGACGATAAACGCGAATCTGACCATCTCCCCTGGTGAGACAAAACCACGACTCGTCAGTGAAGAGCACTTGTTGCCAGTCCTGTCTGGTCCAGCGACGGTGGGTTTGTGCCGATAGGCAACATTGTTGCCGGTGATATCTGGTGAGGACCTGCCTTACAACAGGCCTACAAGCCCTCAGTCCAGCCTCTCTCAGCCTATTGCGGACAGTCCGAGCACTGATGGAGGGATTGTGCGTTCCTGGTGTAACTCGTGCAGTTGTTGTTGTCATCCTGTACCTGTCCTGCAGGTGTGATGTTTGGATGTACTGATCCTGTGCAGGTGTTGTTACACGTGGTCTGCCGATCAGCTGTCCGTCCTGTCTCCCTGTAGCGCTGTCTTAGGCGTCTCACAGTACAGACATAGCAATTTATTTCCCTGGCCACATCTGCAGTCCTCATGCCTCCTTGCAGCATGCCTAAGGCACGTTCCCGCAGATGAGCAGGGACCCTGGGCATCTTTCTTTTGGTGTTTTTCAGAGTCAGTAAAAAGGCCTCTTTAGTGTCCTAAATTTTCATAACTGTGACCTTAATTGCCTACCGTCTGTAAGCTGTTAGTGTCTTAACGACCGTTCCGCAGGTGCATGTTGATTAATTATTTATGTTTCATTGAATAAGCATGGGAAACAGTGTTAAAACCCTTTACAATGATGATCTGTGAAGTTATACGGATTTTTACAAATTATATTTGAAAGACTGAAAAAGGGACATTGCTTTTTTTGCTGGGAGCTCTTCTCATAGACTGGAAACACGAGATAATTACTGTAAGCTTTTAGTTTAGGTCTTAACATTTATGGTAACTTAGTTCAACTTGATTACCTTTGACTAGCAAATGTATTCACAAAACTCTCCCCCTCCTGTCATTCAATAGCTTGACAGTTCATGGGAAGCAATGAACACACACAGCACTGGCAGGCATGGCTTTGTTAGCCAGATGGACGGCTAAAAATATCTATATTGAGTTTGAGACCATGGTCTTAGTTGAGAGGACAGAAGAGGACACACCAAGACCGCACGGTGCCGCTGAGAGAGAGGGGAAAAAAATGATTCCTCTCTTCATCATCAGCCTCCCAGAGAAAAACATTCAAATATAATCTCCCTCATTAAAGCAGACTAAATATTTAAAGATTAGAGATGGCACTTCATTAAGCAGGCCATCCGTCGCAGCGGAGTACTAGCGCAGGGAGAAAGGAGAGGAGGGAGAGAAAGATAAGAGAACGGGAGAGAGAGACAGACAGGGAGAGGGAGACAGACAGAGCGAGAGGGGGAGACAGACAGAGAGAGAGAGAGCGAAAGAGATAGACAGAGAGAGAGAGAGAGGGAGAGGGAGAGGGAGAGGGAGAGATGTCACAATATTTACACTGTTACCAGGTGCGTTACCGCTACGGCAAAACCACCGGGGCCCCGGTAATCTCTCCATGGAGTGTCATGCAAACACTAGGGCAGCCGGCTGGAGATAAGGAGGGAATGAGGCAACTGTGGAGGTGGAGAGAGAGGGGGAGAAAGAGAGCACAAGGGGGCTGAGGCCTCCATTACCATCTGTGTATCACGCCAGCAGAGCCATGACAAAACAGGGGAATCAGGCGTATATTTTACCAGGCAGGAGAGAGCGGTCCTGGAGTGATGGAGAGGAGATTGAAACAATACAAACCCCAGCTGAGAAAGCACCACTGACAAGAATCAGGCTCAGGGAATCCCAGCAGCAAAACACAGGAAGTATAAGTTGAGGGACTGTGTGTTGTCATTATTCTATGGGATTATGCTGTGTTCCTTCTACCTCCGCCGCGTTCCATTCCCATACGCAACATTGTTGGCGTTTACGTAATAAACCGCATGCATCTGCACGGCTGGTGGAGGAGCCACATAAGGCCACCCACCGTGTGTGTATGTGGGTATGTCAACATTTGAAAAGGAGTGGGGTATCATGAGGTCCACATTCACAGTCATAATTATGGTTAAACCCCACCTATTTCTTAAATATATCTTCTTAAAATCAGATTTTAAACCTAACCCTTTACCACACTGCTAACCTTATGCCTAACCATAATGCCTTGAATAAATAGGTAATTTTATATCCTCAACAAAAATAATGCAGTAGTAGCCAAAATAGGAATCAAGGAGGAAATAAGATACATTAACCTACGCAGGAGAATAGTCGTTAAGTCGTATGTATAGTCACTGGGGTTTGGTTGAACATAAGAGGTAAGGTTGATGTGAGCATTGCCATTGGCCTTGGCATAGGGGTGAGGTGGAAGGCCTGGTGGCTCTCTCTCTCTGTGTGTGTGTGTGTGTCGGTGTGTGTGTGTGTGTGTGTCGGTGTGTGTGTGTGTGTGTGTGTGTCGGTGTGTGTGTGTGTGTGTCGGTGTGTGTGTGTGTGTGTCGGTGTGTGTGTGTGTGTCGGTGTGTGTGTGTGTGTCGGTGTGTGTGTGTGTGTCGGTGTATGTGTGTCGGTGTATGTGTGTCGGTGTGTCGGTGTCGGTGTGTGTGTGTGTGTGTGTGTGTGTGTGTTTGTGTGTGTGTGTGTGTGTGTGTGTGTGTGTGTGTGTGTGTGTGTGTGTGTGTGTGTGTGTGTGTGTGTGTGTGTGTGTGTGTGTGTCGGTCTGGCAGCCAGTACTGAGGAGGCAGTGCGTTCTCAGAGAGCAGGCCAAGGCTATAATCCGGGCGGAAAAGCGGCACGGTCAACACTGTGTTAGTGTGTTTTGAAGTGCTCCTGTTGGGAGTGTGTGCATGCACATCCAGTATGAAAGAATTTTTGTATTTATGTTTACTGTTTATGTCCCAGGTGTGTTCTATATTTGTGTATTTCAGAGAGCAGCTATGTGCCTCTCGTTCCCACTCACTATACATTAATAGCCTGTGTGAATAAGACAGCTTCTTCCTGTCAATGCAATTAAATCTCTAAATGCCACCTTGTTTCAGGCTCCTAAGCAACTTAGCAGTACTATACTTTTTCAAATAAAATACAATTTTATTTGTCACATACACATGGTTAGCAGATGTTAATGCGAGTGTAGCGAAATGCTTGTGCTTCTAGTTCCGACAATGCAGTAATAACCAACGAGTAATCTAACCTAACAATTTCACAACAATTACCTTATACACACTAGTGTAAAGGGATGAAGATGTACATAAAAAAATATGAATGAGTGATGGTACAGAACGGCATAGGCAACATGCAATAGATGGTATAGAGTACAGTATATACATATGAGATGAGTAATGTAGGGTATGTAAACAATATATTAAGTGGATAATGGAAAAAAAAAAAATCAACATACATTTTTCCATTATTAAAGTGGCTGGAGTTGAGTCAGTATGTTGGCAGCAGCCACTCAATGTTAGTGGTGGCTGTTTAACAGTCTGATGGTCTTGAGATAGAAGCTGTTTTTCAGTCTCTCGGTCCCTGCTTTGATGCACCTGTACTGACCTCACCTTCTGGATGATAGCGGGGTGAACAGGCAGTGGCTCGGGTGGTTGTTGTTGACCTTGATGATCTTTATGGCCTTCCTGTGACATCGGGTGGTGTAGGTGTCCTGGAGGGCAGGTAGTTTGCCCCCGGTGATGCGTTGTGCAGACCTCACTACCCTCTGGAGATCCCTACGGTTGTGGGCGGAGCAGTTGCCGTACCAGGCGGTGATACAGCCCGACAGGATGCTCTCGATTGTGCATCTGTAGAAGTTTGTGAGTGCTTTTGGTGACAATCCGAATTTCTTCAGCCTCCTGAGGTTGAAGAGGCGCTGCTGCGCCTTCTTCACAACGCTGTCTGTGTGGATGGACCAATTCAGTTTGTCCGTGATGTGTACGCCGAGGAACTTAAAACATACTACCCTCTCCACTACCGTCCCGTCGATGTGGACAGTAGTTGCTTTGTTTTGTTGAAATTGAGTGTGAGGTTATTTTTCTGACACCACACTCCGAGGGCCATCACCTCCTCCCTGTAGCCCGTCTCGTCGTTGTTGGTAATCAAGCCTACCACTGTAGTGTCGTCTGCAAACTTGATGATTGAGTTGGAGGCGTGCACGGCCACGCAGTCATGGGTGAACAGGGAGTACAGGAGAGGGCTCAGAACGCACCCTTGTGAGGCCCCAGTGTTGAGGATCAGTGGGGTGGAGATGTTGTTACCTACTCTCACCACCTGGGGGCGGCCTGTCAGGAAGTCCAGTACCCAGGTGTACAGGGCGGGGTCGAGACCCAGGGTCTCGAGCTTGATGACGAGTTTGGTGGGTACTATGGTGTTAAATGCTGAGCTGTAGTCGATGAACAGCATTCTCACATAGGTATTCCTCTTGTCCAGATGGGTTAGGGCAGTGTGGTTGCGATTGCGTCGTCTGTGGACCTATTGGGGTGGTAAGCAAACTGGACTGGGTCTAGGGTGTCAGGTAGGGTGGAGGTGATATGGTCCTTGACTAGTCTCTCAAAGCACTTCATGATGACGGAAGTGAGTGCTACGGGGCGGTAGTCGTTTAGCTCAGTTACCTTAGCTTTCTTGGGAACAGGAACAATGGTGGCCCTCTTGAAGCATGTTGGAACAGCAGACTGGGATAAGGATTGATTGAATATGTCCGTAAACACACCAGCCAGCTGGTCTGCGCATGCTCTGAGGACGCGGCTGGGGATGCCGTCTGGGCCTGCAGCCTTACGAGGGTTAACACGTTTAAATGTTTTACTCACGTCGGCTGCAGTGAAGGAGAGTCCACAGGTTTTGGTAGCGGGCCGTGTCAGTGGCACTGTATTGTCCTCAAAGCGAGCAAAGTAGTTGTTTAGTCTGTCTGGGAGCAAGACATCCTGGTCTGCGACCGGGCTGGTTTTCTTTTTGTAATCCGTGATTGACTGTAGACCCTGCCACATACCTCTTGTGTCTGAGGCGTTGAATTGCGACTCTACTTTGTCTCTATACTGACGCTTAGCTTGTTTGATTGCCTTGCGGAGGGAATAGCTACACTGTTGGTATTTGGTCATGTTTCCGGTCACCTTGCCCTGGTTAAAAGCAGTGGTTCGCGCTTTCAGTTTCGTGCGAATGCTGCCATCAATAGTTGCTGTGGGTACGACATCGCCCACGCACTTGCTAATAAACTCGCTCACCGAATCAGCGTATTCGTCAATGTTGTTGTTTGACACAGTGCGGAACAAATCCCAATCCATATGATCAAAGCAATCTTGAAGCGTGGAATCAGATTGGTCGGACCAGCGTTGAACAGACCTGAGCGCGGGAGCTTCCTGTTTTAGTCTCTGTCTATAGGCTGGGAGCAACAAAATGGAGTCGTGGTCAGCTTTTCCAAAAGGAGGGCGGGGGAGGGCCTTATATGCGTCGTGGAAGTTAGAATAACAATGATCCAGGGTTTTACCAGCCCTGGTAGCACAATCGATATGCTGATAGAATTGAGGGAGTCTTGTTTTCAAATTAGCCTTGTTAAAATCCCCAGCTACAATGAATGCAGCCTCAGGATATGTGGTTTCCAGTTTACATAGAGTCAAATAAAGTTTGTTCAGGGCGGTCGATGTGTCTGCTTGGGGGGAATATATGCGGCTGTGATTATAATCGAAGAGAATTATCTTGGTAGATAATGTGGTCGACATTTGATTGTGAGGAATTCTAAGTCGGGTGAACAGAAGGACTTGAGTTCATGTATGTTGTTATGATCACACCACGTCTCGTTAATCAGAAGGCATACCCCCCGCCCCTCTTCTTACCAGAAAGATGCTTGTTTCTGTCGGCGCGATGCGTGAAGAAACCAGCTGGCTGTACCGACTCCGATAGCGTGTCACGAGTGAGCCATGTTTCCGTGAAGCAAAGAACGTTACAATCTCTTATGTCTCTCTGGAATGATACCCTTGCTCGGATTTCATCAACCTTGTTGTCAAGAGACTGGACATTGGCGAGTAGTATGCTCGGGAGCTGTGCGCGATGTGCCCGTCTCCGGAGCCTGACCAGAAGACCACTTCGTCTGCCCCTTTTACGGCGACGTTGTTTTGGTTCGCCGGCTGGTATCCGATCCATTGTCCTGGGTGGTGGGCAAAACAGAGGATCCACTTTGGGAAAGTCGTATTCCTGGTCGTAATGATGGTGAGTTGACGTTGCTCTTATATCCAGTAGTTCCTCCCGACTGTATGTAATAAAACCTAAGATTACCTGGGGTACAAATGTAAGAAATAACACGTAAAAAAACGAAATACTGCATAGTTTCCTAGGAATGCGAAGCGAGGCGGCCATCTCTGTCGGCGCCGGAAGTAATGCATTATTTCTCAAGTTACTAGCCCAGATTGCTCTTCACATTTTCAGCCGGAAATAACTTTTGGATATATGTTTCGTACCTTCCAAAGGGATTGAATTTATCCCAGAGGCTGCTCCAAGACGCCGCCGGCGGAGAAGAGGTATTCGGAGTGGACTTTTAGTACGACTCAGGAGGCGTGCACACCATCCACCGCTTCTGTCCAGCTGAGGACCTTCAAAAAGCAAAACTAAGGAAAACGCTACCGAAGATCTATCAACACATCACCTGCAGTACTAGCACTTCAAAAACTCTCGACCGTTGTTACTCTCCCGTTCCGGGACGGCTAAAAGGTCCTACCCCGACCTCCCTTCGGCAAATCAGATCACGACTCCATTTTGCTCCTCCCTTCCTACAGGCATAAACTCAAACAGGAAGTACCTGTGCTAATGTCTATTTAACACTGGTCTGACCAATCGAAATCCATGCTTCAAGACTGTTTTGATCCCGCGGACTGGGATATGTTCTGGGTTGCCTAACATTGATGTATACACTGACACGGTGACGGAGTTAATCAGGAAGTGTATAGGGGATGTTGTTCCCACTGTGACGATTAAAACCTATCAAAATCAAAAACGGTGGATAGATAGCAGCATTCACGCAAAACTGAAAGTGTGAACCACTGCATTTAACCAAGCCAAGGTGACTGGGAATATGAATGAATACAAACATTCCAGTTCTGCCCCCTGTAAGACAATTAAACAGGCAAAAATGTACAGAGACAAAGTGGAGTCGCAATTCATCGGCTCAGACACGAGACGTATGTGGGCAGGGACTCCAGACAATCACGGATTATTAAGGGAAAACCAGCCATGCCGCGGACACCGACGTCTTGCTCCTGGACAAGCTAAACACCTTGTTCGCCCGCTTTGAGGATAACACAGTGCCCGCCAACACAGGCCGCACCCAAGGACTGTGAGCTCTCATAACCCTCACAAGGTTGCCGGCCCAAATGGCATCCCAAACCGCGTCCTCAGACCATGCGCAGAACAGCTGGCTGGAGTGTTTACAGACATATTGAATCTCTCCCTATCCCAGTCTGCTGTCCCCACTTGCTTCAAGATGCCCACCATTGTTCGGGTACGCAAGAAAGCAAATGTAACTTAACTAAATTACTATCACCCCATAGCACTCACTTCTGTCATCATGAAGTGCCTTGAGTCTAGTTAAGGATCATATCACCTCCACCTTACGAAACACCCTAGACCCACTAAATTTGCATACCGCCCCAATAGATCCACAAATGAAGCAATCTCCATTGCACTTCACAATGCCCTATCCCATCTGGACAAGAGAAACACCTATGTAAGAATGCTGTTCATTGACTCCAGCTCAGCCTTCAACACCACAGTACCATCCAAGCTCATCATTAAACTGAACCCCGACCTGAGCAACTGGGCCATGGACTTCCTGAAACTTCTTGCCATACCTGTCAGGTGGATGGATTATCTTGGAAAGGAGAAATGCTCACTAATTCCAAAAATGTAATGGCATTGGGTCCCCATTGATTTTGTTATAACGTTTGAGTCACTCAGATAGCATAAGAACAGGGCATAAGCATGCAAAATGTGTAGAAATGCAGGAAATTAACAAAATAATTGCCTTTAACAGTACTGTAAGTGTGTGAACTGACGTGAAAACAGTATACATTTAGTGTGAACGTAGTCTGTATACACAGAATATGCAAAACATTAAGAACACTTGCTCTTTCCATTACAGACTTATCAGGTGAATCCAGGTGAAAGCTATGATCCCTTATTTATGTCACTAAATCCAATTCACTCACTGTAGATGAAGTGGAGGCGGCAGGTTAAAGAAGGATTTTTAAGCCTTGAGACAATTGAGACATTAATTGTGTATGTGTGCAATTCAGAGGGTGAATAGGCAAGATAAAACAATGTAAGTGCCTTTGAACAGGGTATGGTAGTAGGTTCCAGGCGCACCGGTTTGTGTGAAGAACTGCAACGCTGCTGGATTTTTTACACTCAACAGTTGTGTATCAAGAATGGTCCACCACCCAAAGGACATCCAGCCAACTTGACAACTGTGGGAAGCATTGGAGTCAACATGGCCCAGCATCCCTGTGGAAAGCTTTCGACACCTTGCATAGTCCATACACCGATGAATTGAGGCTGTTCTGAGGACAAAAGGGGGTTGCAACTCAATATTAGGAAGATGTTCCCCTCATCCGGTTTGGAGCGAGCGGTCGCATTTGCATTCGCTCCGCAGGTAGTATAACTTTTCATTACATTTCATTATAGTACAACGGTTTGATTTGTCTAACCTTAGCAATTTCTTCTTAGCTAGCTACATAGCCGTCTGTGTATCAAAGATAATTGCGTAATTATCGTATTTCGTCGTCTATCGTAGTCCACACTGCTATCTGCCCAGCAGCTAGCCAGCTAGCAAACGTCCACCGTCTACCGAATAGTAGTATAACTTTTCATTACATTTCATTATAGTACAACGGTTTGATTTTCATTTTCATTACAGTACAACGGTTTGATTTGTTTGATCTTAGCTAGCTACATAGCCGTCTTTGTATCAAACATAATTGTGTAGTTATTGAGGTTCGCTAGCCAGCTATTTTCGTCCTAATGTAACGCAACGTAGCCAACACTGCTAGCTAGCCAGCTAGCCACCGAATAGCAGCATTGTAGAAACGAGTGCATTACAACGGAACGACTTGATTAGTGTAGTGTTAGCTGGCTACACAGTTGTCTTTGCTATCTTTGATTTGTTTGATCTTAGCTAGCTACTTAGCTGGCTACATAGCCGTCTTTGTATCAAAGATAATTGTGTAGTTTTCGAGGTTCGCTGAGGTTCGCTAGCCAGGTATTCTCGTCCTAACGTAACGTAACGTAGTCAACCCTGCTAGCTAGCCAGCTAGCCACCGATTAGCAGCACTGTAGAAACGATTACATTACAACGGAACGACTTGATTTGTGTAGTGTTAGCTAGCTACATAGTTTTCTTTGCTATCGTTGTATCTAAGATAATTGTGTAGCTTTGAGTAATTATCGGTTAGCTAGCCAGCTATTTTCGCCTGCCGCGCTGCCGTCCTCCTACCTAGCCAACACTGCTAGCTAACACTGCTAGCTAGCCAACTTCTACCGAATAGCAGCACTGTAGAAACTTACATTACAACGGAACGACTTGATTAGCGTAGTGTTAGCTAGTTGTCTTTGCTGTCCTTGTATCCATGATAATTGTGTAGTTTAGAGAAATTTAGAGAAATTGTCGAGGTTACCTAGCCAGCTTCACTTTCAACAACGCAGCCACTGCTAGCCAGGCTACTTCACCAGCCAGCAGTACTATATCATTTTAGTCAATAAGATCTTTTATTTATTTTTTTTAAAAATTAATTTTTTTTTTGCAACGTAAGCTTAACTTTCTGAACATTCGAGACGTGTAGTCCACTTGTCATTCTAATCTCCTTTGCATTAGCGTAGCCTCTTCTGTAGCCTGTCAACTATGTGTCTGTCTATCCCTGTTCTCTCCTCTCTGCACAGACCATACAAACGCTTCACACCGCGTGGCCGCGCCCACCCTAACCTGGTGGTCCCAGCCCGCACGACCCACGTGGAGTTCCAGGTCTCCGGTAGCCTCTGGAACTGCCGATCTGCGGCCAACAAGGCAGAGCTCATCTCAGCCTATGCGTCCCTCCAGTCCCTCGACTTCTTGGCACTGACAGAAACATGGCTCACCACAGATAACACTGCTACTCCTACTGCTCTCTCTTCGTCTGCCCACGTGTTCTCGCACACCCCGAGAGCTTCTGGTCAGCGGGGTGGTGGCACCGGGATCCTCATCTCTCCCAAGTGGTCATTCTATCTTTCTCCCCTGACCCATCTGTCTATCGCCTCCTTTGAATTCCATGCTGTCACAGTTACCAGCCCTTTCAAGCTTAACATCCTTATCATTTATCGCCCTCCAGGTTCCCTTGGAGAGTTCAATGAGCTTGATGCCTTGATAAGCTCCTTTCCTGAGGACGGCTCACCTCTCACAGTTCTGGGTGACTTTAACCTCCCCATGTCTACCTTTGACTCATTCCTCTCTGCCTCCTTCTTTCCACTCCTCTCCTCTTTTGACCTCACCCTCTCACCTTCCCCCCCTACTCACAAGGCAGGCAATACGCTTGACCTCATCTTTACTAGATGCTGTTCTTCCACTAACCTCATTGCAACTCCCCTCCAAGTCTCCGACCACTACCTTGTATCCTTTTCCCTCTCGCTCTCATCCAACACTTCCCACACTGCCCCTACTCGGATGGTATCGCGCCGTCCCAACCTTCGCTCTCTCTCCCCCGCTACTCTCTCCTCTTCCATCCTATCATCTCTTCCCTCTGCCCAAACCTTCTCCAACCTATCTCCTGATTCTGCCTCCTCAACCCTCCTCTCCTCCCTTTCTGCATCCTTTGACTCTCTATGTCCCCTATCCTCCAGGCCGGCTCGGTCCTCCCCTCCCGCTCCGTGGCTCGACGACTCATTGCGAGCTCACAGAACAGGGCTCCGGGCAGCCGAGCGGAAATGGAGGAAAACTCGCCTCCCTGCGGACCTGGCATCCTTTCACTCCCTCCTCTCTACATTTTCCTCTTCTGTCTCTGCTGCTAAAGCCACTTTCTACCACTCTAAATTCCAAGCATCTGCCTCTAACCCTAGGAAGCTCTTTGCCACCTTCTCCTCCCTCCTGAATCCTCCTCCCCCTCCCCCCCACGCCTCCCTCTCTGCAGACGACTTCGTCAACCATTTCGAAAAGAAGGTCGACGACATCCGATCCTCGTTTGCTAAGTCAAACGACACCGCTGGTTCTGCTCACACTGCCCTACCCTGTGCTCTGACCTCTTTCTCCCCTCTCTCTCCAGATGAAATCTCGCGTCTTGTGACGGCCGGCCGCCCAACAACCTGCCCGCTTGACCCTATCCCCTCCTCTCTTCTCCAGACCATTTCCGGAGACTTTCTCCCTTACCTCACCTCGCTCATCAACTCATCCTTGACCGCTGGCTACGTCCCTTCCGTCTTCAAGAGAGCAAGAGTTGCACCCCTTCTGAAAAAACCTACACTCGATCCCTCCGATGTCAACAACTACAGACCAGTATCCCTTCTTTCTTTTCTCTCCAAAACTCTTGAACGTGCCGTCCTTGGCCAGCTCTCCTGCTATCTCTCTCAGAATGACCTTCTTGATCCAAATCAGTCAGGTTTCAAGACTAGTCACTCAACTGAGACTGCTCTTCTCTGTAACACGGAGGCGCTCCGCACTGCTAAAGCTAACTCTCTCTCCTCTGCTCTCATCCTTCTAGACCTATCGGCTGCCTTCGATACTGTGAACCATCAGATCCTCCTCTCCACCCTCTCCGAGTTGGGCATCTCCGGCGCGGCCCACGCTTGGATTGCGTCCTACCTGACAGGTCGCTCCTACCAGGTGGCGTGGCGAGAATCTGTCTCCTCACCACGCGCTCTCACCACTGGTGTCCCCCAGGGCTCTGTTCTAGGCCCTCTCCTATTCTCGCTATACACCAAGTCACTTGGCTCTGTCATAACCTCACATGGTCTCTCCTATCATTGCTATGCAGACGACACACAATTAATCTTCTCCTTTCCCCCTTCTGATGACCAGGTGGCGAATCGCATCTCTGCATGTCTGGCAGACATATCAGTGTGGATGACGGATCACCACCTCAAGCTGAAACTCGGCAAGACGGAGCTGCTCTTCCTCCCGGGGAAGGACTGCCCGTTCCATGATCTCGCCATCACGGTTGACAACTCCATTGTGTCCTCCTCCCAGAGCGCTAAGAACCTTGGCGTGATCCTGGACAACACCCTGTCGTTCTCAACTAACATCAAGGCGGTGGCCCGTTCCTGTAGGTTCATGCTCTACAACATCCGCAGAGTACGACCCTGCCTCACACAGGAAGCGGCGCAGGTCCTAATCCAGGCACTTGTCATCTCCCGTCTGGATTACTGCAACTCGCTGTTGGCTGGGCTCCCTGCCTGTGCCATTAAACCCCTACAACTCATCCAGAACGCCGCAGCCCGTCTGGTGTTCAACCTTCCCAAGTTCTCTCACGTCACCCCGCTCCTCCGCTCTCTCCACTGGCTTCCAGTTGAAGCTCGCATCCGCTACAAGACCATGGTGCTTGCCAACGGAGTTGTGAGGGGAACGGCACCTCAGTACCTTCAGGCTCTGATCAGGCCCTACACCCAAACAAGGGCACTGCGTTCATCCACCTCTGGCCTGCTCGCCTCCCTACCACTGAGGAAGTACAGTTCCCGCTCAGCCCAGTCAAAACTGTTCGCTGCTCTGGCACCCCAATGGTGGAACAAACTCCCTCACGACGCCAGGACAGCGGAGTCAATCACCACCTTCCGGAGACACCTGAAACCCCACCTCTTCAAGGAATACCTAGGATAGGATAAAGCAATCCTTCTGCCCCCCCCCCCCCTTAAAAGATTTAGATGCACTATTGTAAAGTGGCTGTTCCACTGGATGTCATAAGGTGAATGCACCAATTTGTAAGTCGCTCTGGATAAGAGCGTCTGCTAAATGACTTAAATGTAAATGTAATGTTCCTAATGTTTGGTATACTCCGTGCATACTGTGCTGTATATACTGTGGTATGTTTTGGTATGGGAGATGTTGCTCTCAGGCCATGGCAGAGTGTCTCAGATCTCACCCTGGGTTCTCACACTAGTCATGCACCGATGAGTCACACCAATTACACACATACACCCCTTCTGTCACAACAGCTCCAGCCCCCTCCTGGGGGCCAAAGTAGAGACACGACATCCTCACCTCTCCCTCAGCATCAGATTCAGCCTGCCCTCCTCAACTCCTTTATCTCATTAATCTGATTAGCAGTCTTAATCAATGGCTACAGGCTTAACAGCAGCCAGCATAGCTCTGTGACGGTTGGGACTGTCGCTGCTCTGCTCTCTCAATTGGCCAAACATCTCAGGCTGCTTCCCACGCAATCCCTCTCTGTTCACTTACTACTGTATCCTCCCCTCTGACCACTTCTCTTCGGCTGATTCCATTCACTCTGTCTGCCTCAA
Source organism: Salvelinus fontinalis (assembly GCF_029448725.1). Classification (NCBI taxonomy): domain Eukaryota; kingdom Metazoa; phylum Chordata; class Actinopteri; order Salmoniformes; family Salmonidae; genus Salvelinus; species Salvelinus fontinalis. Next base: position 25,431,863 of record NC_074665.1, read on the forward strand.
TGTTTTATCCTGCTTTTAAAACACATGGAACAGGCCTTGGGGATGGAGGCTTGGAGATTGACTCCTGATCTAGTAAACGGCCGGAGAGTACAAGTGAGACAGCATATTACAGAACTGAGAACTCCATAACACAGACTCCGGGTAGACATTCCCCTTAGGCACACAGACCTATGATCAGTTTACCCCCCCCACACACAAAAGGCAAAGATGACCTTAGATCAGTGTCTAGGGGTCCATGGCTGCCTGTGGGAGTGTACCAGTTCATGACAGCTCATGGGCGCTGGATATACAAAAAGACAAACATATAGGCATACCCTGAGCACCATGAAACATCGGCCTTCTATAGCTTGCTAGCTACCGCTATACCGGATTACAGTACACTGCTGATTTGTGTGCGTAGGCCTGTACTGCTAGTGCTGCTATTATTGCTATTATTAAATCCAAACTTCTCAGACAACCCTGAGAAATGGCTTATCTGCAGAGATTAATCACACAGAGAATTCAGCTGATTGTTATTTGTGCAGTAATGACAGACTGCTAAATAAATTGGCAATTTAAACCAAAGCCACACAAAAAAAACAAGGCCAAATTCCTCAGGTGGAGGCGAACGACTGGGTATCTACAGACTCAGGGACAAAGTACAGGCTCGTATAGACAGAGATTGAAAAAACACATTAATAATGTCTTATGCAATCTCCTAACTACCGAAAGACACACATACAAATGGTAGTCAGAGAGCCGGAGTTTTTGTGTCTGTTGTTGACGGACACAAAAACTGTCTGAATTAGGCTTGGGCGTATACCAGGGTAGTTGCAAGTAGCCAACGGAGGGATTTTTAATACCATCAATACCGTTAAAAAAATTACTTTTAAGTTTTCAATAAATTATAATAGTATTAGTAGTAGTAGTTGATGCCAATCGCACCGGTTTGTGTCAAGAACTACAAGCTCCTGGGGTTTTCCACACTCAACAGTTTCCTGTGTATAAAGAATGGTCCACCATCCAACATGTGCCAGCATCCCTGTGGAACGCTTTCTTACCCATGTAGAGTCCATGCCCTGACAAATTAAGGCTGTCCTGAGGGCAAAAAGGGGGGTGCAACTCAATATTAGGAAGGTGTTAATGTTTTGTACACTCAGTGTACATTAGTGCCGCACATTCGGCAAAAAATTGCTTAATTTTCATCAGATGACAACAGAAGTGCAACGGAATTTGGCTGGCAGCCACACAAGTAAATTAGCTTACAATGAAAAAACAAGGTATTTTTTCCAAAAAAGATGCATGGCCTTTATATTTCTAATGTTTACCGTAGAACTAATGAGGCCAACTATATTTCTTAATGTTTACTTTAAAGTTAATCTTGCATTTTAATGGCAAAAGTAGGCTACAATGAGAAAAGTACCGGAGAAAACTAGCTACACATCAACCAGAGCGCTGTCTACTGATAGAATGCCCATTCATGAATTCTCAGAGTAGAGAAGTGCAACTGAAGCACAAAATTAGTCTGATGGCAAGCAGAAATTACAATAGGAATCATTTTAGATCTGCATTTACAAAATGCAGCAAGATATTTCTTATATCATTTTATATATTTACTTTTTGTGTGAAAAAAGCACAATTCTGCATTAACGTGATCCCTAAGTTTAACTTGGTTGTTATGCAAGTAAGTGGCTGAATTGATAAGGGGCATCATTTCGTGTTAGCTTTGCCCTAGCGACTCCAGACTCCACACAGACACAGCATGTACACATGCTGCTCCAGAGCCAGTACAGTTCTTCCTTCAGACAAGCATGAGTCAAAACTTTGCACAATGTCTCTCGTTCACTATCGCTTGTAAATGTCCAAACTCAAACATAACATTTGGTAATTCCTACCTACAGTGCATTCAGAAAGTATTCAGACCCCTTACATTATTCCACATTTTGTTAGGTCACAGCCTTATTCTAAAATTGATTTAAAAAAAAATCTCCCTCATCAATCTACACACAATAACTCATAACGACTTAGCAAATACAATTTTTTACAGAAGAATTCAGACCTTTTACTCAGTACTTTGTTGAAGCACCTTTTGCAGCGATTATAGCTTTGAGTATACTTGGGTATGACGCTACAGGCTTGGCACACCTGCATCTGGGGACTTTCTCCCATTCTTCTCTGCAGATCCTCTCAAGCTCTGTCAGGTTGGATGGGGAGCGTCGCTGCACAGCTACGTTCAGGTCTCCCCAGAGATGTTCGATCGGGTTCAAGTCCGGGCTCTGGCTGGGCCACTCAAGGACATTCAGAGACTTGTCCCGAAGCCACTCCTGCCATTGTCTTGGCTGTGTGCTTAGGGTCGTTGTCCTGTTGGAAGGTGAACCTTCACCCCAGTCGGAGGTCCTGAGCGCTCTGGAGCAGGTTTTCATCAAGGATCTCTGTACTTTGCGCGGTTCCTCTTTGCTTCGATCCTGACTAGTCTCCCAGTCCCTGGCGCTGAAAAACATCCCCACAGCATGATGCTGCCAGCACCATGCTTCACCGTAGGGATGGTGCCAGGTTTCCTCCAGACGTGACGCTTGGCATTCAGGCCAGAGAGTTGAATGTTGGTTTAATTAGACCAGAGAATATTATTTCTCACGGTCTGAGAGTCTCCAAGCGTAATGTCATCAAATCAAATCAAATTTATTTATATAGCCCTTCGTACATCAGCTGATATCTCAAAGTGCTGTACAGAAACCCAGCATAAAACCCCAAACAGCAAACAATGCAGGTGTAGAAGCACATGTCATGTGCATTTTACTGAGGAGTGGCTTCCGTCTGGCCACTCTACAATAAAGGCTTGATTGGTGGAATGCTGCAGAGATGGTTGTCCTTCGGGAAGGTTCTCCCATCTCCACATAGGAACTCTGGAGCTCTGTTATATTGACCATCGGGTTCTTGGCCACCTCCCTGACCAAGGCCCTTCTCCCCCGATTGCTCAGTTTGGCCGGGCGGCCAGCTCTAGGAAGTCTTCGTGGTTCCAAACTTCTTCCATTTAAGAATGATGGAAGCCACTGTGCTCTTGCGGACCTTCAATGTTGCAGAAACTGTTCCGTACCCTTCCCCAGATCTGTGCCTCAACACAATCCTGTCTCGGACCTCTACGGACAATTCTTTCAACCTTATGGCTTGGTTTTTGTACTGTCAACTGTGGGACCTTGTGAAGACAGGTGTGTGCCTTTTCAAATGATGTCCGATCAATTGAATTTACCACAGGTGGACTCCATTCAAGTTGTAGAAACATCTCAAGGATTATCAACAGAAACAGGATGCACCTGAGCTCAATTTCGAGTCTCATAGCAAAGGGTCTGAATACTTATGTAAATAAGGTATTTCTGTTCTAAAAAATATATACAGTGAGGGAAAAAAGTATTTGATCCCCTGCTGATTTTGAACGTTTGCCCACTGACAAAGAAATGATCAGTCTATCATTTTAATAGTAGGTTTATTTGAACAGTGAGAGACAGAATAACAACAACAAAATCCAGAACAAATACTTTTTTCCCTCACTGTACATTTGCTAAAAAGTCAAAAAACATGTTTTCTGCTTTGTCATTATTGGGTATTGTGTATAGATTGATAAATATGCTTGTCAGTATATTTAGCTACCAGCCTAAACGGAAATTCGCTATAACTTCTGGCAATAGAAGCCCAATGTTTTTTTCTTGCGTTTTTTGGGCGCCCCACGTGTGTATGAAGCCGGTAATAGCGTAAATCCTGGAATGAGAGAAGGACGGTATGACAATGTGAAAATCTGGATACCACCCAACTCTAGTTTGAATGCTTCTGAAAGACAGAAAGCGAGAAAAAGGAGAGTAGTAAGGGAAGAAGGCGCTACTGTAGAGGACAGTATCTAGGGGGGCTCTTGTGGGCTGAGATAGTCCTCGAAAACCTTAGATTGATCCCCTCTTGCTCCTGTCACTGCTCAGAGAGGTGGTTGGGAGATTTTTAATTGGCCGGCAGTCGCCCACTGCTTCCTAAAGCCCAGTGCTGTCAGAGGTGCACAAAGAAAATAGACCATCTACACCCTCTCTGTCCAGTCAAGTAGTGCTGAACGATAGTGATGCAGAGATTGACTCATAACTCGCAGTCCCCACGATTATATACGGGGTCATGAAAAATTGTGTGGATGAAGGGCGGGTGGCTGGCGGGCAGGTTGAATAAATAGAAAATGAATCAAAAAATCCAGAAATGTATAATTATTGTGGAACTAAGCTACAGTTGAAGTCGGAAGTTTACATACACTTAGGTTTGCAACTGCACATGGGGACAAAGATGATACTTTTTGGAGAAATGTCCTCTGGTCTGATTAAACAAAAATAGAACTGTTTGGCCATAATGACCCTCGTTATGTTAGGAGGAAAATGGGGGACGCTTGCAGCTGAACACCATCCCAACCGTGAAGCATGGGGGTGGCAGCATCATGTTGTGGGGGTGCTTTGTTGCAGGAGGGACTGGGGCACTTCACAAAATAGATGGCTTCATGAGGTAGGAAAATCATGTGGATATATTGAAGCAACATCTCAAGACATCAGTCTGGAAGTTAAAGCTTGGTCGCAAATGGGTCTTCCAAATGGACAATGACCCCAAGCATACTTCCAAAGTTGTGGCAAAATGGCTTAAGGACAGCAAAGTCAAGGTATTGGAGTGGCCATCACAAAGCCCTGACCTCAATCCTATAGAAAATGTGTGGGCAGAACTGAAAAAGCGTGTGCGAGCAGGCAATTTTACTCCACGTATTGTGGGAAGACTGTGGAAGGCTACCCGAAACGTTTGACCCAAGTTAAACAATTTCAAGGCAATGCTACCAACTACTAATTGAGTGTATGTAAACTTCTGACCCACTGGGAATGTGATGAAAGAAATAAAAGCTGAAATAGATATTTCTCTCTACTATTATTCATGATATTTAGGCTATCTGGCATTATAAGCTGTAAGGCCTGACTGTATGCGCACCAAATAGCCTACACGCCAATCGCCAAATGCTTTTGGGAACGGGCAGAAATAGTTCATGTCGATCCACTGAGGCAAAAGGGACAATTCAATAATAAAAAAGCTGTGAAATGGAGAGTTGAAAATAAAGAGAAAGGGGGACCAGAAAAATGATGTTTGGGAAAGATTTGGTTAAGTGGTAAAAAAGGATGATAGTTGTGCTAGCTATGTCATATGTGATGATTGTGAGGAGCTATACAAATTCAACAGTCACAAGACGGGAACTTCAAATAGGCCTATGTTACGTCAAGGGAACTGTAGCCTACGGTTCAGATGGGTTAAATGGAAACTGAAATCTGGACACTGACCATAGTCACAGGAAGTAGGGGTGCTGCAGCACACCCTGAAAAATGGGAATAAAAACAAAACAAACAACAAAAGATATATATATATATGTGCATTGGGCCTTTACTCGTATTAACGGACCGATATAGACGTCTCTAGCACGGGCAAAACATTTTTCTCAGCATCTCCGCTTTGCAAAAAAGGTAGTTATATAATTAAGAACAGTATCTTGCAGGATTCAATAGTTGCAATTGTAAGAGTTGTTGCCCTGTCCCTTTCTCTGTGATTGTCATTATAATGGAATCCAGAAAGATCAAAACCCTGTCCTCAAACATTTACATAAAAAGGTCATAAGTTATGGGCAAAGACACAAAACATCCATATCAAATTAAATATTGTTCTTGGAAAACAACCACTTTTTGTCCAGTATTAATTTACCATCCTTACAAACCACTTAATGTAAATGTACAGCACTGTATTGTACAAAGGCTGGCAATCTAGGTTTGTACCTGTAGAGTTTCCATCAACATGAAGGAAAACAATGACCAATAAAGTTATTGAGTACATTGCAATGGTGAAAGAAGTACCCAATTGTAATACTTGAGTAAAAGTAATGATAGCTTAATAGAAAATTGTTCCAGTAAAAGTCACCCAGTAAAACACTACTCGAGTAGAAGTCTAAAAGTATTTGTTTTTTTATTTTGATACTTAAGTATCAAAAGACCAGCACACAGCTCGGACACCCATGCATACCCCACAAGACATGCCACCACTATCTTCACAGTTTCCAAGTCCAGAACAGACTATGGGAGCCGCACAGTACTACATAGAGCCATGACTACCTGGAACTCTATTTCACATCAGGTAACTGATACAAGCAGTAGAATCAGATTTAAACTGATAAAAATACACCTTATGGAACAGTGGGGACTGTGAAGCAACACAAACATAGGCACAGACACATGCATACAACACACACGATAACATACGCATCATAAACACACGTACACATGGATTTTGTGCTGTAGATATGGGGTAGTGGAGTAAGGGCCTGAGGGCTGTGAAATCGGTTAATGAATGTACTGTAATGCTTTTAAAATTATATAACTGCCTTAATTTTGCCGGACCCCAGGAAGAGTAACTGCTGCCCTGGGGGGATCCTAATGGGGAGCAATAATACATACAAATACAAATGTAATAGTGAAAATATACTTAAGTATCAAAAGTACAAGTACAAATCCTTTCAAATTCCATTAAAAATGTAAACGAGTACTTTTGGGTGTCAAGGAAAAAGTATGGAGTAAAAGGTACATCATTTTCTTGAGGAATGTAGTGAAGTAAAAGTAGTCAAAAACATAAATAGTAAAGATAACCAAAAAAACTACTTAAGTAATACTTTCAAGTAAGTTTTACTTAAGTACTTTACACCACTGGTACATTGAGACGTCAAGTGATTTGTGATGTTGCTCAGTTTGTAGAGCACGGCGCTTGCAATGCTAGGGTTGTAGGTTTGATTCCCACAGGGGAAGAACGAAGAAGTATGAAAATGTATGCACTCACTACTGTAAGTTGCTCTGGATAAGAGCGTCTACTAAAATGGAAGGAATGAACAGACCATTTCCGTTTTCACAGACATAAGTAGCATTTGCAAAGTATTTCAAGAAACTGGAAAACATATCAAGCAAGTATTTTTATATTCCTCAAGTATTATCAGATTAACTGTTTTGTACATCTGTTTTGTAAAGATTATTAGACTTAAATTACAAATGCTGGTAAACACTCAAATACATTTAGTTTACATTTCGTCCCAAAAATAGGGCACTGGGCCTTTACAAGTCCTGTATTAGCGGACCGATATAAACATTTCCAGTGCAGGCATTTTTTTTCCTGCCGTGGATGGTGGCGGAGATCCAGAGGAAAAGTGAGAAGAACGAGTCGGGACGCGAGACGTGCCTTCCAGACCAGGGAAGTCCAGCTGGTGCTCATGCCGCCATTCATCCGATGTGTCCCTGCCAACAATGTCGCCAACTCGTCCATCTTCATCTTCGAGCATAAAGTACAGTTCATCTCAAGTTTTATCCACAACAGTAATGAAGTCGCATGTTTCGACTACCTTATCTGGATCCAGCCCGACAACCCGGAGTCGGAGATGGCATGCCTTGCCTTCAGGGCCAACAACCCCAACCCGGTTTGTTGTTATACATAGTGGCAGGAAGTAGGGTTGCTGAGGGTGCTGCAGCACCCCCTTATAAAACTAAAAGAAGAATTTTAACAAAATAATAATTCAGCACCCCCACTCCTAAACATTTTCCCACGTCCATGTAGGTATATAACCTGTGTATAACCTCTCACATAGCCTTCATTAAACTCATGCAAAATTAAGAATTTCTTGCAGTGAAATAACACACCAAATGTAGATTTTGATTTGGGAACAGGAGTGGAGAAATATGATTATTCTTTCTTTCACCATCTTGAGAGAATGTGAACATGCAGTTAGGGACGTCTGTAGAGGTGCTATCTTCATCAGCATCAGAAAAGCTGACAATATTTCAACCACAAAGAATATGCATCCAAGCCGAATGGAAATATTATCAGAAACAATTTTGGGTCATTTTCACAGCTTTCTATTTCCTTACAACCGGTCAAACTGATGTCATGCGGAAATTTTGCGCAGAAAATATTTCCTTCATTTATTTTGTAATTGCATTTTCTCCCCGGTGCCTAAACGTCTTTGATCCGCGAAAGAAGCAGAGATGACACTAGATTGAAGCATTCATCCTATCGATTTATGACATTCTGGTGAGCACAGGTTTATTTCAAATTCTAGGGCAGCATATAATGACAGAAGAGAAGCTGCATGAATCTAATTATAGACAGTTGACTAACAAATCGAGAGCTTGGGACTATAAAGGTTCTATCTGTAAAAAGATGAATCTGAGATAATTGGCTTTAGAGTTCCGAACCCTCATTGGTTTGAATTAGAGGTCCACTGATTAATTGGAATGGCCGAATAATTAGGCCCGATTTCAAGTTTCCATAACAATCGGTAATCGTCATTTTTGGACAACGATTATGGCCGATTACATTGCACTCCACGAGGAGACTGCGTGGCAGGCTGACTACCTGTTATGCGAGTGCAGCAAGGAGCCAAGGTAAGGTGCTAGCTAGCATTAAACTTATCTTATAAAAAACAATCAATCTTAACATAATCACTAGTTAACTACACATGGTTGATGATATTACTAGATCATCTAGCTTGTCCTGCGTTGCATATAATCGAAGCGGTGCCTGTTAATTTATCATTGAATCACAGCCTACTTCGCCAAACGGATGATTTAACAAGCGCATTCGCGAAAAAAGCACTGTCGTTGCACCAATGTGTACCTAACCATAAACATCAATGCCTTTCTTAAAATCAATACAAAAGTATATTTTTCTAAACCTGCATATTTAGTTAATATTGCTTGCTAACATGAATTTATTTTAACTAGGAAAAATGTGCTACTTCTCTTGTGTTCTGTGCAACAGAGTCAGGGTATATGCAGTGGTTTGGGAAGCCTGGCTCCTTGCAAACTGTGTGAAGACCATTTCTTCCTAACAAAGACAGCCAAATTCGCCAAACGGGAGATGATTTAACAAAAGCGCATTTGCGAAAAAAGCACAATCGTTGCACTAATGTACCTAACCATAAACATCAATGCCTTTCTTAAAATCAATACACGGAAGTATATTTACTTAAACCTGCATATTTAGTTAAAAGAAATTCATGTTAGCAGGCATTATTAACTAGGCAAAGTGTGTCACTTCTCTTGCGTTCATTGCACGCAGAGTCAGGGTATATGCAACAGTTTGGGCCGCCTGGCTCGTTGCGAACTAATTTGCCAGAATTTTACATAATTATGACATAACATTTAAGGTTGTGCAAAGTAAACGGCAATATTTAGACTTATGGATGCCACCCGTTAGATAAAATACGGAACGGTTCCGTATTTCACTGAAAGAATATAATTTAAAAAAAATAAGTTTAGTTTAAGGATTTGACCATATTAATGACCTAACGCTCGTTTTTCTGTGTGTTATTATAATTAAGTCTGATTTGATAGCACAGTCTGACTGAGCGGTGGTAGCCAGCAGCAGGCTCGTAAGAATTCATTCAAAAAGCACGTTCCTGCGTTTGCCAGCAGCTCTTCGCAATGCTTCAAGCATTGCGCTGTTTATGACTTCAAGCCTATCAACTCATGAGATTAGGCTGGCAATACTAAAGTACCTATTAGAACATCCAATAGTCAAAGGTATATGAAATACAAATGGTATAGAGAGAAATAGTCCTATAATAACTACAACCTAAAACTTCTTACCTGGGAATATTGAAGACTCATGTTAAATGGAACCACCAGCTTTCATATGTTCTCATGTTCTGAGCAAGGAACTTAACTTCTTATGGGCAGGTGGGACGGTAGCGTTCAGTCAATAATCCACCCATTTTCCCTCCATCAAAATGCATACAAAATGAATCCCAAACGTTACTAATAAACTTTTCCAAACAAGTCAAACAACGTTTATAATTAAACCTTAGGTACCCTAATACGTAAATAAACGATCAAATTTAAGACGGAGAATCGTTATTGTCTTTACCGGAGAAAAATACCAAAAGAACGCGCTCTCTTCCACGCGCTTGGAAACACTACAGCCAAAAGGTGGGAGCCACCTACAAAAACTAAAATTTCTGGCTCATTTTTCCAAAAACCAGCATGAAACTCTTTCTATAGACTGTTGACATCTAGTGGAAGCCCTAGGAACTGCAATCTGCGAGGATTTCGCCTTATAATAAAAAAGTGACAGCCATTGAAAACAGTGGGTAGGCTGAAATATTATTCTTTGGGATGGTTTGACCTCGGGGTTTCGCCTGCTATATCAGTTCTGTTATACTCAAAGACATAATGCATTATATGCATATCCTAGCTTCTGGGCCTGAGTAACAGGCAGTTTACTTTGGGCACGCTTTTCATCCGGACGTGAAAATACTGCCCCCTACCCAAGAGAGGTTAAACGTTGCCACATACATGCCACATCTTTTACTTTCTTCTCCAACACTTTGTTTTTGCATTATTGAAACCAAATTGAACATGTTTCATTATATATTTGAGACTAAATAGATTTTATTGATGTATCATATTAAGTAAAAATAAAAGTGTTCATTGTTCATTCAGTATTGTTGTAATTGTCATTATTACAAATATAAATATATATATATTTTTTAAATCGGCCGTTTAATCGGTACCAGCTTTTTTTGGTCCTCCAATAATCGGCATCGGCATTGAAAAATCATAATCGGTCGACCTCGTTTGAATAGTGCCAGCAATATTTATCTTGTATTCTTTTGAACTTACCAACATGAATTGGGGTATTGAGAGTACTATATAGAACAAGGCCATGTCAATTATAGATTTAGATCCTTATAGTCACAAACTCTCAAAATAGCCGACCAAACTATTAGAAATTATAAGCAGAAACATATCTAAAATAGGCCCCCAAAAAACCTGCATCTGTAAAAAAAAAAATGTAGCCTACAGCTCATGTCCTATATTTTTGGGTTAGAGTCGGGTGCAGGCGGGTGAACAAACAACTGAGCTGCGTGCACCACTACTGCACGATATTGGCAAAATGTCAACAACAAAAAATGTAACAAATATTTTACTTGTGATTATAGATCAAATATCATAGAAAGAGAATGATCATTCTAATTTTGTAGTTGGAATACAGTGGGCACTTGGAATACCGTTTTGTTTGACATGACAATGAATGAAAAAGTAAGAGAGGAGATGGTTGTGACACAGTAGGAACCAAAGTGTTGGTCAGTGTTTCCCAGGGGTCCTTAGATTTAAATAAATAGGTACATTCAGACAAAGATGTTTGAATATTCTTCACTTGCACTAACAATGCTGATATACTACATCACTGGCACCGGCCTGTATTAGAGCAAAAGTTTGCTAGCAAGATTTAGCTAGCGATTAGCGTTAGGGGCCAACACACATTTTATGGGCACATTCGCAGCTTGCTAAGACCAACTATCTAGCGTTTCGCAGAGAGAAAGTTCAACAAACAAATAGTATAACATAGAAAACGTGGATTTATATTAAGATGCAAAGTGGAAAGCAGCGTCGTTCTTGTTTGGAAAAATCTGTTGACTGCATGTGGCTGTTTGGTCAATGCATGCAGAGTGAATCTCAAGCATGAGGAACTGCCTGCTTGCGTGACAGGGGGAGGGGTGGGGCTTGATGTGTGTGATTGGTAAGCGGCTAAAATAAAAAGAACTCCGTCAACTCGAGCAATACAAATCTAAAGTGAAAAAACGGGCAATTCAGTAGACTAAGTGGTGTTTCAAAAAATATCGCTGCCTCTTGCAATATGGATATTGTGCATGTCAATACGCAATTTCGATTAATCGTGCAGCCCTACAGGCAAGTGTACAGTACAGTACACCCACTCTCCTCCTATGACTCGCACCTGTAGGTGTTTGAGGTGAGAAGTGCTACCATCCCCTGCTGAATCACACTTCACGACTCACAGCCCCCTCACCTCCTTATACCGGTCGCAATAATGGGCTGCTCTATTTACCTGGTTGGTGTGTGTTTGTGTGTTTAGTATAGGGCTGACCCCATTTAGTCGACTGGTCGATTGTTTGGTCGATAGGCTGTTGGTCGACAGTTTTCTTTAGCCGAGCAGTAGCAAAAATACATTTTAATTACATTTTAAATTAAAAAACATGACCCCCCCAAAAAAATGTGTGGTGTACAAGACACCTGTCTGTTTTGCGCTGAGTGGACTGATCCATTGGAGGCTGTGGGGTTGGCATAGTCTAAGACATGTGCTACTAAAATTGTATGGTTATATTAAATAAGAACAATGGCAAAACACAAATACAAATAATTTTATAACAAATGTGCTTTCTCCAGCATTGGAAATGCAGTTGCTATCCATGGTTCTGAAACATCAGTGCACTGTTGAATTGTCGCTTTTTCATAGACCATGTTTCCATGTGCATAATAGCAAAGTTAAACATCATATTGGTGTTGAGAACAACACCGCGGCGGCGTTGCCCTTGCCTTGATGTCTAAGAAAAGTGACGAGAGAGGAAACCCAAACTTAACTAGGTCTATAATCAATAGCCTAAGTGTTAAATGTGCCTGGCTTTATAAAACATCAATATATCTACAGAAATAAGACAGATCCTGCTTCTGTAGCCTGTTTAGTGTTTATTTAATAGCCTACTGATTCCGTACCAAGCCTCACGCAACATGTCAAGTAAACGATTTCACAAATTCAGCTGTTTTTTTAATCTTTGCTATGCTGTAATAAAGGCTTTACACTTTTTTTCATGAGAACAGGCTCTCTGGTATTATTCAAAATTAATTTTGTGTTTAAACTGTTCCAATTTATGTTTTACTCCTTATTGTTATTATAACTATTATTATTATAATAATAAGTCATGTCATTACCATTTTTTTTTTTTTTTTTTTTTTTCACCTTTATTTAACCAGGTAGGCTAGTTGAGAACAAGTTCTCATTTGCAACTGCGACCTGGCCAAGATAAAGCATAGCAGTGTGAACAGACAACAACACAGAGTTACACATGGAGTAAACAATAGACAAGTCAATAACATGGTAGAAAAAAGAGAATCTATATACAATGTGTGCAAAAGGCATGAGGTAGGCAATAAATCGAATAATTACAATTTAGCAGATTAACACTGGAGTGATAAATCATCAGATGATCATGTGCAAGAAGAGATACTGGTGTGCAAAAGAGCAGAAAAGTAAATAAATAAAAGCAGTATGGGGGTGAGGTAGGTAAATTGGGTGGGTAGTTTACAGATGGACTATGTACAGCTGCAGCGATCGGTTAGCTGCTCGGATAGCAGATTTTTAAAGTTGTTGAGGGAGATAAAAGTCTCCAACTTCAGAGATTTTTGCAATTCGTTCCAGTCGCAGGCAGCAGAGAACTGGAAGGAAAGGCGTCCAAATGAGGTTTTGGCTTTAGGGATGATCAGTGAGATACACCTGCTGGAGCGCGTGCTACGGGTGGGTGTAGCCATCGTGACCAGTGAACTGAGATAAGGCGGCACTTTACCTAGCATAGCCTTGTAGATGACCTGGAGCCAGTGGGTCTGACGACGAACATGTAGCGAGGGCCAGCCGACTAGGGCATACAGGTCGCAGTGGTTGGTCGTATAAGGTGCTTTAGTAACAAAACGGATGGCACTGTGATAAACTGCATCCAGTTTGCTGAGTAGAGTATTGGAAGCTATTTTGTAGATGACATCGCCGAAGTCGAGGATCGGTAGGATAGTCAGTTTTACTAGGGTAAGTTTGGCGGCGTGAGTGAAGGAGGCTTTGTTCCGGAATAGAAAGCCGACTCTAGATTTGATTTTGGATTGGAGATGTTTGATATGAGTCTGGAAGGAGAGTTTGAAGTCTAGCCACACACCTAGGTACTTATAGATGTCCACATATTCTAGGTCGGAACCGTCCAGGGTGGTGATGCTAGTCGGGCGTGCGGGTGCAGGCAGCGAGCGGTTGAAAAGCATGCATTTGGTTTTACTAGCGTTTAAGAGCAGTTGGAGGCCACGGAAGGAGTGTTGTATGGCATTGAAGCTCGTTTGGAGGTTAGATAGCACAGTGTCCAGGGAAGGGCCGGAAGTATACAGAATGGTGTCGTCTGCGTAGAGGTGGATCAGGGAATCGCCCGCAGCAAGAGCAACATCATTGATGTATACAGAGAAAAGAGTTGGCCCGAGAATTGAACCCTGTGGTACCCCCATAGAGACTGCCAGAGGACCGGACAACATGCCCTCCGATTTGACACACTGAACTCTGTCTGCAAAGTAGTTGGTGAACCAGGCAAGGCAGTCATTAGAAAAACCGAGGCTATTGAGTCTGCCGATAAGAATATGGTGATTGACAGAGTCGAAAGCCTTGGCCAGGTCGATGAAGACGGCTGCACAGTAATGTCTTTTATCGATGGCGGTTATGATATCGTTTAGTACCTTGAGCGTGGCTGAGGTGCACCCGTGACCGGCTCGGAAACCGGATTGCACAGCGGAGAAGGTACGGTGGGATTCGAGATGGTCAGTGATCTGTTTGTTGACTTGGCTTTCGAAGACCTTAGCTAGGCAGGGCAGGATGGATATAGGTCTGTAACAGTTTGGGTCCAGGGTGTCTCCCCCATTGAAGAGGGGGATGACAGCGGCAGCTTTCCAATCCTTGGGGATCTCAGATGATACGAAGGAGAGGTTGAACAGGCTGGTAATAGGGGGTGCGACAATGGCGGCGGACAGTTTCAGAAATAGGGGGTCCAGATTGTCAAGCCCAGCTGATTTGTATGGGTCCAGGTTTTCCAGCTCTTTCAGAACATCTGCTATCTGGATATGGGTAAGGAGAAGCTGGGGAGGCTTGGGCGAGTAGCAGCGGGGGGGGCGGGGCTGTTGGCCAAGGTTGGAGTCGCCAGGTGGAAGGCATGGCCAGCCATTGAGAAATGTTTGTTGAAGTTTTCGATTATCACGGACTTATCAGTGGTGACCGTGTTATCTAGCCTCAGTGCAGTGGGCAGCTGGGAGGAGGTGTTCTTGTTTTCCATGGACTTTACAGTATCCCAGAACTTTTTGGAGTTAGAGCTACAGGATGCAAATTTCTGCTTGAAAAAGCTGGCCTTTGCTTTCCTGACTGACTGCGTGTATTGGTTCCTGACTTCCCTGAACAGTTGCATATCACGGGGGCTCTTCGATGCTATTGCAGTTCGCCACAGGATGTTTTTGTGCTGGTCGAGGGCAGTCAGGTCTGGAGTGAACCAAGGGCTATATCTGTTCTTGGTTCTGCATTTTTTGAACGGAGCATGCTTGTCTAATATGGTGAGGAAGTAACTTTTAAAGAATGACCAGGCATCCTCAACTGACGGGATGAGGTCAATATCCTTCCAGGGTACCCGGGCCAGGTCGATTAGAAAGGCCTGCTCGCAGAAGTGTTTCAGGGAGCGTTTGACAGTGATGAGGGGTGTTCGTTTGACCGTGGACCCGTGGCGGATACAGGCAATGAGGCAGTGATCGCTGAGATCTTGATTGAAGACAGCAGAGGTGTATTTGGAGGGCAAGTTGGTCAGGATAATGTCTATTAGGGTGCCCATGTTTACGGATTTAGGGTTGTACCTGGTGGGTTCCTTGATGATTTGTGTGAGATTGAGGGCATCAAGCTTAGATTGTAGGACTGCCGGGGTGTTAAGCATATCCCAGTTTAGGTCACCTAACAGAACAAACTCTGAAGCTAGATGGGGAGCGATCAATTCACAGATGGTGTCCAGGGCACAGCTGGGAGCTGAGGGGGGTCGGTAGCAGGCGGCAACAGTGAGAGACTTATTTCTGGAGAGATTAATTTTTTAAATTAGAAGTTCGAACTGTTTGGGCATAGACTTGGAAAGTATGACAGAACTTTGCAGGCTATCTCTGCAGTAGATTGCAACTCCTCCCCCTTTGGCAGTTCTATCTTGACGGAAAGTGTTATAGTTGGGTATGGAAATCTCAGAGTTTTTGGTGGCCTTCCTAAGCCAGGATTCAGACACGGCAAGGACATCAGGGTTGGCAGAGTGTGCTAAAGCGGTGAATAAGGCAAACTTAGGGAGGAGGCTTCTGATGTTGACATGCATGAGGCCAAGGCTTTTTCGATCACAGAAGTCAACAAATGAGGGTGACTGGGGACATGCAGGGCCTGGGTTTACCTCCACATCACCCGAGGAACAGAGGAGTAGTAGGATGAGGGTGCGGCTAAAGGCTATCAAAACTGGTCGCCTAGAGCGTTGGGGACAAGGAATAAAAGGAGCAGATTTATGGGCGTGGTAGAATAGATTCTGGGCATAATGTGCAGACCAGGGTATGGTGGGGCACGGGTACAGCGGAGGCAAGCCCAGGCACTGGGTGATGATAAGAGAGGTTGTATCTCTGGACATGCTGGTCTCAATGGGTGAGGTCACCGCATGTGTGGGGGGTGGGACAAAGGAGGTATCAGAGGTACGGAGAGTGGAACTACGGGGTCCATTGCAAACCAAAACAATGATAACTAACCTGAACAACAGTATGCAAGGCATATTGATATTTGAGAGAGACATACAATAAGGCATAAAGTGATTGCAGGTCATGATTGGGAGAGCTAGCTAAAACAGCAGGTGAGATAACAGCAGCTAGTCAGCTAACACAGCAACAGAAGGTAAAAATGGCGACGACTGGGCAGAGAGGGTCGGATTAACTACACACAGATCCTGAGTTAAGGCACAGAGCCGACAGATAAAACACAAATAAACAGAATGGAGTACCGTGAATTAATTAGTAGGCCAAAGAGCACATCCTGTTTAGTCTTAATACAGTAACTTACTTAGGCCTAAATACCTAGACTCATATAGGCTACTATATCAATCAATCATTCACACATACGAGTCATTCATGATTTGAAATGCAATCAAGCATTTTAGTTTTAAAATAAGATTAAACGAGCCTTGATAATTAGCTGAAACAATAAATAAACCGTTCCATTTAGGAAAATTGCATTCACAAAGGAATTCTGCATCCATTTTGCTGTCACATGTGTTGCGGTGTTCAGAGTTTGTTAGAACCAATTTATTGATGCGATTATGATATGCTATAGGTCAGGCCCCATTGTGCCATATTCGGACGGGACTAGTTTTACTGGGGGAGGTCGGGGTAATGTCATTATGTGCATGACCACAAAACACCACATCTGTAATTTTAATCATGTCTGAATCTGCCATGTCAGTAATGTTTACATGGCAGGATAGTAATAATTCCAGACAGAATAACCTACTGCTTTTTGGAAAACGCCAAGATCCTCTGAAAATACTAGTCCCGTGCGGATCGACATCCCTGTGTTTTGAGAGAAATGTCTGAGTTGTACAGGTGTTGCTCGCGTTTTTTGCACAAGAAAACAATAACTGGTTTGATAAATTTAACTAAGTGTTGCACATAAGCTATATATCTATGAATGGCCTAAATGGAGCCTATCAACTTTCAACGTGTTTATATGTTTTGTGTGTATGAATTGAATATTGCCAAATGCATCTGTAAAAAATCTTGAGCTTATTTAATGCAACCCTTGCTGTTAATAGATCGCAAAGCAGCAGCATACAACTGACCTAAACGTTTGGAAATGATAAGTTAACTTACTCATCCATAGCCTTAAAATGCATCTCAAGTGCAATTGCACTGTTAAACTCACATCTGAAGGCGGGGGCATTAAGATCGCTAAAATATGACTATGATCACACTTCATCAATTCAAATACTATGGCGACACTATAGGAGAGATGGTTTGGTATGGTTTAGAAACTTGAGAACCAAGCTCGAGTTCTGTGGGGCCCTATCACCTGAAATACTATCTTCAAACCTCCAGGCTTCCGTCATAACTGTCAAATCATTTAAAAAAATTTTTTTTTTCAAGAATTACAGGAGGCAGTTTGGAAAAAACAAATCCCGTCCGAATAGGCTCCTGGAATAAGGTACATTCTGGAGTAATAATTACATAACCAACGTTCTCTAGTAATACTAGTACCGTGCGAATAAGTCTTTGGCCATGTGCATGCGATACATACATGTGTCACGTAAAGAGAGCAAGGGTTGAGGGAATAGGGAATGTTTTTCCTAAACAAATGAGGGATTTCGGTAACAGAAGTTTTCGGTCAGAAATGGCTGTAATTATGTTGCAGCTTCAGAAACACAGACAGCGCGATAAGTCACTCGCTGTCTGTTATTTTAAAATGTTTTTACACAGCGCAGCTAGTCTGAGCCTGGCACAATCAAATCAATTGCTGGTCGGACTCCCTCTAGTTACGTGTGTGTCTTCATTTTTCAAACAAACAGTGTGCTTAAAGCATCAGACTAGCTCAGTGAATATAGTTGATTTGATTAAAAACACACAGGATGTGTCAATATATGGTAAAATACACGTTTAAAAATGTCGACCAATCGATTGAGCAGACGACTCTGTCGACCAATATTTATTTTTTTTGTCGGGGACAGCCCTAGTGTATTAAATGTGTTTGTGTCTCTTGCCTTTTCTCTCCAATTTCTTCTCCTTGGCTTTGTTAAAGGCCCACCCACCCACCTCCCAAAACAAGACGGCTGCTTCTTCCCAATTAAAATTTATTTGGCACAAATTACAATTTTTCCCCGGCTATCTTTTCAGTTTCTCCCTCATCATCTTTCATTAGAGGGCCTCCCTTTCTCCTTTTTCATTCCCCAGCCTCTTGCCAGCATTCTCAATTCATTCTCATCAATTCCACAGTGCACACAAAAGTCCTGGAGGACCCCACACGCACAGACCCAGGGACAGAGACACAAAAAGACAAAAAGAGGAACCCACATGCACTAAAGATGCACACACACTCACACACAAACAGAGGCTGATTCACTATGGGGCCTTTCGTTGTAAGAGTGTTTTTGTTCATCGGTTGTATGTAGCTAAGGATGAGTGATGGTGTGAGGCTGTCTGGGCATGGTGTGTGTGTGTGTGTGTGTGGAGCCAGCCTCTCTCCTCTAGCTAAAAGCCAGTGAGCAGACATACAGGCCAGGAATGTGTGTGGAGGAACATGCTTATCCTGAGGGCTGAGCAGACAGGCCACAGGAAACATCCCTTAATTAGCGCACAGAGCTGGGGGGCTGCCAGGGTTCAGGGGGCAAGGCCTTCGTCTTGGCACACACACAGTGCTCATACACAGTGCTAACACTGTGGCAGACAAAAAATACTGTGTGCACACATAGAAACACACACACACACACACACACACACACACACACACACACACACACACACACACACAGCTTGCTGAGTGGGACCACACAGGAGAGCTGCTTTGTGCCGCTCAGGGGGCTGCTTCAAACAACACCGCAGAGAACTGAGCTTCAACTGGGAGAGAGACACAGGGAACTGAGCTTCAACTGGGAGAGGGACACAGAGAACTGAGCTTCAACTGGGAGAGAGACACAGAGAACTGAGCTTCAACTGGGAGAGCGACACAGGGAACTGAGCTTCAACTGGGAGAGAGACACAGGGAACTGAGCTTCAACTGGGAGAGAGACACAGGGAACTGAGCTTCAACTGGGAGAGAGACACAGGGAACTGAGCTTCAACTGGGAGAGAGACACAGGGAACTGAGCTTCAACTGGGAGAGAGACACAGGGAACTGAGCTTCAACTGGGAGAGGGACACAGGGAACTGAGCTTCAACTGGGAGAGGGACACAGGGAACTGAGCTTCAACTGGGAGAGGGATACAGGGAACTGAGCTTCAACTGGGAGAGAGACACAGGGAACTGAGCTTCAACTGGGAGAGAGACACAGGGAACTGAGCTTCAACTGGGAGAGGGACACAGGGAACTGAGCTTCAACTGGGAGAGGGACACAGGGAACTGAGCTTCAACTGGGAGAGGGACACAGGGAACTGAGCTTCAACTGGGAGAGAGACACAGAGAACTGAGCTTCAACTGTGAGAGAGACACAGGGAACTGAGCTTCAACTGAGAGAGAGAGACACAGGGAACTGAGCTTCAACTGGGAGAGAGACACAGGGAACTAGACACTGCTAAATTAAAACCAACCAAGCGCCCGCCTACACACACGCACGCGCAGCACGCCTAAACACCCAAACACACACGCGCCCGCCTACACACCCAAACGAGTCCATGTCCACCTACACACACACGCGTTCGCCCGCCTACACACACGCGTAAACACGCGGTCAACTCATTCAAAACGTATTTTTTGGGAAGCTAAAACCCTAATTTGATCAAACAGTATGCCTAGGGTTGCACATTTTGGGTAATAATCATAGGACGAAACTTTCCATTGGAAATTAACAGGAATATATGGGAATTAATGGAAATATATGCAAATTAATATTAATACCATTTAAATGTAGATGTTTTTTTGCATTTCATATATTCACCATATCATACGGAGACAGAAACAAACGGTTTACCTTATCATAAGTCGACATAATTGCAAATTATGAAATCCTTCCAATATAAATTTTTACAACTATTTAGTTAAGAATTGAACTTTAATTAAATGAGTTGACTGTTCACATGGGATGATTTCACTTAACAACAAAAGGGAATATTGAATGATCCATCGCATCTCCCAAAAACGTTTTCAACATACAGTACTGTGCAAAAGTTTTAGGCAGGTGTGAAAAAATGCCATAAAGTAAGAATGCTTTCAAAAATAAACATGATAATAGTTTATATTTATCAATTAACAAAATGCAAAGTGAGTGAACAGAAGAAAAAACTACATCAAATCAATATTTGGTGTGACCACCCTTTGCTTTCAAAACAGCAACAATTCTTCACTTGCACACAGTTTTTGAAGGAACTCGGCAGGTAGGTTGGCCCAAACATCTTGGAGAACTAACCACAGTTCTTCTGTGGATTTAGGCAGCCTCATGTGCTTCTCTCTCTGTAATCCCAGACAGACTCAATGATGTTGAGATCAGGGCTCTGTGGGGGCCATACCATCACTTCCAGGACTCCTTGATCTTCTTTACGCTGAAGATGGTTCTTAGTGACTTTCGCTGTATGTTTGAGGTCAATCAGATGCCTCCCTGATAGTATTGCATGGTGGATAAGTATCTGCCTGTACTTGTTAGCATTGAGGCGACCATTAATTATGACCAAATCCCCAATTCCATTTGCAGAAATGCAGCCCCAAACTTGCAAGGAACATCCACCATGCTTTACTGCTGCCTGCAGAGACTCATTCGTGTACCGCTCTCCAGCCCTTTGGCTAACAAACTGCCTTCTGCTACAGCCAAAAATGTCACATTTTGACTCATCAGTCCAGAGCACCTGCTGTCATTTTTCTGCATCCCAGTTCCTGTGTTTTCGTGCATAGTTGAGTCGCTTGGCCTTGTTTCCACATCGGAGGTATGGCTTTTTGGCCGCAAGTCTTCCATGAAGGCCACTTCTGAGCAGACAGACAGTAGACGGGTGTACCAGGGTCCCACTGTTTTCTGCCAATTCTGTGCCGATGGCACTGCTGGTCATCTTCCGATTGCGATGGGAAGTAAGCATGATGTGTCTTTCATCTGCTGCAGTAAGTTTCCTTGGCCGACCACTGCATCTATGGTTCTCAACGTTGCCCGTTTCTTTGTGCTTCTTCAAAAGAGCTTGGACAGCACATCTGAAAACCCCTGTCTGCCTTAATCTGCCTGGGAGAGACCTTGCTTATGCAGTATAACTACCTTATGTCTTGTTGCTGTGCTCATTCTTGCCATGGTGTATGATATTTGACAGTAAACTGTCTTCAGCAACCTCACCTTGTTAGCGGAGTTTGGCTGCTCCTCAACCAGTTTTATTCCTCCTACACAGCTGATTCTGTTTCAGTTAATGATTGTGTTTCAACCTACATATTGTAGTGATGATCATTAGTACTTGTTTGGTATAATTGTTTAATCATACACCTGACTTTGTGCAAGTGCATCTAGAAGTATTGATGCTGTTTTGAAGGCAAAGGGTGGTCACACCAAATATGGATTTGATTTAGATTTTTCTTCTGTTCACTCACTTTGCATTCACTTTGCATTTTCACATCTGCTTAAATATTTTGCACAGTTCATCTGTAAAATGCTAGTCTAGAAATTAAAGCTTTGGTTGTCTTCCTCTCAGGCTTCCATGTCTTCTCCCTGGACCTCCTCAATGTCCACCTCTTAAACATCAGACTCTGAGGCCTCATCTTTATTGTCATTTTCCAACCTTGTTGAGGATGGATCGTTGAAAGGCTCAAAAAGCCCAACATTTGCACAGTTGGCCACCAATTTTTAAACCCTTGTATTGGTCAGCCTGTCGCGTGATTTGGTGTGTGTGTTCCCAAACAAGGACCAGTTGCGCTCTGAGGTGGCTGATGTTGGTGGGATTTGGAGGATGATGGAGGCAACAGGGGAAAGAGCCTCAGATCCGCAAAGTCCCTTCCACCAGGTATGAGATATGTTGGCACGACTGCCATATTGCATCTCCATCCCAAAGCCCTTGCTTGGAAGTGTACTTCGCCAGACTGCCAAGAACCTTGCCCTCATCCAGGCCAAGGTGGCGAGACATGGTAGTGATGACACCATAGGCCTTGTTTATCTCTGCACCAGTCAGGATGCTCTTGTCAGTATACTTGGGGTCCAACGTGTATGGGCTTCAAGCAGAAATCTCCACGCCTTTTGATGTATTTCAGAACTGCTTCCTTTGCTTAGAGCAACAGTGAAGTTGGCAGGGCAGTACAGATTTCTTCTCTTACATCTGCAAGCAGTCTGTACATCAGACAAGATGGCATTGTCTCCCTCAATCCGTGCAATGGCTACTGCTATATGTTTCAGGAGTTTCAGGCTGCTTACCACTCTCTCCCAAAATACAACATCCTGGAGGATCCTCTTGAATAAAAGCCAGTGGCATGTCATTAGTAAAGATTGAAAAACGTAAGTGGCCTAGACACCTGCCCTGGAGAATTCCTGATGCCCTGTGGAGAGGCTTCCATTAAAGAACACCCTTTGTGTTCTATTAGAATGGTAACTCTTTATCCACAATATAGCAGGGGGTGTGAAGCCATAACACAGCAGACTATGGTCTAACAGCAGACTATGGTCGATAATGTCAAAAGCTGCACTGAAGTCTAACAAAACAGCCCCCCCCCCCCCCGCAATATTTTTATCAACTATTTATCTCAGCCATTCATCAGTAATTTGTGTAAGTGCTGTGCTTGTTGAATCTCCTTCAACACTGAAAGCATGTTAATTTGTTTACTGTAAAATAGCATTGTATCTGGTCAAACTATTTTTACCCAAAGTTTACTAAGGGTTGGTAACAGGCTGATTGGTCGCCTAATTGAGCCAGTAAAGGGGGCTTTACGATTCTTGG
This sequence comes from Salvelinus fontinalis, assembly GCF_029448725.1. Classification (NCBI taxonomy): domain Eukaryota; kingdom Metazoa; phylum Chordata; class Actinopteri; order Salmoniformes; family Salmonidae; genus Salvelinus; species Salvelinus fontinalis. The sequence goes on from NC_074665.1 coordinate 25,455,105, forward strand.
GTAGTGGAATTACTTTTGCTTCCCTACATGCCTGAGGGAACACACTTTCTAGTAGGCTTAGATTGAAGATATGGCATATAGGAGTGGCAATTTAGCCAATGTGCTTCAATCACTGGTTTACACATCAAAATGACTTGAATTATGCAATCCTGCTTGGACATGTTTGATGAAAAAACATATTTCTGTAATCATACCATCTCCGTATTCTATTTTTCTCAATAAAGCACTGTGAATTACTGTATAAGATAATTCATTTAATTAAATTAACTAATTTGTTCTATTGCGTGCCGCCGCAACAACATTGTGGTGCAACCAAATCATAGGCTGGTGCAACCAATTGAAAAAGCTAGTGGTAAAGAAAACATTAGTCTAGAGACCCACCGACCTAAAAATCGATACTTAGGGGTCAAAATATCGATATAATGCCGTCCAAAATAATAGAGCAATATGTAACTGTAACGATTATTTCATCCATCACTATATATTTGTCATCATGTTTGTTCTTGCTGACAGAAGTGATGAGGTGATGCCATTGCTCACACAAGGGATTTTTATCACATACACGATTGAGAGCATTGAGACTGATGTACTTCACACAATCACCTCCAAATCGGACGCTTATTTTAGTTGTTTGGAAGGCCGACCCCACAGTTTTCTTTCATTAAAAAACTATCGAAATACACATTTTTCAATCAAGAAACAATGTGTATCAATAAGGATAGAAGCACGCGGCTTCAGGAGACAACCCATTTTCAGAGACCCATTATACTGCTAAGGCAGACAACACAAGCCACGCACTCAAGCATCAAATCTCTTTGGGGGAGCTTGAGCAGAGGTGAGTATTCTTATGCACCTTATCCCTTTTCCAACAGACTGCTATTCACCAAGGTAAGCACCAGAATTACATGTTTATAGTCAACACTTGAAAATAGGAAAATAGGAAATGTGAAGTATTTACTTTTAAGGGCTGGTAAGAGCATTTCTAGGTCTACTTAGCCTAGGTCTATAGTTACAGACCCATGACGTATAGAGCCCACAACAACAAAACAACACAAACAAATAACAATTCCATATAATCTTAAACTCTATATCTTCACCTAGATATATTGGGTATTTTAGTCTCTCATGGCTACAGACCCGGTAAGTCCAGGCAGGCAGATGCAGTGTAATCAGGTAGGCAGGGAATGGGGATTAATAAAGATAGATCCAGCCGTTGCATGTTCTCTGGCTCTGGGTAGATAAAAGCAATTAGGGAGTCGGAGCACATCAAAGATGAAGGGACTGTTGTTTTTTTATCATGACAGAGGGCTGTTTATCTTCACCACAGTGGACAGCATGCTAATATCAGACTGCTGCCGACCTTGCTACAAAACGTCTGGACTCTCTGTCTCCCTCGGTCTCTCTCAAACACGCAGACACACGCAGACACACGCAGACACACACACACACACACGCAGACACACACACACACACGCAGACACACACACACACACACGCAGACACACACACGCAGACACGCAGACACACACACGCAGACACACACACGCAGACACACACACACACACACACACACACACACACACACACACACACACACACACACACACACACACACACACACACAGACCCCTTCCCGGCACCGCGGGAGAGGGGAGAGAGAGGACAGTCAGTCATGATAAAGTAGAAAAAAAGCCATCAAATCAAATGAGTGGTACCTCTTTGAATGCTACAACTACTGAGCATCTCCATAATTCTATAAGCCCTTAATGTATTTTCCCTCGCAACAGCAGGGCACTTTGACATCCAAATCACTACTAAAATGACCTAGAAAAAAAGCATGGGGAAAGTGACTCAACAAACTTAGTTGAACTGCACTTGTGCATATTCCACTCTATTCATCCTTGGGTGCAGAGGGCACTCTATTGTGTATCTGCTATGCAGTGAAACACAAGCCTTGACACAGAGGAAAAACACTACAAATAGATTTACCAGAACATTAATAGTACAAACAGTACACTGTGCAGATTAAAGGCACATTAATTAGGACCATTAAATTTAATGTTTCCCATCAATGAGTCCTAAAATTTTATTAAAGGCTAATTCAACAATAATAGGCCTACGCAGGGTGTTTGTTGTTAAATGGTGTACGGGTCAAGGAAGCTAACGACTATACTAAATCCATGAATACTAATAGCTAGCTTTAGTACAGATTAGCTGTGTAATAAAATAACGCCTTACGGAACATTGACCCTTCATAGACTTTGTGAAAACAGATTAAAAGACTAAAAACTATTTTAACGGGGACGCACACACACCTTAACTTTTTCCACTAGTGGCACTACTACTACCAACTTTTTCAGTTCATGGCACCAGCACGATTTGGTCGCACCAATTTTTCCCAAAAACGTCTTGACCCGTGTCCTTTATTAATGTACATTTATTCCATACAGAACCAGGCTAATAATGACCATCTTTTAAATTTGCCTGGCAAGGGCATGCAAATTTAAAAGACGGTCATTATTAGCCAACTAAAAGCTACCAGTGCCAACTAAAAGCTACTGGCCTGAATGAAAAGAATATTGATGATGCGCGTATCATTTAAATGTTTTCTTTCAATTGTGGGCCGAGCAAGTAGCCTATAATGACCTACCCTCCATTACATTTTACCTTGACAATATCATATTTACATTGATTGTTTGGATAAATAAAACCTTTGCGCAATCTCAAAAGATATGTTATTGTTAGGGTTTTTGAACGGTCACTCTACAGTTTGTAGGGCCCAATAAGACCAGCTTTATCTTTTGATTAATTCTGCTTTCAATGTAAAACAAATTCCAGGTTTCCGAGTTTCTTGTTTTTATCAGGTTTTCACTCTCAAAATCATACTGCTATAGAAAAAAATGAAGTCCACAACAATGCTTAAACCACATCAGGAGACCACTTTTAAAATCTGGGAGAATTATTATTATAATTTTTTTTTTTAAATTGGGGGGGGGGGGGGGGGGGTGTAGTTGCCCTTTAAAACCTCTCTTGGGTACGTGAGATGTTAGCGTCCCACATCTTCAACAGCCAGTGAAACTGCTGGGCGCCAAATTCAAATACAGACATACTCATTATAAAAATTCAGAAAACAAAACATATTTTACATAGGTTTAAAGATGAACTTCTTGTGAATCCAACCACGGTGTCAGATTTTAAAAATGCTTTACGGCGAAAGCATACCTTACGATTATTTGAGAATATAGCCCACTAGACAAATCATTACAAACAGTAACCAGCCAAGTAGAAGAGTTACACAAGTCAGAAATAGAGATAGAGATAAAATTAATCCCTTACCTTTGATGATCTGCATATGGTTGCACTCAGCAGACATTAATTTACTCAGTAAATGTTCCTTTTGTTCGGAAAAGTCTCTTTATATCCAAAAGCCTCTATTTTGTTTGCGCGTTTTCTTCAGTAATCAACAGGCTCAAACGCAGTCAAAACAGGCAAACAAAAAATCCAAATTGTATCCGTAAAATTCAATAAAACAGGTCAAATGATGTTTATATTCAATCCTCAGGTTGTTTTTAGCCTGAATAATCGATAATATTTCAACCGGACAATAACGTCGTCAATATAAAAGGTAAACAAGAAAGGCACTCTCTGGGTCGCACGCATGAAAAAGCTCTATGACACTTTAGGGTCCACTCATTCAGACTGCTCTTACTTCCTCATTTTTCAGAATACAAGCCTGAAACAATTTCTAAAGACTGTTGACATCTAGTGGAAGTCATAGGAACTGCAATTTGAATCCTAAGTCAATGAATACTGTAATGGCATTGAATAGAAAACTACAAAAACAAAAACAAAACTACTTTCCGAATGGATTTTTCTCAGGTTTTCACCTGCCAAATCAGTTATGTTATACTCACAGACACTGTTTTAACAGTTTTGTAAACGTTGGAGTGTTTTCTATCCAAATCTACCAGTTATATGCATATCATATCTTCTGGGCCCGAGAAGAAGGCAGTTTAATTTGGGCATGCGTTTCATCCAAAATTCAGAATGCTGCCCCCTACCCTAGAGAAGTTAATTCAAAAGTGCACCTAGCAAGATACCTTTGTTTGGCTAGCGATTGATAGAAATCATCATGATATTCTGCCAGGTAGGCCTACTTTGCAGTCAACATTGAATTGGGACGTTTTGGGGGGGAAAGCCTTAAAACGTCTTAAGGCGGAAACCCTAGACAACATCCCCTGAAATGGCAGAGCGCGAAAAAATAAATAAATCATATATTCACAAGTGCAATACACCAAATTAAAGCTGAACTTCTTGAGAATGCAACCGCTGTGTCAGATTTCAAAAAAGCTTTATGGAAAAAGCACACCATGCAATAATCTGAGTACAGCGCTAAGCAACAAAAACAAGCAATACAGATACCCGCCATGTTGAGGAGTCAGTAAAAGTCAGAAATAGCGTTATAAATATTCACTTACCTTTGATGATCTTCATCAGAATGCACTTCCAGAAATCCCAGTTCCACAATAAATGTTAGTTTTGTTCGATAAAGTTAATCTTTATGTCCAAATACCTTTTTGTTAGCGCGTTTAGTTCACCAATCGAAATTCACAACGCGCGGGCAAGTCCAGACGAAAGTCCAGACAAAGTCAAAAAAGTTCTATTACAGTTCGTAGAAACATGTCAAACGATGTATAGAATCAATCCTTAGGATGTTTTTATCATAAATCTTCAATAATGTTTCAACCGGACAACTCCTTTGTCTTTAGAAATGAAAAGGAACAGAGCTCGCTCTCACGCCTGACTTAGCTCATGGCATTCAGTCAGACCCCTTAGTCAAACAGCTCTTATTCGCTCCCCCTTCATAGTAGAAGCCTGAAACAAGGTTCTAAAGACTGTTGACATCTAGTGGAAGCCTTAGGAAGTGCAATATGACCCCATAGACACTGTATATTCGAAAGGCAATGACTTAAACTACAAACCTCAGATTTCCCACTTCCTGGTTGGATTTTTCTCAGGTTTTCGCCTGCCATAGGAGTTCTGTTATACTCACAGACATCATTCAAACTGTTTTAGAAACTTCAGAATGTTTTCTATCCAGATATACTAATAATATGCATATAATAGCTTCTGGGGCTGAGTAGCAGGCCGTTTACTCTGGGCACACTTTTCATCCGAGCGTGAAAATGCTGCCCCCTATCCCAAACAGGTTTTAAGAAATGTTCATTCAAACAGCACATGATAACTGAATTGCACATCACAAAGATTCAACCAAGACTTCAGTTATTTTTTTTTGAATAGCTGGTTGCCATTGCTATTATAAATAAATCTTGATTATAAAAAAAGCTACTTGTTAACCAAAAACTAGTGACCAGCTTACCTTTATTTCACTGGCACCCTAGCGACCAACTAAAAATTGGTGTCGCACAGTAAAGTTAAACGTTTGCAAATGCGAGTGTTTTGGTTGCAGTTTTGAACCCTGCACACACACACACACACACAAAACACAGTCTCTGACCTCTTCTTGCCTTGGAGATGTCCTCGTGTGCTGTCCGTGTGTCTGTCCCTCCTGTTGGTTGTGTCGGTTTCAGAAAGCCTTCAGAAAGGACAAAGAGAGGGAAACAGTTCAAGGCCAGGGAGATGACAGTTCTTCTAGGTAAGGAGAAACCACCATGGTAAATATTGGCTTTAGCCAGGCATGTATCTGGGCCATGGAGGGCTGCCTCTTAACAGAACTGGCATTCAATGCAAACAAACACACAAAAACACCCACATGGAAGTTTATGAAAGAGAGAGTCAGGGAGAGAGGGAGAGAGGAAGAGCATTGGGTTAGCATTTGTTTACCTCTAGCCCACCTAAGCCAGGAATATGACTGACTAGATCAAAGTACTGTGTACTAGGAGTGTGTTTTCTCAATCCTCTCCTTTATCTAGCACTGCACTTACACAACTGATTCAACTAATTGCCAAGGTCTAGAAACCAAATATCTACTGTCTGGTAGTCCTCAAGAAGGGAGGCTGCTATACTGCGTGCAGACACAAGGCCCACACACACAAACAGATCAGGTAAGTTAGGGGAATAAGTGGATCTCCCAAAAAGACCAACAAAGGGAAAGATGGTGAAGGGCTGAAGACTTTTGTTAAGCTACAGGAGGGAAGAGAGTGGTGTGTGTGATATTTCCCAGGTGATCATGTGAAACGTGCATTCTGTCTAGGGGATTCATCAGTGCTCTACCATGCGACTCCTCCCTTTTGTGTGTGTGTGTGTGAGTGAGAGAGAGAGCGCGAGAGAGATGGGGGAGAAAGAAAAAGAAAAAAGGGAGATGGAGAGAGAGAGAGAAAACAACAGTAAGGCAGAGTGACACGGTACAGAGGGTGGCTCCTTTGTTCTCCACCACCCAGAATCTCCTTTTAATGTTTCATGGAGCTCAGAGAGACAGCAGCCATCTCCTCTATGGAGGGGAGAACAGAGCAAAAGGACTGACACACACACACTTGTTCATCTAGAACCACAAAGGCCACACAAACAAATCTTACACTAGACCTCAGTTAACAGGAATTCATAGACAAACACACACGGTCACATGCTGAGTATGTGCGGTATGTCAGAGTCCCGCAGTAGAAGCTGTGCTCCTGCCTCCAGTGACTATCCTACTATTGATAGTGCAGCTCAAACAAACCCTGGCTATCAGAGCTGGCTGCTCACCAGGATCAATACAGAGGACTGTGGCTCTGGCCCATTCTAACTCACAGCCTCCAACAACCACTTAGAAGAAGAAAGAACAACCTCACTGGTTTCAGAGTCTGACCCTCCTCTTTCTTCCTCATGAGGCCCATTCTTCTTTCCTCCCCATCAGTCAATACTCCCCTCCCTTTTTGCTTCCCTCAACCCCTCTCACAACCCCCCACTCCTCCTCAGTCTCCTCCATGCCCCAGCAATGAGGCGAAGGAGTCTATTATCTATTCAGCCATAAGGCCACTAATTGATTGGCTAACGGGAGTTCCCTCTTCCTCTATCAGTGAGCTACAGTGTACACTGTCAGCAGCCTTTAGAGAAGCAGGCCAACTGGCTGGAAATCACATTCTGGGCCCTTAACTTGGCTGGATCAATCGCCCAACACCGCTAGTAACGCACAACTTCAGTATGCTCCGTCACACACACACACACACACACACACACACACACACACACACACACACACACACACACACACACACACACACACACACACACACACACACAAAAACACACAAAGAGCACATCCCTGCAGACAAACAGCAGGGTGCCTCACAAAGCCAGACTCAAAGAGCATGGGAAGAGTGTTTTCATCGACTTGCCAGGATCGCACCCACCCGCCCGCGCAACACCAGTGGCATTTCCGAGGGGGAATGGGAGTTGGCTGTATATCGATGGGGCCGCCTGCTTAGCGCTGCAGGAAGGCATGGAGGGACCACAGGATGCTGCCAAAGCTCAATGCAAAGCGGCAGCGGCAGAGATTAGAAAATTATAATATTTATTGGTCCTTGTTCAGAGAAAGAGCAATGTCCTTTAAAGCTGAAATATGTAACTTTTTGGGTGACCCTACCATATTCACATAGAAATGGGAGTCTAAGAAGTGGTGGATCTGTTCTAGGTGCGCAATTTCTATGCTTACATTCTTAAGTTTTGTTTCCATCTTTTACTTTCGGTTTTGTACACAAGCTTCATATTGTTGAAAATATAATCTTTTGGGTTATTGAAAATATATTTTAGCGGCTTAGTACAATTACTCCCCACACGTGCTTGTTTTGTCACAAACTGAATATAGGTGAACTATTCGAATTTTAGCAACCATGAAATGGCAGAACGATTTATACATATTGTACCTTTAAAGATGTAGCCGTCTCTTTGACATTTCATTAGCCTGAGCGCTGTTTCCAACTTTGTATACGGGCCTGTTGGTGCTGGCTCATAGGAGAGCAGGGGAGTCAACACAACAGAGATGTCAATCAAACACTGGCGCAGAGAGAGGGAGGCAGAGCGAGCGCGACACACACACAGAGACGTCTTAATTACCATCTACATGCACACACACACACCATCACACAGTAGGAGTATGACAGACAGGGAGGGGAGAGAAGTGACAGGGAGGGCGTGAGCAAGAGTCAGGAGGGGAAGGGGGTGAGCAAGAGAGAGGGGAGATCAATGCAAGATGGCGCCGACAGAGATGGTCCTCTCGCTTTTAGTCCTTAGGAAACAATGGAGTATTTTGTTTTTGATGTATTCATTTTTACATTGTTAGACCAGGAAATCTTGTCTCATTACATACAGCCCGGAAGAACCTTTGGATATAAGAGTGACGTCAACATACCAACATTATGACCAGGAATACGACCTTCCCGAAGCGGATCCTGTGTTTGGAGCACCACCCAGGACAATGGATCAAATCCCAGAAGCCGATCCAAAACAATGGCGCCGCAGAGGGGCCAGACGGAGCGGCCTTCTGGTCAGACTCCGTAGACGTGCATATCACACACCACTCCTGAGTATACTACTTCAACATCCAGTCTCTTGACAACAAGGTAGACAAAATGGTTGCCTTCCTAAGAGACTTCAGATTGTAACAGTCCGTTTCACGGAAACATGGCTCTATCGGGATATATATATATTTTTTACCTTTATTTAACTAGGCAAGTCAGTTAAGAACAAATTCTTATTTTCAATGACGGCCTAGGAACAGTGGGTTAACTGCCTTGTTCAGGGGCAGAACAACAGATCTTTACCTTGTCAGCTTGGGGATTCGGTCTTGCAACCTTTCGGTTACTAGTCCGACGCTCTAACCACTAGGCTACCCTGCCGCCCCATATGTTGTTGGAATCGGTTCAGCCACCGGGCTTCACCATGCATCGCGCCGAAAGAGATAAACACCTCTGGGAAGAGGAAGGGCGGGAAAGTATACGTCATTATTAAGGACCCATGGTGTAATCATAACAACATACAGGAACTCAAGTCCTTCTACTCACCTAGAATTCCTTACAATCAAACCTCCCAAGAGAATTCTCGTCAGTTATCGTCACAGCTATGTACATTCCCCCTCAAGCAGACACCAAGACGGTCCTCAAGGAACTTCACTGGCCTCTATGTAAACTGGAAACCATATATCCCGAGGCTGCATTTATTGTAGCTGGGGATTTTAACGACGCAAATTTGAGAACAAGGCTACCAAAATTCTATCAGCATATGGATTGCACTACGCACGGGGGTAATACACTCGATCACTGCTACTCTAACTTCCGCGATGCATACAAAGCCCTCCCCCGTCCTCCCTTCGGCAAATCCAACCATGACGCCATCTTGCTCCTACCGTCTTATAGACAGAAACTCAAACAGGATTACCAGTGACTAGAACCATTCAACGCTGGTTTGTTTTGATCACGCGGACTGGGATATGTTCCGGTCAGCCTCAGAGAACAACATCGTTCTATACGATGGCTCTGTGAGTGAGTTTATAAGGAAGTGCATTGGAGATGTTGTACCCACTGTGACTATTAAAACCTACTCTAACCAGAAACTGTGGCTGGATGAAGGCATTCACACAAAACTGAAAGTGCGAACCACCGCATTTAACCATGGAAAGAGGTCTGGGAAAATGGCAGAATATGAACAGTATAGTTATTCCCTCCACAAGGCAATCCAACAAGCAAAATACCAGTCCGGGGACAGGGTGGAGTTGCAATTCAATGGCTCAGACACGAGACTTATGTGGCAGGGTCTACAGGAAATCACGGACTACAAAAAGAAAACCAGCCACGTCATGGACACCGATGTCACACTAATACAGTGCCACCGTCACGGCCCACTAACAAGGACTGCGCCCCCCCAACCCCTCCCCATGGCCGACGTGATAAAACATTTAAACATGTTAACCCTCGCAAGCCTGCTGGCACAGATGGCATCCCTAGCCACATACTCAGAGCACGCGCAGGCAAGCTGGCTGGTGTGTTTACGGACATACTCAACCACTCCCTATCCCAGTCTGCTGTCCCCACATGCTTCAAGATGGCCACCATTGTTCATGTATCCAAGAAAGCGAAGATAACTGAACTAAATGACTACTGCCCTGTAAGCACTCACTTCTGTCATCAGGAAGTGCTTTGAAAGACTAGTCAAGGATCATATCACCTACACCTTACCGGCCACCCTAGACGCACTTCAGTCTGCATACCGCCCCAACAGGTCCACAGACGATACAATCGCCACCACACTGCACATTGCCCTATCCCATCTGGACAAGAGGAATACCTATGTAAGAATGCTGTTCATTGACTACAGCTCAGCATTCAACACCATAGTACCCTCCAAGCTCATCATCAAGCTGGAGGCCCTGGGTCTGAACCCCGCACTGTGCAATTGGGTCCTGGACTTCATGATGGGCCGTCCCCCAGGTGGTGAAGGTAGGAAACATCTCCACATCGCTGACCCTCAACACTGGGGCCCCACAAGGGTGCGTGCTCAGCCCTCTCCTGTACTCCCTGTTCACCCACGACCGCATAGCCATGCACGCCTCAAACTCAATCATCAAGTTTGCAGACGACACAACAGTAGTGGGCTTGATTACCAACAACGATGAGACAGCCTACAGGGAGGAGGTGAGGGCACTCGGAGTATGGTGTCAGGAAAATAACCTCTCACTCAATGTCAACAAAACAAAGGAGATGATCGTGGACTTCAGGAAACAGCAGAGGGAGCACCCCCTATCCACATCGAAGGAACAGCAGCGGAGAAGGTGGAAAGTTAAGTTCCTCGGCGTACACATCACATACAAACTGAATTGGTCCACCCACACATACAGTGTGGTGAAGAAGGCGCAACAGCGCCTCGTCAACCTCAGGAGGCTGAAGAAATTTTACAGATGCACAATCGAGAGCATCCGTTCAGGCTGTATCACAGCCTGGCACGGCAACTGCACCGACCTCAACCGCAAGGCTCTCCAGAGGGTTGTGCGGTCTGCACAACGCGTCACCGTGGCAAACTACCTGCCTTCCATGACACCTACAGCACCCAATGTCACAGGAAGGCAAACAAGATCATCAAGGACAACAATCACCTGAGCCACTGCCTGTTCACACCGCTACCATCCAGAAGGTGAGGTCAGTACAGGTGCATCAAAGTTGGGACCGAGAAATTGAAAAATAGCTTCTATCTCAAGGCCATCAGACTGCTAAACAGCAATCACTAACTCAGAGAGGCTGCTGCCTACATTGAGACCCAATCACTAGCCACTTTAATAAATGGATCACTAATCACATTAAACAATGGCACTTTAAATAATGCCACTTTAATAATGTTTACATCTTACATTATTCATATGTATATACTGTATTTTATACCATCTATTGCACCTTGCCTATGCCGCTCATCCATATATTTATACGTACATATTCTCATTCACCCCTTTAGATTTGTGTGTATTTGGTAGTAGCTGGGGAATTGCTAGATTACATGTTAGATATTACTGCACTGTCGGAACTAGAAGCACAAGCATTTCGCTACACTCGCATTAACATCTGCTAACCATGAGTATGTGACCAATAAAATGTGATTTGATAGCTAGAGATGAGGAAAGAAAAGAGGGAGAAAGCTATAGTAGGGGGGAAGGGAGTGAGAAAGAGATGCGAGACAGGAACAGCGGGAGAGAAGGAGGGGGCAAGAGAGAGTTCAATTCTATCCATTTTCTAAAGACTATGGGCCGACATGTCTACTGTCTGGTGTTGTTGGCTAAAAGCCCGGTATTAGTAGCCTGGTCTGGGAGGGAATAGGAGCAAAACATGTAGCACCAGTCCACAGCTCTGCCCTCTGATAGGAATCATCATGGGGATATGACGCGTGAGAAATCTGCTCACAGATCCCTTGAGATTGGAATGAATCAGCCTTTCAGAGGCACTTTATCACACACTACTATATAGAGGGGACTGGGAGGAGGAGAGGAGAGAGAGCGCTAGAACACGGACTCTTTTTAAGAGAAACCATGTTCTGATCTTAGGTTTGCATCCATAGCCACTAAGAAACCATTCAGTCAGTTCACAATGTACTGTAGATGTATAGCGCTGAAGGTGGAATAATTATCTGCAACTATGACCAATACAAGAGTCAAAAGTCCATTTGAAAAATGCTTATAATCGCTTCAGTAAAATATAGGAGTTCTGTATTTGTGTATCCATTCTATCAAATAGACGAGTTCCCCCTAAAGACCGTGCCACTAGTCCAGCTGCACTACAAATCTTCTGAGGGAGCGCTAAACCACACATCCCTGAGTAAGCACTCTACAGAAATAGTCTCTCTGTTACAAAACATCCTGTTCTACTAGCCAAGTCCAATAAGAAAATGAGTCATTTATGAAGGCTGGCAAACATGTTCTAACTACTAACTAGTACCTACTGTGCAATATCAACACTCTGCCTTCCCCGAATTCAGACTGATGAAATGATGAGGAACATCGGAGAATATAGGCCGACTAACTCCACATTTCAAAAGGGGAATTAGGCAAAGGTGAAATACTGGATGGCTGGAGCTGAATACGTGGAACGGTATCAAATACATCAAACACATGGTTTCCATGTGTTTGATGCCGTTCCAGCCGTTAATTTGAGCCGTCCTCCCGTCAGCAGCCTCAACTGGTCAAATGACGTCTTTAGGCATGTTCGCATTTGTTATTTATTGATGGTAGTTGTAAATAGAGCATCATAGGCTAGATGGAAAAATGGGGGGGGGGGGGCTCATTTAACTGTGGTGCAGCTTGTTTGGTGTTTTGTTCAGATGTTATGCCTTCGCTGAGACTTTTACATTTGTGTGAGCCTTTGACTCAAGACAGAATAGAAAGGAGGGCAGAGGGTAGAATGAGGGAGGTAGGCAATGATGACAAAGAGGGAGCATTACAAGAACAGGGCAGAAAAGAGAGAAACCCATCGGTCAAAAATGAGGAACAGGAAGAGAGGATGTGTGCTTGCCGAATTTAAGCATAAAGACAGACGTTGAAAAAAGAAACTACTTGAGTCACTTTCTTGCTAGGTTGCTCTGGAAGTGCCTCAGAGCGGTACGTTTACACATTACGCATAGCCACTTAAAACAGCTGGACACCAATTGAAACAATCTTGGTTTAAATGTCTCGGCGCTGGGGGGCGAAGCAAATGAATTCTCGCTTAACCTCCTACCTCCAGGTCACATAGGTAATTTAAAAAAACGTATGTGGTGTATCTGTATCAGATGTGCCGGAGGATAGAGTAGGATTGGTTTACATGCCGTTTTAGCTTCAGAGAGGATAGATGCCGTTTTAGCTTCAGAGAGGATAGATGCCGTTTTAGCTTCAGAGAGGATAGATGCCGTTTTAGCTTCAGAGAGGATAGATGCCGTTTTAGCTTCAGAGAGGATAGATGCCGTTTTAGCTTCAGAGAGGATAGGTGCCGTTTTAGCTTCAGAGAGGATAGGTGCCGTTTTAGCTTCAGAGAGGATAGATGCCGTTTTAGCTTCAGAGAGGATAGATGCCGTTTTAGCTTCAGAGAGGATAGGTGCCGTTTTAGCTTCAGAGAGGATAGGTGCCGTTTTAGCTTCAGAGAGGATAGATGCCGTTTTAGCTTCAGAGAGGATAGGTGCCGTTTTAGCTTCAGAGAGGATAGGTGCCGTTTTAGCTTCAGAGAGGATAGGTGCCGTTTTAGCTTCAGAGAGGATAGATGCCGTTTTAGCTTCAGAGAGGATAGATGCCGTTTTAGCTTCAGAGAGGATAGCTTGTGCTGCTGTACTGTCCCTGTGAGTGACTGAACTGTCTATAGCAGAGGCTACAGCATGATGAAGACGGGGGCTCAGGGCTTTAATGGCAGCCCCAACGCCTATGGAAGGAGCTGCCAGCCCTCAACATGTCTATTCAATTATAGAGGAGAGAGGGAGAGAACAAAGAAGGAAGAGAGAGAGACGACACAAAGGAGAGACCTAGATGTTCTGGCAGGCATCTGTAACCTCACTCGCCACAAGGATATAGAAACCCACTCCGACAGAGGCACAGACAAATATCCACAACTTACTGTATGCAGCACACACACACTTGTCCAGACTATTGCCACTCGGTTGTCTTAATATGCTCTCATCACTACACCCATCACTTCCACACCGTCACCAGACACCATCGAGCAGTTCTCTCAACAATGGACTGCACTCCTCTGAACTCCTGACCCCAGGGTCATCCTTTATTGACTGTCATCAGTCCATCCCCTCGCCCTATACAGCCCCAACGCTCCATTATCTCATGACCCCCACCCCTTCTATACAGCCCCCATGGTGCCTCTTCTTAAAGGCCAAACCTGACACCCATACAACATCCCCAATTACATCCCCTGTTCTCCCTCACACACCACTCTAGCCCTGGCCCAAAAACTAGCACACACACACACATTTATCTAAATTTATCTAAATTTCAAAGAAAATGTACTCCCATCCTCCTCGCAAGTATTTATAGCCAAATGTGGGCACATTCAATTAGGCCCAGCATTTGTGATTCTGAGTACACTTACTGAGAAAAAGACGAGCAAACCTTTGAGTCTGCTCATACAGAGGACGTGAGAGAGGAAAGGCCATGATAGCAGTAGTGGACCATGGGGTGGGGGGGAGAGAGAGAGAGAGAGATCGAGAGAGAGAGAGCAAGAAAAGAAAGAGAGACCACTAATGGCAGCTCCTTCACAGCCAGGCTCTATTCATTCACCCCCCCCCCCCCCCCCCCCCCCTCCCCCTAGAGAACGCAGCTCATCGATCAACAGGAAAGTTAGCTTTTCCTCTCTCATGACTACGTTCCATTAAACCAATTGGACTACTGGCTCCTACAGCTGAAGAAGCCCTTCAACGACCACTTCAACGCATGAACAGAGTCTGTTTAAGAGCATTCATAAGTGCCATTTTAAATGCATTCTCTTCAGTTGCTACCGACTAGGGATATCTTCATGCTCTTCTGTTTTGATGCACTCATCCACAGAGGTCCCAAGGCATTGACTGAAATCCCTTAAGAAGCAGCACTACTAATCAACGGAGTAGTGCTGAGGGGCAGGGTGCGTCTGTGGTATTTAGTGACTACAGAGGAAGGGCCGGTGTCCAGAGGAAGGTACCCTCGGGAGGCTTCCTGTGTCAACACTGAGGGGTCAGAGGGCACAGCCCTGGCCGAGAGCAAGAGAGCACATCAAAGACAGGGATAACAACCGCCCACACACAACTCACTTTGAACACGGTCAACACATTCAGGCCTAGTGTTATTTCCACCGTTCACTAAATTAGACCCTTTTGCTGATATTAGGGGGGAGAAACAAGTCAATTCAATCAATCAATCAATGATTAAAACAAGAACCCTTATTTCCTCAAGCACGCAGTAGCAGCAATAATTCTCAATGGTAAAGCAGAAGACACTAACAGTTCCGTCAAATCCTAACAAGCACCCTGGAGTGTTCTCCAAATTAACACTAATCCCAAAACCCCTTGAAACAACATGAGATAAAAAAAAATATTAAAATCCAAAACCACAGGGCATGAGTCTCATTTTCCCCTCTCACTCGGAGACAAAAGGTACTCTTGAAGCAATTCTAAAAACGAGGGCATCACTATTGTGGCGTGTGTAGCTGAATGACAATGACAACGCTGGAGGATAGAGTCGGTGAGGGGTGGAATGTCACCTCCCCTTTTGGAAACAGCGGTCTGTCTGAGGACCTGAGTACAGCTGTAGCAGAGAGACTAGTGATCTGATGAACGCGGACGTGACAGTCAGCCGCACACATCGCATGTGATTAAAGCACATCCGGTATCATTCAGACAACTTACTTGCAACACACGTAGCAAATGAGTACCGTGCAGGCCTATATCCGGCTTGTTATAGCATGAGCACGCACACATGGTTCATACATGCAATGATAACATGAGCTTGCAACTCACAAGTCCTCGGTTTTTCCTATCTCCCGGCAGAGGCTCAAGCACGCACATGCACAGCACACACTAAGCACACGCACAGAGCACAGTAAGTTAGCGGCTAGAGCCAGGTCCTCTGGCAGCAGAGGTCATTTAGAGGAAAGATGAGACAGGGATCGGAGGGAGGGATAAATAATGATGGAAGGCACATCTGTTTGGCGACAGCGACATGGCCACTCAGGTGGAGCATCCAGCAGCTCTTGAGAAACCTGCCACTTCACACAGCCTCTGGCCCAACACACAGTCACACACGGCTATAAATCTTTGATGAATGATCACACATACACACACCTCTAGATCCCAGAATAGATGCAGGCAGCCTTCACCTACCATAAACAGAAATGGGCGTGACAAAAACAACTAATTTGGAGGCTTTGATCATTAAAAAATGACTTAGTCCAAACAAAAACAGACGCCCTCTGAGGAAAATATGTTCTGTTGCTGTATTATGGAGGTTTCTATTCCACATGCAATACTGTGCAAATGTCCTACATACAACTCAATGAGACAAAGAAGGGCTGCTTTTATTTTTTATTTCACCTATATTTAACTAGGCAAGAACAAAATTGGGCCAACTGAGCGCCGCCCTATTGGACTCCCAATCACGGCCGGTTGTGACACAGCCTGGAATCGAACCAGGATCTGTAGTGACGCCTCTAGCACTGAGATGCAGTGCCTTAGACCGCTGCGCCACTCGGGAGCCCAAACCAATCCCACGTCTCTGCTGTGCTGACCTCAACTGGTCAACATTCCAATGAGAGGAAAAGACCGATGATGCTGACTGATGGCTTTTTACTATAAATTGAGCATTATTTGAGCCCTCACAGGGATGGGCTAGCTAGTCCCTTTGCAATTACCTTGACCTATTGAAAGCCTTACCCCCTTCTGCACAGTGTGGTTAATCTGAGTTTTAACTCTCTGGGATAATCTGTCCTTATATGCACTGCCCCTAGGTCAGCCCAAGGACACCAGCTCACTGGCTTAACACAGATCACAGAGAGGGGAAGTGGCTATTCTGGCTACCATCAGACACAGGCTGGAAGGACCATACGCTGATATCTAAAGCACTGGAATTATCAGTGATCGACCCTGTGGAGAGATCCACAATCAGAAATCCGCTTTATTCTTATGCTTTATTTTACCTGGTTAGTCTCACTGAGATTAAAAGTCAATTTTGCAAGCGAGACCTGGCCAATAAAGGAACACACAAAATTTCAAATAAGGCTGTGACAGGTCCTGGAACTTTTTATGACAGTAATCGGTCGGACAAATGGCCACGGTCCCCATTTCTTTGAATAGCAAAAAATATATAAACTCCTCTGCTACTGACTGCATGGAGGAGGGTGTTGCTTAGGACTTGTTTGCAACAATACCTTGCTTGTTTCAGCAAGGAGAAACCAAGTTTCACCAGTCGGTTACATGAGTATACAGTAATTGTGCCAGCCCTAGTTTCAAACCTGTACAACATAAGACTAAAAGCACTACAGTATAAAAATTAAAAATGTACAAAAAATTACAGGCAATTTTCCATCAGATTTTACCCTAGTTTTTAAATAATTCAAGGAGACCTCTTGATTTTCTTGTTTTTTGGATTATTATTGTGTACTTGTTTGAAATGTTTACTGCATTGTTTGGAGCTAGTAACGTAAAGCAATTCGCTGCACCTGCTATAACACCTGCAAAACTGTG
This sequence comes from Salvelinus fontinalis, assembly GCF_029448725.1. NCBI lineage: Eukaryota > Metazoa > Chordata > Actinopteri > Salmoniformes > Salmonidae > Salvelinus > Salvelinus fontinalis. The sequence goes on from NC_074665.1 coordinate 25,472,766, forward strand.
TATAAAACCAATACACTTTGATTAGATTTGATTTCAAGTCCTTTGTAGCTCGTTCCAAGTAGAGGGGGGAGAGTAGTGGAACGTTTTTTTAACTAGCTCTGTACGGGCCTTAGGCACCGTCAAGGAGATACAGTCCTGTCCTGTGAGTGTGGGAGCATCGTGTGAGTGATTCTGAAGTGAGAGATTAGGAAGTCTCAAACAGCTTGATGTTAGCACGGGCCGTTCCCTATCACTGCCAATTTCAGACAGGCCTACAGGCACAGGACTGGCCCAGTTGTCTCTGTTAGTCTGGCACATCCTGTGTCTGCATGTGTAATGGGTTGCCTAGCTAGCCTGTGAGTGTGATGATAATCCAGTGGCATGCCAAGATTGAGGAGGGAATTAGCTGTATGGATGACATGCAAGAGACAGAAGACACAAGGAAGGCCTCCATCTCGCTCTAGTGAAGCCATTAAATGGGGGAGGATGGCAAGAAGGATATGGGGATGAAAAAAGGGGAGGATGAGGCTTGCTCTAAATCCTCCCCAGGGTTGCTTTCCCCCAGTCACTATATGTATTTAATAATGACCAAACAAGGCCTTCCCGCTTTACCAGGAAGATTAGTGATAATCTTGGTTAATGCTTTGACAGAAATAAAAAATAAAAAGAGAGCGAGAGAGAGAAGCGTTTCTCAGATCTTCAGCAGTAGTGTTCCCGCTGCAGTCATTTATGGTGCTGCACCACAGCAAAATCATCGCCACAACAGAAAAAAAATATGCAAATGATCACATATTTATGCCAAGGCGAACTTTGAAGACACTGGAACAGCACACATTTACTTTTCCTCTGTAAATAAAACGAGTAGGCCAAATTAATAGAAGAATCAGACAAACCCATAGTAAAATAGTTTATCCATTTACCTAGTGGGCCTGTTGTGTGTTCTTTGCGAGAGAAGTAATACCATAGGTAGAGAAATATTTCAATGATGATCAATGGAAACAGGAGGCACTTGAGCTCTTCGAGTCTCATAGGAAAGGGTCTGAATACTTAAGTAAATAAGGTATCTGTTTTTATTTTTTAATAAACTTGCAATTATTCCTAATAACTTGTTTCACTGTCATTATGGGGTATTGTGTGCAGATTGATGAGGAAAAACATTTATTGAATCAATTTTAAAATAACATGCTGACCAGACCGGACACGTTGCAAAATGCATTTAGAAATCCATGTTATTCAATTATTGCGCGCGCCAACGAGCATCTGCGATGCCAAGGGCTAAAATAGAACTCCTTTCAATTTCTGACACAGATCGCGCTGAAAGTCCTGCCTCTCCCATCTCCTCATTGGTGCAGGTACCCACGTGCCATCTCCTCATTGGTTATACCCACGTGGGTGACTGAAAGACGAACTGTTTTTTGCTGGTGGTTGTGGTAATACTATGAAAGTGTAGATGCCAATCACCATATAAGTTCAAAGATGAAAAGGGCTGGAAGGAGGAGAGATGACAAGAAACGATTCGGTTGGCCGTTTTATGTGTGGATTAATTGTCGGAGTAGAGGACCTTGTGCATATCAGGTAAAAATAACAACTCAATGCTTATATCCCAGGACAAATTAGCTAGCAACAGCAAGCTAGCTAAATAGGACAAATTAGCTAGCAAGTGCAAGCTAACTAGCTAAATTGCCATACATGTTTAATGCTTTTCGACCTGTCCCCAAATTAATGTCATTGGTTCAGAGTTTGTTTTGATATTTTAACCTGCGTGTCGTGATCGCGTTTGGTGTAGGGGGACAAAATAAATGTATGCATGATGGCGCATGCGTGCAGCCGGTTTGGGTTCCATGTAAGGCTGTAATGTAACAAAATGTGAAAAAGTCAAGGGGTCTGAATGCACTGTATGCAGTTCTACCACGTGATATGTATTTTTTTATTTTTTTTAAGCTGCGTTAGAAAGGATTACCTGCACATACTGAGCAGTTCATGTTAAAGACAGAAGCGTGCTACATGGAAGACCAATCCGAACACATTCCTGCCAAAAATCGCATTTTGATAAAAATTTAAAAAAGAAGTTTACATCCAAATGGTTCACCTGTGAAGTAGTGACCCACAACATACACCTAATTTCCTGAAACTACTCACTTTCAAGTTCCAAGTGCCATAGGGAATTCCCAGAATCGAATATAGGCTGCAAAAATAGACCACATTTATTTAGTAGGCTATGCAAACTTTTACCAGATGCACTGGTTTACACTTTATATGGCCTGAGTATGGTCTAATTAACGAAAGCCTGAATTAATGTAATAATTAACAGCATTACCAAAATAAATAAGCCTACCTTCTTTCACTATGTGCAGGCTGTGAATCCCTCAACCTGGTTGTTGTCCTTCTAAACTGGGGATTTCACTCGCGCAGCACACGTTTCCACAATGGTGTTGTAGCCTATTCATTTTCATAACCTCTCTTTTTATTTCTACGGTTAGGCCTACTTTAGGCATTTTCACGTGAGGTAGGCTATCCAGGGACTTGTAGGCTATCCAAGTAAACTTGGCAAAGTGTCATATTCTCACATGGAGAAAGGGAACATAAGCTCTGCGCATGGATCATGGGTTTTTAAAAAGTGTATTATCTCGATATAAAACGTTCCCGACCAGCAATGTAATTGTTCTGAATCGCAAGCCGACCTACGGGTTGAAAGAATGTTTCATTCCACCCGCCAGCTGACTTCTTTTGCGGCTTACCCGCGGGGAAGCGTGGGTATCCGACCAAATGCAAGACTCGATTAATGATTAGCCCAATAGGGTAAATGCAGATAGATAACCCCATGCTTCAACCTATTTATTTCTAGCCACTATGCTACATCAGTTTGGCTACAGCTGATAATACTTATTGCAAATAGCATACTTGATCAAATGGGCCATGCATAGGCTTTATGCAGTGTTCAATATGTAAAACATATTTTTACTATTAATTTTACCAATATGTTATTTGGCTCATTTATGGGAGGTGCAAATTATATTTTAGATGGTGTCAGCTTCGCGGACCGCCCTCCACAACCTTTTTCCCCCACAGCTACACATTTTTCCTGAGGGAACACTGTTCGGCAGCCAAACGCACGTATTGAAATGAATAACAAATGAATCTGTGTTGATTATGCAATAAAAGTCTTGTAAACCACAGCAATCAAATAGTTGTTAAAATAACCGCTTTAGAGAAAATGGGTCTGTGTGGAGCGAGGAGGGGGGGATGTTGGGAAATGGTAAATTAAGCTTTCCTTTGATGCGTTTAGCTCTCTGGAGGTGGTGGTACACGGCGGCCGCCTGCGGGGAGAGTGGGAGAGAAGATGTGATGCCTCGGTGTGAGATGCCTGCCTGTGTGTCTGTAAATTGTTTTAAAGGGGGATTCTCAATGAAACAGTACATTAAATAAATGCAATTGGAATCACAAAATGAAACCAGGTACCCAGCATTTCACTGAGAATCCCCCTTAAAAGAACATAATAGCAAAATGTGAATCTCTCACAAAAACACACCAGCAGCAGACAGGAAAGCCAAATGAGTCTCGTGATCTTTGTCCAGGTAGAGATGGGAGCAGTGGTGCAGCGATCCCTGAGCACCTGTGTCTGGCTGCTGCCCCCCCCCCCCCACCTCACACAGCAATAAGCAGACAGAGCTTTCCTCCAGCCAAGCGTGAGAGTCGGGTCAAACACACAACGCCAGTCTCCAAAAAGAGATGAGGCGGCGGCTCACCACCGAGACGGCGCTGAACTGGAGATAACATGTCAACTCATTGCTACATTAGGCATCGGGCAGGCGCACATACACAGTACACACACAGACACCTCTGAAATCAGTTCCTACTTTGGAAAACAGAGGATCAAATTGTTATTCTCCGGTCTTCCGTTCAAATTGACAAATGCATTCACTTAAACTGATGGCCTGTTATTCGGAGGGAAAGGAGCGGTCGGGGAGCAGCGAACCAGCCTTGTACAAACAAAAGAGCTCTATACTCAATACTCCTTATGCATGCGTGCTTCTTCTTCCTCCCCCTTAGTGCCTTGTGAAAAGGGCTATTTTAGCCCCATCGTATAGCTACAGTATGTACTCCAGACTATAGAAACGTGCTGGCTGGCCTTGTTCTGGGCCGTTCTCGCTCTGTCAGATCACATCAAAAGGAGAGGCGCTCCCCTTGAGGCAGAGCAGTACAGAGGACCCACCAGAGCACTCATCTCCCAGTACTAGTGAACGCTGGATCTCTGATAACACACTGACTTGACTGCCTGACCTGCTGCCGCATCACACAACCCCAGAAGGACTGATAGGAACTGGGAGGAAGACCGAATACAGTACGACTGAGTGTGGACATACATTCTCAACTCTAGCCAGGGTGCATATTTATTTATTTATTTATTTTTACCGTTATTTTACCAGGTAAGTTGACTGAGAACACGTTCTCATTTGCAGCAACGACCTGGGGAATAGTTACAGGGGAGAGGAGGGGGATGAATGAGCCAATTGTAAACTGGGGATTATTAGGTGACCATGATGGTTTGAGGGCCAGATTGGGAATTTAGCCAGGACACCGGGGTTAACACCCCTACTCTTACGATAAGTGCCATGGGATCTTTAATGACCTCAGAGAGTCAGGACACCCGTTTAACGTCCCATCCGAAAGACGGCACCCTACACAGGGCAGTGTCCCCAATCACTGCCCTGGGGCATTGGGATATTTTTTAGACCAGAGGAAAGAGTGCCTCCTACTGGCCCTCCAAAACCACTTCCAGCAGCATCTGGTCTCCCATCCAGGGACTGACCAGGACCAACCCTGCTTAGCTTCAGAAGCAAGCCTGCAGTGGTATGCAGGGTGGTATGCTGCTATAGACTGAGGGATGTAAAGGCTACCATTTGCTGTAAATTTTTCAGATAGCCTATGTGGTTATCGATAGGGCCGGGACGATAGCAGTATCGCAATATTTTTTTCCATGGCAAAAAATGAACACACGAAGCAGACCAAACGCTTTGGTCCTTTAAATACCTACTGTATGTGTGCTATAGCTTAAATAATACATGTGACTCTGGAGGACAGCATAATGATGTTTGTTTCCATTCCAACATTAGGGCCATTTTCCTTAAGAAGTTCCATCTGCTTCGTGTTTTGTTTCCTTGCCATGATACTAACGAGTATCGCTATACTGGTATAGTCCCGGCCCTAGTTATCAAAAAGTAAAATGCTGAGAGGTTGGATGTGTGCACAGTGAGAGAAGTTCTCCGAACACATTGGATAGCATGTCACATCATCTCAGAGAGACAGAGAACCTTGCCGAATCTCGTCACCCTGAGCCACCGAATTCATGGCTCTGAATGGAGAAACACAGAGACATACTGGGGCCTCGTCTCCCGTGTCTCATTAAAACGCCTTGCGTGTTCCCCAGCCAGCCGACGCATTAATACCACTTCTCTACCCCTCTCTACAGAACATCTCTCTCTCCACCCATCTCTCCCTTCTTTCGCTCACTCATCCTCTCCACACGTCAAACCTCACACAGACCAGGCATGATGCTGATTTCAGTCCTCTGAGCCCCAAGATCAAAGCAAGGTAGTCAGGAGAGGGGGGTCGTTTCAGAGAATAACATTCTCCCTGTATGAGATGGAGGAGTAGTGAGGGAGAAATTAGATTGCTGTTGTCAGTCTGGACAATAGTACCAGTTGAGAGTGGACCGAATCAAATGGATGGCAGTCCCCTGGGACAACAATTACAAATGGATATCCCAGGCCTGCACATGCTGAGGATCCTTTATTGCCTACTGTGGGAGGACATGAGACTTATTTTCCTGCCTTTATCAGTTCCTCTGGGGAACAAGGGATGAATCCTAATGACTCTGCAGATGGTTTAAATATGGAGTTTTAATTGCACGCACGCGCACACAAGTTAATAATATGATTTCAATTTCCTCTTTACAGCCACTTCTTTATCTTTCTGTGCCACTTGAGTACACTCTGATTGGAAAGCGAGCCTAGTGACAGATAAGAGCCAATCACACAGATGGAGACAGCTGGGCAGCAGCATACCGTACCAGTCTTTCACATTTTACATCCGTCACACCAATTTAGTCCTCATATTGAAACAGTGAGATGCTGTAGTTGTAGAAGGTATTTCCTATTGATGTCTACTCTACACCTGTGAGCAGTATTCATCTAGTCAAAAACAATTAGCATACACATGACGTTTCTCAAAAAGTGAGTTTCTCAGACATCTTCCCATTGCTACTTCACCCGAACATTAACAATACGCATGTCAATCTTTCCTGGCTCAAAGCAGAGGAGAGATTGACTTCATCACTACTTGTTTTTGTAAGAAGTACTGACATGTTGAATGCACCGACCTGTCTGTTTAAACTACTAGCACCCAGCTCGGACACCAATGCATACACCACAAGACATGCTAGCAGCGGTGTACCAGAACAGACTATGGGAGGTGCACAGTACTACATAGAGCCATGACTACATGGAACTCTATTCCACATCAGGTAACTAATGCAAGCAGTAGAATCATATTTAAAAAACAGGTCAAGTACACCTTATGGAACAGTGGGGACTGTGAAGAGACACAAACACAGGCACATGATAACACATGCACTCTTCATACATGGATTTTGTATTGTAGATATGTGGTAGTAGAGAAGTGGCCTGAGGGCAGAAACTTAATATGTTGTGAAAAAGTGTATGAAATGTAATGTTTATAATTGTATATAACTACCTTAATGTTGCTGGACCTCAGGAGTAGGAGTAGGGAGTAGGGATCCTTAACAAATACAAATATGTGTGCTCTTCCATTAAAAATGAATACTCAGTGCTGAACCTATTTATAAAACCTGTTCCCCGGAAGTTTGAAGAGTCTCTCTTAAGCCACTGGTGTGACTCAGAAGCTCACTCTGAATACAACCTCTGCATTTTTCATAGGGATGTGCACAGTTATTTGAATATTCAAACAGAAGTTCATATTCGAATACTTGTGAGTATTCAAAAATATATATATTTTAACCAGATTTTTACACAAAAGGCTGTTTCTAAATTAAAATATCACATTATTACATTCTTGCCTGGGCAACTGACATGTCTGACCTTTTTCAACAGTCTGACTGTGAACATCTGTACGAAAACCAGATTAAGGGAGACATTGAAATGATTAAAAAAACAACTGTTTATGCAATATGAAGAAAAAAAAATGTGTGGAGGAGATTAATCATATACCCAAATTGAGAACCTTTTGTTTGATTAAGGGCGAATTCGTGCATGAGAGATATATTATCTACCTAAAAGCAAGAGATCGCTATGTGCACAGGTAAGATCAGGGATATTGCCTCTGCGTATTGAAACAGGTAAGATGATCAGGTATATGCGTATTGAAACAGGTCGGTATTGTGGTGAAATGGAAGAGGAAAGACTATGTAACTATTGTGACCTCGAAGAAATAGAGAATTACACACATTTCATCCTCTATTGCCCTTTCTACCACGACATACACTTGCTCTTATTCCAGAAAGCACACCAGATATACCCTGGCATTATGTGGCTGAGCGATGAGGAGACAGACCACCAGATAAACCCTGGCATTATGTGACTGAGCCATGAGGAGACAGACCACCAGATATACTCTGGCATTATGTGGCTGAGGGATGAGGAGACAGACCACCAGATATACTCTGGCATTATGTGGCTGAGTGATGAGGAGACAGACCACCAGATATACCCTGACATTGATAAAAGCCTGGAATAAAAGAAAAAAGGCTACCTATCATTAAATTGTAAAAATATTTAGCTTCTATGTGGTAAATGGCATGTGTGTATATAGATTGTGTATAGGCTCGTCTCCCATATGAATCTTCTGTTTGTGCCAGACGGTTCAAGTGACTTCTGTTTTGTGCTGTATGTATATATACAGTGTGTATGTATGTATGTATATTTTTTTACTGCTCTAGGGATATAATTATTGTTTGGATAACCTTCTTTACTATTATATTTGGATTTTTACCTTTTTCTTTCACTCTTTATGCGATGCGCAATGCAGAGAACACTGTGATCATTTAATTACCATAGTGAATTTTTGTCATGTTTGTTTATTTGTCAATAAATCCCATAAGGCATGGGATGCCAATTGACGACACGACAACAAATAAAAAAAATAAATAAAAAAAAACATAAAATGTTGGGCCTCCCGGGTGGCGCAGTGGTCTAGGGCACTGCATCGCAGTGCTAACTGCGCCACCAGAGTCTCTGGGTTCGCCCCCAGGCTCTGTCGCAGCCGGCCGCGACCGGGAGGTCCGTGGGGCGACGCACAATTGGGCTAGCGTCGTCCGGGTTAGGGAGGGTTTGGCCGGTAGGGATTTCCTTGTCTCATCGCGCTCTAGCGACTCCTGTGGCGGGCTGGGCGCAGTGCGCGCTAACCAAGGGGGCCAGGTGCACGGTGTTTCCTCCGACACATTGGTGCGGCTGGCTTCCGGGTTGGAGGCGTGCTGTGTTAAAGAAGCACTTGGTTGGGTTGTGCCTCGGAGGACGCATGGCTTTCGACCTTCGTCTCTCCCGAGCCCGTACGGGAGTTGTAGCGATGAGACAAGATAGTAATTACTAGCGATTGGATACCACGAAAATTGGGGAGAAAAGGGGATAAAAAAATATAATAATAATAAAAAAAAAAAATGTTCATTCATACAAGGATATACCATGAAAAATAGAATTATTAATTGAATAAAAACACATTTTTTATGTAGTTTTTATAACGTGCACAGGGCGCCCCACGTGAGTAGCTTGTTGTTTATGTTGGCCAATCAAAGTGGCAAAGAGGCTCAATGTACAGCAAGTGGAGTGAGAGTTCACTATAGCAAGATGGAATAAAATTACGAAATTAAAAGTTAGCGAAATAAGGCTACAATGAGCAACCAACAGGTAGGATGTTGTTTAAACTGAATGAGGTTAACGTTTTTTAGCTAGGTTTTTTTAGCCCATAGATTTTGTTGTAATGTTTAAGTCACTCAAATATCACATGAATAAACGTAAGACGTGGCAAAATGTATAGAATTGCAAGAAAATTTGCAACATTTTCTCTGCATTTTCTAGGGGGGGGCGAGGGGGATGTTCCCCAATGCAGGAAGAGGCCTGAATGAAAACGTTTGGGAACCCCTGCTCTACGCTACTGCAGTCAAGAAGACAGGAACTGATATATGGGATGATAAATAACATTGTGGCTGCTACAAGTTAGCTAGTGTTGGCTGTAGCAGAGTTGCCTTGGCGTCTCTTTCCCTCCGTCTGCTTGCTACACACACACACTGCCCTCCATCGATAGAGAAGGGTCTGTATGCGGCAAAGTGTCCAGGGTGCAATCGAGCGCCAGCCTCTCTCCCTCAGGCAGCAGTGCTCTGGTTAAAACGTAGCTACATTTGAAAAACAAACATCTATTTTGAATTCAAATAGTGAAATTATTTCAAACACCCATCACTAATTTGACAAAGTGGAGATCTCAGTGCTACCCCTGCCGAGCTGCAACGCCTCTCTCACCCAGAATAAACCCTGACGGGGCTCTGAGAACATCTGTCTCTCAGTCTCTCTCTCCACAACAACTGGGATTTACGATGGCTGCTGCCAATTCCTGCCTGAACCTCTTCACAGAGGGAGGGAGAGAGGGAAAGAGTAAAAGAGAGAACAGTAAAGAGCATAAAAAGATACATAGCATATGGTAGAGAGACGGAGAGGTGTAGAGAGAGCGAGTGACGGACAGAGGGAGATGGAGAGTGTGAGAGAGACAGAGGTAGGGCGGGAAGAAGCAAGGCTTTAAATGCTGCTCATCAGGGGAATCACAGCTGGCAGGCTGACTGATTGAGCGAAGCCATATCGAGTTGGCATTTAGCTGCGTATTGATTACCACTAAAAACAATAACGACGTATCACTTACAATAATAACCTGGTAGAAATGACAATGAAGAGGATGGGAAAGTTTGGTTAATTTCTAAAGGTGAATAAATAAATAGCCGGCTTCAACAACACAGAACGATTTGCCCTTGGATAAATGGAACATGTGACGTTCCACAGCTTGATTACGAGTAGCAGCATTCAATCCGACGGCAAACAAAGATAACTGTTGTTGTTTCATTAACCTCAGGGCTGGAATAATGGCGAGGACACACTTGCAGTAAAGCAGGTTGGTTGAGGCATTGATGAAGAGATTGAGGCGGGATCTGACACTAAATTAACACTAATTGGATAAAAATTGATACCGCTGTGCACATATTTTTCCAGTTTCCGAGCTGCCATTAGTTTTCATGTGACAGGCACCGACTTGGTCCTCAGACAACGTCTATGGATCTCCTGACAGCTGCATCGCTCACTCCCCGGGAGACAGCAGGCACAAAAACATGGCCGTGTTCAGGCTCATTGTTACAGTCTTGCTTACATTAATGCCAATACAGAAGAGTCGGAATTACCAGCCTGATACATTCTAATGGGACTCAGTCCGACTCCCTCCCACAGACATGCAGCTAAACAAGCACAGACTCGACCCAGATAGACAGAGAAAGAGAGGGTGAGCTAGAGAGAGGAATGGGAGAGTGAATTAGACTGCTTGGATCCTGTATGAAACAAGGCCGTCTGTATCTGGTAGAGTAAGATGGAGGATGTCTGTAGTACACTGTAGGTCTGGGTGGAGCTGGTAAGTGGGGAGGATGGATGGTGGTGGGATGCACTCCGTCTCCTTCTCACGGTGTGAGGCTGGACGGGCACCTCTGCTGCCCAGGGTCCAGGATTAATGGGCATCACAACGTGGCACTCCATCTCTCCATCTGCTGCACCGTACCGGCCCTAGAACACCTTGGCATCAAACACATGGTCTGCTCTGCCCACCGCACACACAGTCTCTACCTCTCTCTTACACACACACATTGTGCACACACACTCTCATCAGAGCTCCCCTCACACCTCCAGTGTTCCTCACACCCCTACAGTCTGTCGGTCTGAATTACTTGCTGCACCTGTCCCTCTGCTGTGTCTGTAGTCTCCACAGTACACTCAGATATAGCCTTCCACATCAACACACAGCATCCCTCCCAGCACCCACTATTCACCACTAGACATGTGCAGATACACACATGCGCGCACACACACACACACAAGCAAGTATACACACGCGTATGGTTGACCATGCTGCTCCTCTCAGCTCACAAATCACCTCCTCCACTCTCTGAGCCCTTTGAGCTCTGCCTCTAAACGATGGCTCATCTTTCAAGCTCGGCGGAGGAGAATGGATGGCCACAATTCCACCTAAACAACCTTGAGATCCTCACAAGACTCTGAGCACAACCGTGAAAGGGAGAGAGAGAGAGCACAAGGGGGAGATGGAGAGGGGGGAGGGGGTGGAGAGACTGCATAGCAGAAAACTAAGGAAGAATGGAAAGATGGGGGTAATGGAGGGGAAAAGTGAGAGACCTGCCTGCAGAGAAACAAAATCTCTCTAGAATGGATGGCCCTTGGCTGTGCAGATATGAACGACTCACAACATCCCTGATGCTTCAGACATCAGGCTACAATTCCATGTTCAATATCATCCGTGTCCAACTCCACAACCATATCACTATCACCATGGCCCTACTAAGAAGCAGTACCAACCAGGGCAGAGGTCAATTTCATTTCAATTTGGACAATTCAGGATTACAAAATTCCACTTTTTTGCAGTGAACATTTTGTAATTGTTGAATTAGTATTACAATTAACTTACTGAATTGGCCCAGTTGAAATTAACTTGCCCCCAGCCCTAGCCCTAGAGAATTTCACTCAAAAACTCTCTCTTGGTATATGTTTCATTAGTCCACTGTTGATACAGTCCCAAAATGTCAGCAATCAAGTTTTCAAAATATAGACTATCCTACAAAATACAGAAAGTGTCACAGTATGATGCGTTTTGGGCCCAATGCAGCCGTTTTTATATCAACGTCAAATCATTTCTGGGTACCGATTAAGAACCTTACTGTCATAGTTTTCCATAAAAATCGTAAAAAAGAAACAAGAGCTTTAGCAAAAAAACTATTTCTGAAGCAGGAATTTTGCTAGGACTGTCTGGAAGTGGTCTGCGTGGGGAGGGAGAAACTGAAAAATAGCTATTATTGGCAGAGGTTTGGAACTCGTATTTGTCTATTACCTAATTTACCTCCTGGTGATGTCACCAGGCAAGCCAAAACTCCACACATGCAAAACTTGCTGGTTAGAAGGTTTGATTCTATTTTCAACCAGCAATTACAGGTAACTGCGAACATAATGGAAACACTTGAGTAAATGAGGGAAACAAAGTATACTGAACAAAAATATAAACGCAACATGGGAAATGTTGGTCCCATGTTTCATGAGCTGAAATAAAATATCCCAGAAATTCCCCATACTCACAAAAAGCATATTTCTCTCAAATTGTGTGCACAAATTTGTTTACACCCGTTAGTGAGCATTTCTCCTTTGCCAAGATAATCCATCCACCTGACATGTGGCGCATATCAAGAAGCTGATTAAACATCATAATCATTACACAGGTCCACCTTGTGCTGGGGACAATAAAAGGCCACTTAAAAATGTGCAGTTTGGTCACACAGCGCCACAGATGTCTCAAGTTGAAAGAGCGTGCAATTGGCATGCTGACTGCAGGAATGTCCACCAGAGCTGTTACCAGAGAACTGAATGTACCATAAGTCGCCTCCAACTTCATTTGAGAGAATTTGGCAGTCTGTCCAACCGGCCACACAACGAAGAACACGTGTAACCAGCCCAGGACCTCCACATCCGGCTTCTTCACCTGCAGGATTGTCTGAGACCAGCCATCCGGACAACTGATGAAACTGTGGGTCTGCACAAACTGGCAGAAACCGTCTCAGGGAAGCTCATCTGCGTGCTCGTCGTCCTCACCAAGAAAGGTCTTGACAATGACTGCAGTTTGCCATCAGTAGGCAAATGCTCACCTTTGATGGCCACTGGAGAAGTGTGCTCTTTCGCAGATGAATCCTGGTTTCAACTGTACCGGGCAGACGGCGGTTTGTGGATGTCAATGTTGTGAACAGAGTGCCCGATTGTCTTGCCATTCATCCGCTTCCATCGCCTCACGTTTCAGCATGATCATTTTATTTTATTTCACATTTATTTAAGCAGGTAGGCCAGTTGAGAACAAGTTCTTATTTACAACAGCAACCTGGCCAAGATGAAGCAAAGCAGTGCGACAAAAACAACAGAGTTACACATGAACAAATGTACAGTCAATAACACAAAAGAAAAGAAAAGCACGGCTTCATGTCACAAGGATCTGTACACAATTCCTGGAAGCTGAAAATGTCCCAGTTTTTCCATGGCCTGAATACTCACCAGACATGTCACCAATTAAGCACGCATGGGATGCTCTGGATCAACGTGTATGACAGCATGATCCAGTTCCCGCAAATATCCAGCAACTTCGCACAGCCATTGAAGAGGAGTGGGACAACATTCCACAGGTCACAATCAACATTCCGATTAACTCTTTGCGAAGGAGATGTGTCGCACTGAGGCAAATGCTGGTCACACCAAATACTGACTGGTTTTCTGATCCACGCCATTACTTCTTTTTTTTTTAAGGTATCTGTGACCAACAGGCACATATGTGTATTCCCAGTCATGTGAAATCCATAGATTCGGGCCTAATTAATTTATTTAAATTGACTGATTTCCTTATATGAACTGAACTGGTTGCATGTTGCGTTAAAATGTTGGTTCAGTGTATATTGAAAGCAGGTGCTTCCACACAGGTGTGGTTCCTGAGTTAATTAAGCAATTAACATCCCGTCATGTATAAAAAAGCTGGGCAGGCCATTATTTTGCCAGCCATGGCTATGCCCCCATAGGATGACAATGCCCCAATCCACAGGGCACTAGTGGTCACTGACTGGTTTGATGAGCATGAAAACAATGTACGCCATGGCCGTCTCAGTCACCAGATCTCAACCCAATTGAACACTTATGAGAGATTTTGGAACGGCGCCTGAGACAGCTTTTCTACCACCATCAACAAAACTAAATAATGGAATTTCTTGTGGAAGAACAGTGTCGCATCCCTCCAATAGAGTTCCAGACATTTGTAGAATCTATGCCAAGGTGTATAGAAGCTGTTCTGGAAAGTGGTGGCCCAACGCCCTATTAAGACACTACGTTGGTGTTTCCTTTATTTTGGCAGAAATAACACTGACATTTGTATTCACTCTTTTACAGTGTTTGTTTCATCAGCTGTTGTACACTATGATACAAAACACAGGAGAAATTGCAGTCAAATTTTGCGGGCACTGGGCTTTTAAGATATACAACTAATAGAGAAATGTCAGCGCTGCGCTGTTACTGGTATGGCCCAGGCTGCTAGGCCTCTCTCTGTGATAAGATCAGTAAAGATCTGGGATAGGAACAGTGCTGGAGCTGTCTCTACTAATCAGGTTAGCCCTGCAATAAATGAACTGGACAGAGAGGAGAATCAAATCACATCAGCATCACTTTTCCTCCTTCATTCTCTTACACACACACACACACACACACACACACACACACACACACACACACACACACACACACACACACACACACACACACACACACAAACACCTCAGTTCAGGGAACAAACACTGACTATACACCTGAAGCAACGTGTCAGCTGCCTGGGGAGGCAGAATACATGAAACAGCAGGATCGGCAGTCACACCAGGGACACACACACATACCCGGGAGGTACACGCACACACAAAACGCAGTGTAGAGACAGTATGGGGCCTGCCTGTCTGCCTGCCCAAAGCAGAGTAGATCCGCCTGCCATTCACACCTGACAGAGATGGGGTCTGCTATGGCAGGCAGGTACAAAGAGCTAGAGATGCTCAAGTGCTACTTTCGTCAAAACTCAGGGAGAGGAGAGAGTGAGAGACTGATCATGGAGATTTCATCAATACACTGAATGCTGACGAAATAGCCATGGATCCGTCTACCGCACCGTATGACTGAGTAGATGAGTGGTGAATACATTACTGTAGGCAGTAGCGGCAAACAAGTAAGTTTGAGTGTTTGTGCATGTTTGACAGGGTGTGTTAGATCGAACGTGCTTGTTTGTGTGCACGTGTGAACATATCCTATTGAAGGTAATAGATGTGAGATTTTTGGCTTTAAGTGTTTCTACAAATAGAGATAATGTGTGTGAGATGAACATGTAGAGGTTTGTTTGCGGGAAGGGGCCGGTATCAAACGTCTGTCCAGACAGCTACTTGGTGTGAGCTCCGGTGTACGGCGCCACAGACTAACAAACCCACAAATACAACACCCAGGGGGACAGTCTGCTCTCTCACTCCCTTCACTCCCTCCATATCCAACTCCCTCCCCTTCCCCTTTCTGTAATAGCTATAATTTTCCCGTCTCTCTCTCCCTCCACCCCCCCTCTGGGCATCTCTTTACTCGATTGCCTTCTCTTATTCTCCACTGTCTCCCTTCCTACTTTTCTCATCGGTTCATTACTCCTGCGTTCTTCCTGGTGGAAACAGATGCCCAGCATTCCAGCAGACAATTAACCCGCAGGCAGGCAGCTCCGTACAGACGGGCCTGGCCTCCTCACCAAGCCAAACTTACTGCCTAGAGCTATGGAGACAACACAGGACACACACACCGTCCTCCTGTCCCTTCCCGCCCTCCCTCCTCCACCCTGCATTCTACTACCCCTCCCACTACCTTGCCCCCTTCCCTCCCTCTCTCTCTCATTTCAGTGGGTTTGACAACACCCACTTCCTAAGGTTGATGAGAAAGAGAGTGAAAAATAGGAAGACAGCAAAAGGAAGAGTGTAGGCAGAGGACAAAGGGAGAATAGGAAGTTGTAACCAGGAGGAAGAAAATAGACCAGGGAGAAGACACTCTTCCCATTCCAAAGTACCGTAAACAGCACAGGCACCATTTTTTTCTTTAGGAACTACAATACAGAAAGAATTACTTCCCCAGGTCAGAACACCTGAGTGATGACTCCTTCCACTCCCTCCCTTCATAACAGACCATTTAATCAGCAAGTTGGGGCTGAGTGGGCCACTGTGGTGATGGAGTGGCTGCCTGCACTGTGTTTGGTGTTTCTCCTCCCAGACTGGAGCTCAGAGCCAATGTATGCATTGATCTTACCTGGAAACATGCCACGTCAGCTTTCAACAGCTTGCAATCAACACCTCATACAAAGCCCCGTGCTTCCCCACGTTTACCCACTTTCCCTCCCTCACCCAATCGGTATACAGTGTGTTTATCTGCTGGGGATAAGGCAAACCCATCTCTCACACACACACACACACACACACACACACACACACACACACACACACGATGCAAGCGCTCACCTGAATAAACTTGGTGGGTTTCCCTTGGTAACGATGCAAATCAGCACAGGAATGCATACACTCAACAACATACAACTAGACAGATGCAAACACACACAGATTCATAAAGTGACGTGGACAGATTGGCCTCCCTCCTCTCATTCCTCCCAGTGGCCGTAGCCTTCTCCCTGGCCTGCCTGCCCGTTTGCCCTGTCTAGTGACAGCTGAGGGAGAGAGTCTGGCCCACGGTGACGTTGACAAATGTCCACCCCCTTACACCGAAAAGGACCCCCGAGAGGGAGAGAAAGAGAGAGGAGGGGGGAGAGAATGAGGGGGAGAGAGAGAGAGCGAGAGAGAGAGAAAGAGAGAGAAAGAGATATAAAGGGAGGAAGAGAGGCTTTGTGAAGGCAGCCACCATGTCCTAGACAAGGGCATCGGCACTGCACCAGCCCTGAGGAGGGTGATTCATACGTCATACCCTACGATCACTCTCTCTCTCACCCTCACACTCACATTCACTCACTTCCCCCTCTCTTCCCTCCTTCGTTAGTCTTTATTCCCCAGCAAACCAATTAAAGGCTACCTCCTCACACACAATGACAGGAAGGGCTGGGGATGTGTGTCCTGTGGCGCCTACTTATACAGCAGGCCAAGGCCCCACGGCAGGCGGTGAAAGTGATATACAGTAAATGTGTTGTGAGGATGAGGTCCCTCCTCCAGACAGCTAGCTCCGGCTGTCCGTTAGGCCCAATCCATCACTGCACCGACCGATCGCCTAGTCCTCCTAGCTACACACACACACACGCCACTCTGGCTAATTACACACTGCCTGGCAGAGTCACTAACCTTGCCTACTCACTCACACACACAGACACAGACCTGCAGGGCTTCATTAGAAGTGGGGTAATGAGACAGAACCGGAGCAGGTTGGGTCAGCCGCTTATTATGAGCCGGGTCATACATGGAGGAGCTCGGGAAAATGGAGCGGCGAGAAGAGGACTCAGACAGGAGAGGACACTGGGCAGAACTAGGGGCAATTGGGACAGTATTTATAGGGGTTAGTGGAGCTAGCTGGGAGAGCAGGGAGAGACCGTGAAATACATAGGGAAAGGCTGCCAGAGACACGCAGACATGATTATACAGCAACACAGCTATTCACACAAGTATGTACATTGCATTCGGAAAGTACTCAGACCCCTTGACTTTTATAGCTTTATTCAGGAATAGATCATATTTTTATTATCCTCATCAATCTATACACAACACCTTATAATAACAAAGCAAAAACATGTTCAGAAATGTTTGCAAGTATATTAAAAAAAAGAAATATCACATTCATATAAGAATTCAGATGCTACAAGCTTGGCACACCTGTATTTGGGGAGTTCCTCCCATTCTTCTCTGCAGATCCTCTCATGCTGTCAGGTTGGATGGGGAGCGTCTATTTCAGGTCACTCCTGAGATATTCGATCGGGTTCAAGTCCGGTCCACTTAAGGACATTCATAGACTTGTCCCGAAGCCACTCCTGCATTGTCTTGGCTCTGTGCTTGGGGTCGTTGTCCTGTTGGAAGGTGAACCGTCGCCCAAGTAAGAGGTCCTGAGTACTCTGGAGCAGTTTTTCATCAAGGATCTCTCTGTACTTTGCTCTGTTTAACTTTCTCTCGATTCTGACTAGTCTCCCTTTCCCTGCCACTGAATATCATCCCTACAGCATGATGCTGCCACCACCATGCTTCACCGTAGGGATGGTGCCAGGTTTCCTCCAGACGTGATGCTTGGCATTCAAGACAAAGAGTTCAATCTTGGTTTCATCAGACCAGAGAATACATTTCCTCTTTGTCAGTGAGTCTTTAGGTGCCTTTTGGCAAACTCCAAGTGGCCTGTCATGTGCCTTTTACTGAGGAGTGACTTCAGCCTGGCCACTCTACCAGAAAGGCCTGATTGGTGGAGTGTTGCACAGATGGTTGTCCTTCTGGAAGGTTCTCCCATCTCCACAGAGGAACTCTGGAGCACTGTCACAGTTGCCGTCGGGTTCTTGGTCACCTCCCTGACCACGGCCCTCCTCCCCCGATTGCTTAGTTAGGACCGGAAGCCAAATCTAGTTAGAGTGGAACTTCTTCCATTTAAGAATGATGGAGAACACTGTGTTCTTGGGACCTTCAACGCTGCAAAAATGTTTTGGTTCCCTTACCCAGATCTATGTCTCGACACAATCCTGTCTCGGGGCTCTATGGACAATTCCTTTGACCCCATGGCTTGGTTTTTGCTCTGATATGCACGGTCAACTGTGAAACCTTATATAGACAGGTGTATGACTTCCCAAATCATGTCCAATCAATTGAATTTAACACAGGTGGACTCCAATCAAATTGCAGAAACATCTCAAGGATGATCAAAGGAAACAGGATGCACCTGAGCTTAATTCCGAGTCTAATTTACATAAGTATACAGACCCATTGCTGTAAGGCATATTTTTTTTTATACATAAAGTACAGGTCAAAAGTTTAGACACACCTACTCATTCAAGGGTTTTTTATAATTTTTACTATTTTCTACATTGTAGAATAATAGTGAAGACATCAAAACTATGAAAAAATACATTTGGATTCATGCAGTAAACAAAACAGTTTTAAACTTATCAAAATATATTTCATATTTGAAATTCTTCAAAGTAGCGACCCTTTGCCTTGATGACAGCTTTGCACTCTTGGCATTCTCTCAACCAGCTTCATGAGGTAGTCACCTGGAATGCATTTCAATTAACAGGTGTGCCTTGTTAAAAGTTAATTTGTGGAATTTCTTTACTTCTTAATGCGTTTGAGCCAATCAGTTGTGTTGTGACAAGGTAGGGCTGGTATACAGAAAAAGCCCTATTTGGTAAAAGACCAAGTCCATATTATGGCAAGAACAGCTCAAGTAAGCAAAGAAAAACGACAGACCATCATTACTTTAAGACATGAAGGTCAGTCAATCCGGAAAATTAAGAACTTTTAAAGTTTATTCAAGCGCAGTTGCTAAAACCATCAAGCGCTATGATGAAACTGGCTCTCATGAGGACCGCCACAGGAAAGGAAGACCCAGCGTTACCTCTGCTGCAGAGGATAAGTTCATTAGCGTTACCAGCCTCAGATTCTGCAGCCCAAATAAATGCTTCAGAGTTCAAGTAACAGACACATGTCAACATCAACTATTCAGAGGGGACTGCGTGAAGCGGGCCTTCATGGTCGAATTGCTGCAAAGTGGTTAGAGTGTTGGACTAGGTAACCGAAAGGTTGCAAGATCAAATCCCCGAGCTGACAAGGAAAAAATCTGTCGTTCTGCCCCTGAACAAGGCAGTTATTAACCCACTGTTCCTAGGCCGTCATTGAAAATAAGAATTTGTTCTTAACTGCCTTGCCTAGTTAAATTAAAAGGTTTTAAAAAACACTACTAACGGTCACCAATAAGAACAAGAGACTTGATTGGGCCAAGAAACACAAGCAATGGACATTAGACCGGTGGAAATCTGTCCTTTGGTCTGACAAGTCCAAATGTGAGATTTTTGGTTCCAACCGCAATGTCTTTGTGAGACTTAGAGTAAGAAAGTGAACTGATGATCTCTGCATGTGCGGTTTCCACTGTGAAACATGGAGGAGGTGGTGTGATGGTGCTTTGCTGGTGACACTGTCAGTGATTTATTTAGAATTCAAGGCACATTTACCCAGCATGGCTACCACAGCATTCTGCAGTGATATGGCATCCCATCTGGTTGTCCCTTAGTGGGACTATCATTTGTTTTCCAACAGGACAATGACCCAACACACCTCCAGGCTGTGTAAGGGCTATTTGACCAAGAAGGAGAGGGATTGAGTGCTGCATCAGATGACATGGCCTCCAAAATCAACCGACCTAAACCCAGTTGAGATGGCTTGGAATGAGTTGGACCAGAGTGAAGGAAAAGCAGCCAACAAGTGCTCAGCATATGTGGGAACTCCTTCAATACTGTTTGAAAAGCATTCCAGGTGAAGCTGGTTGAGAGAATGTCAAGAGTGTGCAAAGCTGTCATCAAGGCAAAGGGTGACCACTTTGAAGAATATAAAATAGTGATTAGTTTAACACATTTTGGGTTACTGCATGATTCCATGTGCGTTATTTCATAGTTGTGATGTCTTCATTATTATTCTACAATGTAGAAAATAGTAAAAATAAAGAAAAACCCTTGAATGAGCAGGTGTGTCCATACGTTTGACTGGTACTGTATGTATATGTAGATTGATGACGAAAACTATTACGTTTTGTGGAAGAAGTCAAGGGATTTCAATACATTCCAAATACACTGTGCATACACCATAATATACAGTACCAGTCAAAAGTTTGTACACACGTTCTCATTCAAGGGTTTTTATTACTTTTACTGTTTTCTACATTGTGTTATTTCATAGTTTTGATGTCTTCACTATTATTCTACAATGTAGAAAATAGTAAAATAAAGAAAAACCCTTGAATGAGTAGGTGTGTCCAAACGTTTGACTGGTCTACAGTTTAATGGCAGTCCTAGCTTTCCTCTATAAAGGACTGGGTGTGCACACTTCCGTCCAACACCAATTTGCTCAGGGCTGCTTCAACCAAGTCCCAGACACACATAAAACTCCAATCCCTAATCTGTCCAATGGGGCTCTAGCTATGACATCACATCTGCAGCTGCAGGCCCCATGAGGCCCCTGGGGGTGATGTCACCAACCCCGAGAGACTGTAACGGACTGTCACATTCAGCTAGTTTGGCTGTAAGTGACACTCTCGTTTCCTTTTCCCTTCTCTCTTTCTTTCCCTCGGTTTCTTTTGCTGGCACTTTGGACAGAAGACAGAAAATCCATTACACAGAACACACTTCCCAGTTAACTCCAATTAATCAATTAAGGAATGCCGGGAGATCAACTAGGCAAACACCTGCTCAGGAAGGGTGGAGGTAAATATGTTTTGTTGCAGGAGCGCTTTGTACTGGAGAAGAAGTAGTTACATTTGGATGCTGACCAAGTCTCCTTAAAAATCACACTTCATCAGCCAGAGTAGCTGAGAGAGGGGGTAAGTAGATCTGACAGACAGGGGGAAGCAGAGGAAGAGCTCTAAATAACTTAGAATGAGCTGAGACATAACGAGGACTCAGTGGAGTAGGGGTCTGCAGGGACACAGACAGTGTGGGTTGTGTAAGAGATGGTGAGACAACATTACGTTATCCATTAGCTAGGTATATTGATATCATAACATGATACATTACATGATATAAAACTGTAGACATAACACACACACAGTGCTAACAACTCAGCTTAATTCTCAAACACCAGACTGTACAAAACCCCTGACACATGCTTCCTCTCCCTTTACCTTATTTACAAACCGTCTCAGTCGTAAACAAATTCTCTCTTTCTTAATTTCTCTCACTCACCTCACCCTTCACCTCCCACCTCACCCTTCACCTCCCACCTCACCCTTCACCTCCCACCTCACCCTTCACCTCCCACCTCACCCTTCACCTCCCACCTCACCCTTCACCTCCCACCTCACCCTTCACCTCCCACCTCACCCTTCACCTCCCACCTCACCCTTCACCTCCCACCTCACCCTTCACCTCCCACCTCACCCTTCACCTCCCACCTCACCCTTCACCTCCCACCTCACCCTTCACCTCCCACCTCACCCTTCACCTCCCACCTCCCCCTTCCACAGATGTATCATCAGGTGGCCCATCTGTCCAGCAGCTGCAGCCTATCATCCCTCTTCATCACCCTGTGGACAGATTATTAGAAGAGGGCTATAGCATAGTAAGATGAAGCCTGGTCCAGACTTAGTGCTCCCCGGGTGTGAGAGATCAATGGGGATCAATGGGAGTGATGGGTGCTTAGGGCAGGCCTGGCCCTTGAGGTACTGTGATCAGGGTGCTGTCCAGGGAACGGCTAATCCCGTTAGCTAATTAGCAGCCTGGAACAGATGGACATGACCCGCTCCGCAGCCCGAGGACGACACCAGCTTAGCCACCAGGGTTATTAGCACCCAGCCATATGGATAAAATAGGAAGAAGATAAGGGGGAGAGGAGAGTGGAGGAAACAGAGAGAGAGTAGGAAGACAAAGCGAGATAGGAGAGAAGATATAGTATGTGTATGTGTGAAATAGAGGGAGTTATATGGGTTCATGCGAGTTCCCTAAGACACTGTGTATGTGCCAGATAGTGTAGATGTCAGAAGGTCTTTGTGTGCACAAAGAGTGCGTGCATGTGTGCATAAGTCAGTGTGTGTGTGTGTGTGTGTGTGTGTGTGTGTGTGTGTGTGTGTGTGTGTGTGTACGTACTAGGGCTGTCCGAAAAAATAAAATCTTTGTCGACCAAGAGATGTCTGTTCTTTCGACCAATCGATTGAACAACATTTTTAAACGTATATTTTTTCATATATTGACATCCTATGCGTTTCAATCAAATCAACTATATTCACTGAGCTTGTATGATGCTTTATGCACACTGTTTGATTAAATAATTAAGACACACAAATTACTAGAGGGAGTCCGACCAGAAATGTATTTGATTGTGCCGGGCTCAGACTTGCAGCGTTGTGTTAAAAAAAAAAGGGAAAAAAGACATCGAGTGACTGTGTGACTAGCATCCATTGTCCCTCTCTCCTCCCAGCTGCAGAGACCGCCACAGAACATCAAAGTGTTTATCGCGCTGTCCGTGTTGCTGAAGCTGCACATAAATTACAGACTTTTCTGACCGAAAAGTTCCGTTACCAAAATCCCTAATTTCTTTAGGAAAAAACATTCCCTATTCCCTTAATCCTTGCTCTCTTTACATGACACGTATATGCATCGCAAGCACGTGGTCAACGACCTATTCGCATGGGACAAGTATTACTTGAGAATGTTGATTATGTAATTATTACTCCAAAATGTCCGTTATTCCAGAGGATGATTCAGATGGAATTTGTTTTTATGTAATGATTTTTATTATTTTTTATGTTTTTTTGCCTCAATAAATTGACAGTTATGACAGAAGCATGGAGGTTTTTATTTTAGGTGTGAAGATGCACTATTTCAACAGTATTTCAACATGTCTTACATGATAGGGCCACACTGATAACTCAAGCTTGGTTCCCATGTTTCTAAACCATACCAAATTATCTTTGGTGTAGTGTTGCCATAACATTTCAATTGAGGAAGTGTGATCATAATCATTAGGATATTTTAGCGATCAGCAGTATGTCCTAAATGCCAACCAGCCTTCAGATGTGAGCTAAACAGTGCAATTGCACTTGAGATGCATGTTAAGGCTATGGATGAGTAAGTTAACTTATCATTTCCAAACGTTTAGGTCAGTTGTATGCTGCTGCTTTGCGATCTATTAACAGCAACGGTTGCATTAAATAGGCAGAATATTTTTTTTATTGATGCATAAACAAAAGCATTCACTGAAAGTTGATAAGATATATATATATATATGAATGGCCTACATGTAGCCTATGTGCAGCACTACATTTATCGAATCAGTTATTGTTTTCTTGCGCAGACAACACCTTTTGGTCAGTTGTATGCTGCTGCTTTGCGATCTATTAACAGCAAGGGTTGCATTAAATAAGCTCAAGATTTTTTTACAGAAGCATTTGGCAATATTCAATTCATACACACAAAACATATAAACAAAGGCATTCACGTTGAAAGTTGATAAGCTATATATCTATGAATGGCCTAAATGGAGCCTATGTGCAACACTTAGTTAAATTTATCGAACCAGTTATTGTTTTCTTGTGCAAAAACCACGAGCAACACCTGTACAACTCAGACATTTCTCTCAAAACACAGGGATGTCGATCCGCACGGGACTAGTATTTTCAGAGGATCTTGGTGTTTTCCAAAAAGCAGTAGGTTATTCTGTCTGGAATTATTACTCTCCTGCCATGTAAAGATGGAAAAAAATGGACATGGCAGATTCGGACAGGACTAAAATTACAGATGTGGCGTTTTGTTTTCATGCACATAATAATACCCGACCTCCCTCAGTAAAACTAACACCGTCTGAATAGGGCACAATAGGCCTGACCTATAGCATATCATAATCGCATCAATAAATTGGTTCTAACAAACTCTGAACACCGTAACACATGTGAAAATGGGTAGAGCTGCCGCTTTCAAGGAGCGGGACTCTAACCCGGAAGCTTATAAGAAATCCCACTATGCCCTCCAACGAACCATCAAACAGGTAAAACATCAATACAGGACTAAGATCGAATCGTACTACACCGGCTCCGACGCTCGTCGGATGTGGCAGAGCTTGCAAACCATTACAGACTACAAAGGGAAGCACAGCTGCCCAGTGACACAAGCCTACCAGACTAGCTAAATTACTTCCCAGCTCGCTTCGGGGCAAGTAACACTGAAACACGCATGAGAGCATCAGCTGTCCCAGACGACTGTGTGATCACGCTCTTCGTAGCCAATGTGAATAAGACCTTCACAAACAGGTCAACATTCACAAGGCCGCCAGGACGTGTACTCCGAGAACGCGCAGACCAACTGGCAAGTGTCTTCACTGACATTTTCAAATTCTCTCTGTCGGAGTCTGAAATAAAAACATGTTTCAAGCAGACCACAATAGTCCCTGTGCCGAAAAACACTAAGGTAAGCTGCCTAAATGACTACTAACCCGTAGCACTCACGTCCGTTGCCGTGAAGTGCTTTGAAAGGCTGGTCATGGCACACAACACCATTATCTCAGAAACCCTAGACCCTCTAAAATTTCCATACCGCCCAAACAGATCAACAGATGATGCGATCTCTATTGCACTACGCACAGCCCTTTCACACATGGACAAAATTAACACCTATGTTAGAACGCTCTTCATTAACTTCAGCTCAGCATTCAACATCGTAGTGCCCTCAACGCTCATCAGTATGCTAAGGACCCTGGGACTAAATACCTCCCTCTGCAACTGGATCCTGGACTTCCTGTGTGTGCTCAGTCCCCTCCTGTACTCCCTGCTCACTCATGACTGCACGGCCAGGCATCAACATCATTAAGTTTGCCGATGACACAACAATGGTAGGCCTAATCACCGACAACGACGAGACAGCCTATAGGGAGGTCAGAGACCTGACCGTGTGGTGCAAGGACAACAACCTCTCCCTCAACATGATCAAGACAAAGGAGATGATTGTGGAATACAGGAAAAGGAGGACCAAGCACGCCCCCATTCTCATCGACGGGGCTGTATTGGAGCAGGTTGAGAGCGTCAAGTTCCTTGGCGTCCACATCACCAACAAACTATCATGGTCCAAACACACACCTATTCCCCCTAAGGAGACTGAAAATATTTGGCATGGGTCCTCAGATCCTCAAAAGGTTCTGCAGCTGCATCAGAGAGCATCCTGACGGGTTGCATCACTGCCTGGTATGGCAACTGCTCAGCCTCCGACCGCAAAGCACCACAGAGGGTAGTGCGTATGGCCCAGTACATCACTGGGGCCAAGCTTCCTGCCATCCAGGACCTATATATTAGGCAGTGTCAGAGGAAGGCCCTTAAAATTGTCAAAGACTCCAGCCACCCTAGTCATAGACTGTTCTCAATGCAAGCGGTACCAGAGGGCCAAGTCTAGGTCCAAGAGGATTTCTAAACAGCTTCTACCCCCAAGCCATAAGACTACTGAACATCTAATCAAATGGCTACCCATACTTCTACCCCCACCCTCTTTTATGCTGCTGCTACTCCCTGTTATCATCTTTGCATAGTCACTTTAATAATACTACCTACATGTACATACTACCTCAATTACCTTGACTAACCGATACCCCATGTATATAACCTCGCAATTGTTATTTTATTGCTGCTCTTGAATTATTGTTACTTTTTTTAAATGTATTTTTTTTATATGTGTTGGTATTTTTCTGAAAACTGCATTGCTGGTTAAGGGCTTGTAAGTAAGAATTTCACTGTAAGGTCTACACCGGTTGTATTCAGCGCATGTGACAAATAAAATTAGAGGAAATTACAAATAAAACTCAAAATGGGTGAATGTTTACTGGTTGCTCAGGAGGTAAACCCAATCGGACATCTCTTAAGAGACCTGAAAATAGCAATGACGCTCCCCATCCAACCTGACAGAGCTTGAGAGGATCTGCAGAGAAGAACGAGAGAAACTCTCCAAATACAGGTGTGCCAAGCTTGTAGCGTCATACCCAAGAAGACCCGAGGCTGTAATCGCTGCCAAAGGTGCTTCAACAAAGTACTGATTAAAGGGTCTGAATACTTATGTAAATGTGATATTTCAGTTTTTAGTTTTGTTTTTATTTGCATTTCTAAAAACCTGTTTTTGCTTTGTCATTATGGGGTATTGTGTATTGAATTATGAGGGATTTTTTTTGTTTAAATCCATTTTAGAATAAGGCTGTAATGTAACAAAAAGTGGAAAAAGTCAAGGGGTCTGAATACTTTCCGCATGCACTGTAAGATTAGAAATGTAGGCGTTAGTAAGTTACAGTATTAAGACTAAACAGGATGTGCTCTTAGGCCTACAGCTCAATGGTGGTTAAACAAGGTAGCTATACTAAACCTACTAATGACAATGACATTACTTATGATCATCATAATAATAATAATAACAGTAATAATAACAATGAGAAGGAGATCAAGAAATAGAGTGTTATTATTATTATAAATAAAAAAATACGGAGAATTGTAACGGTCGTCCTCCTCCTCTTGAACCGAAAAGGAGGAGTAGTGATGGAACCAAGGCGCAGCGGGTTGTGAACACATAATTTATTTAAAGAAAACACGAAAACACGAACTCGACTATAAACTAACAAAACAACAAACGGTGTAGACAGACCTGGACGACGAACTCACATAAACACGAAGAACGCACGAACAGGGAAAAATAGACTACACAAAATGATGATGTACAAAACAGACCGAACAGTCCCGTATGGTGCGACAAACACTGACACAGGAGACAACCACCCACAACGAACACTGTGAAACAACCTACCTAAATATGACTCTCAATTAGAGGAACGCCAAACACCTGCCTCTAATTAAGAGCCATACCAGGCAACCCATAAACCAACATAGAAACAGAAAACATAGAATTCCCACCCAAACTCACGTCCTGACCAACTAACACATACAACAAACTAACAGAAATAGGTCAGGAACGTGACAAGAATTTGGAACAGCGTAAACTAAGTAAATTATGAATAATCCCAGAGAGAATGTTCCAACGAAAAAAATTAAAAAACAAAGTGTAAAGCTACTAAGTATTCAAAGAGACTAAGTATTCAAAGGGACTAAGTGTTCAAAGGGACTAGGTATTCAAAGGGACTAAGTATTCAAAGGGACTAAGTATTCAAAGGGACTATGTTGCTGTATTACAGCAAAGCAAGATTAAAAACAGCTGAATTTGTGAAATCGTTTACTTGACATGTTGTGTGAGGCTCGGTGCTCACGGAATCAGTAGGCTATTAAACAAACACTAAACGGGCAACAGAAGCAGGATCTGTCATCTGTGAATGTATTGATGATTTATAAAGCCAGGCACATTCAACACTTAAGCTATTGATTATAGACCTAATTAAGTTGGGGTTTCCTCTCTCCTCACTCTTAGACAATAAGGCAAGGGCAGCTCATTCTGCTGCTGCCTCTGCCGCATTGTTCTCAACACCAATATGCTGGGTAACTTTGCTATTATGCACATATCAACATGGCCGAGGAAAAGGCACCAATTTAAATGCGCACTGATGTGTTTCTGAACCATGGACAGCAACCACTATCCAATGCAGGGGAAAGCATATTTGCTCTAAAATAATATTTTTATTAGTGTTGCACAGTTGATCTTACAGTTGAAGTCGGAAGTTTACATACACCTTAGCCAAATACATTAAACTCAGTTTTTCACAATTCCTGACATTTAATCCTAGTAAAAATTCTCTGTCTTAGGTCAGTTAGGATCACCACTTTATTTTAATAATGTGAAATGTCATAATAATAGTAGAGAGAATGATTTATTTCAGCTTTTATTTATTTCATCACATTCCCAGTGGGGTCATTGTCCATTTGGAAGACCCATTTGCAACCAAGCTTTAACTTCCTTACTGAAGTCTTGAGATGTTGCTTAAATATATCCACATAATTTTCCTTCCTCCCTTCTGCAGCAAAGCACCCCCACAACATGATGCTGCCACCCCCGTGCTTCGCGGTTGGGATGGTGTTCTTCGGCTTGCAAGCATCCCCCTTTTTCCTCCAAACATAACGATGGTCATTATGTCCAAACAGTTCTATTTTGTTTCATCAGGACATTTCTCCAAAATGTTTCATCAGGACATTTCTCCAAAAAAGTACGATCTTTGTCCCCATGTGCAGTTGCAAACCGTAGTCTGGCTTTTTTATGCCGGTTTTAGAGCAGTGGCTTCTTCCTTGCTTAGCGGCCTTTCAGGTTATGTCGATATAGGACTCGTTTTGCTGTGGATATTGATACTTTTGTACCTGTTTTCTCCAGCATCTTCACAAGGTCCTTTGCTGTTGTTCTGGGATTGATTTGCACTTTTCGCACCAAAGTACGTTCATCTCTAGCAGACAGAGCGCGTATCCTTCCTGAGCAGTATGACGCTGCGTGGTCCCATGGTGTTTATACTTGCGTACAATTGCTTGTACATATGAACGTGGTACCTTCAGGCATTTGGAAATTGCTCCCAAGGATGAACCAGACTTGTGGGCTACAATTTGTTTTCTGAGGTCTTGGCGGATTTCTTTTGATTTTCCCATGAGGTCAAGCAAAGAGGCACTGAATTTGAAGGTAGGCCTTAAAATACACCCACAGGTACACCTCCAATTGACTCAAATGATGTCAATTAGCCTATCAGAAGCTTCTAAAGCCATGACATAATTTCCTGGAATTTCCCAAGCTGTTTAAAGGCACAGTCAACTTAGTGTATGTAAACTTCTGACCCACTGGAATTGTGATACAGTGAAATAATCTGTCTATAAACAATTGTTGGGAAAATGACTTGTCATGCACAAAGAATATGTCCTAACTGGCTTGCCAAAACTATAGTTTGTTAACAATACAATTGTGGACTGGTTGAAAAAACAGTTTTAATGACTCCAACCTAAGTGTATGTAAACTTCCAACTTCAACTTTATGTAATATAACCATATACAATTTCAGTAGCACATGTCTTAGACTGATGGACTGTGCCAACCCCACGGCCTTCACAATGGATCAGTCCACTCAGACATGCGTGAATCAGATAGTTGTCCTGTACACTATGATATATATTTTTTGCTACTGCTCGAACTAAAGAAATCTCAGTCGACCAACAGTCTATCGACTAAAAAAACAATCGACCAGTCGACTAAATGGGGTCAGCTTTAGTGTGTACCGTACATCTCTTTCACTAAGTTGTTCCAATTCATAATGTGGCAAGTTTGGAATGAAACAAGGCTCTGCAGATGATTGACACGTTGGCCTGCTCACTGTAACAGAATAAATATAATGAATCATCTGTTTTCCTGTTGTTCTCTCCTCACCCTCCCTTCATCCCACCGATTTCATTTATTTGTCATTGGAAAATCACTCACAGATGCATCACTGCGGGCGATCGGGCTGGGTGAACATGCCTTTCCCAAACTAACAATGAATTATAGAAACACATTAGTACACCAACGCCAGAAGGAAGGGGGGGAGAAGGAGAGGGAGAGAGAGAAAGCGACAGCACTGCCAGCCGTAGGGGGGTGGTTGATCTAAGAGGCCGAGCTTGTGGGTTGCCAGGGACAGAGAAAGGGGCCTCTTGGTTGGTTACTGTGATCTGAAGGTGGGAGAAGGAGAAGTGACCCAGGGCACCGGCGCTAGAGCAGCAGCAACTGAACTATTATCTGGAGGCTTTAAATTAATCATTCATCATTTGGGAGGAAGGAAGAAGGAATACAAGGAGAATATAGAAAAAGACAGCTGGTGAGAAACCAAAGGTAACACTGAGACATGAATGTGTGACCTTTGTATGTTATGCCACAACATCGAGCAAGGGTGTGCAAGGAGAGTCTTAAGCCCCTTGATCCTGGTCTTTCAGTACAACCGTTGATAAAATGAAAACATAGGGTTGGAAGCAAGGAGTCATCTGTTTAGGGACTGAAAAGAAAGACTCCACTGTACTGTAATTTCGTCAGGATCAGGCTCCGTACTAGTATTGTGATGAAACTAGGGTTGGGCGATGTCAACCTTTGTCCTATAATGATTATGTACCCCTAAAATATTGCGATATATGATGCTATCACCCCTATTGGACTGCCCCCCTCCCCAAAATAAAATACAATAAACTCAGCATAATCGACAGTTGGGCTATAGCTCGAAATCAAATGCAACTGGATGAATCATGCTGAAAGATGTTGTTCAAAGCCTGGGAAGAGGCTAAGTGAAGGCAATGGAAAATCTTCTCTAATATCCCTTTCTGGTGGAGGAGCAGAAGAGGTTTGTGTGCGTGTATCTGAGGGGTGTGCACATGATGGAGCAGTGACTGTCTGATGAGAAACGGGCTGTCTTACCCTAGAGAGCTAGGTTATAGGCCTAGAAGCAGAACTGGATAATAATGACTTTATCTGTCTCATAAAATGATATAAAAATAAATCATTGTTTATTTCACTCTCTCATAAAGCTGTGATTAAGAATAGCCTAGGCCTAGGTTTAGGCTACAGACTTTCATTCTTGCTCTTTTTGAAAGCCACAACAACTTTGTAAACTAGAAATAAGCTACTGTTCATCATTTTTTACTTGTCTTGAAGCTTTTATGATAGGGCTAGGAGGAGGATAGGTTATTGGCCGTTTGGTTTTCAACCTCACATGGAGGGATTACCCGACCCGCATGGATAATTTCTTTCAAAATAAGCTTCAACTTGATTAAACTTGTAATTACATTTTTTTTATAAGCTATTGAATGTTCCCTCATTATTAGTCCTCTGGCTACCTTACTTTTTTTAGGCTATTCAAATAACTTGGAGATGGAACTGTTACATTCATTGTTTGATCGGGAGAAAGCTATGCATAAAACGATGAAGCATAGCAATCAGTCATATTCATGGCCTATCAAAATGAAGAGAGAATGGAATATAGGCTTTTATAGTTGTTTTTTTTACAGCTAGACACAACATAGCTAAAATAAAATAAAAAAAGGTTTAAGAATTTTGCGCCACTTTGGTGGAATTCTCTGTTCTGTCTGGCCTACATTCCTCTCTTGCGTTCTGTAGGCTATATAACATATTTATTGAAATAGGCTATAGCAAATAGGAATAGGCAAATTACTCAAAATGGCACTTGTGTGCTGCCCTGCTGTGCGCTGCGAGACACAGCGTCAGTCATGTTCCAATAGGCTTAACCATCTCAACCGTCTGTTACATCACGATGTTGTCACCATCAACGATGGCTGTCAATCATCGGCAATTTACAATGCTATCGTACTATCGCCCAACCCTAGATGAAGCCAACCCAAAGAAATTAAAAGCTTCCGTCCTACTTGGGTTCAGGCCCATGTTCGACAAAGTTTAGCATTAGCAATGGCAGCGGGGGTCCTTTGAGTTCCATGCTGTCGTTTCCCTCCCCAACAAAGCCCCTTCACTAGGATCCAGTTGCCTTCGATATGGGTGGCTGCCCCCTTGCAAAGATCTGTTATCAAGCTCACTGCAGAGACAGGCTACAGATCTGTGCGTGTCTTTCTGCCAATGTATGTGTGTGTACATGCGTGCGCTGTTCGTCAGTTCACATTTCTGTTTTTGGTTATTCAGGTAGTCGGCGTGTCTAATCCCACTTCAGAATCCAGGTCAAAGTCTGTGTGAGAACTTTCTGTGAGACTGTGTTGCTGTTGATTCAGGTATAGTTGGTATGTGATTCAGCCAATATGAGCTATTGTAGGCCGGGGTCCACAAGTGAACCAATCATAGAACCAGCAAATGCAAAGCTCTTTGTGCTATGTTAAATTCTATCATCCTCTGACATCGACACATTCGCAAACTAACACATATGGGATGTGTGAACGTACACACACTGTATGAAATCGCATACACGCACACAAACACCCACACCCAAAAGAATATAAACACAGAACAGCACACCCAGTTGTCTTTGAAGAGCACCTTACCTCAGCATGAGCAGCAGTCTATGAGGCGAGACGAGACGAGAGCCTGCAGAGAAGAGGAGAGAAACGGGATTCATTAATGATCCAAAAATGAACCCCTGCTGTTCACACCTACATTAATATGAGCCGCCCACCTCAGCAAGCGAGCTTAAAATACACATAGGGCTGTGGGGGAGCATCTTCACAGCAGTCTCTTCCATTTAAAAAGAGGGAGAAAAGTGTTTCACGGTTGCCCAGTTTGAAAGGCAATATGTCCCTCAGTCCTCCTCACAGCTTGAAGCCCCAGGGTTGTCAAGGACGACAGAGCAAGAGAGATGAGAGACGAAGACAGACAAGCGGGCTCAATAGCATCACATGGTGGTAAGATGCTGGAGGAGAGCCCTCACCTTGACTTGACTAGACCCTGAGTCACCATATCCCTCTCTTTCTCCCAGGTGGTATTTGCTTTGTAGTGGGCAGAGCCAACTGATCCAAGGGCAGGCCAGAGAGCGAGAGAGGGCTCCCAGTACAGACCCACAGAAGCAGTCTCTAAATAGTACGTTTTAACTAGCTTCCATGGCAGGACATGATAAGAAATATGGATAAATCCTATCCAGTCCTGTCACCTATCTGTGATTATAAAGGAACTGATATTGGAGAGTTGTTCATGTTAGAGATACTGATGAGACACAGTCAAGGTTAGGGGGCTTTTTAGATCTACCTAGAGCAGGTAGATCTACCAGACACTACATGTATAATAATTGAGCCATGTTGTGAAGGAGCTGGTCCCAATGCATGAGGTTCTCTCTTTACCTTGTCAAGTCAGACAGGACAAATTAACAGCGGAGTTTACAAACTTTTTCATAAACAAAATATATTTTAGCTGCAAAAATTACACCAACAAAACACACAAAAAATGAAAAAAAATGAACATGCTTTGTAATGTTTCTAAAACAATACATCAGTTACTTCTTAATAGTAATACATGTGTTATATTGTTTTATCTAAAAAATTGGGACCCGAGTCTTTTAACCAAAATATCACAAGCCGAGACAAAAATGTTCACCTGCCCTTTAAGGGCGGGAGGTTACCGCGGTAGCGCTACTAGCCATGTTTTTGTGCCTGTGAGATTGAGTCTGACGAGTAGAAGCATTGTCTTCTCTTCCCTAGCAGTTGAAATTCAAACATAGAAAAATAACCTACCTTGTGAACAAAACAATGTAAATAGCCAACAAACACAAAGGCAAAGTCTCACTTGAGCAGACTTTCGTTTCGAGTAAATTAGACCAACTTGTATGCCTGTGCCCAGCGCTTCTAAAGCACAGCCCCCAGCCAGGCAGTGTTGCAGCACGAGGTGGAATAGGCTCAATAAGATTCGTAGTTCTTTGACTGTGTCCGATTAATTAACCAGCTATGAAACAAAATGGTGGAAATACTTTGAAAATTATAAATTATTTTACTATAAATGTGATCATACTTGTCTATTTTCATTCACAAATGCAAGTGAAATACTCTCACTGTGGAGCCCTGTGGCTGGTGAAATAGAAATCTTACCCGCCATTTGCATGTGGCGGGTGTTCATTTTAGGCCCTGCTGGAGACACAGTTAGGGGAAGGAAGGAGAGGGGAGCTCACAGTTGAAGGTAGGGTAGTGGTGGTGGAAGGGGTACAAAAGTGGTATGGAGGTAGAGGTTGTGCTGTAGCCTGCTACTCAACCTAGTGTGCTCCAGAAAACGCTCCTGCTGCATAAATGCATCACATGTCAAACACACATCGCCCCTGATGGAGCGGAATCTGCCTGGGCAGATAAATAATGCACTGCTATCTCCTGCTACTGCTATAAAAGATGAATAACACACCAGAACACAGCTTTACATACACTACATGACCAAAAGTATGTTGACACCTGCTCGTCCAACATCTCATTCCAAAATCATGGGCAATAATATGGAGTTGGTCCCCCCTTTGCTGCTATAACAGCCTCTACTCTTCAGGGAAGGCTTTCCACTAGATGTTGGAACATTGCTGCGGGGACTTGGTTACCTTCAGCCACAAGAGCATTAGTGAGGTCGGGCACCGATTTTGGACCATTAGGCCTGGCTCGAGGTTTGGCGTTCCAATTCATCCCATAGGTGTTCGATGGGGTTGAGGTCAGGGCCCTTGTGCAGGACAGTTATTCCACTCTGATTTTGTCAAACAATTTCTGTATGGACCTCGCTTTGTGCACAGGGACATTGTCATGCTGAAACAGGAAAGGACCGTCCCCAACCTGTTGCCACAAAGTTGGAAGCACAGATTAGTATAAAATGTCATTGTATGCTGTAGCATTGAGACTTCTCTTCACTGGAACTAAGGGTCCTAGCCCAAACCATGAAAAACAGCCCCAGACCATTGTTATCTTCCACCAAACTCTACAGTTGGCACTATGCATTCTCCTGGCATCCACCGGATTGCCAGACGATGAAGAGTTATTCATCACTCCAGAGAACGGTTTCCCGTGTGGCTCAGTTGGTAGAGCATGGCGCTTGCAACGCCAGGGTTGTGGGTTCAATTCCCACGGGGGGACCAGGGTTCAATTCCCATGGGGGGACCAGGATGAATATGTATGAACTTTCCAATTTGTAAGTCGCTCTGGATAAGAGCGTCTGCTAAATGACTTAGATGTAAATGTAAATGTCCTGTGCTCCAGAGTCCAATGGCGGCGAGCTTTATACCACTCCAGCCAACGCTTGGCTGCTTGGCCATGGAAACCCATTTCATGAAGCTCCCAACGAACAGTTCTTGTGCTGACGTTGCTTCCAGAGGCAGTTTGGAACTCGGTAGTGAGTGTTGCAAACCAGGACAGGTGATTTTTATGCGCTAGGCGCTTCAGCACTCAACGTACCCGTTTTGTGAGCTTGTGTGGCCTACCACTTCGCGGCTCTAGCAGTGCAGAAATTTGACAAACTGACTTGTTGGAAAGGTGGCATCCCATGACAGTACCACGTTGAAAGTCACTGAGCTCTTCAGTAAGGCCATTCTACTGCCAAATTAGCCAAATCCACTAATTTGAAGGGGTGTCCACATATTTCGGTATATATAGTGTATGTATGTATTACACATTACTGACGACAACTGTTCTCGCTAAACTGAGCGAGTGCGCAGTCGCGCACTTACCCACTAATATAATTCTACTCCTTTGCGCTCTGGCTCTGCCTACAACAAAATCAGACTCAATCTTGCAAAGTTAGATTCGTTTATGTTTGTTGCATTGAAAAGGGGCTGATATAATGTTGATTCGATCACAGAAAAACATTTGCTCTAAACTAATGGGGCGAACTCGGTGAAGTTCAATCTTGTGCGCCTCTGGGTGGCCTGCCATTTCTTCTGGGCAGAAGACGCAAGAGATTAAACTTCACCGAGTTTGCATCATAGGCTATATCATAGAAATCAAAAGCTATTTCCATGTGAAAACGTAATGAGATTGTCTCCATCGGATTTGTTGGTAGGCCACTCTGATAGACCTACATTATGCCACAATAGCCTATTGGCTACTGTCTAAAACTGTAAGGGAACAGCCTCAGTGTTAACTGTAAATACGCGGCGGAAGTTGCACAAAATTCTCACAACGTTCAAGTTTCTGCTCACTGCTCATTTGCTCAGAGCCCCAAAAAGATTTGAAGGAACATTGCTGACGACCCTCATTTACCCCTGGAACATATTTAGCCACACCCACGTCCAGCTCTCTAAAGCCACTTCTCATACAAGAAGGCACACAGGATGACATGTACACACAAACACATGCACCCACTCCCGGCACGCACACACAAACATGTACAGACACACAAACACCCCCTCTACAGAACTACAACAGACACCGACATCTCCCATCACCTTAATAAAGCAGATGAGGTATCATCTCACTGCTGTTGCACGTATCTTGCAGCAGCACCGGCTCAAACAGGGACTGTTGCCATTGTTTACCCACCAAAGTTGCTGCAAATCTTATTCATGGCTTTATGCTGCCCCCATGATATATACGCCAATTAACGGTGTAGCAGCACAAACACATTCCGCCCGGCTGGGGATGGTGCTGCTAATCCTATTGTCTGCGCCTTTCGCCTCTCCCTCGCACTCCCTCACTCCACTCTGCAGCCATACGCTCCATACAGAGGGTGGTAGAGGGGGAGAGAGACACGGGCAACAGGTAGTAGATTAGTACTGATTTAGGAGAGGGATTCTACCTGGAGCCCCAGGGACGAATTACACAGCAGCCTAATAATTGGACCACACCGCAGGCCAGGGGGATGGAGATTTAAGATTCAACACTCTTCCCTAATGGTCTGACAGCCCTCCACTACTTAGCTTGGATTGAATGGCAAACTGTTGACCGACATGGGAGAGTGAGATGTTAATATTAGCGCAATTAGTATAAGGCTAACAGTTATCTACACCTGTGAGCAGCATTAGCATAGTCATAAACTGGCCACAGCAGAGAGTGAGGGAGCTGTTTTCTATCTTTCTCTGCCCTTTGCATTCAATCAGAATCGAGAGGCAGAGGACGTAGAGAAGGTTTACGAGGTGACATCTCTGAGCTGACAGCCAGGCACTCATCCGCTCATGCTAATGCAGGCGCAGAAAACATTATGTACAGCTCCAATGAAAAGAGCCAACGTGAAAAGGTCAGTCCCAATGAGGGGAAATCCATTTGCAGAGTCCGTAAACACACACAGAGCACGCATATTGAGAGAGCAAGCAGAATGAGTTAGCCGTAAATAAACATTGAGCATCGCTATCGTTTTCGCCAAGGCAATTTCTAACAGTGAGATGAAGCACACTATAGATCAGAGTGAAATTGCAGAGCGAGATTGTCAAAGAGAGAAGGGACACAACAGCACCAAAGCCAGTTTAACGTGATACAAATAACAGTCATTGATCTACAAGTAATTTTGCATGCCGAACAACCCCCAGGGACTACTATTAGCCTAATCAAACTGCGCATTGTGCCCAGCTTTGTGTGCTGACCAACATGAGGTAGGAGGCCTGTTCCTGATCTTGCATTTAAGCATTTAAATTCTAAAATGGCTTGCGTGATATTAAGCTTTATTAGTTAAGTGACAACCTACGCAATTTGCTAGGTTATTCTTATCTATGCACTGTTTAAAATTGTGTTTTACCGGAGACGTCACTCATCTGGCTATAGCCTACCTGCTGAACGGGACTTTTATTTAAATAGTTAAGGTTCACCATCAGCAAAAGTTTTGGTAGTTTTGCTTTAAACAATCAGTGTACATAAAAAAATAGATTTGTTTTATTTCTGAGCTTTTTTGTCCACTTGTTCTCATATTGTCTTTTTGGTTTACTCTCCTTCGCCCCTTCTGTGTTGTGTGCACCTTCCCATTTACACACACACACACACCCACGGTTCGATACCGCAACCAAAACATTTGAGACCGTTTGCCTTGGCAGTGCGACACATTTCGAATTGGTTGCAAAGGTGCCAGTGTAAAAATGTACCAGGTCACGTTATTCAAATCGTAAATGTGCAAGTGAGCAAAAATAAACCAACTTTCTGAAGCGGTACCAACGGCACGGGAATGTGCCCGTCTGTGTGTGTCAGGGCTCGACATAAAATCGTCATGGCCAATTAATTAGGGATGATTTCAAGGTTTCATAACAATCGGTAAAAATGTTGGACGCCAATTATGGTCGATTACATTGCAATCCACGAGGAGACTACGTGGCAGGTTGGCCACCTGTTACGCGAGTGCAGCGTCAAAAGGACCTTGTGCCTTCAAGAAGCCAAGGTAAGTTGCTAGCAAGCATTAAACTTATCTTATACAAAAAACAATCAATCTTCACATAATCACTAGTTAACTACACATGGTTGATGACATTACTAGGTTAACTAGCTTGTCCTGCGTTGCATATAAAATGGTGCCGGGAAGAAATGGCAGCAGTTTTACGGGCACCCAACCAATTGTGCTATTATATGTTTTTTTCTGCGTTATTTGTAACTTATTTTGTATATAATGTTTCTGCAACCGTATCTTATGGCAAAAAATAGCTTGTCGATATCAGGACAGCAATCACACACCTTGGATTAGACAAAGATTTTTTCTACAACAAAGAGGTCGCACAGGACATTCTCCAAACACCCCACAGGGCCAACATCCCCGTTATTTGCAAGAGGAAGCGACAAAGGTACAGAGGACAACGAGCCGGATTCCTTAAGGCGAGTGAGAAAGCTGCAATTACCGTCAATAATACTCGCCAACGTGCAATCCTTGGACAATAAATTAGACGAGGTACGATCACGAATATCCTACCAACGGGACATCAAAAACTGTAATATCCTATGTTTCACGGAATCGTGGCTGAATGACGACATGGATATTCAGCTAGCGGGATATACGCTGCACCGGCAAGATAGAACAGCACACTCCGGTAAGACGGGGAGGGGGGGGGGGGGGGTCTGTGCATATTTGTAAACAACAGCTGGTGCACAAAATCTAAGGAAGTCTCTAGATTTTGCTCGCCTGAAGTAGAGTATATTGTGATAATTGCAGGCCACACTACTTGCCTAGAAAGTTTTCAGCTATACTTTTCGTGGCTGTTTACTTTCCACCACAGACAGATGCTGGCACTAAGACCGCAATCAGTCAGCTGTATAAGGAAATAAGCAAACAGGAAACCACTCACCCAGAGGCAGTGCTCCTAGTTGCGGGAGACTTTAATGCAGGGAAACTCAAATCAGTTCTACCAAATTTCTATCAACATGTTAAATGTGCAACCAGAGGGAAAACAAGTCTAGATCACCTGTAGTTCACACACAGAGATGCGTACAAAGCTCTCCCTCGCCCTCCATTTGGTAAATCCGACCAAGACTCTATCCTCCTGATTCCTGCTTACAAGCAAAAATTAAAGCAGGAAGCACCAGTGACTCAGTCTATAAAAAAGTGAGATGAAGCAGATGCTAAACTACAGGACTGTTTTGCTATCACAGACTGGAACATGTTCCGCGATTCTTCCGATGGCATTGAGGAGTACACCACATCAGTCACTGGCTTTATCAATAAGTGCATCGAGGACGTCGTCCCCACAGTGACTGTATGTACATACCCCAACCAGAAGCCATGGATTACAGGCAAAGCGTCAATACAGGGCCATAGATTGAATCATACTACACTGGCTCGAATGCTCGTCTTATGTGGCAGGGCTTGCAAACTATTACAGACTACAAAGGGAAGCACAGCCGAGAGCTAGCCTACCAGACGAGCTAAATCACTTCTATGCTCGCTTCGAGGCAAGCAACACTGAGGCATGCATGAGAGCATCAGCTGTTCCAGACAACTGTGTGATCACGCTCTCTGTAGCCGACGTGAGTAAGACCTTTAAACAGGTGAACATACACAAGGCTGCGGGGGCCAGACGGATTACCAGGACGTGTGCTCCGGGCATGTGCTGACCAACTGGCAGGTATCTTTACTGACATTTTCAACATGTCCATGATTGAGTCTGTAATACCAACATGTTTCAAGCAGACCACCATAGTCTCTGTGCCCAAGAACACAAAGACAACCTGGCTAAATGACTACAGACACGTAGCACTCACGTCCGTAGCCATGAAGTGCTCTGAAAGGATGTTAACCTCTCTGGGATATGTGGGACGGTAGCGTCCCACTTGGCCAAAAGCCAGAAAAAATGTAGCGCACCAAATTCAAATATATTACTATAAAAATCTATCTTTCATGAAGTCACACATGAAAGACATCAAATTAAAGCTACACATGTTGTGAATCCAGCCAACGTGTTTGATTTCAAAAAGGATTTACGGGGAAAGCTCACCAAACGATGTTAGCTCAGTACATAGCCAGTACACACTCATAGGTCATCATGTTACACAATACATTTATGTTTTGTTCGATAATGTGCATATTTATATCCACAAATCTCGGTTTACATTGGCGCCATGTTCAGAAATGCCTCCAAAATATCCGGAGATATTGCAGAGAGCCACGTCAAATAACAAAAATACTCATCATAAACTTTGATGAAAGATACATGTTTTACATATAATTAAAGATACACTTGTTCTTAATGCAACCGCTGTGTCAGATTTCAAAAAAACTTTACGTAAAAAGCACACCATGCAATAATCTGAGACGGCACTCAGATTTAACAACATTTCTCCGCCATGTTGGAGTCAACAGAAATACGAAATTACATCATAAATATTCCCTTACCTTTGATCCTCTTCATCAGAATGCAGTCCAAGGAATCCTAGTTCCACAATAAATTGTTATTTTGTTCGATAATGTCCATTACTTATGTCCAAGTAGCTACTTTTGCTAGCATGTGTAGTACACGTGTCCAAACACTCGCACAGATGCAGGCAAACGTCGCACGAAAACTTCAAAAAGTTATATTACAAGTCGAATAAACTGGTCAAAGTAAGTAGAGAATCAATCCTCAGGATGTTGTTATCATATAAATCCAATAACGTTCCAACCGGAGCATTCTTTCATGTCTGTAGAAGTTATGGAAGTCATGAGGAAAGCGCGTGACCAGGAACTGGCAATCTGCCAGACCACTGACTCATTCCCCTCCCATCCGGCCCCACAACACAGTATAAACTTTATTCAACGTTCTACCGACTGTTGACATCTAGTGGAAGGCGTAGGAAGTTGCAAACAGATTCATATATTACAGGGAATTGAATAGGCGATGAGTTTAACATTGAGCAGTCTCAGAATTCTCACTTCCTGTTTGGATTCCTACTCATGTTTTTGCCTGCCATATGAGTTCTGTTATACTCACAGACATCATTCAAACAGTTTTAGAGACTTCAGAGTGTTTTCTATCCAATAGTAATAATAATATGCATATATTAGCATCTGGGACAGAGTAGGAGGCAGTTCACTATGGGCACGCAATTCATCCAAAAGTGAAAATGCTGCCCCATATATCAAAGAAGTTAATGGCTCACATCAACACAATTATCCCAGAAACCCTAGACCCTATCCGATTTGCATACCACCCAAACAGATGATGCAATCTCTATTGCACTCCACACTGCCCTTTCCCACCTGGACAAAAGGAACATTTATGTGAGAATGGTATTCATTGACTACAGCTCAGCATTCAACACCATAGTACCCTCAAAGCTCATCACTAAGCTAAGGATCCTGGGACTAAACACCTCCCTCTGCATCTGGATCCTGGACTTCCTGACGGGCCACCCCCAGGTGGTGAGGGTAGGTAGCAACACATCTGCCAAGCTGATCCTCAACACTGGAGCTCCCCAGGGGTGCGTGCTCAGTCCCCTCTTATACTCCCTGTTCACCCACGACTGCATGGCCAGGCACGACTCCAACACAATCATTAAGTTTGCAGACGACACAACAGTGGTAGGCTTGATCACCGACAACGACGAGACAGCCTATAGGGAGGAGGTCAGAGACCTGGCCGGGTGGTGCCAGAATAACAACCTATCCCTCAACGTAACCAAGACTAAGGAGACTAAGGAGATGACCAGGACTACAGGAAAAGGAGGACCGAGCACGCCCCCGTTCTCATCAACAGGGCTATAGTGGAGCAGGTTGAGAGCTTCAAGTTCCTTGGTGTTCACATCAACAACAAACTAGAATGGTCCAAACACACCAAGACAGTTGTGAAGAGGGCACGACAAAGCCTATTCCCCCTCAGCCTATTCCCCCTCAAAGACCCCAGCTACCCCAGTTATAGACTGTTCTCTCTACTACCGCATGGCAAGCGGTACCGGAGTGCCAAGTCTAGGACAAAAAGGTTTCAACAGTTTTTACCCCCAAGCCATAAGACTCCTGGAATAGGTAATCAAATGGCTACCCGGACTATTTGCATTGTGTGCCCCCCCCCACCCTTCTTTTAATGCTGCTGCTACTCTGTGTTTATCATATATGCATAGTCACTTTAACTATACATTCATGTACATACTACCTCAATTGGGCCGACCAACCAGTGCTCCCGCACATTGGCTAACTGGGCTATCTGCATTGTGTCCCGCCACCTACCACCCGCCAACCTCTCTTTTACGCTACTGCTACTCTCTGTTCATCATATATGCATAGTCACTTTAACCATATCTACATGTACATACTACCTCAATCAGCATGACTAACCTGTGTCTGTATGTAGCCTCACGACTTTTATAGCCTTGCTACTGTATATAGCCTGTCTTTTTACTGTTGTTTAATTTTTTTACTTACCTATTGTTCACCTAATACCCTTTTTGCACTATTGGTTAAGAGCATTCACACATGTTGTCTACCTGAAATATCCCAGGAGAATTCCTACTGATTCCAGCTACCCTTGATCACATTCAGTGCCAAGAAATCCCCAGGTCTTTGTAAATTTACAAACACTTTGTTTGAAAGCCTGTAAGTAAGCATTTCACTCTAAGGTCTACACCTGCTGTATTCGGCGCACGTGACAAATAAACTTTGATTTGATCAATGTGGTGCCTGTTTATCATCGAATCACAGCCTACTTCAACTTCGCCAAACGGGTGATGATTTTAACAAAAGCGAATTCGTGAAAAAAAGCTGATTCGTTGCACGAATGTACCTAACCACAAACATCAATGACTTTCTTAAAATCAACACACAGAAGTATATCTTTCTTAAACCTGCACATTTTGTTAAAATAAATGCATGTTAGCAGACAATATTACCTATGGAAATTGTGTCCCTTCTCTTGCGTTCAGTGCGAGCAGAGTCAGGGAATATGCAACAGTTTGGGCAGCCTGGCTCGTTGACAACTGTGTGTCTTCCTAACAAAGACCGTAATTACATAATTATGACATAACATTGAAGGTTGTGCAATGTAACAGCAATATTTAGACTTAGGGTTGCGACCCGTTCGCCAAAATACGGAATGGTTCCGTATTTCACTGAAAGAATAAACGTTTTCTTTGTTTACAAAACCAACCAACGTGTTTACAAAACCATGTCCATACAGACTAGAACACTTTACGTCCGATGTCCACCAGATGCATATGCGTTTGTTGTGCCGGAAATCTAACCCGCATTTATTTACCGAACTTGATGCAAACGTGCTTCACTTTTCAACTTGCCTTCTTTTCTTGCCGTGGTATCGTGTTAGTATCGAGTATCGTGATGGTATTGAGTATTGTTTCGCTAAACCTGGTATCGGTAACACTACTTTGGTTCTTGAAAAGTCATGTTAGCCGATTTTGAAGTTCTACCGCTCCAATATAATTATTCAGCGATTTCATTTCTGATCAGTTTTTATGTAGCCGCCTTCATTTGTTTTCCGCCATTTCAATTGAAGGCTGTTGCGCTTGTTGCAGTCAAACCACATGCCGTTATAATGAGCTAGACAACATCTCAAATGGCGAGACTGACTAGCTACCACATGGACACACTCCGTTTGTGTCGGGAGCAGGCTGTTCATCTAGTCAGGCAATGCCCACATTATTCGGACATATTTTAGAATGCTCAGTTTGTCGCGCACGGCATTACGGTACCACTAGCAGCATGTTAGCCAAAGACTGTTGTACTAGCTGTCTAGTCTGTGTTTTATAAATGTGCAGTAAGTATTAAACACAGTTATATAAGGAACTGGCAACTCGTTCTCATTCTGAGAAATAAGGTAGGCCACTTGATTTCAACATCTGAACAAAGTGAACAGGCTTCCATGCTGTTTAAACAGTTGGAGATGAACAGAAGGGTGTGTTCATAACGATTCCACTGTTCTACCCTGTTAGCTAGCAAATAGATCCAAGTTGTCTAAACTTGAAATATAAAGATTAGCTGGCTAATCACTAGCACGTAGGCTTGAGAGATTGTTGATGAGACCGGTGTTCATTTTCTATAATTTCTGCTACAAGTTAGTCATTATTAGTGAATTTGCAATATGCATGGTTCTGCTTACATTTGTAACAAAACGGGGTATTTTAAAAGACAGACTTGAAATCCAGATCAGAGATTATTGCCAAAAAGCAAGCGAAACTATTTTGATAAAATTATGTCATTGTTAGTGGGTCTTATGGTTGTGGAACCGAAACGCACAGAATCGTTTAAAACTGAAATGTATCATTCCTGTATCATATCGGAGCCCTTGTATCTAGATACGCATTGAATCATCTTGAAAGGGAAAGATGCACATCCCTAGTTATCACAAGTAACCTCTCCTTACAACCCAGATTCCTAGCTCATTGCCTGAAGCATCTGTTCACACAGACACACAAAGCCAGTGTGAGGCAACGGCAATGAGCAGCTCTCACAAACCTGAACCACAACACATCACACTGTATAAAGGCTGGAGTGTAAACCCATTTCATTCAGACATGAATAGAGTAGACATGGAAGGGGCTGAGGGAGAGAGATAGAGGATTTA
This sequence comes from Salvelinus fontinalis, assembly GCF_029448725.1. NCBI lineage: Eukaryota > Metazoa > Chordata > Actinopteri > Salmoniformes > Salmonidae > Salvelinus > Salvelinus fontinalis. The sequence goes on from NC_074665.1 coordinate 25,517,601, forward strand.
GAACAGGGGGTGTGGAGAGAGGCAAGGGGTGGAGGGGAGGTGGGGGTAGGCTGCTGGACGCTGGTGTTCTCTGGCCCACACTGCTGCGTCTGTGTGAGCTGAATGGCACCCAGCAGGCAGTCCTGGCCCCCTACTTCCATCTGCCCCAGTTCTCCACCCACTACCCCATCCTTTCCTCCACGACCAAGCAGGCAGGCAGAAAGAAGGCCACTAGGAGGGAGGAGAAGCAGGGAAACCCGGTTTTGCATTAAAAAGTACAAGAAAAAGTAGGATTAGTTTTGCAAACGAAGCTTGCCCAATATAAATGCTCGTCTTTGTTGACCATATCAAAACCTTTGCTCCTGTTTTTGAGTGTGAGTCAAGGCCCTGAACCGCGTAAGCCCACAACCCACACAAACACACTAGATATAGCCTAATGCCCCCAAGGGCAACAGTCCTATCAAGAAGAGGATTCGATAAAGTGTGTCAGATGACAAGAGAACATTTTCATTTCATGTGAAAAACAACCTTGCACTAGAAAGCAACTTCCCATTTGCTGCCACAATCAGCTCATTTTCACACAGTGTGCAAGTTGGTTCAGCTCTGAAAAGGCACATAAGATGTATTTCAAGCCATAAATCTGATAAGAGACCCAAATTGGATTTTGCAGCTTCTCAGTAATAACAGTGTGAGATCTTCGGGGGCGATTGCTGCAGCCCGCTTCGCAGTGTGGATTTGGGTGTCATGGCTGTGTAAACAATAACTCCATGGACTAAAAACATGGGAAGGAGAAGGGTGTCTAATGCAAGACCCCGTCCAGATCAGATATAACGCCTCAGAAATTAGCAGTGCAAGAAAAATGACTGGGATGCTTAGGTGACATCGACAATAAAACGTCATGCCTTTGCTGGGCCTCCGTGGTTTCAGTTCATTGCCTCTACTTTAACTATTGTTTAGATACACACGGCGAGGCGTGGCTTAACGTGACAACGCCCACAAGTAGGGTACAGTCGTAGGGTGCTCCCATTACTCCCATATAATTATCCTAACTTTGGCCTAATCCTAAACAAATTACTGACACTTTTGTCATCTCAATCAACTTTTTAATTAACATACTTGGCTATCACAACAACGAATGATTTGTATGATACTTATTCTGCCATTCTAATTTGTTACCCAACCTGCTAAAACTAACAATAAAGCTAGTAAAACTGTCGCATTATACTTACTTCACTGTTTGTTTACCCATAGCTTTTTCACCGGTTAGCTGACTGGCTAGCGAGAGAAGTTAATATCGATCGAATTCACTAGTCTTAGATATGTCGCGCAACTACTTCCAGTCTTTGCCTGGCCTTGAATGCTCTAGGTATTTAGAAAAACGTTTTCTTGTTGGCTTGCCTATATGTCTATTGTAAAGTGGCTGTTCCACTGGATGTCATAAGGTGAATGCACCAATTTGTAAGTCGCTCTGGATAAGAGCGTCTGCTAAATGACTTAAATGTAAATGTAAATGTCCATTCAACTTCCCAGAGAACAGCTGGTGAGACAACCCTACCAATGGCCCAAAGTAGCCTATGGTGATATCTACACCTACTTGGTGGAATTTCTAGGTTAGCATAAATATCCACATGCAGAGGAATATTATACAGTTGAAGTCGGAAGTTTACATACACTTAGGTTGGAGTCATTAAAACTCGTTTTTCAACCACTCCACAAATTTCTTGTTAACACACTATAGTTTTGACAAGTCAGTTAGGACATCTACTTTGTGCATGACACAAGTAAGTTTTCCAACAATTGGTTATAGACAGATTATTTCACTTATAATTCACTGTATCACAATTCCAGTGGGTCAGACGTTTACAAACACTAAGTTGACTGTGCCTTTAAACAGCTTGGAAAATTCCAGAAATGATGTTATGGCTTTAGAAGCTTCTGATAGGTTAATTGACATCATTTGAGTCAATTGGAAGTGTACCTGTGGATGTATTTCAAGGCCTACCTTCAAACGAAGTGCCTCTTTGCTTGACATCATGGGAAAAACCAAAGAAATCAGCCAAGACCTCAGAAAACAAATTGTAGACCTCCACAAATCTGGTTCATCCTTGGGAGCAATTTCCAAATGCCTTAAGGTGCCACGTTCATCTGTAGAAACAATAGTATGCAAGTTTAAACACCATGGGACCACACAGCCATCTTGGAACGCAGTCTCTTTCCTGAGCGGTGTCTCCTAGAGATGAACGTACTTTGGTGCAAAAAGTGCATTTCAAACCCAGAACAACAGCAAAGGACCTTGTGAAGATGCTGGAGGAAACGGGTACAAAAGTATCTATATCCACAGTAAAGCGAGTACTATATCGACATAACCTGAAAGGCCGCTAAGCAAGGAAGAAGCCACTGCTCCAAAACCGCCATAAAAAAGCCAGACTACGGTTTGCAACCGCACATGGGGAGAAAGATCGTTCTTTTCGGAGAAATGTTCTCTGGTCTGATGAAACAAAAATAGAACTGTTTGGCCATAATGACCATCATTATGTTTGGAGGAAAAAGGGGGAGGCTTGCAAGCAGCATCATGTTGTGGGGTTGCTTTGCTGCAGGAGGGACTGGTGCACTTCATAAAATATATGGCTGCATGAGGTAGGAAAATTATGTGGATATATTGAAGCAACATCTCAAGACATCAGTCAGGAAGTTAAAGCTTGGTCGGAAATGGGTCTTCCAAATGAACAATGACCCCAAGCATACTTCCAAAGTTGTGGCAAAATGGCTTAAGGCCTACAAAGTCAAGGTATTGGTGTGGCCAACACAAAGCCCTGACCTCAATCCTATAGAAAAGTTGTGGGCAGAACTGAAAAAACACGTGCGAGCAAGGATGCCTACAAACCTGACAAGTTACACCAGCTCTGTCAGGAGGAATGGGCCAAAAAAACTTATTGTGGGAGGCTTGTGGAAGGCTACCCAAAACGTTTGACCCAAGTTAAACAATTTAAAGACAATGCTACCAAATTCTAATTGAGTGTATGTATATTTCTGACAGACTAGGAATTTGATGAAAGAAATAAAAGCTGAAATAAATATTTCTCTCTATTATTCTGACATTTCACATTCTTAAAATAAAGTGGTGATCCTAACTGACCTAAGACAGGGAATTTATACTGGATTTATACAAATCCACTTTTTATAGGATTACATGTCAGGAATTGAAAAACTGAGTATAAATGTATTTGGCTAAGGTGTATGTAAACTTCCGACTTCAACTGTAGCTGTTATTTGAACAGACACACACTAGTCCTTCCTACAAGCTAACTTTTTGTGCAATACGCATAGCTAGTTAGATACAAACAAGTGTTAGCGATTTACTGGTGGTGAAGTACTTCGAACACACAAATGTATCAAGTAACCGGAGCTCACAGCTATGACTGTACCCTACTCGGGGGCGTGGTTAACCCATGTCTCGCTGTGTGTATCTATCGTTGCTTCCCCTTGTACAGTTTCTGCACATAATTCCTAAATTTGCATTGCTATCCAACACAAACGCTAGCTAGCAGGCAGCTGTTTAAGACTTCGCTGTGTCATATAGCCTGGCTGCCGACTCTCAAAATGTCAACCCCCCTCGGAGCCCATGTCTAGACTTGACAGTTCATGCAGCTTTAGTATTCTGATTATATACAATACCAGTTACAAATTTGGACACACTTACTCATTCAAGGGTTTTTCTTTATTTTCACTATTTTCTACATTGTAGAATAATAGTGAAGACATCAAAACTATGAAATAGCACATATGGAATCATATAGTAACCAAAAAAAGTGTTAAACAAATCCCTATTTTCTATTTGTGATTCTTCAAAGTAGCCACCCTATGTCTTGATGACAGCTTTGCACACTCTTGGCATTCTCTCAACCAGCGTCATGAGGTAGTCACCTGGAATGTATTTCAATTAACAGGTGTGCCTTGTTAACTTCTTGAGAATACAGGGGGTGCTGTTTCGCATTAGCATAATTGCCTCTACAGATTAAACTGCCTCTTATTCAATTATTGCTGTTACTATATGCATATAACCATATGCCATTGGATAGAAAACAAGCTATGGTTTCTAAAACCGTTCCAATTTTGTCTCTGAGTCAAACACAGGTCATTTCACAGCACTTTCCCTGAGCCTGAAGAAGATTGCAAGATGTGTATGCTCGCTTCAAAGCTCTGCCTATATATGGTCACGCGACCTATGACCCGAAACACACTTCCTTCTTCCTCTGGGTGTCTGGAAGACGTCAGAGGAGAAATTTTTTGTTTATCTTGTACTGACGTGAAATAAGACCTATTTCTTTAGCGTGACCGACAACTTCCGGTTTCTGAGATGCGCGTTTTCAGAGGTGCCATTGTCTTTTGTTATGCTGACGTTACGGATGAAAACTATCTCCGTGTCGAAGTTTGTTTGATACATGTGACCATATCACCGTAATGTATGTTTTTTCAATATAGTTTAATCAGATTATTAGAATTTTTTCGGGAGTTTTGCCGTGTTCCGTTCTTTGAGTTTTTTAACTTTGGACATGGACCGTGCCAGTCGACCAGTACCCAGGCTAAATGAAGAGGGGAGGTTGCCATTGTGAATGGATTGAACGACTCATCAGGACTAAGGACACCTTGATCAACATTCTGATGAAAGACCAGCAATAGTAAGACCCAATTTACGATGTTATTTCATATATCTGTCGTGCATGTGAACTGGTCAGGCGCGTCCAGCCGGTTCTGGCTGGCCTGGTTATGCTAATTTAGCGAAACATTTTGTTTTCGCTATAAAACATTTAAAAAATCTGAAATATTGTTTGGATTCACCAGATGTTGGGCTTTCAATGTCTGTACGCTGTGTATTTTTTCTGAAATGTTTTAAGACAAGTAATTAGTTATATAACGTTGGTCTCTGTAATTGTTCTAGCTGCATCAGCACTATATCAGATTGCAGCTGCAATGTAGAACTGTGATTTATACCTGAAAAATGCACATTTAAAAAAAAAAAACTATGCTATACCATAAATATGTTATCAGACTGTCATCTTATAAATTTGTTTGTTGGTTTGTGGCTATCAATATCTTAGTTTAGCCGAATTGGTGATAGCACCTGATGGAGTAAGAAACTGTTGGAGTAAGAAAATGGTGTCTTTTGCTAACGTGTTTAGCTAATAGATTTACATATTTTGTCTTCCCTGTAAAACATTTAAAAAATCTGAAATGGTGGTTTTATTCACAAGATCTGTGTCTTTCATTGGGTGTCTTGGACTTGTGATTTAATGATATTTAGATGCTACTATTTAATTGTGACGCTATGCTAGCGATGCTAATCAGTGTGTGGGGGGGGGGGGGGGGGGTGCTCCCGGATCCGGGTTAGGTACTCTGTAGAGGTTAACTTCTTATGGCTGCAGGGGCAGTATTGAGTAGCTTGGATGAAAGGTGCACAGAGGTGCCCAGAGTAAACGGCCTGCTCCTCAGTCATAGTTGCTAATATATGCATATTAGTATTGGATAGAAAAGAAAGAAAAGAAAAGATAGAAAAACACTCTGAAGTTTCTAAAACTGTTTGAATTATGTCTGTGAGTATAACAGAACTCATATGGCAGGCAAAAACCTGAGAAGTTCCACTTCCTGTTTGAATTTTTTCTGAGCTGGCAGATTTTCAACCAAGCTCTCATCAAAATTACAGCGAGATATTGATGAGTTTTCACTTTCTACGGCTTCCACTAGATGTCAACAGTCAATAGAACTTTGTCTGATGACTCTAATGTGAAGGGGGGCAGAAGGAGACAGGAATTAGTCACCACTGCTACGAGCTGACCATGCTTTGACCACGCGTGTTCATGTGAGAGGCAGCTCCATTTCATCGCTCAACTGAAGTCAATCTAATTGTCCGGTTGGAACGTTATTCAAGATGTATGTTAACAACATTTTAAAGATTGATTCAGTACATCGTTTGACATGTTTCTACTGACTGTTATGGAACTTTTGGACATTTCGTCACGTTATAGTGGACGCGCTTTGTGACTTTGGAATTGTTTACCAAACGCACTAACCAAAGTAGCTAAGTGGACATAAATAACGGACATTATCGAACAAATCAAGCCTTTATTGTGGACCTGGGATTCCTAGGACTGCATTCTGATGAAGTTCATCAAAAGAAACATTTATCATGTATTTTCTGGTTTCTGTTGACTCCAACATGGCGGCTAATTTGGCTATTGTTCTGAGCGCCGTCTCAGATTATTGCATGATTTGCTTTTCCGTAATTTTGTTTTGAAATCTGACACAGCGGTTGCATTAAGGAGAGGTATATCTATAATTCCATGTGTATAACTTGTATTATCATCTACATTTATGATGAGTATTTCTGTTGAAACGATGTGGCTATGCAAAATCACTTGATGTTATTGGAACTAGTGAATGTAACGCGCCAATGTAAACTGTTTTTTTTATATTAATATTAACTTTATCAAACAAAACATGCATGCATTGTGTAACCTGAAGTCCTATGAGTGTCATCTGATGAAGATCATCAAAGGTTAGTGATTAATTTTATCTCTATTTCTGGTTTTTGTGACTGCTATATTTCGCTGTAAAAATGGCTGTGCTTATTGTGGTTTGGTGGTGACCTAACATAATCGTTTGTAGTGCTTTCGCTGAAAAGCATATTTGAAATCAGACACTTTAGTGGGATTAACAACAAGATTACCTTTAAAATGATATAAGACACATGTATGTTTGAGGAATTTTAATTATGAGATTTCTGTTGTTTAAATTTGCGCTCTGCACTTTCACTGGCTGTTGTCATATTGATCCCGTTAGCGGGAAGCAGCCATAAGAAGTTAAAAGTTAATTTCTGGAATTTCAAATAAAATACAATTTAATTGGTCACATACACATATTTAGCAGATGTTATTGCGGGTGTAGCGAAATGCTTGTGTTCCTAGCTCCAACAGTGCAGTAATATGTAACAAATCACAACAATACACACAAATCTAAAAGTAATGGAATTAAGAAATATAGAAAATATTAGGAAGAGCAATGTCGGAGTGGCATTGACTACAATAAAGTAGAACAGAATACAGTATATACATATGAAATTAGTAAAGCAGTATGTAACATTATTAAAGTGACCAGTGATTCCATGTCTATAAGGCAGCAGCCTGTAAGGTGTAGGGTTGAGTAACCGGGTGGGAGCTGGCTAGTGATGGCTATTTAACAGTCTGATGGCCTTGAGAAAGAAGCTGTTTTTCAGTCTCTCGGTCCCAGCTTTGATGCACCTGTACTGACATCGCCTTCTGGATGACAGCAGGTCAGGTGAACAGGCCGTGGCTTAGGTTGTTGGTCCTTGATGATATTTTAGGCCTTCCTGTGACATCGGGTGCTGTAGGTGTCCTGGAGGGAAGGCATTGCGGGCAGTACAGTTGCCGTACCAGGTGGTGATACAGCCCGACAGTATGCTTTCAATTGTACATCTGTATAAGTTTGTGAGGTCTTAGGGGCCAAGCCAAATTTCTTCGGCCTTCTTCGGTGTCTAAACTGAGGAGAAATCCACACACAATGCTTCCCTGACCACCTCCTGAAGTGGTCAGCCAGACCTGAACACAATCAGACCACAAAGCGACTTCTGTGCATCTAGACCAGTCTTTTCAATGCAAACTTCATGAAAGCAGAAATCACATGTAACTGTCAAGTGTAGACAGTACCAGAGGAACACAGACACCAGCAAAGAGACGGCCCACAGTTGTCATGGGAACCGCAGCCAAATACACACACAAACTCTCCGAGCACATTCACACTGAACAACATGACCAGAAGAATAAATACAAAGTGTCACCCGGAAAAGTGCATAGACCTGCATTTTCTCTCAGGGATGGGACCGGCAAACAGTGTTACATTTATGATTTGTGTGAGATAAAGGGCTGATAATTCTATTCAAGGTAACAATAATTAATACATCTAGGCCATCTCCCAGGGGCTGCTGGGGACACAGCACATGGGCCATCTGAATGGGAGGGGACTGCTGGCCTGGGCTCTGTTGTGGTGAATTGAGCACAAGCTCTATGTCAACTGCAACTCCCACAGTTCTCATTGGCAGACTACTCTTCCACCCACTCACACAGACTACTAAGATCTGCTCTGCAGAGAACCACAGGTAAGGAGAGATGACATTCAGTTCCCAGAGAGAGAAAGATTAGAGAGAGAAAAAGGAATGTCAGTTCTCATAGTTATAGGCTTTCTGATTCTCCTTCTGCCCACGCTTTATTCTACAGACTGTAGCCTCACAAACAAACACATAAAACCTTTCAATGCTCGCTTTTACGGACTGCCGAGGTCCCAGTTGAGGTGAGGCATCTACAGACCCTGAGCAAAATAGATCCACACTCAGTAAACAATTTCTATAGCAACGGCACCAGTCATCTCCAAGTTGCAGGAGGTTATTTGGAGCACCTCACACACACAGGGGCTTTTCAACCTAATGATTACATTCCGATTAATTGCTGTAGGGCTGAAACAGAGAATTATAGAGAGAGAGAGCTTTTTCCCTCTGCTACACATGGATATCCATGGAAACCAACTGATTTAGGCTTGATTTATGCCTCTAACAGCTGGGGGGGAAGGACCAACAAGACTGGTCTCCCAAACCGTAGAAAACACATTATTGTACATGCCTGACTGACCACCACCAACACACACAGGAAAGCATACAGCGCAGCTTGACAATGCTCGATCAGTTGCACATTATAGAACCACTCCAGAAGAACAATGCGGTAAATACCAACGAGATGATGCTAACGCGTCTTTATTCTGCCTCTCCCATTTCAGAAACAAATATTAACTGTTGCTCCCTGGTCCTGGTCATGAACAAAACGAGAGTGGAGACAGAAGAGGAAGAGTGCAGAGGGGAGTGATAGAGGAGATGGATCTGCTTTTCTAAAAAGGAATCAGATGTAATTCAGTCCTTTCTATATATTTTGTTCTCAGACTATTCGCCAATGCACAGGCCTGTCTCTCTCCGTTATCGTTCGCCCCCCAGTGTACCCAGTCTCCCCGAGCCACATCCCACCCATTATACAGTCCTATCTGCCACAGGAAATTAAACTTCCATGTTTGGGCCTCACAAGAAAGCAGGCCTCTACTCTAGGGCCGGGATGATACTGTACAGTTAGTATCGTGCCAAGGAAACAATGAGCAGATTTAACTTATTTAAGAAAACAGCCCTAATGTTGGACATAAACATCATTGTTGTCATCCAGAGACAATGTTTTTCCCAAGCTAAAGCACACCATATTTTACAATCAGCAGGTTTGTAAAGGTCCAAAGACTTTGGTCTGCTGTGTGCTTTAAAATTTTGACATGAACAAAAAATACGGGTGGAATTAAAATACTTGAAATGGATGTCGGTCAATTAGTTGCTTGAAAACCGAAAAACAACAGACATTCCCCGTTAATCGCACAGCACTAATGGAAAAACACATGCTTAATCACACAAACAGAATTTCCACCTGCTGATAGACACACACAACTGAAAGGTTGAAAGGAATAGGAGAGTGACAGCGCAGGGACTGAACATCAGACACACAATCTGGGGAGAATGAAGCCATTTCCAAAGCAGATTGTACTTGAAGAGTTCTGAAGTAGAGAACTAGAAACTAAATGGGTTGGGGCTGTTCAAATACCCTAGAGGATGCAGGCTGCTATGGCTGTATACCGTAGCCAACAAAGCCTAGTCCGGCAGAGGGAGAGATAACGTCAGGCAGTGCCGCAGACTCCAGCCCGGCCCGCCACACAATGGGCCCTATCTTTCATGTCCTCATTAAGATAGCGCTCCAGCAATTAAACTCTCAACTTTCATGTGAGCGCCTGAGAAAGAGGGGAGGGAAAGAAGGGTGAGAAATGTGGGAGAAAATCATTTTGGTAAAGAATAGAAAATTGGGGTCGGACTGATCGAAAGCGGGATTGAAAGTTAGTTTTCCAAGTTTCGAGGGAGGTGAAAATGACTACATGGAGCAATAGAGGAGAGGGTACCAACTGGAGAGGATTGCGGAGGCAAAAATAAATATAAGAGAAATACATTTCCCACGAGTCGAAGTGTGTTGGTTCCAACTGGCATCTCGTTACTTTGCTCTCTGGGCGGCAGGGATTCTATTAACACAACAGTTGACTGAGACACAGACACAGGAGAGCAAGATTGGGAGAGAACAGCAGGGATAGGAGAGACACAGAGCATTCCAGGTTGAACAGGAGAGAGAGATGAATTGACAAGAAAAAAGAAGGGAGAGAGCAGGTTTGGGCGATATACCGTTTATACCGTATACCGGGGTACTTCGAAATACCAACGGTATGATTTTCAATATCCCCTTGCTGGGGCTGTGGGTTTGTGTGCTAAGCCACTGCTTATAAACTATAGGTTAAGTATAACTATAAGAAACCTAAGATGTGTCAAATTAATAATATCCAGCTCAGGGCTACAGATATGCATTTGGTTTGCTAACTTGCTAGCTGAGTGGCTAGATGTCAAGATCAAGCGTCTTGGTTACAGCAGAGACATTCAATATTCTCCTGGATGAAGATTCCTGTTGCCTAAACTGTTTTGTGCGTCAAACATTTTTGTAAATTATTATTATCATCATCATCTTTCGATAATACCGTTTACCCCGGGATGGTATAGAAACGGTATGAACTTATGAAAATTTGGATACAGCTCAACTCTAGGAGAGAGCTGTGCTGACTGAGCTTGAGTGGGGTTAAAAGTAAAAGAGAAAAAGGGGGCACCACACAAGCTAAAAAGCCGCACCCCTTTTCTTTGTTTAATATTATTAGCCTCCTCAGTAATCCTGGTCTATCGACATGCCTTGACACATCAATGGCTGATCAGATCACTCGCTGTCCCAATCTGGAGGAAATGGCAGTGAATCGTCCGACACGACTGGGTATTGGCAGAAGAGGAGCTCACATCACACAGAAAGGGACGGCTGAAATCAATCACACTCCCTAACCCAGTGTGTGTCTGTCTACAGCGTTAAGGAATTCAAACACCATCACAAATATGGATTCCTAATACACAAGATAAACCAAGCAGACAATCATGCAACTGTAGGCCCTTGCTCTCCAGTGTGGTTAATCTGTTTATTAGCTCCAGCAGATTAATCACAGCTGGCTGAGAGGCCCACAATGACATCATGATTTAACTCTTAGACAACAAACACATAGCTATGACATACAATGTGTTTCTCCAGGCACTGCATTGTATGTTCCTGCCTTTGAACTGGAGAAAAGCACGGTGGTGAGCATGTAGATATGTAGATTATATCTCTGGCCTATTTGAATTCTATTTTATTTCACACATGCATACAGACAGTGCATTCGGAAAGTATTCAGAACCCTTTGACTTTTTCCACATTTTGTTACGTTACAGCCTTATTCTAAAATGGATTAAATACATTTTCCCCTCATCAACCTACACACAATACCCCATAATGACAATGCAAAAACAGGTTTTTATAAATGTTTGCAAATGTATTCAAAATAAAAAACAAATACCTTATTTACATAAGTATTCAGACCCTTTGCTATGAGACTCGAAATTGAGCTCAGGTGCATCCTGTTCCCATTGATCATCGTTGAGATGTTTATACAACTTGGAGTCCATCTGTGGTAAATTCAATTAATTGGACATGATTTGGAAAGTCACACACCTGTCTATATAAAAGGTCCCACACTTGATAGTGCATGTCAGAGCAAAAACCAAGCCATGAGGTGGAAGGAATTGTCTGTAGAGCTCTGAGACAGGATTGTGTCGAGGCACAGATCTGGAAAAGGGTAACAAAACATTTCTGCAGCATTGAAGGTCCCCAAGAACACAGTGGCCTCCATCATTCTTAAATGGAAGAAGTTTGGAACAACCTAGAGCTGGCCACTCGGCCAAACTGAGCATTCGTGGGGGGACACCAAGAACCCGATGATCACTCTGATAGAGCTCCAGAGTTCCTCTGTGGAGATGGAAGAACCTTCCAGAAGGACAACCATCTCTGCAACACTCCACCAATCAGGCCTTCATGATCGAGTAGCCAGACAGAAGCCACTCCTGTGCCAAGCTTGTAGCGTCATACCCAAGACGACTCGAGGCTGTAAACGCTGCCAAAGGTGCTTCAACAAAGTACTGGGTAAAGCGTCTGAATACTTATGTAAATGTGATATTTACATTTTTCACAAATTTTAACAAACCTGTTTTTGCGTTGTCATTATGGGGTATTGTATATAGATTGAGGGAAAAAATAAGGCTATAACGTAACAAAATGTGGGGGGAAAAATCAAGGGGTCTGAATACTTTCCGAATGCACTGTGTACACTAGTGATGTGTGGGGGGGAAATAGATAGTTACACACACACACACACACACACACACACACACACACACACACGGTCTAACTGATGCTTGGACGTTGGGAGAGAGAGATAGTGCTTTTCCAACCTCCACAAAGACGGAGGCATTGGTGTGAAATCCACTCCATGAGATCTGAATTTTAATTTTAGTTTTCTTCCTGGGCTGTTCTCTTTAATGAGCAGTCAACAATAAAAAACTGACAATGAATTTTCCAACTGTGCACAGTAAGTAAAATAAAAGTCCTTAGGGAGGAGAAAAGCAGCAGAAAAAACACAGCTGAGCTTCTGCCAAGTACTCAAAATTATGTGATTTTCACAGCTGAGAGGGAGAGCGGGGAGAGATGGAGACTGGCATCAGCAGCACCAGGCCCATGAGATGCCAGCACAAACAAGTGACACACACCCAGGCTTCCCAATACTGATACACAGGCAGAGGGTTACCCAACTGGGCCTCGCATAGGCCTACAAACAAACCACAAAAATAAGTGAGACTGTGGCCTCAAGTACACCCCCTCAACACCAACCAAGCAAACAGGAGTCTCCAAAAAAAATAGATATATATTGTATATAATATACAGGCCTAGACAGCAACAGCTTACTTCTCCAACTTTTTAGTCCACCAGCCACTGTGGCAGGTAAATGAAAAAAATATATACCAGCCACTCACTTCTTAAAAAGGCTAAATATTTTCCCCTAATAATTAAAATTAAAAAATAGAAAATAATTACCATGCTTTATAATGTTTCTAGAACAAGAAATGTATTAGCAAGAAGTAATGTGGTATATTGCTAAATTTCATTTTTTTTTTTTTTTTTTGTGACCGGAGTCTAAACGAAAATATCAGTTGAGACAAAATTTCTGCGGACCCTTTAAGGGCAGAATGATACAGTGGTAACGTGGCCACTCGAGTCCTGTCATGTGTGTCTGTGAGAGATTTGGGATCTGACTAGTAGTAGACGGCGTCACTTCGCTATCAGTTGAAGCAGCAGACTAACATTGAAAAACAGTAAATAGCCCAGAAACACTTTGTCGACTTGAGTAAATTTACCCAACTTTTATGCCTGCATCCAGCACCTCCTAAAATTAATCTATCAGCACAAGGGGTGTGAACGTTTCAACTAAAATTGGGATTGTTAGCGTAAAAAAAAAACCCTAATCGAAAAACATTGGTTTAAATTTTATTCCCTAAAAATTAAAATCTAAGTGCAGTAATCACAAAACTACCACTAACAGTCCCTGATCATCCTCATCATCATAAAGGGAAAAATAACAATTCAACAAATACCTAACGTAACAATGCAGTAACGTTAGCAGGTGGGAAAAAAGGCCATTATCTCTCCAGGCCATTTATTAACCTGAGCTGTAAAAATGAGGGAAAGAGAAGCAGAACAGCAGTTCAAGCAGGCAGCGGGAGAGGGGCTATGCGGTGTGCGTCTGTGAGTGACGAGGGGAGCAGGGAGGGGGAGAGAAATAGCAACCAAGTCGACTCACACTGGTAGACTAACTTATTGCTAGTTATTTATCATCTCATCTGATTACATAGTACATGTCTTGACTGCATCAAACCGAAAGAAGCTAGTTAAGCTAGGTTTGTTCCACCTTAAAAAAGCACAAGAAATAGGATTGACACCCACCATCTCAGATTGTTCTGAAATCATCTCTATAGTTAGCTTTCCTGAAACATTTTGTTGAAATATAATTTGATCTCTGAGAAATTAAGCTAATTCATTGCACCCAAATTGGCCATTTTAATTTATAAGATTCAAATAATTCAATAAATATAGTACTCAACTTCCGATTTGGACCAAACTTCTTCCTTCCAATGAGTAAGACATGAGGAATCCCCCCCAAAAAAATGTAAACGCCACCCACGGAACCCCCGACGATCCCTCAAATGTTTTTCCGGAACTGAGCAAATTTCAGATCTGCTGAGCGCAAGATTCTGTGCAACTTCCGGTGAGCGTTTGCTGTGAACACTGAGGCTGTACCCTCTATGTTACAGTTATAACAGTGGCCAAGTAGGCTACTGTGGCTATTTGATGATAATGTAGGTCTACAGAGTGGCCTACCAACAAAAACAATGGAGAAAATGCATCCCATACCATTTTAACATGGAAATAGCTTTTCTATCATTCAGCCTACAGAAGCAGCCAATGTGTGGTGTTCAATGTAGGCCTACATTCTATTGGATTTAGGAGGGAAAAAACCATGCAGGGCTTGACATTAACCTGTTTATCCACTTGTCCTTCTGACCAGGAGGTGACTGAAAATGTTATGTTGTTTGATGCAAGAAACTACTTTACAAAATATAATTAATAAATTATTCCCATACCAATTTTGCTACCCTCTGCCTATTGGTTACTTAGCTTATTCAAGCCTGTCTCAAAATACAACACTGCCCCAAAATACACAGTGCATTTGGAAAGTATTCAGAATCCTTCACTTTTTCCACATTATTACGTTACAGCCTTATTCTAAAATTGAAAAAGATAAAAGAAATCCTCACACAATACCCCATAATGACAAAGCTAAAACAGGGTTGTAGAAATGTTTAAAAATTATTTATACAAAATCCCAAATACCTTATTTACAGAAGTATTCAGACCCTCAGATGCATACTGTTTCCATTGATCATCCTTGATGTTTCTACGACTTGGAGTCCACCTGTGGTAAATTCAATTGATTGAACATGATTTGGAAAGACCTGTCTATATAAGGTCCCACAGTTGACAATGCATGTCAGAGCAAAAACCATGAGGTCGAAGGAATTATCCGTAGAGCTCCGTGACAGGATTGTGTCGAGGCACAGATCTGGAGAAGGGTACAAAAAAATGTCTACAGCATTGAAGGTCCCCAAGAACACAGTGGCCTTAAATGGAAGACGTTTGGAACCACCAAGAGTCTTCCTAGAGCTGGCCAACGGCCAAACTGAGCAATGGGGGAAAAGGGGCTTAGTCATGGAGGTGACCAAGAACCCGATGGTCACTCGGACAGAGCTCCAGAGTTCCTCTGTGGAGTTGGGAGAACCTTCCAGAAGGAAAACTATCTCCGCAGCACTCCACCAATCAGTCCTGTATGGCAGAGTGGCCAGCCGGAAGCCACTCTTCAGTAAAAGCCACATGAAAGCCCGCTTGGAGTTTGGCAAAAGGCATCTAAAGACTCACAGCCCATGAGAAACAAGATTCTCTAGTTTGATGAAACCAAGATTGAAATCTCTGGCTTGAATGCCAAGCGTCGCGTCTGGAGGAAACCTAGCACCATCCTTACGGTGAAGCATGGTGGTGGCAGCATCATGCTGTGGGGAATGTTTTTCAGCTGCAGGGACTGGGAGACTATCCAGGATCGAGGGAAAGATGAACGGAGCAAAGTACAGAGAGAACCTTGATGAAAACCTGCTCCAGGGCGCTCAGGACCTCAGGCTGGTGTAAAGGTTCACCTTCTAATAGGACAACAACCCTAAGCACAAGTCTCTGAATGTCCTTGAGTGGCCCAGCCAGAGCCCAGACTTGAACCCGATTGAACATCTCTGGAGAGACCTGAAAATAGCTGTGCAGCGACACTCCCCACCCCACCTCCCCACCTTGAGAGGATCTGCAGAGGAGAATGGGAGAAACTCCCCAAATGCAGGTGTGTGAAGCTTGTAGCGTCATACCCAAGAAGACTCGAGGCTGTAATCACTGCCAAAGGTGCTTCAACAAGGTACTGAGTAAAGGGTCTAAATACTTGTGTAAATGTTTCATTTAAAAATATACATTTGCAAAAATTTCTTAAAACCTGTTTTTGCTTTGTCATTATGGGGTATTGTGTGTCGATTGATGAAGGGGAAAAAATTATTTAATCCATTTTAGAATAGGGCTGTAATGTAACAAAATGTGGAAAAAGTCAAGGGGTCGGAATACTTTCCGAATACACTATAACACAGCCTCCTGCAGAAAATAAATTATTTACCTAACTTGCTTTTCAAAGATGGCTAGAAATGTACACTTTTTGTGCTCTTGTAGGAAGCAATCACTCCCCCATTGCTGACTACAAACGATCTATAACTGGGCTAATAACTCACTTACTAGCAAAGAATATGAACAAATGTACACACCTGGCTATATGCAGCATTTACTTTGATCTCAAAACAAGCGCATCTACTCGCAACCACTCATGCTGTAAACACAGTCCAGTACAAAGTGAATAGCACAGATCCATATATGGCAATTGTCTATTTGCATATAGGGATACTGCAGCTCTGATTGGTTATTGCGCACCGTTTTGTGTAGAGTATGGGCCTGAGTCGTGCCTGTCAATGCAATAGAATTCTACTCCAATGCCCTCTGCCTACAAGAAAATCTCTTGCATAGTTAGTTTTGTTTTGGTAAGTGGCATTGAAAGTGGCTAATATTGCATTGACAATTCGCACAGTAGAGGGAATGTTGATAGTGTTAACTAAAGGGGGAAAACTAGAAAGTTGAGTCAAGTTCAATCTCGTGCTTTTCTGCTCGGGCTGATATTTCTTCTGTCTGGCGGGGGAGCTGTGTGCAGCTTAGAGGGAACATTGCCTGCACCCCATGCCCATCCCACCCCAACAACCAGTATCAGTTCTCTACGTTTGAAGCTGTGGCTTGGAGTATTTCTTTTCCATACCATGTAATGTACTTCCTGTGAATCTGGTAGTTCTTTTCCCATGTTCAGAGAAATAAGTCATTGAAGTCGCTTGCATTATTTACCATAAAGTAGTGTGAAAGTAACAGGTTTTGACCACTAGATGCCACTGCTTCTGCTAGCCCGCCACCATTTTATCCATTTTGCTGGTCTCCTGTGTTTATTTAATATATCAAAACATTTCCTTTGCAACTTTGGGTACAAAACCAATAGATTTGGCTCATGATTCAAATAAATTGTGGCCATCCTCACAATTCAAGCCAGTCCTCCATGAAAGAAAATCAGTTTGTCAAACAGAGAACTGATACTGAACACTGAGTGTACAAAACATTAACAATATTATGCCCTCAGAAAAGCCTCAATTCACCTGGGCATTGACTCTACAAGGTGTCAAAAGCATTCCACAGGGATGCTGGACCAAGTTGACTGCAATGCTTCCCACAGTTGTGCCAAGTTGGCTGGATGTCCTTTGGATGGTGGACCATTCTTGATACACACGGGAAACAGCATTGCAGTTCTTGACACAAAATGGTGCACCTGGCACCTACTACCATACCCCTTTCAAAGGCACTTAAATCTTTCGTCTTGCCCATTCCCTCAATGGCACACATACGTGTCAATTGTCTCAAGGCTTTAAAATCCTTCTTTAACCTGTCTCCTCCCCTTAATCTACACTGTGTCCTCCCCTTAATCTACACTGATTGAAGTGGATTTAACTAGTGACATCAATAAGAGATCATAGCTTTCACATGGTCAAAACATGTAATGGAAAGAGCAGGTGTTCATAATGTTTTGTACAATCAATGAAAACGGTATAAGGGTGGCAGGTTGCTTAGCAGTTAGAGTATTGGGCCAGTAACCAAAAGATTGGTGATTCGAATACCCGAGCCCACAAGGTGAAAAATCCTGTTTGATGTGCCTTTGAGCCAGGCACTTAACCCTAATTTGCTCCAGGGACGCCATGTTACTATAGCTGACCCTATAAAACAACACATTTCTCTGCATCTATCCGGTGTGTGACAATACATTTATTTATTACATATTTTTACTGGTTGTTGGGGTGGGATTGGCATGGACTGTGAGTGGTCCAGTGGAGCTTTTGAAAAAAAAATTGGGGGGGGGGGGGGGGGGGGGGGTTCCTCATGTCATTGTTAGGAAGAGATTTGGTCAAAATCGGATGTTGGGTACTATATTTATTGAACATGATCAGAATCCTATCAATTAAACTGGCCAATTTGGGTGCAATCAATTAGCTTAATTTCTCAGATAATATGTTATTTCAGCAAAATAATGTTGTTTCAGGGATGCCACACATTGAGGCTAATGTTAGCTAGGCTAATTGAGACTACATAACTTCAACTGTGGGCTTTCACCCCTTCCAAATCAAATCAAATGTATTTATATAGCCCTTCTTACATCAGCTGATATATCAAAGTGCTGTACAGAAACCCAGCCTAAAACCCCAAACAGCAAGCAATGCAGGTATAGAAGCACCATTTAGATTATTAAGTAGCACACTACCTGTTGGCTCATGGTGTTATTTAACTTTGATTTCTGTCATTTTAATCCCATTTTCCATTGATTAGATATCTAGATATCTCCTAATAACTTTATGACTGCAGCCTAGTGCTATATGACTGCTTAAATGTTCTGGGAAATGATCCATTTGTCACATCCCTAATCAGCACTTCACTCACAGTGTGCACAGCTCCCCAGACAGGCAGTGTTGTTGCACGCGGTAGGATATAGGATTCGTATTCATTTGTGAGATTAGCAACTATGAAACAAAAACGGCAGAAATACTTTGAAAACAGCTGCTGCATACTTTTTTCTGCTAAAATGCGCAACTCACACTTGTTCATAATTTACTTTTGCCTATTTTTATTCGAAAATGTGAAAGTAATGCTCACACTGTAGAGCCCTGCAAATTGACCACCCGCCAACACGGCTGAAATTTACATTCTTACCTAAATCTACCAGAGAGGGACTGAGAACACAACTTTACCAGGAAAGTTGACTGAGAACACATTCTCATTTACAGCAATGACCTGGGGAATAGTTACAGGGGAGAGGACGAGGGATGAATGAGCCTCGTTCATCACCCAAGCCACACAGCCCAAGATCCCAGCATGTTTTACTCTTCCCGTTAAGACTACCACCACACAAAACACACACTCAGAGAGAAACCCAAATATTTATCCGCATTCTTTCACATCTTTATCTGGACTGGCCGGCCGCTGGGAGTCCATTGAGCGGTAATCAGGGCTTTGGCTTACAGAATGCTCGCACAGGAAGTGCACTTCATCTGCTCTGCTGCTTCCATTTGGCCTCGGAGCCACCAGGCATCTCAACAGCAGGACGTGGGAAATCACAACAACAAACCAGAGCAGGGAAACAACTTGTGCCCACGCACATGACATGGGAGCCACTGACGACTTACAACAGTCCCCCTCTGGTATCGCATGGATGAGAATGGAGTTTGTGTGCCATGCTGCATAGAGAGGCAGCCAAATGGCTTTCATGAGAGGAGTGCTAAGTGCGTGTCGTGCGTCTCCTTTCATTCCAAGCCTCTTTGAGACAAGCCTATTGGGGGGGGGGGGGGGGGGGGGGGGGGGAATTCTACAAAGCTAACAATTGGGAATTGTTTTAAAAATGTTCATACCAAGGATTATTTTGGTATTTGATTTTGAATTTTAGGATATTAGCCCATAGAAACGCATTGAATAACAGATTCACACATGGAAAAACAGTCAAAAAATAAATCAAAAGGGTATATTTTTTAGGCTGTCGGTCCTATATCTGAGAGACTCGCGACTAACTTTTTTCCTCAATGTCCCAAAATGCAATTTAAAATGTCCTAAACTGAACTTGAACCGTATTAAAATGTAAATACTTTATGTTTTGACATGCCAACATGGGTCTAGGTCATTTGCAGTGCTTGTAAAGTAATTTGTGTATTTCTGAGACAGATTCAGACAGTCTAATTGTGACCCGATTCAGGAAACTAGGCATATGTCGTATGTTCCCGTGTGGATAGGCTTCTCCACCCAGGCTCATCCATGTCTACCCTCCTGATGCAAACAGCACATGACAAACCCGATTCAGGAAACTATGTGTCTGTCGCAAGTCATGACTTCACAGAAGAGCTGTTTGGGCAGAAATGCCTTCTCGAACATGTGAACTTTCATGTACCTTAATATCAAACTTATATGCCATCTGTAAATACAAATAGAATTGTTAAAATTACGAGCCTAGTCGGTTTAGCCACAAAAAAGAGAGTGCAATCTTCCCTCTAACCATGATTGGCTGAGATAATGAGTGGGATGGACATGTCGAGAGATGAGTTTGGATTGCACGCGTCTGTCTATTGGAGCTGGACAGTTTGTCTTGGTAATCGTGTCAAATGCAGCTTTTGAAATGTATCGCGTAGTAAAACTGCATAAACATAAATGTGAAGTTAAAGTGTACCGTTAGCTAGCTAATGTTAGATGGCTGGCTTGCTAGCTAACGTTATGTGGATGCTCTCCACTTTCTGGAAGACTGAGTTTTGAAATCAGTGGAATTCGAGTATGATAGCTAAGGAGATGGAGAAAACCCCAGTATGGATTACATCATCAAACTAAGGGCAACCATGCATGGCATCAGACAGGAGACGCGTCCAACCATGATGTATACTGGTGAGAGTCTAGCTAGCTACATTTTCAGATATTACACATTTCTAATTTTGACAGAAAGTGGTTTCATTTCAAGTGTATTGTTAGCTAGCTAACGTTAGCTGGCTGGGTTGCTAGCTTACGTTATGTGTATGATCTTCTTCTTCGTATCTCAGACACATTTGCTTGACTAGTTATAGCCATAGAACCTGGTTGTTAGCTACCTGTAGATTCATACAAGGTAGTAATGTCATGAGTTGTGATTATGGTCCATTGTTTAGCTAGCTAGCTACATGTCTTAACAAAAGACTCCATTAATTTTGACAAAGTATTTTCCTTTAAAGTTAGTGTACTGTTAGCTAGCTAACGTTAGCTGATTGGCTCGCTAACTAACATAACGTCATGCTAATTAGCTTTCCATTGTGCGCGAACATCGATTTATTGGGGGTTAACTGATTAGAAGAGTTAGTGTCGGCATGCAAATGGAGCCTAAAATCGATATGGGTTGGTGTAAATCAATGGGAGGGCACCGTGGTAACACCAGAAGACGTGTTCAGCTGGGAATTAACACACACACACAAACACACAGGCCTGTCTAGAGCAGTAAGGCCGAGTTAAACCCCTCCAGAGAAGGGCGGTTTGGAGAAGGCTCCTCAAGATTGGAGAGCACTCGACTGGAGCGCCGAGTAGCGTAGTGTGGCAGACAGCTGCTACCGCCCTGCCAAATCCCCACCAAAGCCCTGTGCACAGAGAGAGAAGGTGAGGGAGACCGACAGGGATGAGAGTTGGTGGATACAGATTAGGGAGAAAAGAGGGTAAAGAAGCTCAAAAGAAAGGAGGAGGAGAAAGGAGGCTGCCATGGAGTGAAAGTGGAGGTGCTGGGCGGGGTGAAGAGGCCAGTGCAGCGAGAAGCCATTTCTTGGCTGATCTCAACTTTTCCCCTCACTCAGTGAACAGAGTCTAAAGCCATTAGCAACACAGAGGGAGATTTGAGAGCCTTTCCCATAGACCCCCTTCAAACAGAGTGGGAGCAGGATGAGTGGGTCAAAGCTAGCTTAAGAATAGCCACAGGGGTAGGAGTAGCGCTTGAGCACCAAACAATGCATGATGGATAGCTGGGGACCAAGGGAGGGCACACAAAAGAGCAGGAAATAAAATCACAAAGAGTTGGAAACACATACACTCGGCGATGACAGGCAGAATACTGTGAAACCCTTGTTCTGCCCCTTTAGCTGATTTTATTTATGTTCTTTGATCTTGAAAACAGAAGTAGATGTTACATGGATAGAAAGGGAGACACTGACAATACGAGGGCTAGTTCTCCATTGAATGCACTCATTCAGTGTGATGGATGCATGAGGAAGCCTGAAGTCAAGCAGTCATGGTGACTGTGGTGACGGGGCTGCATATTTGAAGTCATGGTGATTGGTCGAGCGTTGAAATATCTGATGCATGATCATAAATGAAATAGAACCTTGCCCTGACTGTGGTGCGTCATTGTTGGCCAGGGGGAAGAGTGCCTCTGGGATGGAGCTGGAGAGACGCTTTAGAATTAGCAGGACAAGTCCACACCATCTGTTCTCGCCACACACTGTAGAGGTGTTCAGACTCCTCACTCCCCATGCCAAGCAGCCAAACAGCTGGCAGGGCAGGGAGCCTGCAGTCCAAGCTCCGGATGGGATCCTCCACCACCGAGCAGCAGAGATGAGCGACGGTGTGGAGCAGGGCCAGGCAGAGAGAAGAACGCACAAGTGTGTCACGGATCTCAACTGGCTGGAAGAAGACATTCTGAACAGAAACACAGACAAACTGTGATTGCAGACGCCTTGTAATAAAACGATTTGTCTGGTGGGGAGAATTTAATTTAATTTTCAAAACTCTGACAGCTTGAAATACAACTTGCCACAAAAAAAAACGACCTTTTAAACAACAACAAAAATGTAATAGGTCAGCAACAACTTACGTTCCTGACACTAAGAACACAACAAAAGGCGATCAACTTAGACTTCACCACGACCAGGCTTAGCTTGGCGAGAGATTCTTCACTGCTTAGAGTTCCCTTGCGACAGTCTCCAGGCAACCAACTGCACCCCCCCCTCCACTCACTCCTATCTCCCCCTCTCTGACAGTGTTTGCTGGTTGCCGTGCTGCTCCTGAAATGACGGCAGCGTGCTCAGACACGCCAGCAGCGGAATGCAGCGAGCCAGCCTCCACTGCTCCGTCTGTACATCCGAGCAGGAGCCTGTCACCATGGAGACAATGGGTCAGCCCCACATCGGCAGGTAAAAAAAAAAAAAACACCCAACAGCCGCCAGTTAGCTAACTGGATCACAACTTCCTTCCTGTCTGTACGGTCTCAAACATGGCTGCCTATGGGGAGGAAACCAAAACTGGGTTGAATTGTACAGAAACCAACTTGGTTGTAGTGAGCTGCTGTACTGGTAAGTCGCTGTAGTGAGTCACTGCAACGTGACTAGGCTATATAATGTGAGTGTTTCTGCTCTGTTTCCAGGCATTCCACTGGGAGATGTTGATGTGTTGAGACACCGGTCGTCTCGTTCTCCGCTGCCTGCTTCCCAACCTATCGTCTTAACAGTTCCTCCCTGTCTCAGTCTAGTCAGGTCATTAATCTACACCAAGCCTCCTCACAGAAACATAGAGATCTAAAAGAGACAGGGGACAAAATAGATTTTGATGCTCCAGTCGGCTCTATGTGGATGAGTCGTGTGTGTGTGGCTCAGCTCTCCCTACAGCCTGCCAGTGACTCATGCTGCTGGATCAGACCAGGAGAGAGAACAGTACAGTGTGTGTGTGTGCTCTCTCTCACACACAAAACAACTGTCCCAGTCATCTCCATATGGACATTTAAGCCCTGAACCATACATGCAGAGAACATACATTGAGTGTACAAAACATTAAGAACACCTACTCTTTCCATGACAGACTGACCAGGTGAATCCAGGTGAAAACTATGATCCCTTATTGATGTCACTTGTTAAATCCACTTCAATCAGTTTAGATGAAGGGGAGGAAACAGGTTAAAGAAGGATATTTAAGCATTGAGACAATTGAGACGGATTGTGTATGTGTGCCATTCAGAGGGTGAATGGGCAAGACAAAAGATTTAAGTGCCTTTGAACAGGGTATGGTAGTAGGTGCCAGGCTCACTGGTTTGTGTCAAGAACCGCAACGCTGCTGGGATGTTCACACAACAGTTTCCCGTGTGTTTCAAGAATGGTCCACCACCAAAAGGAAATCCAGACAACTTGACAACTGTGTGAAGCATTGGAGTCAACAAGGTCCAGCATCCCTGTGAAATGCTTTCGACACCTTGTAGAGTCCATGCCCAAAAAATGTAGCCTGTTCTGAAGACAAAAGGGGGGATGCACCTCAATTTAGGAAAGTGTTCATGTTTTGTACACTCAGTGTTTCTGACAGGGAGTCAGAGCACTTAAAGCTGGAGGTTGTTCCGCTGCAACAAAGCCATCTATAAGTAAAACGATGACAGCCAGAGTGTATGAATATGAACGCTCACACAGGCGAAGCCAAGCCACTGGGAACACAGAGCAGGCTCCATTACTGCATGTTTTCTTCTGCGTGACTCTCTGGTACCTGTGAGAGCTGAGAGGCTGATGGAGTGGACTGCCTGCTGAGAGCAAGCCGAGGAATCACACTTTTAAATTGGAAAGGTGCTCTCTCTGACAGGAGGGTTGGCTGCGGACAATTAGCGCAATGCAGAACTTCAATCACAGAATAAATGTTTCATAAGGCATTGGAGAGAGAGAGGGCAATGGGAGAGAGACGTGGCCTGAGATTGGAGTTATGCCTGGCTGGAACAGGTTGCCAGAGCGCATTGCAGCACTGATGGCTTAGGAAAACCTGCTCTCCATGGAATCCACCTGGACTGCAGTGTGTGTGTGGGTATCCTACCTCTCTCAACTCTTAGGCCAGTAGATAAAAGGCATTAGAACAATAGCCACACACAAAAGACAAGTTCTGTGAGCTAGTGAAAGGCTTTGTCGCAGAGTCCGTCTTGCTTTTAGCGAGAGAGCTGAGCCAAAACTACTCTCCTGAGATTTCCCCCAACTCTGGACATCATCCAGAGCAAATACGCACAGAAACATTGGATGGTGAATCGCAGCGTGTACATATTTTAACACACAAAACAAAAGACAGTACATCAGATGCCCTTTCCAAATAAGACAACAGCCCCAGTGCACTCATTGAGAACAATGTGTTTCACTGTGTTTGTGACACCCACCCGGGCAAACACTCCACTTCCCAGATTCAATCATATTTGGCTACAGCATGTAGGCCCACTGCTGCCTCAATGTCGTTTCTATGATAATTGCATACACACCCACAAGTCAATCTACTGCTTCAATGACTTCCAGAGCAATTCATTCTGTGAGGAATGCCGGCAAAAGCCAGAAGAATAAGGTGTAGGCTGAAAAGGTGGAAAAGACCATCACTGTATGTGGAGGAAAGAGAGATGTAGCCCGAATGCTCCTTCCTACAGAAGGCTTGATATACACCTAATACAGTGGCTGTGTAGGCTACATGTTATCACACATGAGATGCTTCCATCTCTACGTCAATAAAAACCTTTTTATAGATGTGTTCTAGATTGATTTCTCCCCTGCTGAGACAATTAAACGCAGCATATTACTGTTGCTTTGATGACGGAGTGAGAACAAAGCCTTGAATGGTTCACCATCATCTATTTTCCAAATTCTGTTTTTGAAAAGCTAAACCGATGACAAACTCCCGTTTTGATCCCACTCATCACTCTGTGAGAGGGACAATGTAGAATCCCTGTCCAGCATGTGGTGGACGTGTCTGGCTGGGTAGTTTTGCCATGCCTGCTATGGATGAAGCTACTGCCAACACAGAACACATCCAACCGCAGACTAATCCCTGGGTGGGGAGGGAGGGGTGACGACAGCCCGTCCTGGCCTGCACCCACTGTAATATGACACACTCTCCAGTATGGAGGGGAGAAACAGGCTTGCTTAATCTGGGGAGACTACAGGCCCTCCAGGAGCGCAATATGCTGGGGGAAACAATATGCTCCCTGCTTCAATGCAGGGTTAAGCATGTGTGTGAACCGGACAAAGTCCCATTTGTACTGGTGGGGCGCCGGGCATAGAGACGGATCTCTCAGCACTGCTGCTCAGACACAATAGTGGAAGAGAGGAGCAAATGCCACAGGAGGATGTGAAATCAGTCAGCCACAGACACAGTGAAATTCAGCAGACCTGTGTATGGACTACAGAGACAGACACCCAGGAGTATGAGTCAAATGAGGTTCTCTCTGTGACACACACATACAAATTCAGCTCGATGAAGTACAGATGTGAGCGAGCAGACGTGCACACCCGAGCGCAAAATGAAAACACACACTCACACATGGAGCGCCGGGGCTGTGTGTGCATGAAATGTGTGAGTGGCTCTCAAGGGAGCTTGAATCAGCAGTATACACACACACATCTGTATCATGAGTCCAGTTTTAATGAGCAGCTGTGCTGGGGCCTTAATGGAATACTGAGTAGAGGGCCACTATGGGACTTCACCTGCCAGATGGATTCCTTTTCCTGCCCATTTATAAACAGTAGTGCTGAGACATTAACCAACATTTCAGAGGGTTTTCGGTTATTAAACAACTGATTGACCGACATCGGTTAATTTATTTGAATTCCATTTAGTTTTTTTTTTTTGTGAGCCCAACGTGCCATTTCTCTGGAGAGAAATCAAGTCAAGAACTATGTGCAACGCTGGGCTGAAGGGAGTTTTAGTTTTCATTTAGCTAATATTCAACCTAGTTCAGCACAGAAATTGAATTTAACTACAATCACCATGTTTACTGTACATGCGCACAGGATTCTGGATAGTAGCTCATATCCCGCTTAAGGTATCCATGAATAAACAGAATATTCCTAATTTAAACTAATATGGGTTAAATGGAATAGTAACTGAAATCTGGACACTGACTGTAGGTATATAACCTCTCACATGTAGCATAATATAATATTAACTCCTGCAGAATTATGCACTTCTTTCAGTAAAATGATACAACAAATGTTAATTTTGTTTCAGGAACAGGAAGTTGAGAAATATGATTTAATTCAGCATCTCTTGAGAAAATGTGAATGCCCTTGTTTGGTGTTATGTTTGACACTTCTGCAAGCACAATATTTCAACCACATAAAATATGCACCCAAAACGAACTGAACATGTTTCATATTTTTCTCAGCTTTTCATTTCCTTAAAACCAGACAAACTGATCACATTTGGACATTTTGCAAAGGAACAAATCTTTCCACTGTTTTGGAGGTATGGCGTTTTCTCCCCAGTCCCTGAACAAAACAGTCAACTTTACCGGTGTTAACTAGATTACTAATGCATTCATTCTATCGATGTAAGACATTCTGGTGAGCACTACTTTATTTAGTCGTCTAGGGCAACAAGTTATGACAGCAACAAGTTATGACAGAAGAGAAGCTGGATGTACCTAACTATAGTTGACAAACAAATGACCTACCAAATGTTGGAAATTATAAGCAGAAATGTATCTAAATTAGGGGTGAAAGTAGCCTAAGCCAGTAGACTATACGGTCCAGTACGGAGGAGTATTAGGAAAACAAATTATTATGGTGGATAGGACTGCACAGGTAGCCTACTTTTTTAACATAAAAACATCACACAACAACCATGATATGCAAAACAGTTTTATCCTGTTTTTATGCTTCAACTCAAAAACAGTATACTTGAGTATCCCAAATAATAACAGGATATTAGTGTGCATATAAACGTGGTCAATGTACTGTTAAGGCTCCATGGATTGATGAGGAATTGAAAAACTTTATGGTCGAAAGAGATGGGGGGGGAAAAGGAGTGGCTAATAAGTGAGCCTGCACATCTGACTGGCTGACTTATTGCAAATTGAGAAATTATGTGACTAAACTCAACAAAAATAAGAAGAAACTGTATTATGAAGCCTAGATCAATGATATAAAGAATGATGGGGGAAAAAACTTTGGAGTACTTTAACTGAAATTATGGGTAGAAAGACAAATTCAACTCGATCTTTCACCGAATCAGATGGCTTATTCATCACGAAACCATTTGATGTTGGCAATTATTTTAACCTGTCTAGGATCAGCGTGGCGCTAGCGGCACACACCCCCCCCCCCACTGAAAAACCAGTGCCGCGAAATTCAAAAAAAATATTTTTTTAAAATATTTAACTTTCACACATTAAAGTCCAATACAGCTAATGAAAGACACAGATCTTGTGAATCCAGTCAACTTGTCCGATTTTTAAAATGTTTTACAGGGAAGACACAATATGTAAAGATGTACATCTATTACCTAAAAACACATTAGCATAATCCACCATCTTTTATTTGTCCACCAACACCAGTAGCCATCACCAATTGGACTAAACTAAGATATTTATAGCCCCTAACCAACAAAAAAACTCATCAGATGACAGTCTGATAACATATTTATGGTATGGGATAGGTTTTGTTAGAAAAAAGTGCATATTTCAGGTAGATGGCATAGGTTACAATTGCACCCACCGTCACAAATGGAATAGAAAAACTACTTAGAGCAACGTGTTTACCTACTTACTAATCATCAAACATTTCGTAAAAATACACAGCATACACGAATCGAAAGACACAGATCCTGTGAATACAGACAATATTTCAGATTTTCTAAGTGTCTTACAGCGAAAACACAATAAATCGTTATATTAGCTTAGCACATAGCAATTAGCAGCCCAGCATTGATTCTAGCCAAAGTGAGCGATAAAAGTCAACATCGCCAAAAGATATTAATTTTTTCACTAACCTTCTCAGAATTCTTCCGATGACACTCCTGTAACATCACATTACAACATGCATATACAGTTTGATCGAAAATGTTTATATTTAGCCACCAAAATCATGGTTAGACAATGTGAAATGTAGACAAGCTGGTAAAGAAAAAGTCCTTGCGCCACTTAGACAGTGATCTACTCTTATACATAAATACTCATAAACGTGACTAAAAAATATAGGGTGGACAGGGATTGATAGACAATTTAATTCTTAATACAATTGCGTTATTACATTTTTTAATTTATCCTTACTTTTCAATACAGTTTGCGCCAAGCGAAGCTACGTCAAAAAACATGGCGTCCTAAGCCACTAAAATGTTTCGACAGAAACACGATTTATCATAATAAAAATGTCCTACCTTGAGCTGTTCTTCCATCAGTATCTTGGGCAAAGGATCCTTTCTTGGGAGGAATCGTCTTTTGGTGGAAAGCTGTCCTCTTGCCATGTGGAAATGCCAACTGCGTTCAGGATGAACTGAAAAAAGCGTGCCCAACTATTCACATCGTTGCAAAAATAAATGTCCCAAAATCGCACTAAACGGATATAAATTGCTATAAAACGCTTTAAATTAACTACCTTATGATGTTTTTAACTCCTATAACGAGTGAAAAGATGACCGGAGAAATATAACAGGCTAAACTAACGCTTGGAACAGGAGAGGGTCGGTGTCCTCCACGCGCGTTACGCAGCAAGAAAAGACTTGCTAGCTACAGGGTTTTTTCATTTGTAGTGCCTGTGAACGCGCAATCGACCCCATTGGAATCGTCATCACGTAAAGGCATCCAGGGGAAGACGTAAGAAGTGTCCGTATAGTCATAGCAAAATCAGTGCCGTTTTAACTGACTTCAGAACAGTGGCCAACATTTCTGAAATCTGAATCCATGTCAGGGAAATTGCTGTAGAATGGGCTCTGTTCCACTTAGAGACAAAATTTCAACTCCTATAGAAACTATAGACTGTTTTCTATCCAATAATAATAATAATATGCATATTGTACGATCAAGGATTTTGTGGGAAGCCGTTTCAAAAATTAGCCAAATTAGCATAAATAGTCTAAACAGCGCCCCCATCCCCAACAGGTTTTAATAGTTATTTAATTGGTAAAGTGGGCAAACTTAGGCAGGAAACGCCAACAACGAACAGTGAGCAATTGTATTCATGCATAAAAAAACTAATAATGAAAGAAAATAATTGCAAGTTAGAATTTTGTAAAGTTAGTGTGGGAGAGGTGGAAACAATGTTGTCATTGATCAATAATGACAAACCTCCTGGCATTGACAACTTAGATGGAAAGCTACTGAGGATGGTAGCTGACTCAATAGCCACTCCTATCTGTCATATTTTTAATCTGAGCCTAGAGGAAAGTCTTTGGCTTCACTCCATGCCTGAGGACAAAGTAATTACACTACCCAAGAGAGGTAAAGTGGCTTTTACTGGTTCTAACAGCAGACCTATCAGCTTGCTGCCAGCTCTTAGCAAACTGTTAGAAAAAATAGTGGTTGACCAAATACAATGCTATTTCTCTATAAACAAATTAACAACAGACTTTCAGTATGCTTATAGAGAAGGGCACTCAAAATGTAATGCACTGACACATAACTGATGATTGGTTGAAAGAAATTGATAATACAAATATTATGGGAGCTGTACTGTTAGATTTTAGTGCAGCCTTTAATATTATTGACCATAACCTGTTGTTGAAAAAACTTGTGTTTTGGCTTTTCAACCTCTGAATCCACATTATGGCAGAGCTATCTATCTAATAGAACTCAAAGGGTTTTCTTGAATGGAAGCTTCTCTAATGTCAAACATGTAAAGTGTGGTCTACAGCAAGGGAGCTCTCTAGGCCCTCTACTCTTTTCTATTTTTACCAATGACCTGCCACAGGCATTAAACAAAGCATGTGTGTCCATGTATGCTGATGATTCAACCATATATGCATCAGCAACCACAGCTAATGAAGTCACTGAAACCCTTAACAAAGAGTTGCAGTCTGTTTTGGAATGGGTGGCCAGTAATAAACTGATCCTGAACATCTCTAAAACTAAGAGCATTGTATTTGGTACAAATCATTCCTTAAGTTCTAGACCTCAGCTGAATCTGGTAATGAATGGTGTGGCTGTTGGACAAGTTGAGGAGACTAGATTACTTGGCGTTACTTTAGATTGTAAACTGCCATGTTCAAAACATAGATTCATTGGTTGTAAAGAAGGGGAGAGGTCTGGCCGCAATAAAAAGAGATGCTCTGCTTTTTAGACACCACACTCCAGAAAGCAAGTTCTGCAGGCTCTAGTTTAGTCTAATCTTGATTATTGTCCAGTCGTGTGGTCCAGTGCTGCAAGGAAAGACCTAGTTAAGCTGCAGCTAGCACAGAACAGAGCAGCACGTTTTGCTCTTCATTGTAATCAGAGTTTAAATAAATACTATGCGTCTCTTTTGCCTAAGAGCTGAGGAGAGACTGACTCCATCACTTCTTCTTAAAATAAACATTGTGTTGTAAATCTCTAAATGTTTGCATAGTCAACTTACACACAGCTCTGACACACACACTTATCCCAGCAGACATGCCACCAGGGGTCTTTTCACAGTCTCTCAAATCCAGAACCAATTCAAGAAAGTGTACATTATTATATAAAGCCCTAATTGCATGGAACTTCCTTCCATCTCATATTGCTCAAATAAACAGCAAACCTGGTTTAAAAAACCAGATAAAGCAACACCTCGCAGCACAACGTCTGTCCCCTATTTGACCTAGATCATTTCTGTGTATGCATTGATATGTAGGCTACGTGTGCCTTTTAAAAAATGTATGTATGTAGTTCTGTCTTTGAGCTGTTCTTGTCTATTGATGTTCTGAATTATGTTTCATGTTGTGTGTGGACCCCAGGAAAAGTAGCTGCTGCTTTTGCAACAACTAGTGGGGATCCTAATAAAATACTAAATACCAAATGACCATAATCCATTGCGCCAGTTTTTGTACGACAGAAAGACGAAGAGGCAAGAGAGGTTTCACTCTCACCAAAATCTTTCCAAAATAAGCCTAATGCATTTCTAAGGGCTTATTTCTTACCTAAGCTTGTCGCCTGCCTTCCCCTCTTTGGGACAACGACTCCCATTGTTAGGGCATTGACATAAGCATCTCGTCACTGTATACAGATCTCTGGACGGGCACACTTTAATGCCTGCTACATTAGGTTGATAGACAAGGACTGCATAGACCGTATGGGAGAGAAATGTACACAACACAACCAGGAGAGACAGAGACAGTTCGTGAAAGTATACCTTATCTACTTTGACGAACTAGTCAAATTATTTCGTCAGACAGCTCTGCATCATACTTAGGCAGGCTAGCTAAATAGGATGACTGAAGACAGAACAGTATAGGGAACCCAAAAACACAAATGGCCTGACTGGCTGACTGTTACTGCCTGAGCAAAGATGATTACTTTAAGGAATGGAAAATAATAAAGTAATCCTATAAAAATTAAGTAATCTACACAACTGTAATATTTTATTATTTCATAGTAATTTCCAAATGTTTCTATTGATGTCTACCCAATGTGAAGCTGACAGAGACAATGGAAAATATTCAAAGTTTTGGCAATTGAATGTTCACTATTTTTGGCTTTGAAATTTCAACTAAAAAGCTCTAAAATCATTGTATTGTCATTACTTCATAATACATTTAATGTTTTAAAAAATTCTCAAAACTGAAACCTGTGATTATTTTTCATAATCGAACCGGAACCAAACTGACCGCAACAACCACTACATCTCTCAGCACTAATAAAAAGATTCAATGATGATCAATGTGGTTCCAGCCAGTCAGTGTAGCTGTGAAGATACCAGTATTGAGATTTTTTTTCCATGGCAAAAATGAAAGCACGAACAAGACCAAACTCTTTGATCCTTTAAAAACCTGCCGTGTGTAAATAGTGGCATATACAATGTCTTTTTAAAAAACATTTTTACCCGATTCTGTTTTTTTCCCAAAATTCCATTTTGTTTTTCCAGGTTTCTGTTTTTAATAATTTGTTTTACAACAAAACTGGATGTTCTAAGTCCACGATAATTTTTAAACCACACCAGCAGACCATTTTTGAGGTCTTTGAAAAAATGAAATAAAATTTTGATTTTTGGGTGTAGTTACCCTTTGATGCAAGTATGCCCCAGGAAGAGACCACTGTTTGGTTAAGCGGTGTTGCTGTAGCGCTCATGTGATTGCAGTTTGCAAAACAAATGGTGATAGGATTGATGCAAAAAATCATGATATCATTCTGCCAGGTAGCCATAGACTACTTCAAGGATTGGCGTTCCGTCGATGGGACAGCTGTAAATCATGCAGCACGTTATGTCAAGGTCGCAGATTTTAGAGAAACAACAAATGTCGGTACAATTAAGTGTCTTATATCGGCTGAAAGCTTAAATTCCTGTTAATATAACTTAACTGTCCAATTTACAGTAGCTTTTACTGCAAAAAAAAATGCCATGCTATTGCCAATGCCAGCTCCTAACAATAAAACACTTTTTTCACGTGACAGGTTTGATAAATTCACCTCTGAAGGTGAAATGTGTACTTACATTCTGAAATCTTGCGCTGATTTATCATCCAAAGGGTCCCAGAGATAACATGAAGTGTCGCTTGTTAGATATAATTCTTTGTCAAAACCTAAAAGAAGTCCATATAGCATGCACCATCGATTATGTATTTCCACTTGATCAATTTGCAAAGAAAGGAATCTGAAAATCTCACCCTAAAAGTTGTTTCAATGACTCAAATCACATTTGTATGTATTCCTCAGAGATCCTAGAAGGTAACAAGACTTCACTATATCATTAGGGGTGTAGTATATCCTATAGGACACCATATATGGTCAGACAGTGACGCCTTCATGGCACGCCGATGACGCGGACGGCCATCACTTGAACTACTATCTTTGTCAAATAAGCACCAAATCGGGGTCAAACAAGCTAGATAGCCAATGAGCTGGGCTTTACGGGAGTATCCGGAAACCATGTATATGTCGTAAAATGTAGCTACTAACCTTGTACGACAGCATGCCTTTTAATTTTGGACAAATATTCTAAGGATATTCAGAGTTATGAAAACTGGTTGTTTTGCAAATGTTGAACTTATAATGTGGCTACTAATACTTGGAAAGCTAAATCAAAGTCCAAGTATACAGACTTCACGATATTCTTGCAGAAAAATGTAATATGAATGTGAATGTCTCCTTCATGATTTGCCCAAATGTACCTGGGGACTTCACACTAAAAGTCTTGTAGTTCACTCATACTTCAAGTTATCCATCTGAAACTTTGCACATACAATGCTGTCATCTTGTGGACACTATCAGAATTACAACCAGAGTGATGGCTAGAACTATGACCTTTCTCTTGCATTTCAAAGACGATGGTAGAAAAAGAGAGGCTGTTTTTTTCTTTGTATTTTCTTCTATCAGATCTATTGTGTTATATTCTCCTACATTCAATTCACATTTCCACAAACTTCAAAGTGTTTCCTTTCAAATGGTACCAAGAATATGCATATCCTTGCTTCAGGGCCTGAGCTACAGGCAGTTAGATTTGGGTATGTCATTTAGGACAAACATTTTAAAAAGGGGGCTAACCCTAAGAAGTTTAACATTTTATTTAGGTTTTTGGGAAAGCCTTTCCATCTCAACCAGAAGAAGGTTATCATTGGCATTATCACTAACAGCAACACGAAATGTAGACATACGCATGCACCGCAAACATGCACACAGACAGGCATGCCTGTGCCGCTTCAGAAAATTTCATGAAAATACAAATCAGTGATGCATTTTGTTAATGTCTTAGCATTTACAAGGGCAAATTAATGCATTTTCTAATAAGTTCAATAAATTGAGATAATTCCTAATAAGTTCAACAATTTCTAGAATATTGTTGAATTCCGTTTAAATGTCGGGATTCTGTGATTCTGTCGGCGTTCTCTGCAATGCAGATATTATATGGCCCTACGTTTGGAAAATAAATATGACTCTGGATTCCAACATTAGGGCTGTTTTCCTAAAGAAGTTAAATCCGCTTTCTGTTTTGTTTCCTTGCCACAATACTATTGTGATACTGTTATTGTCTCCGTCCCTAAAATTGATTACACTATGATAACAGGTTTCCAGAGAGCAAGACAGAAGTACCAGGGGAGGGAGACGGTGTCTGACGCTCGAATATGACTAGCTAATATCTGATTAACAACAATTATTCAAAACAGGTATTTGGTTGATGGGCAATTCCATCTAGGGAGGGATGTGTGTCAATGAGACATTTAAATGTAGAACTAAACCTGTGTTTAGCAAACAAGCCAGGTCATAAAGCCGTGGTCTTACACTGAAGGGGGTCATTTATGTGATTGTTCCCACCAGAGGAGCTGGTGATTGTCCACAGTTGATTTCCATTCACTAGCCAGGTGATTTGACTTCTTATGCAAAATGCCCGATGAAGAAGTCAGTGACCGCAGGCACAACAGCACCTCCACTGGCTCTCAACACAGAGAGTCTCTTTCTCTCTGTGTGTGTATGTACAGTCCAACTCCAGTCTGCATAATAGGGGGAGCATCCCAGAACTTTTACTGTACCCCTGATAGGGTCAGAGGGAATATAATCAGCATCTAATCAGTGTGCCTCGTCGCTGCTAAATCGTTGCTGCAACTACCAACATTTATTAGAAAACAAAATGTATTCCACATATTTCTGTTCAGAGCCGCTTTAACCCCTCGCATTGATGTCAGCGGCCCCGCGAAAATCAAATTAGCATTAAAAAAATCCAACAAAATCTGTCAGTATAAGCTAGAGATATGTTTCTTTGCATTGGCTGCGTCTCATTCCACTGCATTCATCTGCGGTGAAAGGTGGCAAAGCTAGAGCGGTGTTTGTCAGACCATGAGACATCCCGAAAATCTTTTTTCTCACGAAAACGTCTGTAGCAGCCGAACGGTTTGGCCCACAAACTATTACGCTCTATGACCGCCACAAGCGTCACAGGACTCGTCTAAAGTCGGTACATACGATCTGCCAACTTCTGTCTGTATTGTCTGAACCGTTTGGGCTACCCACTAATATAAACTTCCTTTATACTTTTGGGGGGACCATCTGTTTATCCATGTATGAACCTGTTATTCAATGTTATTCTATGGGCTAATAGCATTAAAGCCAAATTCAAGTAATTGTTCAATCATTTTTTTGATACTTTAACCTTTTCACACTTTAGTTCCAAATATCTCTAACGGTCGCCCCAGCGTGAGTTTATTATGCACGTGATGTCAGAATGTACTCACAATTCCAAAATGTGATTGTTACGCAACAGAACAGTTAGCACATGCTGCCTGCTAATTATCTAAAGGCTATTTCAACCTGTCAATTTGAAATTATTTTCAAACCATTTTTATTTTTAAAAACAGTTTGAATATAGGTGTATTCCACCTCATTAATTCAGATAGACTTAGCCCATTAAACTGTTGCGGACAATTTATGTTTGAGGCTTTACTTAACCGGACAAACTTCTCTTTTCGATGAGAGCCCGAGCACCTCCCCAGTGTTACCCCAGATCAAGTATGTAGACGTTTACGCAGTCTAGCACTAACTTTTTCCCACGGCATATCTTCTGGCTGGCGCTCGCATTGCTTTCATTGTTGTTTTCCTTACAAATAATAACAACTTTGTGTGTTCCAATGTGTGTGTTCCAATCAAAGTGCCTTATTTTCTGTATTTCGCGTTGTTTCTATTGTAGTGTACCGTATGTATGTATAAAGCATAATGTATTTACTGTTTTATTCGCGTTTTCAAGTGCTGGTGACAAATCATGCATTCTGATTCTTGCATAGATTGTGTATTATACTTTGTTTTGAAGTTTGAACTGATTATGAT
The DNA here is from genome assembly GCF_029448725.1 of Salvelinus fontinalis. Lineage (NCBI taxonomy): Eukaryota > Metazoa > Chordata > Actinopteri > Salmoniformes > Salmonidae > Salvelinus > Salvelinus fontinalis. The sequence continues at coordinate 25,554,072 of NC_074665.1, forward strand.
GAGCTAATGCTAAGCTACTTGCCAACATGTGTGGCACCATGTTTGTTGACATTATACAATGCATTCTGGGTGTCACGTAACAATCTGTCAGCTCAAAGATGTTATAACAAAATTTGGTGAGGGACGGTTCACTGATCTTTTGAGTTAACTTACAGAAGTGAATGATGGTCGACGATACACACCCTTCAACATGCATAATGCAAATAGATCAAACTCAACTTGTCTCCTCTTCTTATGCGTGTACAAACTACCCATCATCACATGGCTTTTGATTTACTGTTTTACTCAATTATTTTGATCAAATGGTGAGGTCACCTGTGATTTCTGTCAGCCGAGAGTTAGCTAAATATGACCGCTTGTGTTAGGTTACTCTTTCCTTGCAGCCTGCAGGTAGAAAATATCCTGATACAAATAAATCACATTGGCTACGCCTGCCCTGACTGCAAGGAACTTGAAACATTGTATCAACTATTAACTTGCTCCAGCCCAAAGCTTGGCTAACAAACTAGTAACATTGTGTAAAATATTCTGGACCCTCAGTTTCCCATGCCAGTGAGCTCCAGATAGACACAGCTGTAGGCTATTTGCGCAAGGGATAAGGAGTAATCAAGTAAGCCTATTTTATGACGTTTCCACCAGTCAGAGCATGACTTTATACATTTCTTTATGCTTAGTGGTTATCGAAAGGGAGAGAGATGGAAAGATTTTTCAAATAGGCTACATTGAGGAACTGTTGGTAAACAAAACAGACTTTGTTTACTTGCTGTTGGTGAAGAAAACATTTATTTGAGAAGCTCCACAGCTCATTAGTGGTGGCGAGTTAAGACAATCAGAAATACTAGCAGATCCCCAAACGGGCACATTTATAAACCTACATTTGCGCGCAGGCCAGGTAGCCTAGGCCTAATTCTATGCATAATCAGGTGTGTGTCCTTACTCAACATTGACAGTAGTGCTCCAAACAAAACACAATAAAAAAATTTTTTTACTTATCACAGAAATGGAATGAAATAAACCAAAACATGTTTCTCACGTGTATCCTTGGTTGTGCACTCTGAAATTAACGTGCCCACTCCGACAATGATACTGTAGCTATAAAACACAAATAATTATAATATATTGAATGAATTAACTTCTTGACGCTAGGGGCCAGATTTTTAAAAAACTTTTTATAACGTTCCCAACGTAAAACGGACTATTTCTCAGGCCCAGATCGTAGAATATGCATATAATTTACAGATTAGGACAGAAAACACTCCAAAGTTTCCAAAACTGTCAAAATATTGTCTGTGAGTATAACAAAACTGATTCTGCAGGCGAAAACCTAAGGAAATCCAATCCGGAAGTGCTTTAAAAAAAAATCCCTGTTCTGTTGCCTGCCCCTCCTTCATTTAAAGGCGTATCAACCAGATTCCTTTTCCAATGGCTTCCTCAGGCTGTGACCAGGCTTTAGACATAGTTTCAGGCTTTGATTTTGAAAAATGAGCGAGATTTTTCAAAACTAGTCAGATGTCCTTTGATTAGTTCCTGCGCGCGAGAGAGGTAGCTCGACATTTTCTTTCTCTCTTTTATTGAGTAGGTTATCGTCCGGTTGAAATATTATCGATTATGTATGTTAAAAACTACCTGAGGATTGATTATAAAAACCGTTTGACATGTTTCTACGAACATTACGGATACTTTTTGGAATTTGTCTGCCTTTCAGGAACGGAACGAGGCTGTGGTTTTCTGAACATAACGCGCAACCCAAATGGCGTTTTTTTGTTATAAAACTAATATTTATCGAACAAAAAGAACATTTATTGTGTAACTGGGAGTCTCGTGAGTGCAAACATCTGAAGATTATCAAAGGTAAGCGATTCATTTTATTGTTTTTCTGACTTTCGTGACCAAGCTAATATACGGCTAACTGTTCTAGCATTGACTGATGCACTCACAAACGCTTGGATTGCTTTCTCTGTCAAGCATATTTTCAAAATCTGACACGACAGGTGGATTTTCTGGACTACCCATCCCGGACACGGGATAATTGTCATCAGCAACGCTGAATAGCATAGCATAGCATAGCACCACAGTCAAATAATATTACTAGAAAATATTTATATTCATGAAATCACAAGTGCAATATTGCAAAACACAGCTTAGCCTTTTGTTAATCCACCTGTCGTCTCAGATTTTGAAATTATGCTTTACAGCGAAAGCAATACAAGCGCTTGTGTAAGTTTATCGATCGCTCGACAAAACATTAAGTACACTTAGCATCAGGTAACTTGGTCACGAAAAGCAGAAAAGCAATCAAATTAATCGTTTACTTTTGATGATCTTCAGATGTTTTCACTCACGATACTCCCAGTTAGACAACAAATGTTCCTTTTGTTCCATAAAGATATTTTTTATATCCAAATACCTCCGTTCGTTTGGTGCATTATGCCCAGGAATCCACCGGAAAGAGCGGTCACAACAACGCAGACAAAAATTCCAAATTATATCCATAATGTCCACAGAAACATGTCAAACGTTTTTTATAATCAATCCTCGGGGTGTTTTTCAAATATCTATTCGATAATATATCAACCGGGACTGTTGGTCTTTCACTAGGACCGGGAGTAAATATGGCCGCCTTTCTCTGTTGCGCACAACTCACTCTGAGAGCCCCTATCTATCCACTTACGTAATGTGGTCGTTCACGCTCATTTTTCAAAATAAAAGCCTGAAACTATGCCTAAAGGCTGTTGACACCTTAGGGAAGCCATAGAAAAAGGAATCTGGTTGATATCCCTTAAAATGGGTAATAGGGATGCATAAGAACAGAGAGGTTTCAAAAACAGAGGCACTTCCTGATTGGATTTTCCTCAGGTTTTAGCCTGCAATATCAATTCTGTTTAACTCACAGACAGAATTTTGCCAGTTTTGGAAACTTTAGAGTGTTTTCTATCCTAATCTGACAATTATATGCATATTCTAGTTTCGGGGGCTGAGAAATAGGCAGTTTCAAATGGGTACGTTTTTTAGCCAAAAACGAAAATACTGCCCCCTAGCCTTCAACAACCTAAGCTGTGTTTTGGTATATTTCACTTGTGATTCCATGATTATAAATATTTTTCGGATTATTTTTTAATTTGGCGCTTAGGAAAATTATCCCGGTAACTGGATCCGTAGCGCCAAGAAGTTAACAGAAATTATGGTAACCAAATAAACACTGCAGATTAGAAATTATGGGAATCAATCAAAACATGTGCCATACACTTATTTTTTTCTGCAACTGCTCAAAAAAGAAATTATGATTGGTCGACCAACAGCCTATCGGACAAAACAATTGACCAGTCGACTAAATGGGGTCAGCCCTAATATGTTCTACTATCCCCCATAGTAGAAAAGTTGACCTAATCCATTTTTCAGCTTGTCATGAAATAAATAGTATATTCCAAACATAATCTGAGACAATTGAGGGAAATAAGATCAAAAATTCATACAACCAGTAGGTCTAGGCTACATAAAATAAATGTTAAAAAGAAATGACTGATGCAACAGATCAGACCTTTAGCTTATAATGGTGTAAGCACAGCAATGCACACAAGCTATTAGGCTACGCACGAATGTTCGTTCCATAATGCAATTAACGCGAAGAAATCGCTCGCAGATGCGGTGTTGTGAGAGATGAAAATATCCATTAGAATTTTAGAAAGAAGGGAAATCTAATATGCAACAACTAGCATAGGTTGCTAATATGACTAGAAGTGTGCCTTTGGCTACTGGACAATGAAAGTTTATATAAGATAATTGCCTCCACGGATATGGTTTGATTTTGGCTAGGATATTTTGAACCAAGGTAAGACACAGGGTTCTACAGTCTGAGTATTTCACTCGCATTTGCCCATAAAAATAGATATGTGCGAACAGGAAAAATTATTTACGAGCACAGTGTGCGAGAAAAGATTACAACTCACCCTAATCTATTGTTCCCACGCTGCAAATTGTTTAAAAACTACAAGTCCCATATTCCACAAGCGGCATGTGCCAACCACAGTAGTTTTCAGTGATGACGCAATCCAGTCAGAGTAAGAGAAAGTTGAACAACACTGGAAAAAAATATCGGTATATGCTATAAGTTACCTTCTTATGGCTGCAGGGGCAGTATTGAGTAGCTTGGATGAAAGGTGCACAGAGGTGCCCAGAGTAAACGGCCTGCTCCCCAGTCATAGTTGCTAATACATGCATATTAGTATTGGATAGAAAACACTCTGAAGTTTCTAAAACTGTTTGAATTATGTCTGTGAGTATAACAGAACTCATATGGCAGGCAAAAACCTGAAAAATTCCACTTCCTGTTTGGATTTTTTCTGAGGCTGGTAGATTTTCAAACAAGCTCCCATTGAAATTACAGCGAGATATGGATGAGTTTTCACTTCCTACGGCTTCCACTAGCTGTCAACAGTCATCAGAACTTTGTCTGATGAGTCTAATGTGAAGGGGGGCCGAAGGAGACAGGAATGATTCACCACTGCCATGAGGTGACCACGCATTGAACACGTGCACACATGAGAGGCAGCTCCATTCCATCGCTCAACTGAAGTCAATGTAATTTTCCGGTTGGAACGTTATTCAAGATGTATGTTAACAACATTCTTAAGATTAATTCAATACATCGTTTGATATGTTTCTACTGACTGGTACGGAACTTTTGGACATTGTCATGATTTTCTGGATTTTTTTTCTCATTTTGTCTGTCATAGTTGAAGTGTACATATGATGAAAATTACAGGCCTCTCATCTTTTTAAGTGGGAGAACTTGCACAATTGGTGGCTGACTAAATACTTTTTTGCCCCACTGTATCTATAATTCCATGTGTATAACTTGTATTATCATTTACATTTATGATGAGTATTTCTGTTGAAACGATGTGGCTATGCACTATCACTGAATGTTTTTGGAACTAGTGAATATAACGCGCCAATGTAAACTGTTTTTTTTATATAAATATTAACTTTATCAAACAAAACATGCATGTATTGTGTGACATGAAGTCCTATGAGTGTCATCTAATGAAGATCAAAGGTTAGTGATTAATTTTATCTCTATTTGTGCTATTTGTGGCTCCTCTCTTTGGCTGGAAAAATGGCTGAATTATTCTTTGAGTTGGTGACCTAACATAATCGTTTGTGGTGCTTTTGCTGAAAAGCCTATTTGAAATCGGACACTTTGGTGGGATTAACAACTAGATTACCTTTAAAATGGTATGTTTGAGGAATTTTAATTATGAGATTTCTGTTGTTTAAATTTAGCGCCCTGCACTTTCACTGGCTGTTGTCATATCAATCCCGTTACCGGGATTGCAGCCATATGAAGTTTTAACAGGCAGACATCGCTAAAAATGAAGCCCATTCAATTTTATTTTAAGCGAAAAAGAGACGAGGAGAAAGAGGAATCCGGCAAGGGGGATTCGCAAGGTTCAACTAATGAAGCCTCATCATAAGGTTTACCTGAGGTAGCTAACGTTCACATGGCAGCTAACGTTAGGGATGCTGAGAACAACGTTAGCGAAGCTGCTGAGAACAACGTTAGCGAAGCTACCGTGACCCCCGCTGTCACTTCAACGTCCACTGTAGCCGTCGGAAGGAGAACATATAGATTCAATGCGAGTTGGCTCAAACAACGTCATGTTCTGCAAATATTGTAGAGGGCAGAAACAGGCAGGCAACTCGTCTTTTGTGTCTGGAAACCTGCATCTGAAAAGAGATATTGTAGCGAAACATAACATCTCGCGGCGGCATATCCAGTGCAGAGATCTGTACCTGTTGAGACAGGAGAAACCATCAGGCATGGTATCAGCAGCCTTGAGGAGGCGTAGGCAAGTACTGCTGTCTGAGGAGGAGAAGAGGAGGCAGGTAAAAATAAAAAATGAACATTGCATACTTCGTTGTGAAAGAAGAACACCTTTCGTCAAATTTGGGCGGCTTATCAGACTCCACCACAAAAACGGAGTTGACATTAATCCCACATACGACAATGATGTAAAATGTGCGGAGATGATCGGTCAAATTGCTGACATAATGAGAGAGAGCCTGTCAGCAAAGCTGAAAGCCAAAGTATCTTGCCGTTCTAATCGACGGAGACACTGATATATCCAACACCAAATGCGAGATTGTCTACGAGCGCTTGTTGGAGGATGGGAAGCCAGTCAATCTCCTGGTCGGACAACAGACCCTTGAGCACTCCCATGCCATTGGTAAATTATTTCTCTTTATAGGCTATATTATTGTGTAAAGTTTAATCATTATTCATAATGGAGATAGAATTTAGTTTGTCGGAAATACTTTTGTATAATTGTTTTTTTGTGTTGTGATTCGAGGTGTTTTGGATGCCACCAAGGTCGCATTTCATGCTGTTTGCCCGAGGAGGATGGAGGGTCATGGATGAAGAAGTGCATCTCCTTCGGGGGGCAAATGGTGCCTCTGAACATTAGCCACTGTGGGGGAGTGATTGCCCACCTGCAGAGAGAGGCAGGGGGAGCATATAATCCCAATCCACTGTATGCCACATTGGTTTGTAATTTATACATTCTCTATGATAAACAATACAGTGTGTGTGTGTGTGTGTGTAAGTGCAGGAATGGTAAATATCACACCATTATTGTTTTCTGTTGACACAAGAGACGGGGGGAAGGAGACAGTGAATTGTTTAGAAGATTCCGTTCTGACTTTCACAGGCTAGAGCTGGCAATACTGACCATTCAGTTGAAAGAGCCAAAGGTGCCGGTCGTGTACGATCTTCTGAATCTGATATGGAAGATGTATCACTTCAACGTAAAATCCAAACGAGAGCTCGGTGTGGATATTTGCACATCGTCTAGCGTCAAGGGAACTTGCTGGATTCCCCCATGTCCACAGAGCCCTCAAAGTGTTCCTGCGGCAAGGACAAGACAAGGGCCGTGCCACTGACGAAGGCCAGCATTCCGTTGTTCTGCAGCACATGGAACACCTGGCCGTGGCATCAGCAACAGCAGAAGTTCAAGGGCGGGCAAAGAAGGTCAGTTTTACACAGGAAATGTAATACCACACTAGTTTTAAAAAATAGGTTCAAGACTCAAATTAACTTTCAGAATCAACTAATTGACAGGTGACAGTTTATTTACTCACTACTTAACAGATAAAGCGGGAAATGGAGAATGCACTCTTTTGTGTATTCTGCCATTTTCTCTCAGACATGTTTGAGGAGCTATCCTCACTTAGCCTCACCCTGCAAAGAAATGACCTGATTTTCCCCCAAGCCAAGTCAGAGTTGAGGAAGACAGTGACCAGATTGGAAGCACTAAAGCTTAGGGCAAAGGCAGGAGGCATGCTAGAAAGGATCCAGACCATGCTTGCTCAGCAGCACGGTGATGAGAGGAGATTCCAGGTGTTAAGATGAGAGCTTGTTAGAATGTAAGAAATTAATGATTACAATCGATGATAGACAGGTTCTCAGTGTGAGAATCAATGTATTCGTTGCCCAATAGAATGATTTGAAGATAAGGAGGGACATGCAGTGGAGAAGTAATTTTTTTAAGTATGGGAGACAGACAAATGGCCAGACATTTCATTGTGTGTTGGTGTGTGTGTGTGTTATTTCTGTTAAATGGAATAACACTGAAGGGGAATCTGAATGGCTTCACGGACCTCCCTATCCCCAGCTGAAGCTGCACATTGGGTCGGCCATCAACATCGGCGTGGATGATCTCAAAGCCAGGTTTGGTGGTTTGCTGAAGGATGAGGGAGTCCAGACCCCAGTGGATTCTTTCAGAGTGCTAAACCCTGACACATGGCCAGAAGACCAGGTCAGCCTTCTCACCTTTGACGATGATGGTGTGGCAGACCTGATGAGGCATTTCAAGGAGCCTCTAGAGATGTAAGAATTTATTTGACACTGCATTGCCATATGAGACATTGCATAGTTGCAAACTCACTTGCTCTGTTCAATCCTGCAGATCGGATTGTGCAACATGGCTGCAATCCAGGATGAGTGGCAGGGGCTGAACATCCCGGTCAGCCACAATTTCAAGGACAAGTCCTACAGTGGCCTGTGGGAGACCATGTTGACAAAGGACCCCTACAGGCACGATTACAAGGTAGGCTAACAGTCCTGAGTGATTATGTATGGTATTCTTCTATGGTTGGTTTTGATAAGTTAAATGGTAAGAGCTTAAATGAAATTGAAAGATATCATATTTTCCCTAGAACATACTGGAGTTGGTGCAGCTTATACTGGTGCTGCCCATTTCAGCCGCCCAGTGTGAGCGAGGCTTCTCTGTGCAGAACCGGATAAGGAATTCGTCAAGAAGACCTGATGGGGATCAGCCTGGAGGGGCCTTCTGTCGAGGAGTTGGATCCCACTCCTGCCGTGGACCGCTGGCTGACCTCAAAGCGTGCCAGACGGCCAACATGCAACAGCAGCTGGACAACTGATATCCTTTGCATCTAGTAGGCATGGGTCAATATGTGATTTTGGTGGTATGTGCTGTTGCACAGATGTGTGTCCCTTAGTACACGCACACACACGCAGTATAAATATGCATGTAATCAATTTTTGTTAATAAAGTTGAACATTTTTCACTGTGCTCCTAAATTCCTTTGTGTACTCCTACATTTTTTCATTTAGGAGCACATGTACTCCTTGGGAAAAAATTTAGCGTAGAGCCCTGAGACATGCATCATGAACAATTCTGTGTTTTCAAAATGCATACTGCCTCCAGCTCATTGCAAAGTGGTGTGTGACACGCTGATGAAGCCCGCCTTCCGTTGCCTATGTTTGCTGTTTGAGATGCTGTAGCAGCAGCAGCTCTCGCGCTGTCTGACCGGTTTTACATACGCTGCATGCGTGTGATAAAATACATAACGAATATACTGTTAAAAGCACAAATTTAATTCCACACAATTATGCAAATTAACCAAGAGACCAATAAGCATGCCCAGTCAAAATGTTAAATGAACAAAAATATAAAACGCATCATTGAACAATTTTAAAGTTACTGGCAATTTACTGAGTTACAGTTCATATAAGGAAATCAGTCAATCGAAATACATTCATTAGGCCCTAATCTATGGATTTCACATGACTGGTCACAGATGCCTTAAAAAAAAAAGCAGGGGCTTGGATCAGAAAACCATCAGTATCTAGTGTGCCCATTTGCCTCATACAGTGCGACATCTCCTTTGCAGAGTTGTTCAGGCTGTTGATTGTGACCTGTGGAATGTTGTCCCACTCCTCTTCAAATGCATATTTGTATCTTACACTTTAAAAGCGATGACGTTGAGATGATTGAAATGAGTAAACAGCAGATATACGTTTGGTGTTGTCGATGTTTGATGCTGTGAAACTTGGGGAATAGCTCTCAGATTAGAAAATCCTGTCATGACCATTTGGTTGGTACATGTGAGCACATCAGCAGTGGAGCAGGAGCTCAAATGATTGCTCTCTATCTCTTGTAAATAGTTGCAGTGTTTAGCTAACTATGCCCATCGAAATGCATTAATAATTATTCTAAACCTGTTTGGCTAAATTGTAGTGTCATCTTTGTAATCTTTTACTTTCAACTTCCTAAAAAAATAAATAGTTGATCATGTGATTGATTGAAAGTGCTGTATAGCGTCATGATGATACTGTGTGTGTGTGTGTGTGTGTGTGTGTGTGTGTGTGTGTGTGTGTGTGTGTGTGTGTGTGTGTGTGTGTGTGTGTGTGTGTGTGTGTGTGTGTGTGTGTGTGTGTGTGTGTGTGTGTGTGTGTGTGTGTGTGTGCGCGCGGAATGGGAGTTGTGTAACTGTATCACACAAATTATTATGGAAATCCCTAAGAGGTGATTATTAGGAAGAGTGTGTAAGGTTGAGAAAAAGAAAGAGGAGATTGCTCCTCTCCCACTCTGTTCTTCTAGGTCAGTGAAAATGAGGGAAGTGATGTGGAGAGTCAGGGCTCAGCAGCAGAAGGCAGAAAGTAAGAGGAGTTAGAGATGATTGGTTGGATAGAGATGTGGAGCGAGGAGGAAGATGAGGGAGGAGTGGAGCGAGAGGAGGGAGAGTGGAGGGAGAGGAGAGTGAACATGGAGAGGAAGCAGAGGGAGAGGAGGAAGCAGAGGGAGGGGAAGAGGGAGCGCACACCCTAGAGGGGATCCTACATTTCAATGGAGTGCGTTTGCCCCAAGTCCCACCATTCACCTTTGTACCACACAGATAGGCCTAAAGTGACAGTGGCACTGGATTTTGGAGTTGTTTTTAAAAGTGTGGGGGGGTTTTCGTCCCCACATCCACAATTTCTACATTTTGTGTCAGATCTAGTCTGTATTAAATCTTATTGAGAGACATTATCTACATTTTTATTTACTTGAATTTTAATTCAAACTTTATTTAACTAGGCAAGTCAGTTAAGAACAAATTCTTGTTTACAATGACGGCCTACCCCTGCCAAACCCTAACCCGGGCGACGCTGGGCCAAGGGACTCCCAATCACAGGCAGGTGTGATACAGCCTGGAATCGAACCAGGGTCTGTAGTGACGCCTCCAGCACTGAGATGCAGTTTCTTAGACCGCTACGCCACTCGGGAGCCAACAACAATAGTCTCTTGCATTGTTACAGAAGTAAGAATCATTGTCAATCAAAGAGCCTTCTTTGTGTGGGATTTGAAATATATTTCCCTCTGGTCACATTTTGATGATTAAAAAAAAATCTTTAGTAAAATATTAGTAGTAAAATATTAATTTGGTACATTTTGAATCTGTCATTTATTGAAATGTACTACAATTGAAATACTGTAGGGTTTTTTGTTGTGTTGAGTGTTAATCATTTTTTGATAGTGAGTGTCTTTCCACAATGGAAGACAAAATTTGGGTTATTTCTATTGACATGAATGTGGTGTCATATTAAAGAGGTTGTGCTCTTTACAAGTAAGTTAACTTGTAATTGTCATTTGTTCTTTGTTTTTGAGCTGTCTGTTTGAAATGTGTGAGAAAATGAGTTTTATCTTGAATATTCTCAGTAATCTACATCAGCATTCTAGAATTATATTGGGGACTAAAGTCCTGAGGATTAAAAATGGCTCACTTGGGAATGCAAATGTATGCAAAACCTAATCTAAAACATTATGAAAGCAAATGAAGGTATTCACAGGTGTACAAACGGTAAACACACACAGGCTCGGTAGGTACACACAACACACACATACAACATACAGCGCGCTTACATAGGCGGAGATCAAATCCCATTTGTTTACAAAGCCCTAATTAATGGAACAGCTAAAGGAGCCAATAAAGCCTCCCCTGTGAGAGATGTCAGGGGACAGAGAGCAACAAGGGAGATGACACAGGTGTGTGTAGGTTTTGCACAAGACAAGATTCATTAACACACCACTCATCCTTTCAATCTATGACCTCAGCTCTCCCAGCACAGTTTGGTAATTGCACTGCTGATATCATATGATGCTATGGAAACACCAGATGAGTCAATCTAGTATGGGTTAATGAAGCCTCTGAAAATGTCAGACCGCAGTAACTGAAGTGAGCAAACACACAAATCCACTGCAATGCTGACCAAATTAACCAGACAGAATTTCCCATTACTCAACTGTGGCAAAGGCAGAGCTACACTCCTGTTGGTCACAGTGGAAAGCCAGAGATGGAATAGCCCATCTTTAAAAGAAGCATAAGCCTCTCTGTACAAACAATCTATAGATTAGGCATGGGGTCCATTTCTCATTAGGTGATGCTGCAGCCCATTGACAACAGACCTGGAGCTGACTGACTGAGCTGCCAAGGCAACAGGGCCTGGGCTCCGCAGTAATAAAGCAGGCCATTACAACCCAATCAATTAGTCAATAGGGTTTGTGCTCATGCAGGGTAGTAAAGGCCCTGCTTGTTTCTCTGACACCTCTCACTCTCTCCCTCAAAGAATGGGAAACCATACGTACAAGATTGTATTCCTCTATGTTTTTCTATCTGCTTGTGTTTTTTAATGGGTAGAAATTACTATGCAATGAAATGTATGCAGCACAGTGGAGGGAAAGGGAGGTAAGCAGAGCAGTACACCATACTGTGCCCATTTACTGAAAAACAAAGTCAGGACAGACCACAGCCACCATGTTGAACACACAGAGAGACAGACAAGAGGGACACAAAAGTGAGAGAGAGATGCACAGAACAGAGAGAGGGATGGGTGGGTGTCTGAATGCCCCATTTCCCCACATAAAATGAATTCCCAGAGATTATGGAGAGCACCATCCATGCTTAAATTCCAATTCCAGTCACTTCTTCCACAAGAGAGCCCAGAAAGGCTACAAAGCTGTAATCAAAAGTAGAGCAGTTTTAGGGAGAAAAGTAATTATACAGTAGAGCAGTGCTTATCTTCACTGCTGGGGTTCTAGGCTAGCTGCTATTTGATAGAAGCTGTTTGGGCTCCTCTCCTATGGGAGGTTAACTAAGGCTGGAGCAAGAAAGCAAGAGAGAGGGGCTTTGGAGTACAAGAGAGAGGGTGTCTTCCAATCGAGCCATGGGGTTCCACAGGGAAGACCACCACACTATCACAGATTATCGCAAAATAGACACTAATTGCATATTCTGAATTTGTGACAGGCACACAAAATAGTATTTTTTGGGGGGTGGCTAACGTTAGCTAGGCTAGGGGTTAAGGTTAGGTATGAGGGTTAGGTGTAGGGGTTAAGGTTAGGGCCAGGACGATACCAGTATCGCAACACTCGTTAGTATTGTGGCAAGGAAACAAAACACAAAGCAGATTTAACTTCTTTAGGAAAACAGCCCTAGGGTTGGAAACAAACATTGTTGTCATCCAATCACGCATTTGTTTATTTTCCAAGCAAAAGCACACAATAGTTTACTTAAAACAGGATTTTAAAAAGGACCAAAGAGTTTGGTCTGCTTTGCGTTTTCGGCATGGGAAAAATATTCCGATACTGGTACTGTGCCAGCCCTAGTTAGGGGTAGGGTTAGGCAATATGCTAGCAAAGTAGTTAAAACGTAATAAGTAGATGCAAAGTTGCTAATTAACTAAAATGCTAAAGTTGTCCATCATATGATTCGAACACGCAACCAATGTTTGCGTTGCTAGACCTTTGCGTTATACACCCACCCATCCTCCCTGACCAACCTCCCTCCTATAATTTCTGTCTTAAGTAACCTACTGCCTTCATCTGTGATTGAAATGCACTGTAAACAAAATAGTGTGGTGGACACGGGAACATTTTCTTTTTCATGTGTCTGTCACAAATTTCGTGACAGACTGTACTCCCTGTTCACCTATGACTGCATGGCCATGCACGCCTCCAATTCGATCATCAAGTTTGCCGACGACACAACAGTAGTAGGCTTGATCACCAACAACGACAAGGCAGCCTATAGGCCTACAGCACCCGATGTCACAGGAAGGCCAAAAAGATCATCAATGACAATAACCATGTGAGCCACTGCCTGTTCGACCCCGCTACCATCCAGAAGGAGAGGTCAGTACAGGTGCATCAAAGCTGGGACCGAGAGATTGAAAAATAGCTTCTATCTCAAGGTCATCAGACTGTTAAACAGCCATCACTAACACAGAGAGGCTGCTTTCAACATACAGACTTGAAATTATTGGCTACTCTAACAAATGGATCACTAGTAACTTTATTAATGCCACTTAATGATGTTAACATATCTTGCATTACTCATCCCATATGTATATACTGTATTTTATACCATCTTGCCTATGCCACTCGGTCATTGCTCATCCATATACATATATATATATATATATACACATTTTCTTATTCCATTCCTTTACTTAGATTTGTGTGTATTAGGTAGTTGTTGTGGAATTGTTAGATACTGCTGCACTGTCGGAACTAGAAGCACAAGCACTTCGCTACACTCGCAATAACATCTGCTAACCATGTGTATGTGACCAATAAAATGTGATTTGATGTGTCTATTGCTCGATAATTGGTAATAGTGAGTTGGGAAGATGGGACCAAGCAGCTGCAAACACATCAACATCACTAACTGTAAAAAAGCAGCACTCACATGGTCGGGAGCAGTGCATCTAGAAAGCAAACACACAAAGCGACAACAGCAGAGAAAGGTGTTGCTGTGATAATGGGAAGATAATATAACACATCGATCGTCACATTAAGTCCCACTAGAACGGTTTGTCCTTGTTGCATGAAAGAACATGTGAAAACTAACTAGACAAATACAACTGAGGGTAAGGAGTGTGTTGATGGTAAAGCCAAACCGATATATCTGTTGAACAATATTACCCGCCAATATTGGCCTATTTTTGGCTTTTACCAACATATCGTATCCATCATTATTCCACCAATATTATTTACATAGGATAAATAAAACGTTTTTTGTTCAAACGTAAAAACAAATCAGCATTCAAAAGCATCTTTTCACAGCTGTTTCTCATTTGTTACAGGAGGATCAATCAACATTGCAAAACCTCTGAAAAAAACTGACTGAATAGCCTAGCTAAATGTCAACTGAAGAACATGACTCCATTTTCTTGACATGAGTACAAAAACATGACTCATTATGGTGATGACAATTAGCACCGCTTGTTCTGCACCACCAGAGACAACTAGCCTACCTGCTAAGAAAAGGAAGCCCAGTAAAACTTCTATGTGGCAAACTATTGATAAAATCTTCTCAACAATGTATGGCCAATACTTCACCAAACTGAAACCAGCAATTAACGTTTTTTTTTTAAAATCTGGTAACATTTTATTTTGTTAGCATGACTCATCTAAGTACCCTGCGTTTATATTTGGCTCCATGGCTTTATTTCCTCAATCTAAGGAAGGAAAATGGTGAGATCCTACGTCACTCTGTGGTTGATCATGTAAATTAAGGAAATTCTGAGGCTTGACAGTTAATTCATGTTGACAATGTAGTCAGAGGATGTCATTAATGCTGAGTAAACAAAATTATATAAATAAATAGGCAGCTTATCTGTGAAAACAGGTCACCAAAATGGCTCCCTTTAAGTAGCATCAGCTTTGAAGAGCTTGAGAAAAATGTTTTGCAATTGTCTGAGATCAAGCAGAAAAGACGCAAGGACTTAAAAGCTCCATGTTCCTAATGAGGGTCAATGGAGCCGACAGAACATTTCTCACAGAGCGCCAAACAAATGCAGATAGACGGGCTGTAGAGAAAGCCTCACAGTAATCCACACACACACACACTTTACAGCTCTCCCACATGTTCTGTATGCAATTAACATCCCATAATATCCAGCCATGAACAGGCAAGGAGGTGGCTTTCAAGCATTCAAGGGTCATTAAGGAGGTAAAGCCACCTGTTTTTACAGCATACTTTCCAATGACTTCAAACCAGGGATTTTGGTATTTTTCATCCAATCAACTTGCTATATAAAAACTGTTTGTGCTGGCCCTTACGGTTATTTTTTTCAGCATAATGACAAGGGAGGGACATGTCATGAAATGGCTTTTTGACTATTCTCATTTCATAAAATGAAGCTCTATGTTCCATGGTGCAGTACATGTACAGTTGAAGTCGGAAGTTTACATACACCTTAGCCAAATACATTAAACTCAGCTTTTCACAATTCCTGTCAAAATTCCCTGTGTTAGGTCAGTTAGGATCATAACTTTATTTTAACAATGTGAAATGTCAGAATAATAGTAGAGAGAATGATTTCTTTCAGCTTTATTTCTTTCATCACATTCCCAGTGGGTCAGAAGTTTACATACACTCAATTAGTATTTGGTAGCATTGCCTTTAAATTGTTTAACTTGGGTCAAACGTTTTGGGTTGCCTTCCACAAGCTTCCCACAATAAGTTGGGTGGATTTTGGCCCATTCCTACTGACAGATCTGGTGTAACTGAGTCAGGTTTGTAGGCCTTGCTCGCACACGCTTTTTCAGTTCTGCCCACAAATTTTCTATGGGATTGAGGTCAGGGCTTTGTGATGGCCACTCCAATACCTTGACTTTGTTGTCTTTAAGCCATTTTGCCACAACTTTGGAAGTATGCTTGGGGTCATTGTCCATTTGGAAGACCCATTTGCGACCAAGCTTGACATAATTTTCTGGAATTTTCCAAGCTGTTTAAAGGCACAGTCAACTTAGTGTATGTAAACTTCTGACCCACTGGAATTGTGATACAGTGAATGATAAGTGAAATAATCTGTCTATAAACAATTGTTGGGAAAATTACTAATTTGTGGAGTGGTTGAAAAACGAGTTTTAATGACTCCAACCTAAGTGTATGTAAACTTCAACTGTAGATGGACCATAGACAATTGCACGTTGACCATCTTGCCATTGCATGTTGACAAACCGGGTCAAATCCATTTCAATGCCAATCAATTAAAAAAGGTAATCAATGGAATGCCCGTCAATAAATTGAAATGCCATAAAATGTCTTCCCCAGGGAGCTATAGTGACCAAACACAGGGTGTACTTAAAAACCAATGAGAGGCATTTACAGAGGACTCTCGGTTTCGACAGAGCACTCATGCAGAGAAACAGATCAGGCTACTTGCTCATTCAACAAAGAACTGGGCTTGAAAACACCACTAATACTTTCTGGTTGAACATGATACATTACAACACGGTCAATGAAAATTTCATTAGCAAGGCTCATGTTAATTGCAATATTTTCAAGCAGCTGCTGTGATGCGTTTCAACACCTAGGATTTGTGGCTTGCTGACAGAGTCCTTTTGCACCTCCTAGCTAACCCAGGAACAGTACATCATGTTCAAGGTTGAGTAGAGAGACACAACAATAGACTTGCAATTTTGCACTGTTACGTCTGTTCCTGGGATAGCAAGAACAATTCATCTTGGTGTTTTGTAAACACAACTAGAGTTGAAAGCAAACGGATTAGAAAAGTGAGTCCATCACAGATACCGATTTCAAAAGAGCAAGTTTTTTATTTTTTTATCTGTGGATAAAAATGAGTGTTATTCCTGTCAACTAAACAAAGAAGCACTAGGCCTATCCAGTGAATAAGAAAGTTTGTCTGCCCCAGGCTTTTTGAGAAGAACTCTTCCCCCCTCTCACAGATATGCACAAAAGCACCACATCGAGCAGAGTATACTGCAAATTGATTTTCCTACAGGCTTAGCAGTTGGGTGAAAGAAGAGCGCAGGAATAGAAACTGCAGTTGATGTTAAGAGGATAAGACTTTAAGTGACTAAATTCAGACGATCAGGAGAGTAATACGAAACTATTGATTGGACCCTTGCAACTTTATCTAGAATCAAAAAGGAGCCCAATGTGGAAATAATCACTTGAAAGACATGTCGTCAGCTCCTATAAGCAGCAGCTCTGGGCGGAGGGAAACTCACTTCTTCCGATTGGGTTTCTCTGTCAGGAGGGAAGAGCAGGAGTGCATTGTTCTCATTAGTCTGTATGCATGTACAACAGTCCAGCAGTGGAAAAGTCCAGATCTGACAGCCAGTGACAGTTGGCAACTATATTTTTAAAAAATGAATGCTTTGAAAACAACTGACTGTATCATGTGTGGTTAAGCCTGGAGGACAGGCCTGGACTTGATAACTCAACCAGAACTGAATAATGTTCTGGGTGCCGGGTGGGTATTGAAAAAGATAGACTTTCATTCTCAAAGTGCCATTACACCAACAGCTAGCCTATGTTAATATTCAGACACATTAGAAAGCTTAAGGACAATGTCCCAGCCAGAAGGGGTGGTTATGATTACAGAATAGACCCACAGAGTGGTACTGACATAATTAATTTAGCATTCACATAGGAATAAGCACCCTTCAGCATCTTTTATTTTATATTTCCAATTACATAAAGCCCTTGGTAGAGAGGAGAAAGAAGTCAGCAATGAAAGACTTGAGTGCTACAAAAGACAGATGCTTTTATCAGTATTGCACTGCTCTGATGGGTGTCTGTAAAAGACGAATGCAGAGACATGAGAGCAGTCCTACTGCACATTTGGAACACCAGCAATGATCAGTGTTTTCCATTAGTGACGGCGGTCGGCTAAATCAGCCGGTTACATTTTAAATAGGCTAATTTTCATTTAAAAGTTTCAATACGATATTCAGTCGAGCCCTCTCCCGCTAGAATGAAAGATTACGCATCTTCTAGCAATCTATTGATAGGATAGGTGCCTGTCAGTCACAAAGCAAACGACGACAGGGAAATGCAGAGGCAAAACGTGAGGTTTCACTCTCCTCAAATATGTCCAAAATAATCCCAATGGGGGGTGATTATGATTACAGAATAGGCCCACAGAGTGGTAATGATATAATTAATTTAGCATTCACATAGGAATAAGCACCCTTCAGCATTTTTATTTCCAATTACATAAAGCCCTTGGTAGAGTGAAGAGAGAAATCAGCAATGAAAGACTTGAGTGCTACAAAAGACAGATGCTTTTATCAGTATTGCACTGCACTGATGGGTGTCTGTAAAAGACGAATGCAGAGACATGAGAGCAGTCCTACTGCACAATGGGCTTATTTTGGACCTAAACTTCTTTACAAGGAGGAGAGCATGCTGGTCCTGAATTTGCACTTCCCATGTAATGTGGTAACGATGAGTCAAAATCCACGAACTAATTTGGGCTGTCCCATACAAAAAAAAATGATTGGTCGACCGAGAGTCATGTTGTTTTTAAAAGTGTATGTTTCCATATATAGACAAATCCTATGTGTTTTAATCAAATATAGGCACTGAGCTTGTCTAACGCTTAAGAGCACTCTTTGATGAAATAATTAAGAAACACAAATGACTAGAACCCGACCACAAACGATTTGATTGTGCTGAGCCGGGCTCAAACTTGCTGCGCTGTGTTAAAACAGCGAGTGAATGTGTGACTACCACCCGTTGTCTCGCTCTCCCACCCTGCTGCAGCGACCACAACAGAACAGTGTTTTTCGCGCTGTCTGTGTTGCTGAAGCTGCACCATAATTACAGCCATTTGAAAAGTTTGGTTACAGAAATTCCTCATTTATTACTATTGCCTCAACCCTTGCTCTCTTTACATGACACACGTATGAATCACATGCACGTCGTCAATAGGGCCTAACCTACAGCATATCATAATCACATCAATAAATTGGTTAGAACAAACCTCCGTACACCGTAACAGAAAAATGGATGCAGAGGACGTGAAAACTCAAAAACGGGGGAATGTTTACTGGTTGTAAAGAGGAAGTCAGATGTGTGGAATAAATTTGATTAGTTGTGAGATCAAGAAAAATAAGGTAAGGATCTGCATGCATATTATGTGTGCCAAAGAGGTGCTGTATAGATTACAATATCATTTTTATGACCATTTGGAACAATGTCAACACAAAATAAATTATAAGCATACCAGAGTCAGTTGTAAAGTTTAGGTTTTTTGGAAAGCCTTTTTTTACAGCAAAGACTAAAAACAGTCAAATGAATGTGAATGCAATTTCCAAAATGGAAAGTTTTATTTATTGTTTACGTTAATTATTCAAGGGTCACTATATTATTTTAAAACTAAAATGCTTGATTGCATTTCAAATCATGACTCGTATGCTGTGTGATGACATGAATGAATGAATGATTGATAGATAGATACAGTATATAGGCTACAGTACTGTAAGGATTGAAATATAGGCCTAAGTAAGTGACGGTATTAAGACTTTACAGGGTGCGCTCTTAGGCCTACAGCTTGATGGTTGTTATACAAGGCTGCTATACTAAACCTATTAATGATAATGGCATTATTATGATAATAATAACAATACGAAGGATATCAAGAAAAATGAGTGTTATTATTATTATAAATATTATTTTTGACAGTTTGGAACAGTGTAAACTCTAAATAAATTATGAATAATAGCAGAGCCTGTTCTAACAGGAAAAAAGTGTAAAGCCTTTATTACAGCAAAGCAAGACTGCTACATTTGTGAAATGGTTTATCATCTGACATGTTGTGGTTGCATGAGGCTTGGTGCTCATGGAATCTGTAGGCTATTAAACACTAAACAGGCTATGTCTTATTTCTGAAGATATATACAGTACGGATAATTTATAAAGTCAGGCACATTTAACAGTTAGGCTTTTGATTATAGACCCAATTAAGTTGGGGATTCCTTTATTCCCCCTTGCCATTCATAAATCATGTCCATTGTATCGCATCGGGATAAGTAAACTAAAAGGTTTCCTTTACTAGGATGTTGGGGCTTGCCAGACAGTGATGCTAAAGTGAGTGACTCTCGTCAGCCCGAATCACATCGGTGAGAGAGCTGTTAAATTTGGCTCCCAAATTTGCATAAGCTACTGGTAGGCTTTTTTACAATTATCTGCAGATAAATTTAATCAAGAAGTTGATTAAACAGCATGATCCTTACACAGGTGCACCTTGTGCTGGGGACAATAAAAGGCCACTCTAAAACGTGCAGTTTTATCACACAACACAAAGCCACATTCTCAAGTTTTGAGTGAGCGTGCAATTAGCATACTGACTGCAGCACTGCCCACCAGAGCTATTGCCAGATCATTTTATGTTAATTTCTCTACCATAAGCCGCCTCCAACGTTGTTTTAAATCATTTGGCAGTACGTCCAACTGGCCTCACTACCACAGACCATGTGTAACCACACCAGCCCAGGACCTCCACATCTAGCTTCTTCACCTGCGGGATTGTCAGAGAGGAGGGGTGCTGAGGAGTATTTTGGTCTGTAATAAAGACTTTTTGTGGGGAAAAACTCATCCTGATTTGCTGGACCTGGCTCCCCAGTGGGCCATCCCTGCCCGGTGAAGTGAAATCCATAGGTTAGAGCCTAATGAATTTATTTCAATTGACAGATTTCCTTATATTAACTGTAACTCAGTAAAAAAAATTGAAATTGTTGCTTTTATATTTTTGTTTAGTATAAAAAGTGTGATTGAGAGTGAAAACCTGAAACAAATTGAAAAAAAATCATTTTTCAAGATAATGAGGGCTATGTACTTAATTTTTTGTGTTTTAATAAAATACATTATTTAAAGAACAAACATCATTATGGGAATTCATGTCTTGCAGTAAAACTGTAAGTAAGACTTAAATCTCGAGAAGACAGATTAAAATGTTTAGAAATGTTTAATGTTCTCTTACTTAGAAAATAGTCCTGCTCATACAGGCCTAGACAATATCCAAAACAACTAACAATACACTGAATTCATACATTTTCAGTAATTCAAAATTGTAAAGTCATGTCTTTCTACACAATAACACAATTTTTTTCAATCTGGGAGGTAAACTTGATAAAGTATTCAATACTTTCGCTGTGAATTAGTGATTAGTGGAGCAGGTTGAGAGCTTCAAGTTCCTTGGTGTCTACATCACCAACAAACTAACATGGTCTAAGCACACCAAGACAGTCGTGAAGAGGGAACGACAAAACATATTCCCCCTCAGGAGACTGAAAATATTTGGCATGGGTCCACAGATCGTCAAAAGGTTCTACTGCTGCACCATCGAGAGCATCCTGACTGGTTGCGTCAATGCCTAGTATGGCAACTGCTCGGCCTCCGACCGTAAGGCACTACAGAGGGTAGTGCGTACGGCCCAGTACATCACTGGGCCAAAGCTTCCTGCCATCCAGAACCTCTATACCAGGCTGTGTCAGAGGAAGGCCCTAAAGATTGTCAAAGACTCCAGCCACCCTAGTCATAGACTGTTCTCTCTGCTACTGCACGGCAAGCGGTACCGGAGCACCAAGTCTAGGTCCAAGCGGCTTCTAAACAGCTTCTACCCCCAAGCCATAAGACTCCTGAACATCTAATCAAATGGCTACCCAGACTATTTGCCCCTCCCCACTCTTTTACACCGCTGCTATTCTGTTGTTATCATCTATGCATAGTTACTTTAATAACTCTACCAACATGTACATAATACCTCAATTACCTCGACTAACCAGTGCCCCCGCCCGCACATTGACTCTGTATCGGTACCTCCTGCATATAGTCTCACTATTGTTATTTTACTGCTACTCTTTAAATTACTTGTTACTTTTATTTCTTATTCGTATTTCTTTTTTTGAACGGTATTGTTGGTAAGGGGCTAAAAAGTAGGCATTTCACTGTAAGGTCTACACCTGCTGTATTCGGCGCAAGTGACTAATAAGATTTGATTGGAATTTCCAGATGGAATCAGAGCATTAGAATGCACCAGAGGCCACCAAAATAAAGCTCATTCTGCAACAATATTCAAACCTGGCCAGGGGGCACATGGCTGGCCACTTTTTCTATTTGGCTGGCTACTTTATGTACTTGTTGAAAACACTGAATGAGGTGTTGTTGTATCTGGATTCAGTTCCTCAGACCCCTCAGTCAGGTACATTTGCTACATTTCCTTTATCTGCAGAAACTGAACATAAACCTTTTTCAGTTCTGTTTGGCTTTCAGTGGGGAATATAGGCCTAGGTTTTTTGACGCATGAGAATAAGGTTCTGACTGACTTGCAGAGAACATGAGATGCACCCTTCTTCAGTATAAGATTTATTGAAGCCAGATAGAGCACAGTGATTAAATTATTTGTTTCTCTAATCTGGTACTGCTGCTTCAAAAAAAAATAATAATAATAATAATCACTCCCTTTGATCTGTAATTTACAGCTAATTTTATAAAAATCTTCCAGTTTTTCAACCTAAAGGTAACATCATTGCCCCACTCCCCCCCTCCTCAAGCTCTCTCCAACGCTGGTACACTGATTAAAGCTGGTCTGCAGAGTGCCTTGCCTTCATTAGCATTTATTTTCAGCTTGGCTGCGTGACGCAGCTTACAAAGAGCTGAGGAGCATGTAGCTTGTAATAACTATTTACTCATCAGTAGTAGTTTAGCGGAGAGGACGTGTGGGGCAGAGGGAGTTACAACCGACAATGTCCACAAAACGGTTTTGGGCAGTTGAGCCGTTAAGTGGGAACACTGCTCATTCCATACTATTATCCCAGACAAATTTGTAAACAGCGCAGCCATTTCAGAGGCACGTCCCCTCCACTTGGCACAGACATACAAGACTGGAGTGCAACTCTCTCCCCCTTGGCTCCAGTGCACTGACTGCACGGAGTCTAAATGCTTGGGGTTTGGCAAGGCGTTCTAACCTTTGAGAGCTCTACAAGCACTTATCTACGGAGGGTTGCCATCCAGGGCTGTCACAATCGGAGCGTGACACAGCAATTTCTCATCCCACCCCTAGTCATAACTGCTGCCCATCAGCAGGGTTTTGCAAAATCCCTGCACTCAGACTTAATTTGACTGACAGGTCAATGAGGTAAGGGTAACCCCTGTCTGCTCAGAGTGCAGACCTCTCAGTTAGACGGTCCAAAGCAAACAGTTTCATCATTCAAACAAGGACCACTGTTCATCAGTTAGAACTGTGCACACATAATCAGAAGTGCTCCCACATCCTATTTGTGACTGACCGGCTTGATCCGGACCTATGTAGCAAAATTTGAAAGTGTTTTTTTTACATTGAATAAAAGTAGAGACTCAGAGCTAGAAACTGGTATATCACACACTCCAGTTGAAGAACAATGGGAAAATTATTCTGCTTTGAAAGTCGATAAACTTTTAACCCCACTTTTGAGAAAATGGCCCTTGAATATTTTGGTACACGTACTGGAGAGCTCTTCTTTGTCTACAGCCATTCAGCATAGTTGATCGCCGTTTCAGAAGACTCCACAATGTCTGGTTCATTGAAAATGTTTTGACCTAAATGAGGGATTTCCTCATTGTCTGATTCATTTTCAGAGTCAGAGAGAATCAGCATGGCACGATCGTCCTACAGAAAGTGGAGAGCATTAGCAAAACTTTTGCAGTTCTTCATGATATCTTTTTAAAAAGACGCAGTAGAAATAATTACCTACACATACTGAGCAGTTCATGTTATAGACAGAAGCATGCTACATGGTAGACCACGCCAAACTCATCTTTAGGGATGTTTAGCCCATTCATTATCTCAGCCTATCATGGCTAGCAGGAAGGTTCCTGTATTTTCCATGTCTAAACCAACTAGTCTCGTAATTGAAAAAAATATATTCGTATTTACAGATATTTACAGAAAATTATTCGTATTTACAGCATACAAGTTGTTATTAAGACACATGAAAGTTCACATGTTCCAGAAGGCATTTCTGTCCCCAAAAAACGTTTTATAGAAAAAATACATGTTCAAATGCCTCTCCTGTGAAGTAGTGACATGCGACATACGCCTAGCTTCCTGAAAATGAGACAGTTGGCAGGGGTCTTTACTTCAAGATTGTGTTTTTGATGCATTTCGAATACCTTTAAAACTTTTTCCTGGTAGATGTTTCCTAAAAATACCCCTTTTCCATCCTTTTGACCAGAAATCAAAGCCTTTGCTTATTCCAAATGTTTAGGATAGAAAATGGTAGAATGGTAAAATGGTAAATGTATATATGCCTTCATTTCTCATAATTATACTTTCCATTTTCATTTGACATGAGCTTCACATTGGTGCTCATTGGTCCTATTATATGGAAATGTCCAGTAGAAAAATTTGAGGCCATTTCCTTTATTCAGATAGCCTTCAAAGAATGTGGGTCTGCCCACGTTGTCGATCTCTCTATTCAGAATGCGAGACCCCTTCAATGGCAACACTCGATCATACATTCTTCCCCTGCCTTGACTGTGCAAAACCATGGTGATGAGCTAAATTCAAACGCACAGTTATACAACATCATGCTCAGAGGTCCGTACATTTGCGCAGATGAGACCTTTGAAGGTTTCAGCGCTGATTGTGTAGCTCAGTCTTTTCTCATTTCAGCCAAGATATATAACCTGACCTGCTCATGAATAACCTCTGATCTCCATCTCTAAAAGCACCAAGGCTATCAATATATACTGAACAAAAATATAAAAAGCAACATGCAACAATTTTAAATATTTTACTGTTACAGTTCATATAAGGAAATCTGTTACTTGAAATAAATTCATTAGGCCCTAATCTATGAATTTCACATGACTGGGAATACAGATATGCATCTGTTAGTCACAGGTCCCTTAAAAAAGGCAGGGGTATGGATCAGAAAACCAGCCAATATCTGGTGTGATCACCATTTTCCTCATGCAGCGCAAAACATCTCCTTTCCTTCGCATAGAGTTGATCAGGCTGTTGATTGTGGCCTGTGGAATGTTGTCCCACTCCTCTTCAATGGCTGGGCGAAGTTGCTGGATATTGGCAGGAACTGGAACACACTGTCGTACGTCGAACCAGAGCAAGGGACATTTTCAGCTTCCAGGAATTGTGTACAGATCCTTGCAACATGGGGCCGTGCATTATTATGCTGAAACATGAGGTGATGGCAGCGGATGAATGGCACGACAATTGGCCTCAGGATCTCGTCACGCTATCTCTGTGCATTCGAATTGCCATCGATAAAACGCAATTGTGTTCATTGTCCATAGTTTATGCCTGCCCATTCCATAACCCCACCGCCACCGACATCAGCCAACCGCTCGTCATACACAGGGTCTGCAGTTCTGAGGCAGGTTGGGCGTACTTCCAAATTCTCTAAAACAACGTTGATGGTGGCTTACAGTAGGGAGATTAACATTAGATTATCTGGCAACGGCTCTGGTGGACATTCCTGCAGTCAGCATGACAATTGCATGCTCCCTCAAAACTTGAGACATCTGTGTTGTGTGACAAAACTCCACATTTTAGGATGGTCATTCAAAACGCTGATGCAGTTGTCATGTCAACACTTCCGTCAGTTCTGCTGTAAACCACATCACAGGAGACATGCCAAACGGGAGATGTATAAAGCAATTTACTTCATTGATACAAATTCAATGTTGTTTGAGTTGCTTTGTGTATCACCCAATTTGCTTGGTTTGATTTTACTGTAACACTGCATCCAAGTTGCTTGACATAAGCGTTTCAAGGAGCTGTCAGTCAAAGCGAGCTCATGAATATGAATGAAACCCCCGTTTGAGGGACCTCTAGCTGTCTCTATGGGGGTGCCACAGGGCTCAATTCTCGGGCCGACTATTTTCTCTGTATATATCAATGATGTCGCTCTTGCTGCTGGTGATTCTCTGATCCACCTCTACGCAGACGACACCATTCTGTATACATCTGGCCCCTCTTTGGACACTGTGCTAACAAACCTTCAAACGAGCTTCAACGCCATACAACACTCCTTCCGTGGACTCCAACTGCTTTTAAATGCTAGTAAAACTAAGTGCATGCTCTTCAACCACCTCTATTCTCTCGTTGGCTGGCCCTCACTACATATCCGTCGACAAACCCACTGGCTTCAGGTTATCTATAAGTCTTTGCTAGGTAAAGTCCCACCTTATCTCAGCTCACCGGTCACCATAGCAACACCCACCCGTAGCACACGCTCCAGCAGGTATATTGCACTGGTCATCCCCAAAGCCAACACTTCCTTTGGCTGCCTTTCCTTCCAATTCTCTGCTGCCAATGACTGGAACAAATTGCAAAAATCTCTGAAGCTGGAGACTTATATCTCCCTCTCTAACTTTAAGCATAAGCTGTCAGAGCAGCTTACCGATCACTGTACCTGTACACAGCCAATCTGTAAAAAGAACACCCGACTACCTCACCCCCATATTATTACTTACCCTCCTGCTCTTTTGCACCAGTATCTCTACTTGCACATCATCAAATGCACATACCGTTGAAGTCTGAAGTTTACATACACTTAGATTGGAGTCATGAAACCTAGTTTTTCAACCACTCCCACAAATTTCTTGTTAGAAAACTATAGTTTTGGCAAATCAGTTAGGACATCAACTTTGTGCATGACACAAGTCATTTTTCCAACAATTGTTTACAGACAGATTATTTCACTGTATCACAAACCCAGTGGGTCAGAAGTTTACATACACAAAGTTGACTGTGCCTTTAAACAGCTTGAAAAATTCCTGAAAATTATGTCATGGCTTTAGAAGCTTCTGATAGGCTAATTGACATCATTTGAGTCAATCGTAGGTTTACCTGTGGATGTATTTCAAGGCCTACCTTCAAACTCAGTGCCACTTTTGCTTGACATCATTGGAAAATCAAAAGAAATCAGCCAAAACCTCAGAAAAAAAATTGTGGACCATCACAAGTCTGGTTCATCCTTGGAAGCATTTTCCAAATGCCTGAAGGTACCACGTTCATCTGTACAAAGAATACTACGCAAGTATAAACACCATGGGGCCACGCAACCTTCATACCGCTCAGGAAGGAGACGCGTTCTGCCTCCTAGAGATTAACGTATTTTGTTCTGAAAAGTGCAAATCAATCCCAGAACAACAGCAAAGGACCTTGTGAAGATGCTGGAGGAAACAGGTACAAAAGTATCTATATCCACAGTAAAACGAGTACTATATCGACATAACCTGAAAGGCTGCTCAGCAAGATCGAAGCCACTGCTCCAAAACTGCCATAAAAAAAAGCCAGACTACGGTTTGCAACTGCACATGGGGACAAAGATCGTACTTTTTGGAGAAATGTCCTCTGGTCTGATGAAACAAAAATAGAACTGTTTGGACACAATGACCACCGTTATGTTTGGAGGAAAAAGGGGGATGCTTGCAAGCCGAAGAACACCATCCCAACCGTGAAGCACGGGGGTGGCAGCATCATGTTGTGGGGGTGCTTTGCTGCAGGAGGGACTGGTGCACTTCACAAAATAGATGGCTTCATGAGGAGGAAAATTATGTGGATATATTGAAGCAACATCAAGACATGTCAGGAAGTTAAAGCTTGTTCGCAAAATGGGTCTTCCAAATGGACAATGACCCCAAGCATACTTCCAAAGTTGTGGAAAAATGGCTTAAGGACAACAAAGTCAAGGTATTGGAGTAGCCATCAATAAGCCCTGACCTCAATCCTATAGAACATTTGTGGGCAGAAGGCCTACAAACCTGACTCAGTTACACCAGATCTGTCAGGAGGAATGGGCCAAAATCCACCCAACTTATTGTGGGAAGCTTGTGGAAAGCTACCCGAAATGTTTGACCCAAGTTAAACAAATTAATGACAATGCTACCAAATACTAATTGAGTGTATGTAAACTTCTGACCCACTGGGAATGTGATGAAAGAAATTAAAGCTGAAAGAAATCATTCTCTCTACTATTATTCTGACATTTCACATTGTTAAAATAAAGTGGAGATCCTAACTGACCTAAGACAGGGATTTTTTACTGGGATTAAATGTCAGGAATTGTGAAAAACTGAGTTTAAATGTATTTGGCTAAGGTGTATGTAAATTTCCGACTTCAAATTTATATCACTCCAGTATTAATGCTATGTTGTAATTATTTTCGCCTCTATGGCCTATTTATTTCCTACCTCCCTACATTTGCACACACTGTACATATTCTTTCTATTTTTCTTTTCTTTTGTGTTATTGACTATACGTTTGTGTTACTTAGTGTTGTTGTTTTTGTCGCACTGCTATGCTTTATCTTGGCCAGTTCGCAGTTGTAAATGAGAACTTGTTCTCAACTGGCCTACCTGGTTAAATAAAGGTGAAAAAAATATAAGCTCCCCGCTCACTCTTTTCAAACTTCCTGGTAGTTATACTTTATCTCTCATGGCTATTACAATTTAATCATAATACTTAGCATCATTGTTTTAATAATCAATTTAACACTTGTATAGAAATATGAAAAATAGAACAAAGAGAGAACAGAAAAGTAAACAAAAAACGGTTTACGGGTAATATTTTAGTCACTCAAAAGGTTGTTTTACATGGGAATCAGAATTACTGTTCGAGACCTTTAAGGCACTGACAATATATATAACCATCAGTTCATATAACCTAGTAGTACTGGAGCAGAGAGACGCGTATCATGGCTCCAGCACAGGGGTGCATCACTGCACACTGAGCTACTTACTGTTAGGCTACGTACAGCTTAGTGCACTGCACACCAGTACATTTCAGGGGGGCATTGAGATGATCATGTTAAATTAAATAGAGAATTATGCTGCTCTCTAGCCCCTCTGTGTCCCTAGCGAGGAAATGCTGAGGTTTATCCCATAGATAGCATAGGGAAGTTGGGTCAGGTCTGCACAAGAATGTAATTAGTTACACCCACTCTTACCCTAAACAAGCTGCTAGGAGGAAGCTGAGAAAACAGCTGGGCCGCCATTCTTAAATGCTCATGAAGGACAAAACAGTGAGGATTCAAACGCACTCAATAGGCAGTCAAGCTGCTAATGACTTTCTGAAAGTGTATGCGAGGGAGTCGTTGCGATTGAACTGATGACGATTCAGGTAAGAACATTTTCAATGCTTTCATGGGTCTTTCCGAGCAGAAGACTTATTTTACTACTGGATGAATACAGAGGCACTTCCGAGGTAACATGTCATTAAAACAACCTGCTACTCATGTTTTAACACACACATTGACTACAGCCTAAAGGGACATCATTTCAAAATGTCCCGGTCCCTCTACTACATGCCAATGACTGAGGCAAATGGGAGACTATGGGAGGTGATATACAGTGGTTTGCGAAAGTATTCACCCCTTGGCATTTTTCCTATTTTGTTGCTTTACAACCTGGAATTTAAAAAATTCTCATTTGATTTACACAACATGCCTACCACCTTGAAGATGCTAAATATTTTTTAATGTGAAACAAACAAGAAATAAGACAAAAAGACAAAACTATTCAACCCCCCAAAGTCAATACTTTGTAGAGTCATCTTTTGCAGCAATTACAGCTGCAAGTCACTTGGGGTATGTCTCTATAAGCTTGGCACATCTAGCCACTGGGATTTTTGCCCATTCTTCAAGGCAAAACTGCTTCAGCTCCTTCAAGTTGGATGGGATCCGCTGGTGTACAGCAATCTTTAAAATCATACCACAGATTCTCAATTGGATTAAGGTCTGGGCTTTGACTAGGCCATTCCAAGACATTTAAATGTTTCCCCTTAAACCATTCAAGTGTTGCTTTAGCAGTATGCTTAAGGTCATTGTCCTGTTGGAAGGTGAACCTCCGTCCCAGTCTCAAATCTCTGGAAGACAAACAGGTTTCCCTCAAGAATTTCCCTGTATTTAGCACCATCCATCATTCCTTCAATTCTGACCAGTTTCCCAGTCCCTGCCGATGAAAAACATCCCCACAGAATGATGCTGCCACCACCATGCATCACTGTGGGGATGGTGTTCTCGGGGTGACGGGAGGTGTTGGGTTTGCGCCAGACAGAGCATTTTGGCCATCAAGGAAAACGCTATTTTAGTCTCATCTGACCAGAGTACCTTCTTCCATAAGTTTGGGGAGTCTCCGACATGCCTTTTAGCAAACACCAAACATGTTTGCTTATTTTTCTCTGGCCACTTCTGTAAAGCCCAGTTCTGTGGAGTGTACGGCTTAAAGTGGTCCTATGGACAGATACTCCAATCTCCGTTGTGGAGCTTTGCAGCTCCTTCAGGGTAATCTTTGGTCTTTTTGTTGCCTCTCTGATTAATGCCCTCCTTGTCTGGTCCGTGAATTTTGGTGGGCGGCCCTCTCTTGGCAGGTTTGTTGTGGTACCATATTCATTCCATTTTTTAATAATGAGTTTAATGGTGCTCCGTGGGATGTTCAAAGTTTTTGATATTTTTTTATACCTCAACCCTGATCTGTACTTCTCCACAACTTTGTCTCTGACCTGTTTGGAGAGCTCCTTGGTCTTCATAGTACCGCTTGCTTGGTGGTACCCATTGCTTAGTGGTGTTGCAGACTCTGGGGCCTGTCAGAACAGGTGTATATATACTGAAATCATGTGACAGATAATGACACTTAGAATGCACACAAGTGGACTTAATTTGACTAATGATGTGAGTTCTGAAGGTAATTGGTTGCACCGGATCTTATTTAGGGGTTTCATAGCAAAGGGGGTGAATACATATGCACGCAACACTTTTCCAGTTTTATTTCTTTCGAATTTTTTGAAACGTGTTATTTTTTTAATTTCACTTCACCAATTTGGACTATATTGCGTATGTCCATTACACGAAATAAAAATAAAAATCTATTTAAATTACAGGTTGTAATGCAACAAAATAGGAAAAACACCAAGTGGGTAAATACTTTTGCAAGAAACTGTAGGCATAGGCTAGCACATTATAACATTACACAATTACTTATTTGGAACTAACAGAATCTAGAAAGTAAATAAATGCTCTCAAAGCACTGCTACACAGTTCACATTATTTCCAAAACCCTGAGTCTAAATTTCAACCACAATTCATTAATTGCAAGGAAAGAGAGAAAACTGACATGTTAAACAAATTGCAGCCACTGTGTATCAGATGGAGCTAATTGAGGCCCTACAGGCCTCGAGTGGAGATAACCTCCCCCCGCCGTGCTCTGACTGCAGCCCATAGCCCTCTCGGCAGCCCAGATATTAAACCACTGCTGCATCATTACTTTAACCTATTGACCCCAGCTGCTGTGTGATCCCTGCAGCGTCTGCATCTCAGACACAGAGTATATTATTAATAACAGAAGCTGTTAAGGTAAGCACATATTGATCCTGGCTGTGAATAAGATAGAGAAGGGGTCAAGGACCATTCAATCTTGCCTTCTAATGGGATGACTTCACCCGGCTCCTCCTCCCTGCCCAATTGGGTTTCTCTGTTTGACCATGTTTGAAAGATGTGTTTGTTTCCTGACCTGATGAAAGTCACAGGGCTGACAGGAGGATGTCTGAAAAAGGACTCTGGTTTTCCCCTACACAGACCACTGTCAATCCACTTCCTTAGTGAGCTGTCAGTGAAATCAAGATGTGCAGCAATTCACTTCACAACCCTTAAAGGTAACTGTCCAGTGAAAATCTCATTTTAAAAAGCTCATTTTCTGTTTGCTCACACCAAAATTATTGTTGGCTTGTCCTTTATTTGTAGTAGTGGCCAAAGCGCACATTTGAGAAAAAACACTCAGTAAAACCTCATTTCAAACTTGTTTTTGAAACAAACTGTTTAAAAAATATATATATTTAAAAGATATTTGCTTGGATAATGACATCCTATTTGGCCCGAGACAGGCCTGTATGTAAATTCTCCAGTGGGGAGAAGGATCCTTCGACGCTCAGGGAGACATGGGCCTTTATCAATCAGATTTGCTCACCTCCTGCGCTCTCTCTCCTCTGCCGCCCTCTCTCGCCACCTGAAAAGGGTCAAAGTTAATCGAGGACAGTCGGCGAGGAGAGTGAACGTTGGATGGAAATGCGCTTGTTGGAAATGACACAGTCCTTCTCCACTAACGCATCATTAGGCAAATGACGTTTACAGCGGTGGATTAAAAAAAAACTGTAAAGTACTCAAAACAAATTAAGTAAATTGTACAATACATTTTATAGACATTATATATACACTGAAAAAAAATATAACACAACCTGCAACAATTACAGGTCATGTAAGGAAATCAGTCAACAGAAAAAAATTGTTGCAGGTCTATGGGATTCACATGACTGGGCAGGAGCACAACCATGGGTAGGCCTGGGTTGGGCATAGGCCCACCTACTGGGGAGCCAGGCCCAGACAATTTTTCCCCACAAAAGGGCTTTCTTACAGACAGAAATAATCCTCAGTTTCATCAGCTGTCTGGGTGGCTGGTCTCAGACGGTCCCGCAGATTAAAAAGACGGTTGTGGAGGTCCGGGGCTGGCATGGTTATACGTGGTCTGCTGTTGTGAGACCAGTTAGACATATTGCCAAAATCTCTATATCGATGTTGGAGGCGGCTTATGGTAGAGAAATTAACATTAAATTATCTGGCAACAGCTCTGGTGGACATTCCTGCAGTCAGCATGCCAATGCACGCTCCCTCAAAACTTGAGACATCTGTGGCAGTGTTGTGTGACAAAACTGCACGTTTTAGAGGGTCTGTTTATTGTCCCCAGCACAAGGTGCACATGTGCAATGAACATGCTGTTTAATCAGCTACTTGCTATGCCACAGCTGTCAGGTGGATGGGTTATCTTGGAAAAGGAGAAATGCTCACAAACAGGGATGTAAATCAATTTGTGCGCAAAATTTGAGAGAAATATGCTATTGTGCATATGAAAAACTTGTGGGATCTTAATTTCAGCTTATGAAACATGGGACCATCACTTTACATGTTATGTTTACATTTTTGTTTAGTAGAGATAAAACAATTAATAGCATATTGTTTTTACACGTGTGTATTAGAGGTCGACCGATTATGATTCTTCAACGCCGATACCGATTATTGGAGGACCAAAAAAAGCTGATACCAATGAATCGGACAATTTATTTTTTAATAATTACAATTACAACAGTACTGAATGAACACTTATTTTAACTTAATATAATACATCAATAAAATCAATTTAGCCTCAAATAAATAATGAAATGTGTTCAATTTGGTTTAAATAATGCAACAACAAAGTGTTGGAGAAGAAAGTAAAAGTGCAATATGTGCTATGTAAGGAAGCTAACGTTTAAGTTCCTTGCTCAAAACATGAGAACATATGAAAGCTGGTGGTTCCTTTTAACATGAGTCTTCAATATTCCCAGGTAAGAACTTTAAGGTTGTAGTTATTATAGGAATTATAGGACTATTTCTCTCTATACCATTTGTATTTCATATACCTTTGACTATTGGATGTTCTTATAGGCACTTTAGTATTGCCAATGTAACAGTATAGCTTCCGTCCCTCTCCTCGCTCCTACCTGGGCTCGAACGAGGAATACATCGACAACAGCTACCCTCGAAGCAGCGTTACCCATGCAGAGCAAGGGAACAACTACTCCAAGTCTAAGAGTGTGTGACGTTTGAAACGCTATTAGCGTGCACCCCGCTAACGAGCTAGCCATTTCACATCGGTTACACCAGCCTAATCTCGGGAGTTGATAGGCTTGAAGTCATAAACAGCAGAGCTGCTGGCAAAATGCACGAAAGTGCTGTTTGAATGAATGCTTAGGAGACTGCTGGTGCCTACCATCGCTCAATCAGACTGCTCTATCAAATCATAGACTTAATTATAACATAATAACACACAGAAATACGAGCCTTAGGTCATTAATATGATCGAATCCGGAAACTATCATCTCGAAAACAGAAGCGTTCCATATTTTATCTAACGGGTGGCATCCATAAGTCTAAATATTCCTGTTACATTGCACAACCTTCAATGTTATGTCATAATTACGTAAAATTCTGGCAAATTAGTTCGCAACGAGCCAGGCGGCCCAAACTTTGCATATACCCTGACTCTGCGTGCAATGAACGCAAGAGAAGTGACACAAATTCACCTGGTTAATATTGCCTGCTAACCTGGATTTCTTTTAACTAAATATGCAGGTTTAAAAATATATACTTCTGTGTATTGATTTTAAGAAAGGCATTGACGTTTATGGTTAGGTACAGTCGTGCAACGATTGTGCTTTTTTTTCGCAAATGCGCTTCTGTTAACCCATCCCGTTTGGCGAAGTTGGCTGTCTTTGTTAGGAAGAAATGGTCTTCACACAGTTCGCAATGAGCCAGGCGGCCCAAACTGCTGCATATACCCTGACTCTGTTGCAAGAGAAGTGACACAAAGAAATTCATGTTAGCAGGCAATATTAACCTGTTGGGGATGGGGGCGCTGTTTAGACTATTTATGCTAATTGGGTAATTTTTGAAACGGCTTCCCACAAAATCCTTGATCGTACAATATGCATATTATTATTATTATTGGATAGAAAACAGTCTATAGTTTCTATAGGAGTTGAAATTTTGTCTCTAAGTGGAACAGAGCCCATTCTACAGCAATTTCCCTGACATGGATTCAGATTTCAGAAATGTTGGCCACTGTTCTGAAGTCAGTTAAAAGGGCACTCTTATTGCTATGACTGTACGGACACTTCTTACGTCTTCCCCTGGATGCCTTTACGTGATGACGATTCCAATGGGGTCGATTGCGCGTTCACAGGCCCTATAAATCAAAAAACCCTGTAGCTAGCAAGTCTTTTCTTGGTGCGTCACGCGCGTGGAGGACACCGACCCTCTCCTGTTCCAAGCGTTAGTTTAGCCTGTTATATTTCTCCGGTCATCTTTTCACTCGTTATAGGAGTTAAAAACATCATAAGGTAGTTAATTTAAAGCGTTTTATAGCAATTTATATCCGTTTAGTGCGATTTTGGGACATTTATTTTTGCAACGATGTGAATAGTTGGGCACGCTTTTTTCAGTTCATCCTGAACGCAGTTGGCATTTCCACATGGCAAGAGGACAGCTTTCCACCAAAAGACGATTGCTCCCAAGAAAGGATCCTTTGCCCAAGATACTGATGGAAGAACAGCTCAAGGTAGGACATTTTTATTATGATAAATCGTGTTTCTGTCGAAACATTTTAGTGGCTTAGGACGCCATGTTTTTTGACGTAGCTTCGCTTGGCGCAAACTGTATTGAAAAGTAAGGATAAATTAAAAAATGTTATTCCGCAATTGTATTAAGAATTAAATTGTCTATCAATCCCTGTCCACCCTATATTTTTTTGTCATGTTTATGAGTATTTATGTATAAGAGTAGATCACTGTCTAAGTGGCGCAAGGACTTTTTCTGACCAGCTTGTCTACATTTCACATTGTCTAACCATGATTTTGGTGGCTAAATATAAACATTTGCGATCAAACTCTATATGGATTGTGTAATAGGATGTTACAGGAGTGTCATCGGAAGAATTCTGAGAAGGTTAGTGAAAAAAATAATATCTTTTGGCGATGTTGACTTTTATCGCTCACTTTGGCTAGAATCAATGCTGGGCTGCTATGTGCTATGTGCTATGCTAATATAACGATTTATTGTGTTTTCGCTGTAAGACACTTAGAAAATCTGAAATATTGTCTGTATTCACAGGATCTGTGTCTTTCGATTCGTGTATGCTGTGTATTTTTACGAAATGTTTGATGATTAGTAAGTAGGTAAACACGTTGCTCTAAGTAGTTTTTCTATTCCATTTGTGACGGTGGGTGCAATTGTAACCTATGCCATCTACCTGAAATATGCACTTTTTTCTAACAAAACCTATCCCATACCATAAATATGTTATCAGACTGTCATCTAATGAGTTTTTTTGTTGGTTAGGGGCTATAAATATCTTAGTTTAGCCGAATTGGTGATGGCTACTGGTGTTGGTGGACAAATAAAAGATGGTGGATTATGCTAATGTGTTTTTAGGTAATAGATGTACATCTTTACATATTGTGTCTTCCCTGTAAAACATTTTAAAAATCGGACATGTTGACTGGATTCACAAGATCTGTGTCTTTCATTAGCTGTATTGGACTTTAATGTGTGAAAGTTAAATATTTTAAAAAAATATTTTTTTTGAATTTCGCGGCACTGGTTTTTCAGTGGGGGGGGGGGGGTGTGCCGCTAGCGCCACGCTGATCCTAGACAGGTTAACTAAATATGCAAGTTTAAAAATATATACTTGTGTGTTGATTTTAAGAAAGGCATTGATGTTTATGGTTAGGTACCTTTTTTGCGAATGCGCACCGCATCGATTATATGCAACGCAGGACACGCTAGATAAACTTGTAATATCATCAACCATGTGTAGTTAACTAGTGATTATGATTGATTGATTAATTGTTTTTTATAAGATAAGTTTAATGCTAGCTAGCAACTTACCTTGTCTTCTTACTGCATTCGCGTAACAGGCAGGCTCCTCGTGGAGTGCAATGAGAGGCAGGTGGTTAGAGCATTGGACTAGTTTAACGTAAGGTTGCAAGATTGAATCCCCGAGCTGACAAGGTAAAAATCTGTCGTTCTGCCCCTGAACAAGTCAGTTAACCCACCGTTCCTAGGCCGTCATTGAAAATAAGAATGTGGTCTTAACTGACTTGCCTAGTTAGATAAAGGTAGAATATATATTTTTTAAATGTATCTGCTTTTTGCAATAATAACTGATCTGTCTTTGAAGTCTGAAAATGCCCTTTTGTTACAAATTTAACCTGAGCCATGCATAATGCACATTCACTTCTTGTAGCAGTCATTATAGAAATGTAACACGGGTCCATAAACAATCTCTCAAGCACCACATGCTAGTAAGTAGCCAGCTAATCTTTATTGGAGTCTTTATATTTTAAGTAAAGACAAATTTGCTAGCTAACAAGGCAGAACAGTTGAATTGTTATGAACACACCCTTCAGTCCTTGTCCAACTATTTGAACAGCGTGCAAGCCTAGAATTGTAACAAATTCTCATTTACAATGACGGCCAAACCGGACGACACTGGGCCAATTACGCGCCGCCCTATGGGACTCCCTATCACGGCCGGATGTGATACCGCCTGGATTCGAACCAGGGGCTGTAGTGACGCTTCTTGCACTGAAATGCAGTGCCTTACACCGCTGCGTCCGTGTGTGTGTGTGTGTGTGTGTGTGTGTGTGTGTGTGTTAACTATTTAACTGTACATGAATGCTTAAAAGGCCGCAAAACTTTTTTATATTGGTTATTAGTATTGTTTTTTGGGGGGCATGGAAAATATCAGGTATCGGCCAAAAATGTAATATCGGTGCATCACTAGTTTTGGCGTATACTGGTTAAAGGACCTGATTTGACAGCTTGGCCAACACTTCGATATTTAAATTAGCTCCCACATAGGGGGGCACTGGGGCAGACTGCCCGAGCTCAGCTGCACCAAGTGAACTAGCATGGATGGATTCAGGAAGCACAATGGAACTACTAGGGCACTTTACAGCAATACATGCAGACTGATTATTTCACAAGCGTGAGTCATTTCTATTCTTTGCTGTGTCACTAGATTGATGATATTTCTTTCTCTATTTTTGTCACTATATTCCTAGCTAAGTTAGCCGCCATAGGTAGCGTTAGAATGCTAGCTAATAGAAGTGACTGGCGAGATACAGGTAACTGCCAAAATAAAGAAAACACTTCAGTAAATGAGGGATACAAAAGTATATTGAAAGCAAGTGCTTCCAAGTTGGTATTTCCTGAGTTAATTAAGCAATTAATATCCCAACATGCTTAGGGTCATGTATAAAAATGCCCAGTTGACCATTATTTTGGCTACCATGGATAGAAGAATAGATTTCAGTAACTTTGAAAGAGGGGTTGCAAAGGAGCATAGGTGGTTTAAAGGGTATGTGTGTCTGTCACCTGATCTCAAACCCAATTGAACACTTCTGGGAGATTCTGGAGCAGCGTCTGAAACACCGTTTTCCACCACCATCAACAAAACATCAAATGATTAAATTTCTTATGGAAGAATGGTGACGCATCCCTCAAAAAGAGCTTCAGACACTGGTAGAATCTATGCCAAGATGCATTGAAGCTGTTCTGGAGTCTTGTGGTGGCCCAACGCCCGATTAAGACACCATGTTAGTGTTTAAGTTATTTTGGCAGTTACCTGTAGCTGTTGTGTAGGCTTGTCCTTTTTGCTAAAACCAGCTGTGGATTGCTTGGCTTGCTAGTTTGTGTGCAGTTGAGTGTGCACTACTGAGCCCATGGGGTTTTCTAATATAAGCAAAAAAAGTCCGTCCTCTCTCCTCTGATCCGGAAACCGATAAGTGGTCAACGCATGTGTCAGTTTATTGGTAGGCAAACAGAAGTGTTATCCCCTCCTCGATAGCCACCTTTCATCGAAGATACTTATGGTGTATCCTACCTCGACATTTTTTCTAAATCTGCCACAACCCCTTCGAATAAGGTATTGTTTTGTTGGAGGAGAAAACATACACACTAGAGGTCCTCCGATTAAATCGGAATGGACGATTAATTGGGGACGATTTCAAGTTATAACAATTGTTAACAATCGTTAATTTGAGAAAATCATATCACCCAGGCCTAGGCCAAGTACCACCAGGGGTCCTAGTAACCCTGGTTGGGAAGCTCTGATCTAGAACAGACAAAATGAAATATACTTTTCCAACACACACAGTGCAGATATCCTTCATTACACTGCCTGACTCTGAATTCCAAAGTCATACACAGGATGTTTGCTCAGAATAGATAGTACTGAACCATTGACTCAACAACCACCTAAACCCTATGAAAATGACCTAGTAAGGACAGTCAATTCAGGAATCAAACTGAAATTCCAATACCAGGTCCAATTTTCCTAATTTAAAAGCAACTGACCCCAACACTGGTGACTAGTTCTAATTGTTTCAAGAGATAATACATTTCTGTATATGAAGCCCAAATCTCAAACCGTTGTTAAGAGCAGCCTCAAGCAGACAAAACCATTAGCATTTCCTCCTGTGTTGCTGCGATAGCGCATAGGAATTCAACCCCTGCCAACATCATTCTCCCATTTTCCTAGGAAGGAAAAGGGTTTGAGGCAGTGTCCTGAGATCTGTACAAAATCCTGTGTCCCAGTAGGTGAAAAATAAGAAGAATTTATTGATGCTCAACTTAACCACTACTAAGCATTTCACTGTTAGTCTACACCTTACGAAGCGTGTGATAAATACATTTGATTTGAGATTGCCATACAACTGCCACCCTTCAGCTCCAAAATGTCAATGTCAATCTCAAGGCCCATTTTCCAATCCGGGGGGCATAAAATGTTATTAATGTACTTCAACTCCATCGTAACCACCACAAATATTGAAGTCAGCAGAGAACCTCTCAAAGTTGAATGAGGCAATTAAATACCAGCTCCACATTATTTCTTGTGGTTTATGCCTAGGTGTCAATTGCCGAATGATAAACAAAGTATAGCCTAAATATAACATCTCAGCAAGGACCATAAACATCAGGTGCACTTGACGTGTTGGACTAAAACTCAGGCAAAGGAAGAAATGTCCGCTCTCAAACTTAATTAGGCTGCAAATATACTGAATTTCAATGATTTTACTAAGTCACAGCTCATAAGGAAATCAGTCAATTGAAAATAATTCAGCCCTAATCTATGGATTTCATATGACGGGCAGGGGCACAGCCATGGTTGGGCCTGGGAGGGCAGAAGCCCAACCACTGGTGAGCCAAGCCCAGCAACTGGGGAGCCCAGCCAACCAGAATAAGTTTTTCCCCAAAAAAGAGCTTTATTACAAACAGAAATACTCCTCAGTTTCATCAGCTGTCCGGGTGGCTGGTTTCAGACAATCCCGCAGGAAACCGGGTGTGGAGGTCCTGGGATGGCGTGGTTACACGTGGTCTACGGTTGTGAGGCTAGATAGGGTTTGTCCAGTGACACATTAAAAAGGGAAAGTTAGTCCTGTTCCACTTTAAAATACCTAGTTAATACCCTTCCTGCGGAAACAATCATTGTGAGAGCCACCCGCAGGCCTTACTCTTAATTATAAAGTGGTTATCTCAGACATCAGTAATATGCTCAGAGGACAGAAGTCGTCTTGAGCCCACAGCTCAACACTAATTGGGCTTTCCACTCAAAAATAGAATGAAAAAAGTTGAAGCGGGATCATGAAACAAGGACTCAGCTTATTGTACCCAGTCTTTCAAAATACAGCTTTTTAAAAAGTGTTAATTTGAAGTGCAAAATGAAGCTGAGCATGATGCTGAATGTAGGCTACTTTTTACATGCATTGTATAAGTGCACTTTGGGAAAAGAATTACATACATTCACTAGCATTACATTACTCATCAGGATCGATAGATTCAAAACAAGTTTCAAGTATAGGTCGACCGATTATGATTTATTCAACGCCGATACCGATTATTGGAGGACCAAAAAAGCCGATACCGATGAATCGGCCAATTATTTTATTTTTTTGTAATAATGACAATTACAACAGTACTGAATGAACACTTATTTTAACTTAATTTAATACGTCAATAAAATCAATTTAGCCTCAAATAAATAATGAAATGTGTTACACCAGCCTAATCTCGGGAGTTGATAGGCTTGAAGCACAGCGAAGAGCTTCTGGCAAAATGCAGGAAAGTGTGAATGAATGCTTACGAGCGTGCTGCTGCCTACCACCGCTAAGTCAGACTGCTCTATCAAATCATAGACTTAGTTATAACATAATAACACACAGAAATACGAGCCTTAGGTCAATAATATGGTCAAATCTGGAAACTATCATCTCGAAAACAAGACGTTTATTCTTTCAGTGAAATACGGAAGGAAGCGTTCCGTATTTCATCTAATGGGTGGCATCCATAAGTCTAAATATTCCTGTTACATTACACAACCTTCAATGTTATGTCATAATTACGTAAAATTCTGGCAAATTAGGCGGCCCAAACGGTTGCATATACACTGAAGTGACAATTTCACCTGGTTAATATTGCCTGCTAACCTGGATTTCTTTTAGCTAAATATGCAGGTTTAAAAATATATACTTCTGTGTATTGATTTTAAGAAAGGCATTGATGTTTATGGTTAGGTACACATTGGAGCAACGATACGCACCGCATCGATTATATGCAACGCAGGACACGCTAGATAAACTAGTAATATCATCAACCATGTGTAGTTAACTAGTGATTATGATTGATTGATTAATTGTTTTTTATAAGATAAGTT
The DNA here is from genome assembly GCF_029448725.1 of Salvelinus fontinalis. Lineage (NCBI taxonomy): Eukaryota > Metazoa > Chordata > Actinopteri > Salmoniformes > Salmonidae > Salvelinus > Salvelinus fontinalis. The sequence continues at coordinate 25,595,478 of NC_074665.1, forward strand.
TAATGCTAGCTAGCAACTTACCTTCAGTTCTACTGCCTTCGCATAACAGGCAGGCTCCTCGTGGAGTGCAATGTAATCAGGTGGTTAGAGCGTTGGACTAGTTAACTGTAAGGTTGCAAGATTGAATCCCCCGAGCTGACAAGGTAAAAATCTGTCGTTCTGCCCCAGAACGAGGCGGTTAACCCACCGTTCCTAGGCCGTCATTGAAAATAAGAATGTGTTCTTAACTGACTTGCCTAGTTAAATAAAGATTAAATAAAGGTGTAAAAAAATATATATAATAAATAAAAATAAATTTAAAAGAATTCGGCCAAATCGGTGTCCAAAAATATTGATTTCTGATTGTTATGAAAACTTTAAATCGGCCCTAATTAATCGGCCATTCCGATTAATCGGTCGACCTCTAGTTTCAAGCCTATCACGTTAAACACTGCTCATCAGAGAAAACATAACTGAACACAAGGGTTGCTGTGGTTCTTTCTCCCTTGGTGTCCACATCTCAACCAATCAATGGCAGCAACTTCAAATCTACTAACCTTCATTCAATAACCAAAAAGATAATGTGGTTCCTTGAGCAATTAATTATTTAGGATAAGCCGGCCCCAAAATGTCTGGAATACTCTGCAATTATTAGGCCAGTTGAGTGTTAACATACAGTGCCTTCAGAAAGTATTTATACCCCTTGACTTTTTCCACGTGTTACAGACAGAATTTAAAATTGATTAAATTGAGATGTGTCACTGGCCTATACATAATACCCTATAATGTCAAAGTGGAATTATATTTTTAGAAATTTTTCACAATGAAAAACTGAAATGTCTTAAGTCAATAAGTATTCAAACCCTTTGTTATGGCAAGTCTAAATATGTTCAGGAGTAAACATTTGCTTAACAAATCATGAACTGCATGGATTCACTCTGTGCAATAATAGGGTTTAACATGATTTTTGAATGACTACCTCATTTCTGTACACCACACATACAATTACCTGTAAAGTCACGCACATTGTTTGAAGTACAATATACCAACATAGCTACCGTAGTAAGTCAAAGCTATGTGCTGGAAAACCTTGGTAGAGCTTGGATGGAATAGGCATTGTGGTTCTCATGTGAATTTCCTTTACTTTTTGGCTTCAGACTAATGCCTACTTCTCACTTACAATACATGAATGTAATAAAAAAATTAACGTTTCAAATGTATTTCATACATATTTCAGAACTGTATACAAAAACACTTTACTGTAAAAAAAATAATTTAAAATCACAGTTGTAACATACCAGAATAACGATGGGGCGTTACTGGTTATGGAAAAACTTTTACATGCAACAGTCAGCCATATGATTCACCACTAGCCTCTTAATAGTAAGCAAACAACTCTAAGCATCTCGATAGAACGACTAGCTCCAACAATAAACACATGCTGCTGGAATTCACCAAATGTTTGGTGTCTTCATATTTAGCTAACGTTACTAATGACGTGAATACACATATGTCCACGTCATTCACTTAAATTGTAAAGAAAAAATAGAGAGGAAAACCATACATTGCCAACTGGAAATGAAATATAGCTAGCTATATGCTTGCGAGGTTAGCCTACCGGCTAACTTATTAGTGTTGTATACATTCAATAGGCTGCCTTCAAGTTAAAGAGGACACGAAAAATATTCAAAGTAAATATGGTGTTTTACTTACCTAGGCACGTTTTTGAAAGACAAATATCCACACGAAATGCATAACGACAGAAAATATGCAAATGTTTAAAGTCTAGTTGACAGCATCGCTCCTGAATCCGCCATCTTCATTCAGCAATCGATGCATTCTGCCGAAACTCCCGAATGAACCAAAGTGAGCAGGAGGAGGAGGGAGATTTCGTAACAGTGGACATACAAACGTTGTTTATTTGGAATAATTTCTCTGAATGGAGAGGAGTAAAATCCTCGAAATGACCCATTTTGAAACGGAATTGTGTTGGTATTTTAAGGTAAAGGCGCTAAACGAACAATACAATTGATCATGCTTGTTTTAACCCCCATAACACTGATATATTTCATGATACCCTTGTCCCGACAGAACACCCCGAGCTTCTTCCAGGCTTACTTTTAACTCACAGGTGCATAAGGGGCAAAAGTGCCGAGCTTATTCCGGTATGCTAATCCTTTTACTTGGGTCATCAAAGTGATGACAAAATATTGACAAAACGCTAACTTTGGCGTCTGAGCAGGTAGCAACTAAAACATTGGGTATTCCGATGTGAACCGCATTGTCTGAACGTCTAATTTGGGAACCCTTCCATGAAAGCTAATTGTTGGGGAAATACTCAAAAACACAATTAGTTATCACATTGTATGCCCTATTTCCACACCACATAGAACTGAAGATAATTAACTAAGTGTGAAAATAAACTCACTGTAACCAGGCTGCTGGTGAACTTGATCATAGATTGCCCTATAGCTCCCTCTCCTGGTCATACTGTAGCATGCATTTTTTTTTAATATATAATTTTTGTAAATTAACATCAATCATACAAATTCATTTTGCCAGTCAGTGGTCAGAGGATTTAGACAAAAACAGTATTTCTGATTTAGAGTAATTGTGGTTCAATAGTAGCTTCTATCAAGGCCATCAGACTGTTCAACAGTAGCCAGCCTCCACCCAATACCCTGCAACTTAGAGACTGCTGCCTTAGTCATTGAACACTGGTAACTTCAATGTTTACATACCATTTTACCCACTTCATCCTATATAACTACTACTGTACATACCTTTTCTATTCATATACCATCTTTACACACCATTATTCATCAATCTACACACATGTATGCATACAGTGGCTTGTGAAAGTATTCACCCCCAAGGCATTTTTCCTATTTTGTTGCCTTATAATCTGCAATTAAAATAGATTTTTTGGGGGGTGTGTAACATTTGATTTACACAACATGCCTTTGATGATGCAAAATATTTTTTGTGAAACAAACAAGAAATAAGACAAAAAAACTACTTGAGCATGCATAACTATTCACCCCCCAAAGTCAATAATTTGTAGAGCCACCTTTCTCTTGGGGTATGTCCCTATAAGCTTGGCACATGTAGCCACTGGGATTTTTGCCCATTCTTCAAAGGCAAAACTGCTCCAGCTCCTTCAAGTTGGATGGGTTCCGCTGATGTACAGCAATCTTTAAATCATACAACAGATTCTCAATTGGATTGAGGTCTGGGCTTTGACTAGGCCATTCCAAGACATTTAAATGTTTCCCCTTAAACCATGCAAGTGTTGCTTTAGCAGTATGCTTAAGGTCATTGTCCTGTTGGAAGGTGAACCTCCGTCCCAGTCTCAAATCTCTGGAAGACAAACAGGTTTCCCCTCAAAAATGTCCCTGTATTTAGCGCCATCTGTCATTCCTTCAATTCTGACCAGTTTCCCAGTCCCTGCCAATGAAAAGCATCCCCACAACATGATGCTGCCACCACCATGCTTCACTGTGGGGATGGTGTTCTCAGGGTGATGAGAGGTGTTGGGTTTGCGCCAGACATAGCATTTTCCTTGATGACCAAAAAGCTACATTTTAGTCTCATCTGACCAGAGTACCCTCTTCCATATGTTTGGGGAGTCTCCCACGTGCCTTTTAGCAAACGTGTTTTCTTATTTTTGTCTTTAAAGCAATGGCTTTTTCTGGCCACTCTTCCGTAAAGCCCAGCACTGTGGAGTGTATGGCTTAAAGTGGTCCTATGGCCAGATACTCCAATTTCCGCTGTGGAGCTTTGCAGCTCCTTCGGGGTTATCTTTGGTCTCTCTGTTGCCTCTCTGATTAATGCCCTCCTTGCCTGGTCTGTGAGTTTTGGTGGGCAGTCCTCTCTTGGCAGATTTGTGGTGCCATATTCTTTCCATTTTTTTATAATGGATTTAATGGTGCTTCGTGGGATGTTCAAAGTTTAGGATATTTTATTATGGATTTGTTTTTTTTCCTTCAATCTACACACAATATGCCATAATGACAAAGCAAAAACAAGTTTAGAAGTTTCCAAATGTATTTTAAAAAACCCGGAAATATCCCATCTACATAAAAGTATTCAGACCATTTACTCAGTACTTTGTTGAAGCACATTTGGCAGAAATTATAACCTTGATTCTCCTTGGGTATGATGCTACAAGCTTGGTATACCTGTATGTGGGGAGTTTCTCCCATTCTTTTCTGCAGATCCTCTCAAGCTCTGTCAGGTGTGATGGGGAGCACCGCTGCACAGCTATTTTCAGGTCTCTCCAGAGATGTTCGATCGGGCTCAAGTCAGGGACAAGGACATTCAGAGACTTGTCCCGAAGCCACACCTGCGGTGGCTGTGTGCATAGGGTCGTTATCCTGTTGGAAGGTGAACCTTCGCCCCAGTCTGAGGTCCTGAGTGCTCTGAAGCTGGTTTTCATCAAGGATCTTGCTGTACTTTAATCCGTTCAGCTTTCCCTCGAACCTGACTAGTCTCCCAGTCCCTGCCAATGAAAACATCCCAACAGCATGATTCTGCCACCACCATGCTTCACCGTAGGTATGACGCCAGATTTCCTCAAGGCGTGATGCTTGGCATTCAAGCCAAGGAGTTCGAGCTTGGTTTCATCAGACCAGAGAATCTTGTTTCTCATGGTCTGAGTCCTTTAGGTACCTTTTGGGAATCTCCAAGCTGGCTGTCATGTGCTTTTACTGAGGGGTGGCTTCCGTCTGGCCACTCTACCATAAAGGCCTGATTGGTGGAGTGCTGCAGAGATGGTTGTCCTTCTGGAAGGTTCTCCCATCTCCACAGAGGAACTCTGGAGCTTTGTCAGAGTGACCATCGGGTTCTTGGTCACCTCCCTGACCAAGGCCTTTCTCCCCCGATTGCGCAGTTTGGCCGGGCGGCCAGCTCCAGGAAGTCTTATTTAACCTTTGTTTAACTAGGCAAGTCAGTTAAAAACAAATTCTTATTTACAATGACGACCTACCCCAGCCAAACCCAGACAACGCTGGGCCAATTGTGCAATCATTTAATCCATTTCAGAATAAGGCTGTGACGTAACAAATGTGAAAAAAGTCAAGGGGTCTGTATACTTTCCAAATACACACACACGACTGACATTGCTTGTTCTGATTTTTTTTTGTGTCTCTGGATTATGTATTTTTTTTAAATTATTGCTAGGCATTACTACAGTTGGAGCTAGAAACCAACATTTTGTTGCACGTGCAATATCTACAAATCTGTGTACGCTACCAATCAATTTTGATTTGATAGTGTCCATTTTTTGTACTTTCCACCCACAAAATAAATGACAACACATTTGTGTTTTCAATAACCTTTATTAAGTAAACTCTACATTTCAGTATTGCTTTATGTCCTTTTTTCTTTTATTCTAAATTACAACCTCTTGCAATCAGCACAATTTATATATATACTTTTTTTCCCCCAACCAAGCTACACTGAGGAATACAAAAATATCACAGTACATTTTCTACTAAGTCACATCACCCGTGAGCTCCAGAGCAGGGTTGAGGGTGCAGGTTTGGAACACAGGGATCTGACAACGCCCCCTATAGAACATCAATGGACAGTGGACATGAATTCCACAGTAACAGCTGATGGATGTAACCTGGAAACCCAGTCTGCACATAAGCCTTTCTGAGCATAGCACTTTTATGATTCTAGATGTGTAGGGCATGTAAATATCATGTCCACTCATCCTTTATGTGATCCTGATATTTGATTGGATGATTGTACTTGAGATTTGCAAAAGGCCATCCACTTGCACTCGACCCACTCAAAAAGGGCTAATGAGTTTGGTCCAGCCAGACACCCGTGTTCCCAGACCCAAAACCTCAAACTGCTGAATCGGAAAAGGGAACCCACACAACACTCACATTACACTCTCTCATTCTCAATTCCTCTCTGCATACACATCATTCAAAATATCAAAAAGATAAAACACAAAAAGAATCCTCACCCGTACTCAGGTTACTATTTTCATATTACATTTCATTTTATTATTTCAACAAACTTTTTTTTGTCTACTTTTTTTTTTACTTTCTTGTTTAAACACTGTCAGAATACCCAAAATTCAGATCCGTAGTGACTGGTGGAGGCTAACTCCCCCCAGGACAGTGGAATGTTGCAGTATGAATCTGACTTACTCAGTGGTTTCAATAAAATAACCAACTAACAACAAAATAAATGACAACTTATATGCCCCAAGCAACCAAAAAGCACTCCTTCGTGACTGCTTCTGGAAGGAAAGTTGGGAGGATGAGGGGGAATATATGTTACAGGAAGTTACACAGAGACATGAACCATGATAATGGGAGATAAAATTCAGTCACGAACAGACACAGAACACTACATAAGCTGATTCCCTTTCAGCTTTCCACAAAGCTCTGCGTCTCACACAGTTATGACATCTAAAAGGGTGGGGAATGGGGGTTGATTGTGCTGCCTGTGTGCTGTGTAGGGTATGTACATCAAGATACACAAGGAGGGTTGACGTCAGGTCAGGGAGAGGCCAGGTATGGCGGATGGGGAGAGCATTCGAGGCAGAGCCAAGGGTCGATGGAGAGAGACAGAGCTCGACAGGGCTGCGGGTTTGTGGGGTGGGAGCGTCGTTCCTCTCCCACTCCACTACCCTCACAGTCATGGGGAGAAGGTGGCCATCTCCAGAGAGATGCGCTGCCACAGCTCCTTGGTCTGCTTGCCCCTCTTCAGGTTCTGAAGCACATCGTTGAACTGCATCATTCCCACAGGGGTCAAACAGAAGGCCCCGCGGGCACTGCGGATGATGTTGACAAAGTCGTCGTAGTCGGCCGGGGTCAGGTGGATCAGCCGGTGGTGGATGTACTGCAGTGGGGGATGACGGGTGGGACAGAGGAGCAGATTAACTGAGTCAAACAGGGCACCAAAGGGTAATCTACTTAACTACTTATTTCAATGTTAGTCACAGACAGGGCATCCAAATCCTAAACCAACCCCTACCTCCTACTACCCCCAATGAACTTGTAGAGCAGTAATTTCTCAACTGGTGGGTCATGGCCCAAATTTGGGTTTCGGGAGGTGTTCTTTGTTATACATTTTCATTTTAATGAAAAATACTCAAGTCTGAACTTAAATGACAAATCATAAAACCAGGTAGAAAGTGAATAAATACTTTAATCTCAGCTATTCTTCAAAGTATTTTCAATATAGAGCTATTAGAAATGCTATTTAGCAGTTTTGGTTGATTTTGTGGTCTCAAACCAAGAGCTTACGTTCTTCAAGAATATGAACATTGCGAATACCAATCCATTCAGATTTACACAAGTACATAGGGACTTGGGATCAATTTGAATTGAACAATAGTGTTTGGTGGGAATATAGATAAACATATGTGGTCCACTACCAGTGTTATACACAACATGACCAAAAGTATGTGGACACCTGCTCGTCCAACATCTCATTCCAAAATCATGGGCAATATTGGTCCCCCCTTTCCTGCTATAACAGCCTACACTCTTCTGGGAAGGTTTTACACTAGAGGTTGGAACATTGCTGCAGGGACTTGCTTCCATTCAACCACAAAAGCATTAGGTGAGGTCGGGCACTAGGTCTGGCTCGCAGTCAGCGTTCCAATTCATCCAAATGGTGTTCAATGGGGTTGAGGTCAGGGTTCTGTGCAGGCCAGTCAATTTCTTCCACACCGATCTCAACAAACCATTTCTGTATGGACCTCGCTTTGTGTATGGGTGCATTGTCGTGCTGAAACAGGAAAGGGCCTTCCACAAACTGTTGCCACAGAGTTTACATTGGGAACCAGAGTTGCCATAGAGTTGACTAGAATGTCATTGTATGCTGTAGCATTAAGATTTGCCTTCACTGGAACTAAGGGGACTAGCCCAAACCATAAAACACAGACCCAGACCATTATTCCTCCACCAAACTTTACAGTTGGCACTATGCAGTCCGGCAGGTAGCTTTCTCCAAGCATCTGCCAAACCCAGATTCGTCCGTCGGACTGCCAGATGGTGAAGCGTGATTCATCACTCCAGAGAACACGTTTCCACCGCTCCAGAGTCCAACAGCGGCAAGCTTTACACCACTCCAGCCTACACTTGGCATTGCGCATGGTGATCTTATGCTTGTGTGTGGTTGCTAGGCCATGGAAACCCATTTTATGAAGCTTCCGACGAACAGTTCTTGTACTGACGTTGCTTCCAGAGGCAGTTTGAAACTCAGTAGTGAGTGTTGCAACCGAGGACAGATGATTTTGATGCACCACAGCCCCCGGGAGTCCTGTTTTGTGAGCTTGTGTGGCCTACCACTTCGCGGCTGAGCCGTTATTGCTCCTAGACGTTTCCACTTCACAATAACGCCACTTACAGTTGACCGGGACAGCTCTAGCAGGGCAGAAATTTGACAAACTGACTTGTTGGAAAGGTGGCGTCCTACAACGGTACCCCGTTGAAAGTCAGAGCTTTTCAGTAAGGTCATTCTACTGCCAATGTTTGTCCAATGGAGACTGCATGGCTATGTGCTCAATTTTATACACCGGTCAGCAACATGTGTGGTTGAAATTGCAGAATCCACTAATTTGAAGGGGTGTCCATACTTTTGTATATTGGTAGAGCCACCTTTAACTAGGTTTACATTTGTTAATTTAATCACATCCCTTCATCTCAGGGTAAGCCTTTGAAGGCATTAATGACGTGATGAGAATTCCGCACATCTCCAGTGCAGTGCATTCTCAGTCCCAGCCTTGAGCAGGTGCTTATTTTTTTTAACCTCTCAGGACAAATTCTGTATCTTAATGAGTTTAAATTGATAAATTATTAACGGGAAACGGAGAGCGCTTCAATTTGCTCACAATGGTGCGGTTTAATGGAGTATGACTCAAAAGGGTAGACACTGCCCTATGGTACTGCTGCAATTTCAGACATTAATTTCAATATGAGATATATTGATGATATCTTGTACATTTGGACTGAAAGTCAGGATTAACATAATGAACTTCTTTTCTCAAATTATATAAACCCTGATCTCAAGTTCTCCATAGAATGTGACTAGAAATATTAACATTTTTTAGATATGTGAATAATGGTCTCTGATGGTAACCTCATCACCTACCTCTATCAAAAAGGCAGACCATAACACTTATTTTAGCTTACTGCATCCTAATGCACTTAAAACGGTTTACCTAGGAGTCAATTCTGTAGACGGACGCCTGAGTCACTCCACTGACAATTAAGTTTACAGGGCTACAGCCATGAAACAGAGTTTCTTCGACGGAGGTTCCTCTTTCCAGTACGCCAAGAGTTGCCGGGCAAAAGTGTGAAAACTAAGAGAAACTGCTATGTTACACGTATAACCACATTTAACCCTAAAGCGTATACAGTGACTCCAAAAGTATTGGGACAGTGACACTTTTTTATGATACAATGACTATGCGGTTAAAGAGCAGACTGTCAACTTTAATTTGAGGGTATTTTCATCCATATCGGGTGAACCATTTAGAAGTTACAGCACTTTTTGTACATAGTCCCCCCATTTTAGGAGACCAAAATTAGTCAAGTTCTGTATTTGGTCCCATATTCCTAGCACGCAATGGCAACATCAAGCTTGTGACTCTACAAACTTGTTGGATGCATTTGCGGTTTGTTTTGGTTGGGTTTCAGATTATTTTGTGGCCAATAGAAATGAATGGTGAATAATTTGGTGTCATTTTGGAGTCATGTTTCCAAACTCAGCAAAAAAAGAAACGTCCTCTCACTGTCAACTGCATGTATTTTCTGCAAACTTAACATGTGTAAATATTTGTATGAACATAGCAAGATTCAACAACAGAGACAAACTGAACAAGTTCCACAGACATGTAAGTAACAGAAATGCAATAATGTGTCCCTGAACAAGGGGGGGGGGGGTGGTGAGGTCAAAATCCAAAGTAACAGTCAGTATCTGGTGTTGCCACCAGCTGCATCAAGTACTGTAGTGCATCTCCTCCTCATGGACTGCACCAGATTTGCCAGTTCTTGCTGTGAGATGTTACCCCACTCTTCAACCAAGGCACCTGCAAGTTCCCAGACATTTCTGAGGGGAATGGCCCTAGCCCTCACCCACGCGCTCAATGGGATTGAGATCCGGGCTCGTCGCTGGCCATGGCAGAACACTGACATTCCTGTCTTGCAGGAAATCAGCCATACTGGTCATTCTGTGCGTGGTGGCATTGTCATGCTGGAGGATGTCTTCCCTGTAATGCACAGCGTTGAAATTGCCTGCAATGACAACAAGCTCAGTCCGATGATGCTGTGACTCACCGCCCTAGGCCATGACGGACCCTCCACCTCCAAATCGATCCCGCTCCAGAGTACAGGCCCCGGTGTAACGCTCATTCCTTCGACGATAAACGTGAATCCGACCATCACCCCTGATGAGACAAAACCGCGACTCGTCAGTGAAGAGCACTTTTTGCCAGTCCTGTCTGGTCCAGCGACCGTTGGTTTGTGCCCATAGGCTACATTGTTGCCGGTGATGTCTGGTGAGGACCTGCCTTACAACAGCCTATTGCGGACAATCTGAGCACTAATGGAGGGATTGTGCATTCCTGGTGTAACTCGGGTAGTTGTTGTTGCCATCCTGTACTTGTCCTGCAGGTGTGATGTTAGGACGTACCGATCCTGTGCAGGTGTTGTTACACGTGGTCTGCCACTGCGAGGACGATCAGCTGTCCGCCCTGTCTTCCTGTAGCGCCGTCTTATGCGTCTCACAGTACAGACATTGCAATGTATTGCCCTGGTCACATCTGCAGTCCTCATGCCTCCTTGCAGCATGCCTAAGGCACATTCACGCAGATGAGCAGGGACCCTGGGCATCTTTCTTTTGGTGTTTTTCAGAGTCAGTAGAAAGGCCTCTTTAGTGTTCTAAGTTTTCCTAACTGTGACCTTAATTGCCTACCATCTGTTAGCGTCTTACCGACCGCTCCACAGGTGCAAGTTCATTAATTGCTTATGGTTCATTGAACAAGCATGTGAAACTGTTTAAACCCTTTACAATGAAGATCTGTGAAGTTATTTGGATTTTTACAAATTATCTTTGAACAACAGGGTCCTGAAAAAGGGACATTTTCTTTTTTTGCAGAGTTTACATTAGTGTGGTTGCTACCATGATTACGGATAGTCCTGAATGAATCGTGAATAATGATGAGTGATAAAGAGGCATAAATATCATACCACCAAGACAGTTTAGAATTTTGGGGGGTATGATATTTATGTCTAACTTTCTCAATCATTATTCATGATTAATTCAGGACTATCTGTAATCATTATATTACATATAACACCACGAATGTTATTGTCATCTTATGTTGCCCATGTGGTATTTTGTATGTTGGGAAAATCTCTAGGCGCCTTAAGCAAAGACTGAGCAAGAGCACCATAAGGTGTAATGATGAAAATGACCCTTTTGCCTGCCACTAACAAATCTTCACAATTTCAGGGTATTGAAAAAGTTTAACCTTCATCCAGAGGAAAAAAGCTGTGCCAAAGGAAACTCTTTTGGATTCATATGCTTGGCACTTTACATCCATCAAGGCTTAATGATAATTTTGACATGAGTGTCATGCTTTAATATGTTTCCCCCTAACCCCCCCTGCATTATGTGGTTCCTGTCATTTATGATGGTTCTTAAACCTGACACCCTCTTACAAGTTCCCATAGACCCCCCCTTCTGTATTTTTATTTCATTTGGAGGTTTTTCCTCGTCTTAACTCCCATTTACTTTTTTAAAGCATTTATGAGTTATGGAAAGACTACATAACAAATGTTAAATTATGTAAAAAGTATATATATTTTTTTATTTATTACTGTCTCAATCAAGTCACACATTTTCTGAGATAAATGATTACTGATGTGCCTCCTGGCATTTGTGTTGTACACAGGTGTTGCTCATCATGTCTGATTGCATTGACACACATTACCTGTATGTGGCCTTTGTCATTGTGTGTTTTTGTAAGCTCTGATGAATGTCTGACGCCTAAATAAATGGAAAATGATGCATTGATCGGGAGAGTGCGGAGATTTCTTTTAAGTTCAATAGGAGAACCTTAAAAGTTACTATTTTGACCTCATTTACTGGAGCTTAATTTGAGCAGGATGTGTTCTAAGGGAGATGAGGAACCAATTCCAGAGAAAGACAGTTGGTGAACATCAGAGGAGGCTGGTGGGGGAGCTATAGGAGGACGGGCTCATTGTAAAGACTGGAACACATTTAACTATATCAAACATATGGAAACCACATTTGCCTCAATTCCCTCTATTCAATTCCAGCCATTACAATGAGCCAGTCCTGCTACAGCTCCTCCCACCAGCCTCTTCGGGTGAACATATCCATAATGACACCCAACATATGGAATTAATTCCTCTCCTGTGACTGAGGAGATGACTCACTGTCAGTCATGGTATATTTCCCGCTTGAGTACAACCCATCAGATACCTCATCTCATTAACTGCCTGATGAGAAAGAGGAGGAGAGCCTGTGTCACGCGGATACGGTCAGCTGACAACAAATGTGTCGGCGCATTTGTGAAAGTGTGTAGCAAGAACACATCATGCAGGTGGTGGAGCAAGTCAGCTGAAACTGGGGCAGATAGTCACACACAACACCTCTTCCTATGTTTACGCTCATAAAGCAGTGTGCATTTTGAGGATTTGAAGCCCACACATCGGTTTTATCTAGCCTTGTTGAAAGCAGAAAGACAGTGACTCAAACCACAGCAAGGAATTAAATGTGCATGTGAGCTAGCGCAGAATCTCCAGAGGCCAACATGCCTTTCAGCTTTGCAACAGTCACAGCCTGTTAGCCGCTTCCCCATCAGAGCAGGCTATCATCCAGTGGATGCACTCCGGAGTCTCCCTTTACAAAAGTTTGTAGCACTCAACTACAGTGCCGTGAAACCAAAACCTAATATTAGATAAAGGGAAAGTGAGTTTACAAAAAAAAATTATACTTATTTTATTTATTAACAAAGTTATGCAACACTCAATTAACCTTTGTGAAAAAATAATTGCCATCTTTAGCTGCAATGACTGCAACCAAATGCTTCCTGTAGTTGTTGATCAGTCTCACGTCGCTTTAGAGGAATTTTGGCTCACTCTTGCATGCAGAACTGCTTTAACTCGGTGACTTTTGTGAGTTTTCAAGCATGAACTGCTTGTTTCAAGTCCTGCCACAACATTTCAATAAGGATTAGTTCTGCACTTTGACTAGGAAATTCCAAAACTTAAAATGTGTTGCTTTTTAACCATTTGCATGTAGACTTGATTGTGTTTTGTATCATTGTCTTGCTACATGACCCAGCTGCGCTTCAGCTCACAGACGGATGACGCTGGGCCAATTGTGCGTCGCCTCATTGGTCTCCCGATCGTGGCCGGCTGTGACACAGCCCGGTATCAAACCAGGATCTGTAGTAAAGCAGCTAGCATTGCGATGCAGTGCCTTAGACCGCTGCACCACTTAGGCGGCCCCAGAAAAAAATATATTAAATCCATTCCAGAATAAGGCTGTAACGTAACAAAATGTGGGAAAAGTGAAGGGGTCTGAATACTTTCCAAAGCCACTATGTGTTGGAATACTTTGGAACAGATTTCCAAAACTAAAATCACTAAACTGATTTGCTGTTGTTTTTACAGTCTTATGTACAACAATATAAATTATAATTTATTTATGTTCATAAAAAAAAAACTTGGGGAGCCAAATAAAATCAGGCCGCCAGTTAGGGAACCCTGGTCTAGGGGTCGTTTGTGGCCTGGGCTCTGGTGTTACCTGTAGATAGGCCTGCTGGCAACGCTGCACAAGCTGATGGAAGGCGGGTGTGCGGAGGTGGGCATGGATGTGGGCGGGGTTGAGTCTCTGGAGAGCCTCCATGATGATCTCCTGAAGGACGAAGGGGCTGAGCACACCCTTAGCCGCACCCACACAGAACTGGTACACGTAGTTCACACCTGGAGAGGATGAGAGAATGGTGAGCATTTACGCTTTGCTGACAGTTAGCAAAAGTCTATGGCTAACAGATGCGCACACAGACACTACATGTTAATGTATTAAAATGTATGTAAATTGTAAAGTAATTTGTCTCTAAGCCCAATAAGACTAGCTGTCGCAATTGGGGTCGGCTAATGAGGATCCTAATAAAATAAAATACAATTTAAATCAAAGATACAGTATGTTATACTTTGAATTCTGGCAGAATCATTTCAGTAGAATCCTATCAACATACACAGAAAATTCAGTTCTCCGATATCGATATGTTCGTGTGTCTTACTTAGCATTCAACTCTAGTCTTCGCCTTCTTAAACCACCAGAGGGTTATGATGCTTGTGCATAAATACTTCAAATCAATATTTCCCTCTTTTCCCAAAACACCTTAATAGATGAAACTACTAGAATCCAAGATGCCCTCTTCATCCCTGCCCCTTTCTCACCTAGCCGTGCAGCCAGGCCCAGGAGCCACTTGACATCCTCTGTGTATGGGGGGCTGCGGGAGAAGTTATTGGGGTGGTCGTTGTGAGCCCTCCTTCCAAGCATCTCCAAAGCCAGCATGCCTATCAAAGAGTCAGGGTTAAATATCACAGTTAACACCAATTACTTTGAATAGAAAGCATAACAATCGCAAATGATAGAACTGATATTCACAGTGCCTATACCATCTAGTATTACATCTAGAGAATCTTATCATGGACACTTAAAAGCATAGGTATATTCCTCACCAACTCTGTAGGCTGAGTGCAGGTAGTGAAGACCCTGCTGGCTGATTGGCTGGCTATGCTGCTCGTCTTCAGACGGGAACGGGGCGCTGACCAATGAGACGGGCTGGGAAGACATACCAGGAAGAGATGACCCCTGAATGGCCTGGATTGTGGCGCCTGAGTGGACGCCACCTACTGGATAGAAAGAGGAAAAAGACGCGGCTCCTGAGAGTGCCATGGAGAGCCCATTATAAAACATCCATCAAGTAAATGTTTCCTTACTTTAAAGTTGTTCCTGTTGAATGTGATCCATCAACTACATCAGCTAACATGCTAAGTAGATTACTATTTGAAGTTTATAGACAGACTACACATCATACACATGGACGTGTGCAAACACACACCCAGCAGTGGTCTCCGCTCACCTGCTACAGTGGTGCTCAGAGGCAGGCCGGTCTCAGTGTGGTATGGGTGGACGGCGATCTGGGTCATGGACGGCACGGGAATACCAGGGAAGGTGACCGCAGTTGCTGCCATGGGCGGATGGGGGCCGGTGGTCACTGAGAACGGGTACTGGGCACCGATAAAGGCCGGGTGCATTCCCTGGGAGGGCACACATACACACTTAAAATTAGTTAGATGCTATTCTCTGTTGCGGGCCACTGTCTTACTTCAGATAGTGCATACGAATACCGCACTGAGGGACGAGTGACATGTAGGAGTGACGGAAGACAATGGTCGTGGGCTTATTACAAAAAGAGATTAGTCATTTATCATTCATATAGTGAAACAAAGGTTGTCAGATTTCCCCACTGAGCACTTGGGGGGGGGGGGGGTTTAAGGCATGGCGTGCTTGCGTCTCCATTTACTTTTTTCAGCCTATAGTTACGGAGTGGCTGTCAATCAATACTAATACATTCTCCCCTCATTTCCACTCAAATTTCCTGACATGCACTAGAGAGCGTAAAAGAAAAAAGATTTTCAAAGTCAAACACTGTAGGTACACCAGGTGCATACTGATCACTTCGCAGTGATCCAATTGTCTAGTTGAGTCTCCTTGAAACTTAGTTTCAATATTGTACTCTTTAAGTTCCCTCCCAACTCCCCCTCCCTTCTCCATCTCAATTCAAACTTCACAAACTGAACAGAAGGTCATTAAAATAAC
This sequence comes from Salvelinus fontinalis, assembly GCF_029448725.1. Lineage (NCBI taxonomy): Eukaryota > Metazoa > Chordata > Actinopteri > Salmoniformes > Salmonidae > Salvelinus > Salvelinus fontinalis. The sequence goes on from NC_074665.1 coordinate 25,611,357, forward strand.
AAAATATGAGAAACGGTTACCAAAACAACGAAAAATAAATAAATGGAATTCAAAACTGTGTGTTAGTGAATCTGGAGATTCAAATGGATCTTGCGAGTTCAAGACGTGGTGGAGCAGTCTCTGCCATCAGCTATTCTCTGTTATGTTCTAGGGGAGGTGTGTTCAATTCTTACCCTACGAGGTCCGGAGCCTGCTGGCTTTCTGTTCTACCTGATAAAGAATTGCACATGCCTGTGTCCCAGGTCTAAATCAGTCCCTAATTAGAGGGGAACAATAAAAAGAGTTGAAAAAGGTCCAGGATTGAGTTTGAGGGATCTAGTGACTGAGAGAAGCCTGCATGTAGTGTAAAGCAGAGGTTGGGGTCTATAGGGAGACTTAATGTCTTCTAAGTAAGCTACTTAAGGAAGCTACTTAAGGAAAGAATAATTAGCAACACAGTATTTCACTGGAAGCCCAAGCATCTCGATTTGATCTTATCAGTTCTCCCCACCATCTCTCTCCCAGCTCTCTGGCTCCATCAGTCTTTCCCTCCTCTCTATCCTCGCTCCCATGATGCCTCCAGACAGTCCTCTTACCTGTGGGTACGCACCCCCTGACAAGGGGAACACAGTGGGCCGGGGGACGTGTTGCAGCGGGTGCCCCAGGTACTGGGGGGTGCAGACAGTGGGCAGGTGGGCCTGGATGGTAGTGTAGGGGTGCAGGCCCTGGGAGTGTGGGTGGGCCATGGCAGAGCCAGGCAGGGCATGTGATTGGTAGATGGTGGAGCCCACAGAGATGACGGGCACCACAGCCGCTGCTGTCACAGAGGCAGTCACTGTGGCAACACCAGAGGACTCCATGTTGCCACTGTTGTCCGTCACACCGTGACCCGTCTCCGGGGGTCTTCTCCCAGCTCCACCGTTGGCCCTGCAGCGTCCCGTGGCCTCACGCTGGGCCCCTGATCCCCCTCCTACTGTCTGCTCATAGAGCCAGTACCACTGGTGGGCCACCTCAAACAGAACCTCAGGGTACACACCGCCCCCCTTGGCTGCCTCCTCTACAGCCATACAGGCTTTCTCTAGCATCACATTGTCCTGCAGGGAGAGAGGAGGGGAGGGGGTGACGAGAGAGGGAGAAGAAATTATGAGATTAAGAAAAAGAAAGAAAAAATTTGAATTTTCAGGACAAAATGGATAAAAGGGTAAAAGAATAAAAAGATGCCCAGCCTACATGAGTAGTCCGATGTGTCTTCTGCAGAACTGAAGAGTACCGGACATGTACCTGTTCCTTGCACTGCACCAGGGCCCTCTGGATCTCATTGGGGTTGAGGGCGTGTGCATGGGGCAGGCAGCTCAGGGCCAGCTCGGCCGCAGCGCGAACCATGTTGGGGTCCCGCGCCCGTGATGCCCTGTCTGCCAGTGATGCCACCTCGGGAGGGGTGAGGTGCCCGTCCCAGCACTCCACCAGGATGTTGAGGGCAGCACTGCCAATCTCCATGGCTTGGCCTGGACGAGGAGAGGAGGAGACACTCATGTAAAGTGTGATGGACCAGACCAAGCTTATAGCTACCTACCTGTGTCTCATGGACTATTAAAAATAAAAAAACACTTCTGGGATGAACTAGATTTTTTTATAAACGTCACCTGTGATCCAGGAGACGTGGGAGGAGTAGGTCCTGGATAGCCAGTTGGGCGAGACAAAGTTGTGCAGGCCCAGGGCGTACAGGCCGATCTCGAAGGCACAGAGGTGCAAGTTGCGGTGGGGACCCTGGTGGCCCCCGCTGGCTGAGGGCTGGGTGAAGATGGAGGTGGAGCTGTTGCCCCCGGCCTTGATCAGCACCGTCTTGGCCAGCTCAAAGTAGAAGTGAGCCGCCGCCTCCGATGGCTGGTTGGGCACATGGGGTGCATGGCACTCGGGACGACGCCCTTTATACCTAAGAGGGTAGCGGGAGGAGGAAATTCAGTGTATTAGCATATTTTCGTCAATACCTTAGTTGAGTTCTCCAATAATTAGAAAGCATCAACACGTGTATAGAATCTGTAGGAGGAGTCACTCACCTGCTGGTGTCTGTGCTCTTTGCCCTAGCTCCGCCTCCGGCCCTGCGAGAGCCACTGGATGAGGAGGAGCCCAGCGAATCAGAGGAAGAGCTGCTGATGCTGTCACTGTCCTGGCCCCTCCCCCAGGAGGCCGCAGCCCAGCCCCCTCTGAGTGGACGTCGGCTGAGGGTGGGGGAGCTGTCTGAGGTGGTCTCAGGAGCACTGCTGTCGATGCTCGCCATGCCTGGGACAACAATATCAAAACCGTTAAACCTAAAACTTCTAGTCAGCCATATGTCAATACTACCTCTAGAAGCCATTCCAGTCACATGACATGGCCCTGGTCAAATGCAGTGCACACTTTACAGTAGTATAGGCTGTTATTAGAGACACAGCCTGTGTCTTAATCTCAGGTTGAGGGTCATGGTTAGTTGGTTACCTGTGTGTTTCTTCTTCTGGCGAACAGGAGAGCCCCAGCAGCGCCCACTGTATGCCCCCCGTCCTCCCAGCGCCAAGCGGCTTGGCACCGTGCCCTCGGGCTTGAATGGGACCGCCTCACTCGGCTGGTCACATGACGCAGGCTGGGCGCCATCTGCTGAGACAATAAGGTAAGTATTGAATACGTATTACATGCGTACAGTAGCAACAGTGAGGGTTGGATTCAAAGAATTCTATCCATTTTCAACAAATCTGTTTTGTATAGGTAGGGTAACAATATTTTCAGTGCAGGACAGGTACAGTACGACATAACCACCCTGTCTGTGTCTCACCTTGTTCTCTGGCCTCACCGACGCCCTCTCCGGGTGTGACGTTGTTCTGAACCCCGCTGCCCGCCAGCTGTCCTGGTGCACCATCAGCAGCCACCGCTTGCACAGAGGAGGACCCAGCTGCAGCCGTGGCGTTTGGGGCGTGTTTGGACACCCCTCCGGTGGCACCTCCGTGTCCGTGAGCATTGTGGGCAGCGTGCTTGGACGGGCTCCTCTGGCTGCTGGCAGCTGGCTTGCTGGAGTAGAAGGAGCTCAGGGTTTGGGGCTTGTGGGTTTGGCTCTCTCTGTCCAGCAGCTTGTCCAGGATCTAAGAGGTCACAGAGGGAGAGTCATCCCAATCCTTATTTGGTAATTAGTTAAATTCTACTAGCTACAGTGCGGAAACCAAGGGCTACCTTTTTCAGCTTGCTCTGGTCATCCTTGTATGTGATCATAAGAGCCAGAGCCAAGTCTCCTTTCTCTCTCCTGGTCCCCTCACACAGCAGAGGGTGCTCTGCCTCGCTCACTGTGGTCTTCATACCTACAGCGGGAAAAAGGGAGGTAGAAATATGAACAGACGGCAGCAAACGAGTTCAGCAGTTTCAAAGCCAAACTGGTACCTGGACGTTTTCCTATTTAAGTATAACTAACCTCAACACTGAGCCATTAAATGTGGTGCCTACCACTTCCTGAAGGTGTAAATGTAAAAATCTTGTGGTCGATCTTACCCAGTGCTGCGACAGCAGCCTCAAAGCCCAGCTCCTCGTCTCCAGGCATCTCGTTGTTCCGGTTACGGCTGGGAGGACGGGAACCTGTGGGGGAGACAACTGTACAAACAAAATAAAGGAGGGGGAGGGGTGAAATATAAATTACTGGAAGTCTCACTAGTGTGATGACGGCATGACATGTAATTCAGATCAATTAGCAAGTAAAAGTTCTACATCTGTGTGCATATATACTGTTTGTTGTATATATTGTGTGAGTTCAAACAGAGAACATTTTACATGTATAGCGAGAGTCACCTGGGGTACACAGCACATCAAATATGAAGCTGGCCAGCATGAGGGGCAGGACAGGCCTGTAGTCACAGAAGTTCCCGTCTCGGAGCTGCTCGGCCCTGTCCCGTATGGACGTCATCTCCACCAGGCCCAGAGGGATCTTCTTGAGCAGAGCCACCACCTCTGACTCCTGGTAGGCCAGCTTGACCTCCAGGGCCTTGGTGGAGGCTGGGGGCCTCTGCAGCTCCAGGGAGAACATGCCCGTGCTGAAGGCCAGGTTATGGAGCTCCAGCCTCTCGCTCAGCACCGTCAGCAGGAAGGAGGTCTTGACCAGGGTGTTGGTGGCCACCTGGGTCTGCCTGCTGGTGGACACCTTGCTCTTCTTACCCTTCGTCTGGGGCTGCTCCACCTTCAAGTCTGGAGGGTTGGCCAGCAGGTCTCCAGCCAGCTCCACTGCCAGTCTGCAGGCCTCGTTGCTGTAGCCATGGGCGTGGAGGGCCTCTGCACATGCAAACAGCACCTCCATCTGGCCCTCCTGCTCCAGTGGCTTGATCCCAGCAAAGATGTCTGGTTCCTCCTCATGGTTGTTCTCTGACACTCTCTCTGCCCCCTCCTCAGAGGCTGCATTTAGGTAGTAGGCCCGGTAGTCATCCTCTCCAACAGGGTCCCCCCCTGCCCCTGCCGCTGGGCTCTGATTGGGCAGGGCTACGGCTCCAGCGCCAGTTTCTCGGCGCCCACCACGTGGTGGCTTGGCGGCAGCAGCAGTCACGGTAACAACAGCGACCGAGGTGGAAAGCCGAGCGTCTCCAGCGGGAGCCGCCTCCTTATTTCCATTCACCTCCATCTCCGCCTCCACTTCCACCTCCTTCTCCAAGGCAACAGCCGCTTCCACGACGACAGCGGCGTTCTCCTTGAGGGGGAAGGCGGGCTGGGACTCAGTGGCAGGCAGGGTGGCAGCAAGAGTGACACGTTTGCCCTCGAAGGAGCGCTCCTTGGGCATGTTTCCGGCCCCTTTCCCTCCCCCACTGTATTTGTGTGGCTCTCTGAGTAGCGGGCTTGGTGAGGGCAGCATCTCGGGTGGCGGGGGTGTGAAGTCAAAGGTGTTACTGGCCTCAGCGCCCAGCGCCAGACTGGAGCCGTCATCCAGGCTCAGCTCGGCCATGTCAGGCTCCAGGGAGCTGTCCTCACTGCTGGTGCGCCGCTTGGCCGCTTGGTGTTTTCCCCCTACCCCTCCTGATCCCCCGGAGGACGACTTCCCCCCCTGGGACAGCTTAGCCTTGCCCCCAATGGACGAGGAAGAACCTGCGCCTTTGTACATCCCTTTACTACTGCCCTCCTCTAGAGAGAGAGAGACACTGCCCCCTAGCCGCACTAGGACCCCTCCTCCGCCCGACAACCCCTTCCTCTTGCTCACAATGGTCTCTTTGGGCCTGACAGCCACTTCTTGTTGGGGACTTCTGCCCTTGTAGTCTCCCCCACCTCCCTCAGAGCTGCCAGATCTCCCCCCTCCTCCTCCAAGTTCAGAGGTGTCTCCAGCCAGGCCAGCCTTGGCCCCTCTTTGTTGCTGCACTGCCCTGGCCCAGCAGAAGGAGGCGCTCTTCTTGTCAGCACTGCAGTAGGTGATGCCTGGCAGTGGGTAGGCCACCTCCCAGTTGAAGTAGCAGGACTCCACGGCTGGCTTGAAGCCCTGGAACAGTTTGTCCAGGGACTTGCGATGTTGCCCTCGCTTCACAATCTCAATCACTTTCAGATGCCACTGCTTGAGCTGGGAGGCCAGCTCCAAACGCCTATAGGATGGTGCAAAAATAAATATTGTTAGTCAGTCCAGGAAACAAGAGCCACAGAGCAGAGACTATAGTAACAAACAAGCACACAAAGGCACACACACAATTCGTATAATTGCCAATGTATTGCCACACACACACAATGGGTATCATTCAGAAAATCATCAATGTAACTGGAAGTGCAGACACAAAAAGGCTTTCTGCAGAGAAATCTGACAGTCATTCCAAATGTTTCTTTGTCAGTGTGTAGAGCGAGAGCACATAACACTCTGAAAGCCAAGCAGAAAATCGGCTCTGTGCCTTGAGAATCGGACATGACACAGTGAATCAGGAAGATGCCCTCATCTATAATACACTCAATATCCCAAACACTGACTGCTCTAATCAGATTAAATTCACAGAGCCTCAAAAGGAGTGACAATCAACCCAACAGACAGATTCAGGCCTGGGAACGCTTGTGAAAATGAGAAGTGAAATGAAGGTAAGAGACAGGAGGAGGGCTGTGCTGTCAGCATTAGACCCTATTCTAGTGGATGTAGGAAACCAAGGCCAAGCGTTAAACAGGCAGAAAGGGAAGTGACCTCACCTCTGAGGGCTCATGGTAGGGTCTAGCACAGCCAGCCTCCACAGAACCACCATGTCATCACACATGCTGGCGCAGGCGTGGGCTGCCACCTCCGACTGCCCGTTACTGCGCCCCGTGTGCCCGCTGGCACTGCTGTGGGACGCCGACGTACGCACGCTGTACCACCAGCCAATAATCTGAGGAGAGAGGCGAGAACAGTCACTGATGTCCTATCATGTCCTGAATTTATATTGAGTAACAGACATACAACAAAATGTACAATGTGGACCCAGACGATATCACTTCAAAGTATTAAGCTGGTTTCCAAAGTGGTCCTTAATGAACAATAACGCATAACGACTAAAAGGCAAGACCAAATTATAAACAACCATAAATACATTCATTTATTGACATCCTAAAAAGTGGCACTCTTCACTGCACTTCCCCCTAACCTTAAAAAATCAACCATTAAATCAATCTATTAATTGCACATCATACCGATCCTTCAAATAAATACACCTGACCAACAGTAGAGGGCACAAGAGGCAGTGGAGTGGTTTCTCTTAGACAACCTTGTCCAAATGAAAACCTTTGCCTGCTTTTTAAAGCTATTTTTATTTTTTTATTTGCTTGATCTCCAAGGAAAGGCTGTTCCATAGACAAATGCCTATATAGAAAAACATGCTCACCGCAGTACTGTTTACTCTTGGGATTTTACAAGACATAACACTAGCTCTGGTATTGTAACTTTGTTGGTTATAGACCATATCAATGTGGTTTTTCATATAACCTAGGGCACGATCATTTAAGCAACAAGCCCACCACCAGGAACTCCTGTATCCCTATGTGGGTCCTAGGGGGGACATTCAGCATATACATGATAACATTATTTTGCATGACCTGCATTCTCCTGCATTCTTTTTTTCAGCTTTTCTGATAGCCCACTATAACAAGCAGAGCAGGCGTAATCAACGTGACACTGAATCAAGGTTGAGACGAGCAGTTTCTTAACTTTGATGTTAAAACATCTAGTGTTACGATAAACATTTCTTTGCCTTTTTTTTTTTTGCAGCAGCAGCAGCAGCAATCAGGCCTCCAGAAAGGGATTGATCTAGGGACACACCAAGATAAGTTACTTGTTTTAGATTCAATCTCCTTGCCTGCACAGTTTACCTTTATCTTCTCAGCCCTAAGCGATCTACGTTTTGTTCCAAACAAAATCTATTCAGTTTTTCCCAAATGTAGCGACAATTTGCTGTCAGTCAACCAATCTCTAACAAAATGCAATTTCTTACTCAGTGTCTCCTCTATGTAAACTACAAGCATTTCGCTACACTCGCAATAACATCTGCTAACCATGTGTGTGACAAATAAAATTTGATTCGATTTGTATTATTTCCTTCCCTGATACCAGTATGGCTGAATCATCAGCATAAAGCAAGAGTTGCACTTTACTGTATCTGGCATATCATTAACGTATATAAGGAATAGGAGGCCCTAAAATGGACCCCTGCGGTTACCCACAGGATATTTCTTTGACCTCTGACAAAACATCACCAACATTACAAACTTGTGTTCTGTTGGTCAGATAAGACCTAAACCAATTCACTGCAACATCATTTAGACCCAATCATTGCAGTTTCATCAGGAGAATATCATGGTCCAGTGTCAAAAGCTTTCTGCAAGTCTAACATGACCATACCTGTATAGTTCCCCTTCTCACTTTCCTGCTTGATGTGGTCAAAAAGGTGGATAAGGCAGGTATCAGTGGAATGAGCAGTTCTAAAGCCAGACTGGAGTTCATAAAGAACTTTGTGCTCCGAGAAGGTATCCCTCAAGTTGATTAAAAACGAATCTCTCAACAACTTTGGATAAGGTGCTGAGGATCGACACAGGCCTGTAGTTTCCTACATGTGTTTTACTGCTCTTCTTGTGGAGTGGAACCACCTGGGCTGTTTTGAGATCCTTGGGAAATGTACCACTACTAATAGAAAGGTTTACAATATGCGTTATCGTTTTAGCAGTGACACAAGCACTATCCTTTATGAATCTTGCAGGAAGGTTATCCAGCCCAGTTGCTTTGTTTGTGCTTATTAAGCATAGTAGATTAGAAACATTGTCCTCTGTTACCATGCACAGCACAAACAAAAAAAATTGTGATACCTTTGCTATGGTAAAAGTTGTTAATGAAAGACTGGCCATAGTGTCCAGAGCAGGTAGGTAACTTCTTAACCAGAAATGAGGTTATAGTGGTAAAAAAATATACATATAATCATTTGCAACCTTTTCCTGGTCATAACATAAAACATCATCAATATCTAGGCCAATACTACAGGATTTTGCCTTATGGGGAATTTGAGCCAATGTCCTTTAACATTTCCCCTGTTTACAAGGCTGATGTAAGTTGTCATTAACAGCATCTATGTAATGTTGGAATTTGGCCTTATCCATTTTGTATCTTGCCTGGTTTCTACAGTTAATATAAACATAATAATCTGGTTGTAGATTTGTCCTTCTGAATCTGGCCAGTTAGTGATCCCTTTTCCTTATGAGGTCTAAGATGTCGGAAGTGATCCATTTCCCTGACCACTGTTTGATTCAAATTTGTTTAAATCGGAACTAGAGTCAGACAGAAACAGATCTTTAAAATGATACCAAGCTTGATCGACAACACAGTTTAGTACATGAGACCAATCCAAAATATATGTACATATTCTTATTCATTCCTTTACACTTGTGTGTATAAGGTAGATGTTGTGAAATTGTTAGATTACTTGTTAGATATTACTGCACAATCAGAACTAGAAGCACACGCATTTCGCTACACTCGCATTAACATCTGCTAACCATGTGTATGTGACCAATAAAATTTGATTTGAAATTCCAAATACTTCTACAAAACGTTCCTTTGAGTATTGTTTCATAGACAGTACCTTCATGTATTTATTACCTGGCTCTAGTAGCATTTTGGATTTCTTACGAGTACAGTAGGTTACCGTAAAACCAATAGTTAAGACTGCTGACTGACAGACATTCTCTTGGTCTGATACAATAATCAAATCTAAAGTTGATTTACTGTCAATACACACCTGGGTTGGCTCAACAATCAGTTGTTTTAGTCCAAATAACTGATTAAAGTTATACAGGACATTTACTAGTGTACTTTTCTTGGGTGATAACTGCACATTCGTATTAAAATCGACAAGCAGGATACATTCCCTATCGGCCAATACATTGTTATTCGCAGCAATTAAATTCAAGTAAATCATATAAATGATTCTGCTTAGGAGGCCGATAGCACAGACCAACAAGTATAGGACGACATTTAGGAAAAGTATATCTATCCATGCAACCTCAAGACCCTCCGTTTACAGATCTGAACGAGGGTTAAAATGCACATCATTCCTAGTAAAAACACACGCGCCGCCACCGTTTCGGTCAATTCTATGAATGCTATAACCCGGCAGCTCAACCTCATGGTCCTCAACAGACCCGTCGAGCCATGTCTCAGTCACTGACCCGTCGAGCCATGTCTCAGTCACTGACCCGTCGAGCCATGTCTCAGTCACTGACCCGTCGAGCCATGTCTCAGTCACAGACCCGTCGAGCCATGTCTCAGTCACAGACCCGTCGAGCCATGTCTCAGTCACAGCAACTACTGCAGCCCGTGAGTTAGAAGCGAGGAGTTTAAATTTCTCTAATTTCGTCAGAAAGCTCTATGCGTTCACATGGATAAAGTGAAGCCCTCTCCGATTGAAACAGTCAAACATGTAATTTTCTGTGCCAAATGCTGTATATAATTAAGCAGTAAGTCCTGAGGGGGTGTGGTATATGGCCAATATACCACGGCTAAGAGCTGTTCTAAAGCACGACGCAACACGGAGTGCCTGAACACAGCCCTTAGCCGTGGTATATTGGCCATACATCACAAACCCCAAAAGTGCCTTATTGCTATTATAAAGTGGTTACCAACATAATTAGAGCAGTAAAAAATAAATGTTTTTCCATACCCGTGGTATACGGTCTGATATACTACGGCTGTCGGCCAATCAGTACTCAGGGCTCGAACCACCCAGTTTATAAGTATGTATGTAACATGTGTCTACGTGTGTGTGTGTGTGTTACCTGTTCATAAGTGAGACACTGCTCAGTGAGGATCTCTAGTAGAGGTGCAGCGTTGCTGTCCCTCCTCTTGAACATCTCCCTGACGATAGACAGGAGGTTCCAGATCCCCTCAGGCTCCCGCCCCCTCAGAGGTCTCAGCAGACACGCCCACTCTGCCGCAGCCGGTGGCTCCGTGGATGATAGGTACATGGAGTTGACGTCACTGCACAGGGAGGGAAGACCCGCTTCAAAGATTAGCAAGTATATTTCCACACACACATACTCTTTCCTCTTCTTAAAATACCCCACTTCGATCATGCATGTCTCTGCTCTCTTACCTGAAGACCACAGGAGAGGGGCCACAGAACTTGTGCAGCGTCTTCTTGATGTTGTCACTGAGCGTGGACTCATCTAGATACCAAGTGCTCTGGTCAGAGGCCGAGGGACCAGCAGTGGGGTCTGTACACAGAAGGCAGGGAGTAAATAGAAAGCCCAAGAAATACAATACAACAAATGTAAATAACTGTTTTTAGCTGATATTTGTGAAACATCCCATCTGAACCACCCTACAGCGTGCTCTAAGCACATAAGCATGCAAACGCCTTAAGTGCAAATGGTCAGAGATGGGGTTCTATCTAGAGTTGAGGGTGTGAGAAGCAACTCCTCATATTGGTGGTGGAAGTAGTGGGTTACACCCCATACAATGAATAAAAAGTCCTTTGACTTATTATTATCTCCAACCACATTATGAACCCATGTGAGATGAGTAGAGGCTGCCCCCTGCAGGAAGCAAACAGAAGCACAGACAACCAGGGCATACCTGGAGCACCACACACTGTGTTGATGGCTGTGGACTGGGAGGACAGGAGCTCATCCAGGAGCCTCTGGGCTGTGGGCAAAATCTGAAGGAGAAAAATAACAGAAAAGTTTGAATGAGTATGATAGAATCTGCTTCATATCAGTTAAATGAGGAGTTATAAAATCAGTTTCACCATTGGTTCGGGGGGGGCTACCTGTTAAATCCTAACTTTTTAACACAAGGCTCTAATTACAGCTAAGAAATACAATTGGCCTTAGAGATGAGTAACATTACAGTGAGCAACACTTCCCTACTGACTGCAATACATAAAGAGACAACACAGCTACTGTGTGTTATTTATCTCAGTAGCACAGACAAAGGGAGTATTGAGACTGGGCCGGTTACGGGCTGAGGTCAGCTACCACTACAAACCTAGCCACCGGGAGGTAAAACATACAACACTGTTCTTACACTCAACTAAAATCTATTTTTATGACTAACTTGGTGACCTTAAGTACATAAACCACATTATCTAATAGTTTTTGGAAAGCCTAAAAAAGGGATTGAGAAATGTGTCTGGGATTCAACACAGTGTTGCTAGTGCTAATACATACAATCTAGCCAACTAGTGTGGTTCGACAGTCTTACCTGTTGGGGAAGCTCGCTGATTAGGTACTGGGCAAACTTCTGCAGCTGGTCCCTCTGCAGCCGGGACAGGGACTCCGACACGGGGGCTCGCAGGCACACTGCAGACGCCTGGCAGATAAATACAGGGGTGACAGGCATTAGCATACATTTAGGATCTCACCGTACTCCGTTTCCTGTTCACGCAGTGAGTTTAAATGCAGATCAATCAAATAGAAACAGATCTTTCAAATATAAAACTGTAGGTGTGCAACAAACTTCAAATTCACAATCATTAACTGTTCAGTAACCATACTGTACTTACACATTGTTAACAAACAAGAAACATCGAGCTGCCATCTCCCCCTCTTCACAACCAGAACTCTCACACTATAGTAGGCTGGTGGCCCCTGGCCTAGAATACTTAGCTAGCTGTGACCATGAGGCTGTGGAGTGGTCTCTGCTGTGTGATGACTTTATTAAGACTGCAGTGAGAGTGCTGCCTACTGCTTAGCTATACCTTCTGCTCCACTGTGGAGCAGGGCAGAGATCCCCCTCATTTGCAAATGGGAGAATGTGGCCCATGCATAATACATGGTGGAGAGATGGGCCAGGCCAGGCCAGGGTTTGATGATTAAGGCTTATTCTCTGGTTGGCTCTCCAGAAGGTCATTAAAGGGAATATGGAATGTGGTGGGGGGGTGTTGTATAGAATGAGACACCACCACCACAAGAAATTACAATATACCTCACATTAAAAAAGACTAGAGTGGAAAAAGAGGGGGGGGTAGTCTGCTGCTACTGTGTGGTGAATGGGATTGGAAACCCTCGGGATTCCTGGCCCAGGATGGAGACCAGAAAAAGGAACGCACACTCCTCCCTAACCCCCAAACTTTTAGAAGCAGTTACTCAACTTTTCGGTGAAGCTCTTCTATTAGAATGTTCTCTGACCAAAATATTTCATTAGATGATGCTTCTTCAGAGAGTGACGTTAGATGTAACAGTTCTTTAGGGATGTTCATGTAAGTTGCGATACAAATTGAACAGTCAAGAGTTTTGGTCTGCAGCGTGTGTGTTCAGTATTTATCGCGTTGATCTTCTGGAGTGGTTTCGTAATGTGGAACTAATTGAGTACTGTCAAGTTGCACTGTGTGCATGCCTGTGTGCGCGCGCACATGCGCTCTAGTGAGAGAAACAGGGAAGACAGACTGTGGGTTCAGTTGGTGTCTGAAAATGCCCACTTTGATCATTTCCTGTTGAAACCACAGTGCCTTTAAAAAAAGGATGTGACTATATTCTGACACACTGTGTGAACGTGCTCTCAGGAGACAGACTCATGACACTGAATTTTAACAAATATTTTTTTTTTAACTGGTCATTAATAATGGACTAGGTCAAGCCCATCTACAACCAATGGCTCCCATTTTAACATAACCCGTCAAAAGAGCAGTAGTGTGTCTGTATTTCTCATAATACCTGTAGAAGCATTCATCTCAATATTTGATATCCAATTCATGAGAGGGCAGTGGCAACTCGTGATTTACAAATGACATCTGTTGCGTTCTAAAACAGATTTTGCAATAAGTGCCCCGCTTAGTATTTAAAGTGATGATATGGGTTTGGTCACGACAAAATGGCACCTCTCATGGCTACAGAGTGAGGGGCCTGAATTCATGAAAATGGCTAAGCATAACATAAATAGCACAGCACACCTATTTGGGCCTGAAAGCTGCTCATTAATTTACAGTCAATCCACCCATTCAATACAATAATGGCTAATGAGGGTCCATGTGCACCTGATAAAAGGTCACAAGAAAGCTAGTGTGTGCGCTTGTAACAGTATAACTTTACGTCGTCCCCTCGCCCCGACACGGGCGCGAACCTGGGACCCTCTGCACACATCAACAACTGACACCCACGAAGCGTCGTTACCCATCGCTCCACAAAAGCCACGGCCCTTGCAGAGCAAGGGGAAACCCTACTTAAAGTCTCAGAGCAAGTGACGTAACTGATTGAAATGCTACTAGCGCGTACCCGCTAACTAGCTAGCCATTTCACATCCGTTACACTCACCCCCCTTTCAACCTCCTCCTTTTCCGCAGCAACCAGTGATCCGGGTCAACAGCATCAATGTAACAGTATAACTTTACGGCGTCCCCTCGCCCCGACACGGGCGCGAACCTGGGACCCTCTGCACACATCAACAACTGACACCCACGAAGCGTCGTTACCCATCGCTCCACAAAAGCCGCGGCCCTTGCAGAGCAAGGGGAAACCCTACTTAAAGTCTCAGAGCAAGTGACTTAACTGATTGAAATGCTACTAGCGCGTACCCGCTAACTAGCTAGCCATTTCACATCCGTTACACTCACCCCCCTTTCAACCTCCTCCTTTTCCGCAGCAACCAGTGATCCGGGTCAACAGCATCAATGTAACAGTATAACTTTACGGCGTCCCCTCGCCCCGACACGGGCGCGAACCAGGGAACCTCTGCACACATCAACAACTGACACCCACGAAGCGTCGTTACCCATCGCTCCACAAAAGCCACGGCCCTTGCAGAGCAAGGGGAAACCCTACTTAAAGTCTCAGAGCAAGTGATGTAACTGATTGAAATGCTACTAGCGCGTACCCGCTAACTAGCTAGCCATTTCACATCCGTTACACTCACCCCCCTTTCAACCTCCTCCTTTTCCGCAGCAACCAGTGATCCGGGTCAACAGCATCAATGTAACAGTATAACTTTACGGCGTCCCCTCGCCCCGACACGGGCGCGAACCTGGGACCCTCTGCACACATCAACAACTGACACCCACGAAGCGTCGTTACCCATCGCTCCACAAAAGCCGCGGCCCTTGCAGAGCAAGGGGAAACCCTACTTAAAGTCTCAGAGCAAGTGACGTAACTGATTGAAATGGTACTAGCGCGTACCCGCTAACTAGCTAGCCATTTCACATCCGTTACACTCACCCCCCTTTCAACCTCCTCCTTTTCCGCAGCAACCAGTGATCCGGGTCAACAGCATCAATGTAACAGTATAACTTTACGGCGTCCCCTCGCCCCGACACGGGCGCGAACCAGGGAACCTCTGCACACATCAACAACAGTCACCCACGAAGCAGCGTTACCCATCGCTCCACAAAAGCCGCGGCCCTTGCAGAGCAAGGGGCAACCCTACTTAAAGTCTCAGAGCAAGTGACGTAACTGATTGAAATGCTACTAGCGCGTACCCCGCTAACTAGCTAGCCATTTCACATCCGTTACACGCTCACACGTGTCACAGAACAGCTGACAGTATGAAGTGGGCGATAAGACGGGGATGGCTATGGGAGACGAGGCGCTCTCCTGGACTGACGGTTACCGAGCGAGATAGAGAGTTGTTTTCCAGAGGAAAATAAATATGAGAATTGAGAGTTCAAAATTCATTTTCTGATTCTGATCATGATGGCATAATCAGCAAGGCCAAGGGTTTGTATGATCTCAGTACATCTGGACAGAACTTCAAAGGCTGAACTGAGCACACACACACGTTCCTGCAAAAACACACACACCCCATCAGACCCTGCAAGACCCACCTCGACTGTGATTTCAGGAGAGTCGGGTGGGGTGTTTACCAACAAAACTGATGGGTGCGCAACTACGAGGTAAAAACAGACAGGGTTGGCTTACAGTCAAAAGATTCTTGATAACATTTCAGTTATATTTCGTCTGCAAATGTTAATTGAAAAAATAAAGACATTTTCCCAATAAGAACTTGTTTGTCTTTAAAATAAATTGTTACAGTTGTTGGTTAGCTGGCTAGCTAACCCTAGCCATATTAGCCTAGACGTGACAAGAGTCAAAACAAGACATGGTATTAAGAACAAATACAACTAGCTGAAACAAGTAATCTACAATTCACCGCACAGTAGCTTCTAGTCGCTGTTGCTAGATATCTATGACAATACAGCCTTTTAACTCAAGAGTTGCGCACAAATTATTGTTGGGACGTTGTCAACCCATCTATAGGCTATGGCTTGTCTGTGCCAGGTTTGGGTAAAAGCTCCAGAATTGAAATAGATTTGACTGTAGTCACAGTGCTACACTAACACACATATACTGTCTATACTACAGCGCAAAGGTGTACAGTATAGGTGTATTCATGCAGTAATGCCTTGTGTGTTTACTCTAAACTCACGTTGTGGATCCTGAAGAGGCAGAGGGCCACCACGTGGGCGCACCACTTGGCCCCGGCCCCGCAGGTGCAACTGCAGGAGGTAATGCGGCAGCGGTCAAACATGACAGCCACATTGTACGCCCCTTTTGATTGGCCAGCCTGGGGCGATACCACGGTGGCACTGAGGTGGAAACCTGTGAGAGAGAGTGAAAGAGAGTGAGAGAGCGCAAGAGAAAGAGGGACAGAGAGAAAGACAGAGGGAATAATATCAGCTCTGAAAGGTCAATCTGCTTGTCTGTGTCAGACAATGAGACTGGAGAAATGGAATGAGAAAGTGTTATTATGATGAAGTGGGCCAGGAAAACTTAGAGTGCTGGGGCTGACACTAATAGTGAGCCAGCCATTGGCCGACATTGTGCAGCAGTAAGGGCTGCCAGACAGGAAATGAAAGGCAGTTGTATTTCCATGCACACAGAGAGACTAGGAGATGGGAGAGAGAGGGGGGGAGGGATAGAGATTAGGAAGGTTGGCCAAAAGCTTTTACCCGCTGGACAGCGGCCAGCATTCTCCTGGTGAGGCCGAGCCGGCAAAGAGGAGGAGGAGAGGGAATGGGATTAGAGGAACAACTCAGCGTAACTATTCCAGATTCAACACAATAGGCCCCCTTCAGAGAGCGGAGCTCTGTTCCAGTCTTTCTGCTTCTCCCTGGCAGTCTAACTTCTCCTCCACCCCTAACCTACTTCCCTTCCCCTACTACTTCCACTGAGAGACATGGTTTCCATTACCTCACAATGAGCTCTAATGCTTTTCACCTAATACAGCACTGAATGACTTACTCTGGGCTCACAGGAAAACAACGAAGTACACCGAGAGCAGATAAAGAGAAAGCGCTTGCTTTCAAAGATGGTTGTTAACGTTTTAAATCAGAACCCTTGGGTCATTATGGAAGTCTTTGAAAAAGACACATGCCCCCCCGAGGTTTAATACAGTGGCAAAGGTTAGATATCGACTTTCACTTAACAAGCACTTTAACATAACTCAGTGGCAAGAAAAAGTATGTGAACCCTTTGGAATTACCTGGATTTCTGCATATATTGGTCATCAAATTTGATCTGATCTTCAGTCACAACAATAGACAAACATAGTGCTTAAACTAATGTCTATATTGAATACGCCATTTAAACATTCACAGTGTAGGTTGGAAAAAGTATGTGAACCCCTAGGCTAATGACTTCTCCAAAAGCTAATTCAAGTCAGGAGTCAGCTAACCTGGAGTCCAATCAATGAGACGAGATTGGAGATGTTGGTTAGAGCTGCCCTGCTCTAATCAAAACACTCAACATTTGAGTTTTCTATTCACAAGAAGCATTGCCTGAACCATGCCTCGAACAAAAGAGATCTCAGAAGACCTAAAATTAAGAATTGTTGACTTGCATAAAGCTGGAAAGGGTTACAAAAGTATCTCTAAAAGCCTTCATGTTCATGGTAAGACAAATTGTCTATAAAAATGGAGAAAGCTCAGCACTGTTGCTACTCTCCCTAGGAATGGCCGTCCTGCAAAGATGACTGCAAGAGCACAGCGCAGAATGCTCAATGAGGTTAAGAAGAATCCTAGAGCGTCAGCTAAAAACTTAAAGAAATCTCTGGAACACGCTAACATCTCTGTTAACGAGTCTACAATACGCAAAACACTAAACAAAAATGGTGTTCATGGGAAGACACCACGGAAGAAGCCACTGCTGTCCAAAAAATATATATAATAATAGTAATTGCTGCATGTCTGAAGTTTGCAAAAGTGCACCTGGATGTTCCACAGCGCTACTGGCAAAATATTTGGTGGAAGGAACACAACACTATGTGTGGAGAAAGAGTCCTGATCTCAACCCGATTGAGATGCTGTGGCATGACCTCAAGAGAGCAGTTCACACCAGACATTCCAAGAATATTGCTGAACTGAAACAGTTTTGTAAAGAGGAATGGTCCAAAATTCCTCCTGACGTTGTACAGGTCTGATGAGCAACTACAGAAAAACTTTGGTTGAGGTTATTGCTGCCAAAGGAGGGTGAACCAGTTATTAAATCCAAGGGTTCACATACTTTTCCCACTCTGCACTGTGAATGTTTATACAGCGTGTTCAAATAAAGACATATTTGTTTTCATATAATTGTTTTCATATAATTGTTAAATAATTAGTTTAATCAGACTGTGCTTGTCTATGGTTGTGAACTAGATGAAGATCAGATCAAATTGTATGACCAATTTATGCAGAAATCCAGGTATTTCCAAAGCATTCACATACTTTTTCTTGCGACTGTATAAGCATAAACCACTGAGCCACTGTTGAGCAGTGCATAAAAGGGCATTTCACTGTAAGACTTTTTGATCCTAGCTGGCATCTCAGTGATGTTGAGAGGACTGGATTAATAACCCAATCATTAAGTAGTATGTCCAGTGTGTTGGGGCAGGCTGCTTGGCTTGTGGTTAATCCTAGGTGACTATTGAGGTGATCCATGTAATAGCAGGTCTATATGCACTATATTTCACCCGTGGCTTCATTCATTGACCTGGGAAATGTCTTAAACGGCACAGTGCAGCAGCATTCCTACACTACACCAAGTTCTCTTTCTACTAATGAACTGGGGGTTGGCAAAGTCAATGGTGATAAATATAACCTGACAGGGAAAAAAAAACATTAGCGAGCATAGTTTTTCCTGATCAGGTCACGGGTCAGGATAAACTCTGGGCCCTAGTAATGAGCAGTGAGAGTGGCGTGCTCTATCTGAACTCTATCTGTCACAGCTGGTGAGTAAGGCTCCGTTAGGAACGTTTAGGGTCATTAAAGTTCCTGTAATCCCCACACATCCTGCCTGCCTGCCTGTCCGGCTGCTCTAATCCAGTCATCTGGGATGAGCAGAGAAATGCAGCAGTTCCACCAGGACCCCACACCACTGAGGTGGACACAACATCTGACCTGGGAATAACCCTCAACTATATAAATTCTCAACTCGTTTTTTTGAAGCCCAAAGGGTGAGTGTGTGACTGTGGCACAAGCCAAACAATGTGTGACCAGGACGACTTTATGGAGGTTTAGAGAGTTCAGCCTTCCGTGCTACTGTTTTCTTAGTGCTGAGATGGTATAAGTGAAGGCCACTGCTCACCTATCTGCAGAGGGTCTTTAACAGCCCTCATCCTGTACAGCTGCTCCCCTCGCTGGAACTCATCTGGGCTACCGTTGGCCAGACACGAGTACAGCCTGCAGAGGGAGATCCACAGAGAGAGGGGGATGAGATCAGAGAAAAATAAAGACACATTAACTTTTCCAAATACTATGTCACCTCTGATGTTGTGCCAGCCATTTGTATGAGTTGCATTTGTGAGTGGTCCTGCGTATTTGGCGTTTGTGACTCTTGGTACTTTTAATGGTCTAACTAATACCGCCTGGTGATGTCAACAGGCAAGCAAAAACTCCAACTATGCAAAAATCATGCTGATTAAAAGGTCCTGTGTAAATTCTCAACCAGTAACTACCAGAAAATATCTCATAATCTCATTTTACACTTTTACAGTGTAAGTTTCAGCTGTTGTACAATATGATACAAAACACAGTAAAAACAGAATTTTGACTGCAATGGGCCTTTAACAACATTCCCACAAAAATCTCTGAATATATTACGGAAATCCGAGACGATCTCTGATAGATCTCAGAGCGTGTGCGCGTATGTCCAGCCTTACCGGATGTCCTCCTCGTTCTCAGGGAAGCTCCAGTAGGCGATGCGTAGCTGCAGCTGCTCAGGGACAGGAGGATAGACCTTCTCCACCACCTCAAACGGGATGTGGAATGCCACCTGCTTGGCTGAAAGCTCCACCAGAGGGATGACCTGACCATCTAACAGACAGACAGACAGAGAGCAAGAGAGAATACATTTTTCAACCATCAACCATATATGGAGGAAAGAAAGCAGTCTAAATAAACTGATGGCTGTGGTTCAGCTGGTCAGAAGCCATGATAAACCTATCAAAACATTGCCTTGGTGCAAGCCTCCACACTTTCAACTCATGGCCCTGGCCTGGACTTCTACATGACTAGGGCCCAGAGTTTTTCTTGACCATGCGAACTGTCCAGGAAAAAACATCAGCCTTAGTTGGGAGGAAACACCTGGGCTCCCATGTTACAAGTCAGTACACGTGGTCAGGAAAACCTGCTGGGCCTGTTAAGGACTTCAAGCTCCCTTGGTCTCTCAGAGCACAGGACAGCTGCCAAACCTGCAGCCCCTTCAGGAGCCTGTCCTGTCAGCCCAGGAAGGGTTTGGGTTTCCTGAGGGGTTCTGAATGCACACAACCCCTTCTCCAAACACTGCACTCTTCAAAAGCTACAGAGATCCTGAAAAGAAAACTGACACTAAAAACATCCTAGACAGTTTCCTACCCAGAAACAGCCCCATCTTCAGCTGGCTTGGACTGTAGTGTTAACAACTAGGAAACCATAAGGTCAGCCACATTCCATAAAAATTGCAAATATAAATCTTCATCTGTAATAATTATTACCATTGCAGCCTTGCAATCTAATTCATCAGGGAGACTTATGCTAACGAAGAAGCATGAGGGAATGGCACTGCAATCCATCTAGTATATTCTACACTACCTGTAGACTTCCAGTCATTGCCCTAACGTCAGTTAGCATTGGCTCGCACTAGTTAACTACCTCTAACTACTGCCAGATTCTCGCAGTATACCTTTAAATAAACCTACCACTTGTGGGTCATTCTCATGAATCCATTAAAAGGCCATGGCAGTACTGATTTTAAATATAAAACATGTAATTTAGTAATATAACAAAATATCATAAGATAGTGTTCTCTACCTTGGACAAAGAGTAATTTCAACATAGGAATTCATTATTTTTGTATTTTATTGCATTTTCTGCTGAAATTCTCATTAGCGCAACGCATCCAGCTATGAATGTATGTTAAACAGAGAAAAATAAAATGAAAAATAAAATAAATGAATGTTCTACATGTTTTCAAATGACAGAAAAATAAATTACTGAATATTCATGTATAATAATAATGGGGGAAAAAATTAGAAAAATGAAGTGTCTATAACTGATGTTCTCATCCTCCGCAGCATTTTTAAAAGACTGTTTACACACACAGAATTTTGAATGAAGTTTGATTTTGAAGCAACACATCTGCCAGTACCTTCAAGATGGCTACCAGCAGATCTCTTTATATTTCTCCAGTTAAAAGTTAAACATTCTCTTACTGCATACACAACAGTATTGATTATCATTACCGATACAGGTAGTTTACACATTTAGAAAAACGTTAGATTTAACATTTTCTATGAAAATATACTTCATTAATGTCTAATTATGTACATTGAGTAAAAATGTGCTTAGTCATCATGTCTTCTCTATTGTTAGCAAAACATGCTAAGGTTCCTCATCCTTCGCAACACCATTCTCACTTACCGCTGCAATTTAAGGCCAGTTGCGGTAGAGAGAACTTCTGTTTCGGTAATGAGAATTTAATCATACAGACTATATTTTTTAAATATAATTAACTATTAATTTAAATATTATTTACTAACTGTTAATATTTTGCTTTATGTCCTGTTTAATTGCAGACAGTCAGCAAGTGACAAAAAGAAAGCTTTAGCGAAGGCTGACACAATTCAGAGAAAAAGTTTACACAAACCCAGAACTGCTGGAAGAGTACAGAAGGACAGAGAGAGGTTAGGGGTTGGAGGTTACAGCAAGCGTAATTAGCGCATATATATATTAGTCAATGCTCTCATACAGTGTCTATAGAAAGTCAATACCCTACAGTGTTAGGAAGACTACACATGCGCGCACACACACAAAATCAGTAAGCCATTTAGTTCATACTATAGGATGTCCACGCACAGTCTAAGTGTAAGCCATTCAGTCCCTACAGTAGGATACACACACATGCACACACGATGTAAGCCATGCAGTCCCTTCTATAGGATACACACACACGGTCAGTAAGCCATTCAGTCTCCACCATAGGATGACGTGTCCATAACAGTAAGATTTTTCCCATGTTTTGAGAAATGCTCATTTCATGTCATGCTTCCTTTCCATTTCCAGATATCAAAAAACAAAGCAAAACTGTAAAATCAAGAAAACTCAAGATCTGACAAAGAAGCGACATGAAGAAGAAAAAACAGTGGCGGGAAAACTCAAAAAGGTATTACAGAAGAAAGAAACAACTTAAAGCTGTTTTGGACATAACACCCTCAAGCGAGGAAGATGACACACTTCAACATGTTCAAGAAGCAAAATGAAGAAGTTATTCAAAATCTTCATGAAGACACAGCCTCCCCAAGAGAACAGCCATTCTCACCTCAGCATGTAAATGTCCCTGCCATCAACTCAACTCCTAAAAGAGAGACATCTCTACAGACACCAGGAACAATGAAGACATCTACCCCAAAGGAATCACCCAAAAAGAAGAACATAAGAAAACACTTTCAAAATTGAGGTCTAAGTTGCGCTACACAGAAGAGAAACTGCTGGAGAAAACCAAAGAGATGGGCAACCTAAAGAAAAGACTGAAAAGACTTGAGATGATGGCAAAGAGGAAGCAGGTAATTGTCAACATGGAAGGCAGAAAGGTCCAGAAGAAAACTACATTTACATTTTACATTTAAGTCATTTAGCAGACGCTCTTATCCAGAGCGACTTACAAATTGGAAAGTTCATACATATTCATCCTGGTCCCCCCGTGGGAATTGAACCCTGGTCCCCCCGTGGGGAATGAACCCACAACCCTGGCGTTGCAAGCGCCATGCTCTACCAACTGAGCCACACGGGACCACTACAAAGAGAGGTCATCAGAGAACATTAGCCAATAACAGCCAGAGAAGACTAATGCGCAAACTTGTTAGCCGCTTCCTTCATCTCCACTGTAATAAATGGGAAATACAGGGAAATTCGGTAAAAGGGCCAGATAATCCGTAAGAGAGCCTTAACAGACACTATGGCAAATCTTCTAAGAAGATTTCTGTCTGAGAATCCAAGGCACAACCTTTCCAAGGCTCAATTCTTTAAATTTAAGCCATTTTGGATTGGCCAGCGAAGAGTCAGACAGAGAAACATGTGCTTGCAAAGCACAAGAAAACTTTGGCTTGAAGATAAAGAAGCTGCACCAGCTTGGGGGTCATAGAAATATCATCCCCAAGGGACAATGTGCCAGTGTGTGTAGTGACAATGACATGTGCTGTTCTAAAGTTTTTGTATGTGTTCTTTGTTTTTAGCCTGTTTGTTATGTACTTTTGAAGCACTGCAAAATGAAATTGATTGAACTTGAATCCATGATTGTGCCAATATCTCATTTATCTTCTACATTAAATGTTTTTAACCATACCTCAGTCTTAGTATACTTATTATCATTACCGAAATCATCAACCTCATTACCAAAACATATGTATCATTACCGCAACAGGTATTCATTTTATGTTAATTTAATGAAAGGAAAAATAGAGGTTTGCTTTTAAATGCAAGCATGCCACATTTTTTTTTTTTTAAATATGTCAGGTTTCAATGAAATATCAAAAATATTAGGTTGTAGATTGCGGAAGGTGTTGCAGTACTGAGAGAAAGTCAAAATCAAATAAAAATAGAATTAACTGTGCATGACTGTTAACAATCCATTTTTTTTCAAATTCACGAGGCGCAGGCAATTAGTCCAGACGAAAAGTCAAAACAGTTCCATTACAGTTCGTAGAAACATGTCAAACAATGTATAGAATCAATCTTTATGTTTTTATCATAAATATTCAATAATATTCCAACTGGACAATTCCTTTATCTTTAGAAATGAAAAGGAACGCAGCTCGCTCTCACGGCCGCATGCATGACTTAGCTCATGGCATAACTCATGGCATTCTGCCAGACCTCTTATTCAAACAGCTCTTATTCACTCTTCCTTCACAGTAGAATCCTGAAACAAGGTTCTAAAGACTGTTGACATCTAGTGGAAGCTTTAGGAAGTGCAATCGGACCAAATTTACACAATCTTGGATAGGCAATTACTTGAAAATCTACAAACCTCAGATTTCCCACTTCCGGGTTGGATTTTTCTCTCAGGTTTTTGCCTGCCATATGAGTTCTGTTATACTCACAGACATCATTCAAACAGTTTTAGAAACTTCAGATCTACTAATAATATGCATATCTTAGCTTCTGGGCCTGAGTAGCAGACAGTTTACTCTGGGTACGCTTTTCATCCGAACGTGAAAATAGCGCCCCCAGTCATAAGAAGTTAATGGGGTATTGGGATATACACCGAAAATAAAGTCTGAGGTTAACGCAGGCTTAGGAGATCTTATAAATGTTCTACCATGAGATAATATCAGTCCGTTAAGATGGATGACCTTTATGTGCTCAAAATAAGTCTGTTGATAAGTCGCTTTCAGAAATGGAACTACATTAGTCGCAACATTTTTCACGCCACAATACCAACGACGCAAACTAGTCTATGCTGCAGTCCGCCAAAAAGCCAGTTAGCTTAGTTAGCTTTCTGCTACCGCAAGGATGGTATTTTGGTTTGCTCCAGGCTGCAACCATCTCTCTTCAGCAGGAAGATGCTATTTTTTTCAGTTGACAGACGATGTTGATAAGGTCTGTCTGATAAGGTAAACTAAGCCTGTTAGCTAGACAACAAAAGCATGCGATTTATTTTTTACATGTTAGCACATCGTTAGCGTTTTACTTGTTTTGATTACGTAAATGCTTCAAAATTCACAAAAAGTGATGTTATGTGATCAGATTAACTCATAGAACAAAACTTTTAAGATCTTCTAAGCCTGTGTTTACCACATACCTTATTTTCATCATTTATCCAAAAAGCCTAAACATAAAAAATAAAAACAATATTTCCTCATAGGCTTTGGCCAATGAGCCATGGCAGAGGTAGCCTCTGTTAGTACCCACAAAAAGACAGCATTACTATTGCTCTCTATTCCTCTCTCATGCGGTCTGTGTGTATATGCACTTCGGTCTGTGGTCAGAAAGAATAGGCACAATGGATTATGGTCATTGTAATTAAGTTCAGTGCAGAAACATGGTAATTAAGTTCAATACTTGCCTAATGAAAACTACAACTTCCAAGCAGCCCAGCGTCCCACATAGCTCTTAGCCTAATTTATCTCGTGAATGATTTGATTTCTCTCTAGAGAAACAACGCGTTGAGCTCACAAAAAAACGAAATAAATGGAATTAAAGTAATTGAACAGACATCGGTCAATTTTGTTGTTTAGTAACTTTGAGAAAATAACAACTTTTTGGTTAAATCGCTCAGCATTACTATAAACACCTGCTCCCCTGTCCCCACCTGCTCCATGTTAGCTACAAATAGGAAGGAGAGCGAGGGAGAGAGAAAAATAGGGGGAGCCCAGTAACAGCAGCGAGGGTACAGTAACAGAGTCTTTGTTGCCATCCAGTCATTGCCAGTTGCATGGTAACTAACTCCTTACTGACCAATCAGGAGAGAGCTGGGGGGTGCCACGCTCAAACAGCTGTTCCATTGTAGAGTGGTGAAGGATTGCTGCTCACACACATGCCCAGTAGGTTGTGTGTTTACTGTCTCTCTCCAGTCTGTGGTTAGAAAGAAATAGATCAACAGAGCCAACAGATGCATAGTGCCTAACCAAAACCCTAACCATACCCTACATTTTGAGCAATTGAGATAAAGGTTAAATAAATACATTTATCTCTAACTCGGCAAGTCAGTTAAGAACATTAAGAACAAATTCTTATCTACAATGACAACCTACCTCGGCCCAACCCTAACAATGCTGGCCCAATTGTGTGCCGCCATATGGGACTCCCAATCACGGCCGGTTGTGATACAGCCTGGAATAGAACCAGGGTCAGTAGATATAAGCTAGCCTTCAAGGTGTAACCTTCAGTAAAATCTCTTACTGATCTCATTTTTGGGGGATCTGACAGTGACTTTAGATTAGGATTTTGAGGTTTGGCAACTCTATCATGCAAGATCAGCAGAAATACTCAGATTGATCAAATTGGGGGTTGTATTACTGAACCACAATCCCCAGCTCTGAACTGAATGACCTGCACAAGACAAAGCCCTCTATACAGCCCACAGCTGACTCCACTCCACCCTTCCCCTACCACTCCTTAAACGTAAACAAACAGGCCTGACCACACACACACCCTCCCCCAAACTCCCCTAGCTGAGGCTTCTAATAAATATCCCCCCCCCCCCCCCCCCCCCCACCGGTTCCTTACTTGCTTGTACAACCCACACGGGTCGGCACTCTGTTTACCCCTCCCTAGCTGCCGTCCAATAAGCCAGCTTAGAGAACTCAGCTGAGACTCCAGGACCCCCACTCACACACGGACCCCAGTGTACAACTCCACCCACACAGCCAGGTCGGCCAGCATTACAAATCATTGACAGATTAAGTCACTCCACCAGCACTATCCTCAATGAAACCAAAGTTTAAAAAAATATATATATGAGAGAGAACAAAAATAAACGCAACATGCAATAATTTCAAGGATTTTACTGAGTTACAGTTCAAATAAAATCTATGCCCTAATCTATGGATTTTACATGGCGGGGCAGGGGTGCAGCCATGGGTGGGCATAGGCCCACCCACTAGGGAGCCAGGCCCAGCCAATCAAAATGTGCTTTTCCCCACAAAGGAGCTTTATTACAGACCAAAATACTCCTTAGCTTCATCAGCTGTCCGAGTGACTGGTCTCAGATGATCCCGCAGGTGAAAAATCTGGATGTGGAGGTCCTGGGCTGGCATGGATACACATGGTCTGCGGTTGTGAGGCCGGTTGGACATACTGACAAATTCTTTAAAATGACGTTGGATGTGGCTTATGGTAGAGAAATTAACATTACATTCTCTGGCAACAGCTCTGGGGGACATTCTTGCAGTCAACATGCTAATTGCATGCTCCCTCAAAACTTGGCATTGTGTTCTGACAAAACTGCACATTTTAGAGGGTCCGTTTATTGTCCCCAGAACAAGGTGCACCTGTGTAATGATTATGCTGTTTAATCAGCTTCTTGATATGCCACACCTGTCAGGTGGATGGATTATCTTGGCAAAGGAGAAATGCTCACAACCAGTGTTGTAAACAAATTTGTGCACAACATTTGAGAGAAATACGCTTTTTTGTGCATATGGAAACTTCTGGGATCTTTTATTTCAGCTCATGAAACATGGGACTAACACTTTACATGGTGCGTTTATATTTATGCGTTTGTAGTTATGCATGTCACATACACCAGATGTGTGCAGTGAAATGTGTGGTTTTACAGGATCAGCAACAGTAGTGCAGCACCCCTGGAGCAAATTTGGGTTAAGTGCCAGGGTTAAGTGCCTTGCTCAAGGGCACATCGACAGATTTTCCACGTACTTTACTCTAGGATTTGAACCAGCAACCTTTCTGTTACTGACCCAACACTCTTAACCGGTAGGCTGCCTAGCCTATACAACATTATCTACTTTGGTAGAGAAAGTAAGTAATACATTTTGGAGAACAATGTTGTAGACCTGAGGTTAGGGGGATGTAGAAAGAAATTACATTATGCAAGTATTATGGAAACTGTCCTGCAAATAAACTAATGGGTTATCATCAATGACATCACAGCCAATAGGCCTAAATTAAATGAGGAATCAGTGACATGGGCAGCCAGCACTTGCGCTCCCATTGGCAAAGTGTCCCATACTGATGAGTTCAGAGCCCTTTGAGGACTCTCCAAAGAATAAGAAGCAGAGCAACATGGGCTGTTGTTGTGCAGTCAACAAAATGGGCTTCATTCTGAGAGAACAAGCTAGCTATGCCTCAATTCTGGGAAAATGGTATCCTAAGAAGGCCATAATATGTAAAATGCACACAGCCTAAATGATCAATGGTCAAATGATGAGGACAGGACAACCAACAGGAAATTAGGACCAAATTAATTATTTTTAACTAGGCTACACTGATCAAAGCGGTTAACAATTGTAGGCCTACACCATTATTCAAATTTACAATAAAATGCACTACTTCTTCATTGGCTGAGCAGCATTTAAAGTGATACAGCCTCTGCAAAAGTCAGTGAATTCATAGTTCTTGCGCTTCGCGGAGCAGCGCAGAGCTGTTGTCAAGGAAGTGAGTTTGTATTTATATAGGACCTCCAGCCCTCACCTACCGTCAACCAATCATGTCAATGTGGAGCTATACAGATCCCTCTGTATTGTTACACATTTTGAGAGTCGCACGGTGATGCAGTACAGAGCTAAATTTGGCCTCTGCGTGCTGCCAGAGGCTCCGTAATTGCGTCACACCATCCATACAGTGCCTCCGACCACATTTTCGGATCAAGCATAAATTGGCCCTTAGTGAAGATAATGTGCAATATTACATTTTATAAATTACTTTGGAGATTGATATGTGTAGTCACATTGACGTATCTTGTTAACTTTCTATTCTGAAAGCAGGCTAATGCATGAGTGTAATGTTTGTTTGAAATTTTCACAAGAAAACACTGACATCAAAGACAAACAACAAATTCTGATTCAAGACAGGCTTTCAGATGGATCCATCATCACAGGTACTTTAAGTAATGAGAGAAAGGAGAACCCATGCTGGCCACCACACAATGTTATTTGGCAACAGGCATCAAGTGGTTTTAAGTGGTCAAAGGTCAATATGAGGACACTGAAAGTGTAACAAGAGGATGTGAGTACGAGTAATAGAATGTGTATGTTTACCTTTAATCTTAACTGTAGGAGAGTTTGGTCCACCAGACTGTTTTCTCCATCCCCTCCAGTTCTGACACAGACTCTCAGCTTCTGATATGAAGGAGCAGAGCGAGTCCTCCTCGAACCGGTCAGAATCTTCGAAGGAGAACCTTTCTCCGTCTTCCCACTCGGCAAACATTAGTTCCATTACATCCACTGTAGGCTATATAACACAGGATTCAAGTGGACTGTACAATAGCCAAGGCCTTCCGTCAAAGGATTTAAAAAAATAAAAGGGTGAGCGTGGCCCACCACTGACAGGCAGCAGAAGGAAAGAACACTTCCACAAGTCTCCAGTAAAAGTTGGGGGAGGGGTGAGCGCAACACAACCAAAACACTGCTGAGAGCTCACTGTAGTCTTGCTGGCGAGCTACACAATAAAACAATAATATCCATTCTCAACAGTAGAGGGAAAAAAATACTTTGTCACGAATTGTACCAAATTAGTATTCAGTATATCTGGAAAAGAGAGGCACAACTAGGGCACACAATGACTTTTTTTTTCATCGTTCTTACAAAGGCCTTGCCATTTAGGGTGATAACTTATCTGAGACACCGTATATCCATGTCGTCTGAGAAAGTTGATCCTAGTCCGGTAACAATTTAGTTTCTGTCCCCTACCACCACACAGTTTCGAGTTGGACTGTTTCTGCTTGACTGTCTAGTTGAGTGGACAGTACTTCGAGGGAGAAGACCCCCACTCACTTACAAGTCACCCATAGACACATATTGATAGGGTTCTTATCTAACTAATTTTAATAAAACACTTTCTACATTGGCTACGATTAACCCAACTCGTCCAAATAAATATTGACGTCAACTATTGTACTTTAAAATTAAATCTACATAAACGTAACTTGTTTTCCTCCATTTCCAACCTCCTCGATGAATCAGCTGTGCTACACACTGTCCGTCTCGAGACAACCGGACATAATGTTCCAAAAGCTTGCAAGCAAGACAACCTAGCAGGCCTATTTAATTTCCCCTGTGGATAAAACGTGAATAAAATAAGAAGTGAAATCCAGATAGAATAAGAGACGGTAGTTTCCTTTGACAGACACTCACTACTCAAGCTTGAGGAGCTGATAGCTTGCTAATTGTTAGCATTAGCCAACTAGCTAAACTGCCAACTAGCTAAACTATCTGCTAATGCTAACTAGCCAGCTAACTACAGTAGTAAGCGAACACTGGCCAACAAGAGTAGGTTGCTAAATCAGCTAGCTAACATCTTAAAAATACAAGAGTCTCGATTGTCATTATTCACAATTGTTGTCGCTAGGAGTTCTAATTTGTGGGAAACATCGTAAAAATTAGCTAATATTCTTTCAAACACTGTCTCTGGCAGGATACCCTTGGTCCTAATCCATGTCTCAAAGCCCTAGCTAGCTAGCTACAGTAGCGCCCGCTCCAACAAGGGCTTTGGTGTTTGTTTACCTTGACACCTTTAAAGACCTACACATCCGTCAAACTTGACTGACTATACTATTTTCGAGCAACGGTCTTCGGTAATGGTGCACGGTTAGTTTTATATTTGTTGGATTGCACATCTACTCTATTAGCTAATAGACTTGACTCGAATTTATTTGCCTTTGTATTTATTTATTTTTTAAAGCTTCTTCGCTCGAACCCCACTGGTTCCCGATGACTCCGAGTCCGCATACTGCAAAAAAAAAATGAAAAAATACCCTTATTTTCTACTGACACCGGTAATCCTACCGTTCCCACGTTGTGTCTTTGAGCCTTCTAACGACACCGGGGTCCCTCCAAATTGTCTCAACAGTCCCCCACTCTTCCACTCTCCCTGGTCGGGAAGATGGCTCTTCTGCTCTCGTTGGCTTCAGCAAAGCTTGGCTGTTGCCTCTATCAGCTGATTTTAACTTCAGCCTCGTTTTCGCTAGCGTCAAACTCTCAGCTGGCTGTACAAAGCTTGGCATAGGCGCCACCAAAATTGACCCTTTTCACAACCCTATCCTAACTACCACTCAGATTTCAGAGTGGTCAATAATTGTCCTTTGGACAAAACTCAATTATGATTCTCTGCATTCATGGCCTAATTAGTTTTGACAAATTTATATGCTGAAAGTATGAATGCAAAAAGTATGTTATGTTTCAGCCTTCTGTTATTTTGCTAATGCCTATGCAGGCGGTTGTTACATGCAAACCATAGATGAGCCATGTGTTCACTTGCCATGTGTATTTTGCTTGTATATTTTGTATATTTCGTATTTATATATAGATGCATTCTATTGTACTAGGTACTGATTTATCGATTTGCTGATGTATTTTCTTGCCCAATATGCATTCAGGGCTCGACCCACACAGTTTATAATAACATATACTGCCTGGTGATGGCACCTGGTGTAACCGATGTGAAATGGCTAGCTAGTTAGCGGTGGTGCGCCCTAATAGCGTTTCAATCGGTGACGTCACTCGCTTTGAGACCTTGAAGTAGTGGTTCCCCTTGCTCTGCAAGGGCCGCGGCTTACTGTGGTTGATGTGTGCAGAGGGTCCCTGGTTCGAGCCCAGGTTGGGGCGAGGAGAGGGACGGAAGCTATACTGTTACATTGGTGCCGTGACCTGGATCACTGGTTGCTGCGGAAAAGGAGGAGGTCGAAAGGGGGGTGAGTGTAAAGGATGTGAAATGGCTAGCTAGTTAGCGGTGGTGTGCGCTAATAGCCTTTCAATCGGTGATGTCACTTGCTTTGAGACCTTGAAGTAGTGGTTCCCCTTGCTCTGCAAGGGCTGCGGCTTTTGTGGAGCGATGGGTAACGATGCTTCGTGGGTGACTGTTGTTGATGTGTGCAGAGGGTCCCTGGTTCGAGCTCAGGTTGGGGCAAGGAGAGGGACGGAAGCTATACTGTTACACTGGCAAGTCAAAACTCCACCCATGCAAAACCTGCTGATAAGAAGGTCCTAGCTTGTATTTTCAACCAGCAACTATCAGGAAATCACACTTTTACAGTGTTAGTGTCATCAGCTGTTGTGCAATATGATACAACACACAGGAAAACAGAATTTTGACTGCACTGGGCCTTTAAGTATGTGAATTGAAACATGGTTTACTTAGGGTCTCTTTACACTACACTACTTTGATGACACAAAATAAGTCCAGGAGAGATACTTGTGTAGTGTAAAAATAGATCTAGATCATCTACAACACATACCAACCCCCCTCTGAGTCTTGTCTTAAACCTCTTTGTTCCCTTGGGAGCATAGGGCGTCCACCATGGATCTCCACCTCACTCTCTTCTGTGCAAGGACTTTTTCCTCTAGCCAGGAGACCCCCACTTTACTTCGTTATTGAAGAGTGGAGCATCTCCAGTTGTTTTTAGGCCTTCCCTGTGTAACAGTATAACTTTACATCCGTCCCCACTCCCCGACTGGGCGCGAACCAGGGACCCTCTGCACACATCAACAACGGTCGCCCACGAAGCATCGTTACCCATCGCTCCACAAAGGCCGCGGCCCTTGCAGAGCAAGGCGAACTACTACTTCAAGGTCTCAGAGCAAGTGACATCACCGATTGAAAGGATGCTAGCGCGCACCACCGCTACCTAGCTAGCCATTTCACATCGGTTACACCTGCATTCTTTTTTCTTCTGGGTTGTGGTCAATTTGCCTTCAAACCCAAAGTTGAATTGCATTGAATTCTACGTCGGGAAACAATATATCTAAAGGAAAGTATAATTACATATACTTTTCCAAGCGCAGGTAGTGCGTTCAGATTTCTATCACCTGAAGCATGCGCAGAATGATGTAAACACGTGCATGAGCTTGGCAAGTATGCATGCGTCTCGTGCATTTATTTTTATTTTGTGCACATGCTTCAGGTGTTAGAAATCGGAATGCACTACCAGCGCTTTGAAAAGTGTATGTATTGTCTCACATTCCTACCGCCAAAAGGACAAAATGCGCGAACAACCGGCAAAGTGCATTAAATTATAATTGTATTCAACATTCTGGTCGTGAGAGGAAACGTTCCAGATTCAAATGTGTTTTCTCCCCGACGTAGTATTTAATACAATTCAAAGTTGTGTTTCCAGGCAATAGTCCAGTGCTTGTCTTATGTTTGATGTGTCTTTACTGAGTGTACTGTATGTCCAATCCATCTCTATTTCCTTCTACTGATTACATTGCTGATAAGCCTCCTGTATAATTTTTTTCCCCTCAAGTTGGATATTTTGTTTAGCCACCATATCCTCAGAATGTAACGCAGGGAGTTGTTGGTGAAGACGGGAAGTTTATTGATTAGGAATTATGCGAATCTTGGTGTTTAAGGAGAGCTGTGATGAGAGCCATATGGGGCGGAATGTCATGAAGGCATGTCGAGCTTTGCTGATGCATATCTCAACATCATTGTCAGCTCCCCCGTCAGTGCTGATGTTGCTTACAAGATAGACAAAGTCAGGCACGTTTTCAGTAGTTTTCCCATCTATGGTGAGTTTTTCAGGGGATTTGTTTTTTATTGTCAGTATCTTGGTCTTAACCACATTTATTTTGAGGCCAAGTTGCCTGCTGTTTTCCTATAGTCAATTTGTTTTTTGTTGCATTTGCTTTTGACTTTCAGAGTCCAAAGCCAGGTTCTCCAGTTGAGTGAATGGGCTCCACTGGATCCCTGTTTTTTGGTGGGCTGTGGCTCTCTTCATGGTCCAATCAATAGCTATTAGTGAAAGCAGAGGGGATAGTAAGCAGACGTGGGATACTCCAGTTTTGATATGGAGTTTGTCATCAAAGTTTTCTGTTGGAAGTGACCTGGCAAGTGAACCCTTCATCCTTATCAGATTCACATATATATATTTTTTTTTTCACTTTTATTTAGCCAGGTAAGCTAGTTGAGAACAAGTTCTCCTTTACAACTGCGACCTGGCCAAGATAAAGCAAGGGAGTGTGACACAAACAACAACACAGAGTTACACATGGAATAAACAAGCGTACAGTCAATAACACAATAGCAAAAAAGAAAGTCTATATACCGTGTGTGCAAATGGCGTGAGGGGGTAAGTGTAAGAGTACAGCTTTAGTCCATCCCCTCGCCCCAACCTGGGCTCGAACCAGGGACCCTCTGCACAAATCAACCACAGTCACTCACGAAGCATCATTACCCATCGCTCCACAAAAGCCGCGGCCCTTGCAGAGCAAGGGGAACCACTACTTCAAGGTCTCAAAGCGAGTGACGTCACCGATTGAAACGCTATTAGCGCGCACCACCGCTAACTAGCTAGCCATTTCACATTGGTTACATAAGGCAATAAATAGGCCATAGTAGCGAAGTAATTACAATTTTGCAGATTAACACAGGAGTGATAAATGAGCAGATGATGATATGCAAGTAGAGATACTGGTGTGCAAAAGAGCAGAAAAGTAAATAAAAACAATATGGGGATGAGGTAGGTAGATTGGGTGGGCTATTTACAGATGGACTATGTACAGCTGCAGCGATCTGTTAGCTGCTCAGATAGCTGATGTTTAAAGTTAGTGAGGGAAACATAAGTCTCCAGCTTCAGAGAACTGGAACGAAAGGCCGCCAAAGGAGGTGTTGGCTTTGGGGATGACCCGTGAGATATACATGCTGGAGCGCGTGCTATGAGTGGGTGCTGCTATGGTGACCAGTGAGCTGAGATAAGGCGGGAGCTTTACCTAGCATAGACTTATAGATGACCTGGAGCCAGTGGGTCTGGCGACGAATATGTAGCGAGGGCCAGCCGACTAGAGCATACTGTATATAGACTTTCGCAGTGGTGGGTGGTATAAGGGGCTTTGGTAACAAAACAGGTGGCACTGTGATAGATTGCATCCAGTTTGCTGAGTAGAGTATTGGAAGCTATTTTGTAGATGACATCGCCGAAGTCGAGGATCGGTAGGATAGTCAGTTTTACTAGGGTAAGTTTGATGGAGTGAGTGAAGGAGGCTTTGTTGCGAAATAGGAAGCCGATTCTAGATTTGATTTAGGATTGGAGATGTTTAATATGAGTCTGGAAGGAGAGTTTACAGTCTACCCAGACACCTAGGTATTTGGTGTTGTCTACATATTCTAGGTCAGAACCGTCTAGGGTAGTGATGCTAGTCGGGTGTGCGGGTGTGTGCAGCGAACGCTTGAAAAGCATGCATTTGGTTAAACTAGCTTTTAAATTCTTTGGGACAGGGGGGCAGTATTGAGTAGCTTGGATAAAAAGGTGCCCAGAGTAAACTGCCTGCTACTCTGTCCTAAAAGCTAGAATATGCATATAATTAGTAGATTTGGATAGAAAACACTCTGAAGTTTCTAAAACTGTTTGAATGTCTGTGTGTATAACAGAACTCATATGGCAGGCAAAATCCTGAGAAAAAATCCAACCAGGAAGTGGGAAATCTGAGGTTTTCAACTCTTTGCCTATCCAAGATACAGTGGAAATGGGGTCATATTGCACTTCCTACGGCATCCACTAGATGTCAACAGTATTTAGAACCTTGTTTGATGCTTCTACTATAAAGGAGGGGGGAATGAGAGGGGATTGAGTCAGAGGTCTAGCAGAGTGCCACGAGCTGGTCACGCGCATTCACATGAGAGGTAGCTTGCGTTCCATTGCATTTCTGAAGACAAATGAATTCTCTGGTTGGAACATTATTGAAGATTTATGATGAAAACATCCTAAAGATTGATTCTATACTTAGTTTGACATGTTTCTACGAACTGTAACATGACTTTGTCTGAACTTTCGCCTGGACCTGCCAGCGTGTGTACTAAACGTGCGAACAGAAGGAGGTGTTTGGACATAAATTATGGACTTTATCGAACAGATCAAACATTTATTGTGGAACTGGGATTCCTGGGAGTGCATTCTGATGAAGATCATCAAAGGTAAGTGAATATTTATAATGCTATTTCTGACTTTGTTGACTCCACAACCTGGTGGATATCTTTTTGGCTTGTTTGGGCTCTGAGCGCTGTACTCAGATTATTGCATGGTGTGCTTTTTCGGTAAAGCTTTTTTGAAATCTGACACAGCGGTTGTATTAGGGAGAAGTTTATCTAAAGTTCCATGCATAACCCATGTATTTTCATCAACATTTATGATGAGTATTTCTGTAAATTGATGTGACTCTCTGCAAAATCACCGGATGTTTTGGAAGCAAAACATTACTGAACGTAACACGCCAATGTAAACTGAGATTTTTGGATATAAATATGAACGTTATTGAACAAAACATACATGTATTGTGTAACATGAAGTCCTATGAGTGTCATCTGATGAAGATCATCAAACGTTAGTGATTAATTTTATCTCTATTTATGCTTTTTGTGACTCCTCTCTTTGGCTGGAAAAATGTCTGTGTTTTTCTGTGGCTATGTACTGACCTAACATTATCGTTTGGTGTGCTTTTTTTTCCTTTTTGAAATCTGACACGTTGGCTGGATTCACAACAAGTGTAGCTATAATTTGGTGTATTGCATGTGTGATTTCATGAAAGTTACATTTTTATAGTAATTTATTTGAATTTGGCACTCTGCATTTTCACTGGATGTTGGCCATGCGGGACGCTAGCGTCCCACATATCCCAGACAGGTTAAGAGCAGTTGGAGGCCACGGAAGGAGTGTTGTATGGCATCGAAGCTCGTTTGGAGGTTTATTAACATAGCGTCCACAGAAGGGCCAGATGTATACAGAATGGTGTCATCTGCGTAGAGGTGGATCAGGGAATCACCCGCAGCAAGAGCGACGTCATTGATATATACAGAGAAAATAGTCGGCCCGAGAATTGAACCATGTGGTACCCCCATAGAGACTGCCAGAGGTCCGGACAACAGGCCCTCTGATTTGACACACAGGACTCTGACTGCGAAGTAGTTAATGAACCAGATGAGGCAGTCATTTGAGAAACCAAGGCTAATGAGTCTGCCGATAAGAATACGGTGATTGACAGAGTCGAAAGCCTTGGCCAGGTCGATGAAGATGGCTGCACAGTACTGTCTTTTATCGATGGCGGTTATGATATCGTTTAGTACCTTGAGCATGGCTGAGGTGCACCCGTGACCAGCTCGGAAACCGGATTGCACAGCGGAGAAGGTACGGTGGGATTCGAAATGGTCAGTGATCTGTTTATTAACTTGGCTTTCGAAGACTTTAGAGAGGCAGGGCAGGATGGATATAGGTCTATAACAGTTTGGGTCTAGAGTGTCAACCCTTTTGAAGAGGGGGATGACCGCGAAAGCTTTCCAATCTTTAGGGATCTCGGACGATACGAAAGAGAGGTTGAACAGACTGGTAATAGGGGTTGCA
This sequence comes from Salvelinus fontinalis, assembly GCF_029448725.1. Taxonomy (NCBI): domain Eukaryota; kingdom Metazoa; phylum Chordata; class Actinopteri; order Salmoniformes; family Salmonidae; genus Salvelinus; species Salvelinus fontinalis. The sequence goes on from NC_074665.1 coordinate 25,648,200, forward strand.
ACAATGGCGGCGGATCATTTTAGAAAGAGAGGGTCCAGATCGTCTAGCCCAGCTGATTTGTACGGGTCCAGGTTTTGCAGCTCTTTCAGAACATCTGATATCTGGATTTGGGTGAAGGAGAAGCTGGGGAGGCTCGGGCAAGTAGCTGCGGGGGGGTGGAGCTGTTGGCCGGGGTTGGGGTAGCCAGGAGGAAAGCATGGCCAGCCGTAGAGAAATGCTTATTGAAATTTTTGATTATCATGGATTTATCGGTGGTGACCGTGTTACCTAGCCTCAGTGCAGTGGGCAGCTGGGAGGAGGTGCTCTTGTTCTCCATGGACTTTACAGTGTCCCAAAACTTTTTGGAGTTAGAGGTACAGGATGCAAATTTCTGTTTGAAAAAGCTAGCCTTTGCTTACCTGACTGACTGCTGATTTGAGGGATGCCATAGTGCCGTAGCAGTTTCCATAGACTGTTTCTGTCTAGACTATCGAAAGCTTTTTCGAAGTCTACGAAGTTTATGTGTAATGGTGTCCGCCATTTAATGCACTGTTCAACGATTATCCTGTGTTACAATGTGGTCTGTACAGGAGTAGTCCTTCCTAAAGCCTGCTTGTTCCTTTCAGAGTCTCTTATCGAGTGCGTCCTGCATCCTATCCGAGATGATCCGACAGAGGATTTTGCTGAGGATTGAGAGGAGCATGAGTCCTCACTAGATCTTGCACTCAGAGGTTTCCTTTCTTGGGGATTGTAACAATCAAACCTGTCTTCCATTCTGTTGGTACTTCTTATTTTCCCCAGATCTCATTCAGTAGGATGTGTAAGACCTTTGCAGTGGCACTAATTTATGTTTTTAGAACATCAGGTGGTATGTTGTAATTTCCTAGTGCCCTGCCTAGCTTTAGCTTTTTGGTGGTTTACTTGATCTCCGCCTTGGCTGTCCTACTACAGTTTATGTTTAGGTCTTCTGTTGTTTCGATGATGTCTGGGGTTAAGTCAGGTGGAGGCCTGTTTAGCTTTTCCTCGAGGTGAACTTTCCAGCGTTCCAGTTGTTGGGATTGTTTGGTAAGAAGGTTTCCACGTTTGTCTCTGATGGAGTGGCTTCGGCTCCTGTTCTTCCCGGGCCAGCTTTCTGGTGATCTTGTACAACTCCATGGAATTGTGTTGCTTGGCTGCCACCTCCACCTCGCTAGCAAATTGTTCAGTGTGTGCTTTCTTGTCCCTCTTGCATCTCTTTCTAACCACATTGTTTCTGTGTTGGTATTCCTGTTGCATACTTTCTCTTGGCGTCATCCATTCCCTGTTAAGTTTGGTCTCCCTCCTTGCCTCTATTTTTTTCCAGGTGTCATCTGTGATTGACTTTTCTCCTAACTTCCCTGTGGCCTAGGACTTCTTCACAAATCTTGACCACTTTAATGATTTCTCCCTCTGCCAATGCTTGAAATCTGTTTAATAGAGATATTGCCCAATTCCTGGCATATCTAGATATTTAGTAGTTTTCTCATCTCAAATCACCTCTGCACCCTACTGCCCACCTTGCTCTTTACTACCAACTTCATCTGGAATTCCCCTACCAGGAGGTGATGGTCTGAGTTGATGTCAGACCCTCTTTTGACTCTAACATCCAGGAGAATTCTCCTCCATTTCCTGGTTATTGTTATGTGCTCAATCTGGTTTTCTGTTCGGTGGTCTGGGGATATCCATGTGGCTTTGTGGGTGGGGTTGTTGTGGGAAAATACCTGCAATTGCCAGCTCATTGAGGGCACAGAAGTCTGTGAACAGAAGACCATTCCAATTCATCTGTCCGAGACCGTCTCTCCCAATTGTGCCCCTCCAGTTTTCATTGTCCTTTCTGATCTTGGCATTTATGTCCCCCAATACAATTTGGATGTCTCTTTTGGGTACTTTTTGAATAACTGCCTGAGCTGTTGATAGAAGGCACCTTTTCGAAGTCAGCTGAGCTGGTTGGAGCATAGTACTGTATGAATGTAGTGTTGCACCCTTTAGATGTAAATCTGGCTGTGATGATTCTTGCAGACATTGGCTTTCACTCAATCAGACGCTTTGCTGCATTTTTTCACAGAAGTAGTCCAACTCCATGTTTTGTTGGGTCTTCCTCATTTGTGCTTCCAGAGCAAAGGAAGGTTTCACCCTTGTGGTTTTTATTTTTACCAAAAGTGTTCCACTTGCTTTCAGACTAACAATGCTCAGGTTATATCTCCTCATCTCTCTGGCTAGTTGTGACAGCTTACTTGTCTGGTGTAATGTTCTGACATTCCAGCATCCAATTCTCACTCTACTTGAGCTGTAGTAGACTTTTCCTCCTCTAGGCTTTCAGTTGAGTTTGGCCCAGGGGATTATTTTTTTTATTTTTTTTATTATTTTTTTTTACCGTTATTTTACCAGGTAAGTTGACTGAGAACACGTTCTCATTTGCAGCAACGACCTGGGGAATAGTTACAGGGGAGAGGAGGGGGATGAATGAGCCAATTGTAAACTTCATAGATTCATAGACACCCTTGTAGGGTAGTCTGTTCGGCTCAGGTTTTTGGAGAGGTTGAGTTTACATAGTTTTGATTTCTGTAATCATGCTTTGTCTGACCCCTCGCCCTAGACCTGTCTGGTATGGTTAGACCTGCGGAGAGTTACCTCCCACCGACATATCTCTAAAGGGTCGTTGAGGTACACAAGCCCCCTCACCACGACAAGGTGACAGTCCCACTGAGTGGCACAAGTGTAAAGGCAACGGCTCTCCCTGTGAGAATGACCTTAATTAACTTAATACCAGTAGACAGCATTTTAGCTCTGTTACATTCTGACCAGACCGGACACGTCACAAAATACATTTCGAAATCCATGTTATTCAATTATTGCACCCACACTGCTTGCGCGCGCCAACGAGCGTCTGTGACACCAAGGGCTAAAATAGAAGTCATTCCTATTTCTGACACAGATCGCGCTGAAAGTCCTGCCTCTCCCATCTCCTCATTGGTTTATAGAAGCAGGTACCCACGTGCCATCTCCTCATTGGTTATACCTACGTGGGTGACTGAAAGACAAACTGCAAGGTACACACTCCAGTCCAGTTGGTGGCGGAATGCACCTTAAATTGGTTGCTAACCGCCATATCAAGTCTGGAAGTTCCGCCTCCCATCAATTGATTGGTTCTCACAACAAACATACGTCCCCTACTTCCTGTAAACAAAAGCCAACGTGGGTGCTTGAAAGATGGACGAGGAGAGATTTATCGTTGAAGTAGAGAAGTACTCACTTTTATATGACCCGTCTTCAAAATTCTACAAGGATCCAACTAAAAAAGATGCGTTATGGAGAGAGATTGCAAAGACCATGTGTAACAGTATAGCTTACGTCCCTCTCCTCGCCCCTACCTGGGCTCGAACCAAGGACCCTCTGCACACATAGACAACAGCCACCCTCGAAGCATCGTTACCCATCCCGCCACAAAAGCCACGGCCCTTGCAGAGCAAGGGGAACAACTACTTCAGGTCTCAGAGCGAGTGACGTCACCGATTGAAACGCTATTAGCGCGCACCACCGCTAACTAGCTAGCCATTTCACATCAGTTACACATGCACATTTCAGGTAACGTATAACAACCCAATGTTCATCCTCGGTATAAAACGAACTAGCTAACGTTAGCTAAATGTAAATGCCATGTGTGCTGTATGCTTTTTTTAATACAGAAATCCTCTGAAGCCAAGAGTCATGTGAGATTTTTGTGTTGTTGAAAATTACTGGTATTTCAATTTTTACCATGTTCATGTATATTTCTTGTTCGTTGTTGAAATAATGGTGGAATTGTACAATAGTTTTACAGTTGTAAAATGAATACACAAAACAAATGAAGATGTCAAAGTTGAACTTACTTACCATGTTGATAAACTCTCACACAGTGCATCTAAGTAGGCCTAGCTACAACCATTCTGTCCTGGAAGTCAATTCTGCCTTCCACAGAGGTGAAATACTTAGTAAACTTTTCCCTGACAGAAACTGCCTCCTGACCTGCTCTGTTGACCTGGATGGCTATGCCTCTCATGCCTTGCCTCATCCCTGCCCCATCCTGCTGTAGCCACATCTCCACATCACAAGGCTTTGTGAGGAAGTTGTGGAGGATGCACATTGCAACCACTAGGGTATCAACCTTGCTTGGCAATAGGTTTATTTTTTGGTAGAGGATCCTCCATCTGGCCGCAAGGATCCCGAATGCTTTCTCCACTGTCATTCTAGCTCGACAGAGACGATAGTTGAAGATTTCTTTCTCGTAGCTGATGTTATGCCCGGCATATGGCCTCATCAGGTAGGGCTTTAGTGGGAAGGCAGCATCCCCCATCATTGTGTATGGTATCTTTCCTAAATCTTCACCCCCAGGCAGAAAGGCATCTTGGGGCACCTGCAGGGTTTTTGATGCCATTGCCCTTCCAAGTATGGAGTTGGCATAGACTCCTCCGTCACCGTTTCTCCCCAAATCCCCCACTTGAATAGCTGTGAAGCGGTAATTGGCATCCACAAGGGTGAGTAGCACCACAGAGAAGGTTCCTTTATAATTAAAAAAAAACCATCTCCCTGAGTTTGGTGGTTTGGTGATCATAACATGTTTTTCATCAACCGATCCCAAACAATTGGGAAAGTCCCATTTTTCATGAAACTCTTGAGAAGTTTGTCTCCAGGTTTCCTCAGTGGGTCGTGGCAGATGGATCGCCAGCATCTTCCTCTCTATGGCATCTTCCTCTCTCTCTCTTTGATGCTCCTCACAGGTCTCCATAATGCACTGCGACACTGTCTCGAATCCAAGACGATAGGTGAACGCTAGGCTGCATATAGAGTCTCCACATGCCAAATACCTGTAATGACAAAATAAATGTTTTGTTATTGGATAACAATCAAAATTTTATTTTACTCTTCACAGAAGTTGAATTGTGCTAAACCAGATGGAAGTCCCTCAGTGACACTTTTGTAAGGCACCTACGGATGGCCCAGCCCAGTGGTTCTGGGGGAACCAATCAGAAAGAATGGAAATACATGAAAATATTATCATTCTTGATACCTTACGTCCAGCCAAGAAGGTAAGTTATAATATACATTTGAATTTATTGCACATTTTAAATCTCAACAAATTGCAGTATTGCTGGCTTTATTTTCTACCTGCTAAGTCACTACGTGATTGGTTCATGTCAGCTGGTATCCCATTACTGAATGAGTGATTTATATAGGCGTATAGATTATGAATCAGTCTCTTATTACAGAGGAATGATGAAAACCAGCCGTATTAGACACTGTAGCCTAAATTTCAGAAATATGATTAATTGAGCCTGAGCTGAGGTTTCTAAAGTTGACTTAAAACACGTTTAACTTTTCATTTATGTTGACCTTTTTTCAGCTCAAGAGGCAACCTCAGGCTTAAATGCTGATTCGCCTCAGCCACAACCTATGGAACCTGATGACGCTGAAGACGACGTGGTGTCCCTGAGCCATGACCCTGTGCTTCAGATGCCTGAACAACAGTCAAGACCAACCACTACAGGCACAGATCAAGACTGGCAGCCAAGAAAAATAAAACAGAAAGTAAACTATCAAGATGTGTATGAAGAAATGCTTGCATTTGTCAGGAAGCATAATCCCTTCTGCTGTTACCTCAGAGGATGAGGCATTTGTGCTCAGCCTTGTGCCAGAGCTGAAGAAAATAGGAAGAAACAAGGGACGTCTGAAAGTGCAATTACTGTCATTGATTGTAAAATGGGATGACTAGTATGCAACACCTCTGCTATCACCTCCACCACCACAATGGCTCTTTGATGCTCCACATGGAAGAGCTGGACTGCGACGTATGATGTACGACCAGCCCAGGCATCAATACTCCTACTCACCAGGATCTAGGTCTCCAACACATAACTGGGATGACCAGCAGGCAACACCACTGCCACCACCACGGCCCGCAAGTACTCCGCACGGAAGAGGTGGACTACAGCCAATCATGTACGATGAGCCCAGGGATCAATACTCACCAGAACCTAGGTCTCCAACATATAGCTGGGATGACAGTACATTCTCTCAAGAGAGCTAGGACAGAGACTCCCAGTCACATCAATAATCACCTCCGAAAAGGCAGAACCCAGCCCTGCGCATACTTAGGCCCATGTTCTGTTTTAGTGTTTTAAAAAGGGAAACATTTATGTATGCACCATTTGCTCTTTGTTGTTGCAGTTATATATGCATTGTACCTTGCATTTAACTTTTTGTAAAAAAAAAAATTGCTATTCAGTGGATATTGTTATTGGGAGGGATATGCCGTATTTGTTTACATGCCTTGATGTGACTGTTAATGTCACCTACAACAGGTGCACCATGCCTTGATGTGACTGTTAATGTCACCTACAACAGGTGCACCATGCCTTGATGTGACTGTTAATGTCACCTACAATAGGTGCACCGTGCCATGTTGTGACTGTTAATGTCACCTACAACAGGTGCACCATGCCTTGATGTGACTGTTAATGTCACCTACAATAGGTGCACCGTGCCATGTTGTGACTGTTAATGTCACCTACAATAGGTGCACCGTGCCATGTTGTGACTGTTAATGTCACCTACAACAGGTGCACCATGCCTTGATGTGACTGTTAATGTCACCTACAATAGGTGCACCGTGCCATGTTGTGACTGTTAATGTCACCTACAACAGGTGCACCATGCCATGTTGTGACTGTTAATGTCACCTACAACAGGTGCACCATGCCATGTTGTGACTGTTAATGTCACCTACAATAGGTGCACCGTGCCATGTTGTGACTGTTAATGTCACCTACAATAGGTGCACCATGCCTTGATGTGACTGTTAATGTCACCTACAATAGGTGCACCATGCCTTGATGTGACTGTTAATGTCACCTACAATAGGTGCACCATGCCATGTTGTGACTGTTAATGTCACCTACAACAGGTGCACCATGCCATGTTGTGACTGTTAATGTCACCTACAATAGGTGCACCGTGCCTTGATGTGACTGTTAATGTCACCTACAATAGGTGCACCGTGCCATGTTGTGACTGTTAATGTCACCTACAACAGGTGCACCATGCCTTGATGTGACTGTTAATGTCACCTACAACATGTTCACCATGCCTTGATGTGACTGTTAATGTCACCTACAACAGGTGCACCATGCCTTGATGTGACTGTTAATGTCACCTACAACAGGTGCACCATGCCTTGATGTGACTGTTAATGTCACCTACAATAGGTGCACCGTGCCATGTTGTGACTGTTAATGTCACCTACAACAGGTGCACCATGCCTTGATGTGACTGTTAATGTCACCTACAACAGGTGCACCATGCCTTGATGTGACTGTTAATGTCACCTACAATAGGTGCACCATGCCTTGATGTGACTGTTAATGTCACCTACAACAGGTGCACCATGCCTTGATGTGACTGTTAATGTCACCTACAACAGGTGCACCATGCCTTGATGTGACTGTTAATGTCACCTACAATAGGTGCACCGTGCCATGTTGTGACTGTTAATGTCACCTACAATAGGTGCACCATGCCTTGATGTGACTGTTAATGTCACCTACAATAGGTGCACCGTGCCTTGTTGTGACTGTTAATGTCACCTACAATAGGTGCACCGTGCCATGTTGTGACTGTTAATGTCACCTACAACAGGTGCACCATGCCATGTTGTGACTGTTAATGTCACCTACAACAGGTGCACCATGCCATGTTGTGACTGTTAATGTCACCTACAATAGGTGCACCGTGCCTTGATGTGACTGTTAATGTCACCTACAATAGGTGCACCGTGCCATGTTGTGACTGTTAATGTCACCTACAACAGGTGCACCATGCCTTGATGTGACTGTTAATGTCACCTACAACATGTTCACCATGCCTTGATGTGACTGTTAATGTCACCTACAACAGGTGCACCATGCCTTGATGTGACTGTTAATGTCACCTACAACAGGTGCACCATGCCTTGATGTGACTGTTAATGTCACCTACAATAGGTGCACCGTGCCATGTTGTGACTGTTAATGTCACCTACAACAGGTGCACCATGCCTTGATGTGACTGTTAATGTCACCTACAACAGGTGCACCATGCCTTGATGTGACTGTTAATGTCACCTACAATAGGTGCACCATGCCTTGATGTGACTGTTAATGTCACCTACAACAGGTGCACCATGCCTTGATGTGACTGTTAATGTCACCTACAACAGGTGCACCATGCCTTGATGTGACTGTTAATGTCACCTACAATAGGTGCACCGTGCCATGTTGTGACTGTTAATGTCACCTACAATAGGTGCACCATGCCTTGATGTGACTGTTAATGTCACCTACAATAGGTGCACCATGCCTTGATGTGACTGTTAATGTCACCTACAATAGGTGCACCGTGCCTTGTTGTGACTGTTAATGTCACCTACAACATGTTCACCATGCCTTGATGTGACTGTTAATGTCACCTACAATAGGTGCACCGTGCCATGTTGTGACTGTTAATGTCACCTACAACAGGTGCACCATGCCTTGATGTGACTGTTAATGTCACCTACAACATGTGCACTATGCCATGTTGTGACTGTTTATGTCACCTTGAATAATAATAAAAAAAGACTAAACAAAGAACAGTGTGTCTTACTTACCTTGAGTATAATGAAGACACTATAACTGGTAATCTGCTTCCTAGATGTAATGGAACACAGGCCTACATCTGTGGAGCATCATGATCACAAGTTTGCTGGAGTTTCTTTACATCCATGCACCTGCTTACACAATACAACCTTCTCCAATAACTAACCTTAGTGACAGCTAGTCTTTGCTTCGGCTCTATTGGGGTCCTGTAGTTGGTTGTCTGCTTGGTGAGGTCTGGGCCAACAAAAGACAGAAGAGTCTCCATTTCTTCTGCACTTATCCGGAAGTATCGGTGATGTCGGGCAGGGTCCAAGAGCAGCGCCTGGACAAGGTGGTAGTATTGCCCATGCTCCCTTCTGAGCACATTTATGGGATGCACCCATAACCTTCTCCTCCCTCCCTGTCTGAGTCTCAATAATACAAGGGCGACCAACTTCTGTTTTAGCAGGTGGTGTCTGTCTGTTAATCCATGCTGTTTAGAGAAGCATACATAAAGTATTGTTTATTTTTATTTGTATAATATTAACAGTTTCTTATTTCATGGGCTTTTATTCAGTAAATGCATTGTTTATATCTCCTCCCAGAGTGGTTTGGTTGTAAGGTGAAACAGACTGGCTAATTATAGTAATCAGCCTGCCATCATGTATATTATTGGCATAATGGAGTCTTTGAGAGGAAAGTGCCTAAATGTGTAAAACAATTTGCATTTATTAAATGTATTAACTCCTGTCCTGGCATCACTATTGTACAATATGCAATCATGTACTTACCCATGTTATCACTCCTCAATCGCGGTGAAATCAGAAGAATCAAAATACATTTCAACAGGATCACTGGAAAATGCAGGCAAGAAAAGGCGCTAAAAACATCGTCCCGCCCCCAAATAATATAATTGGTTCAGAGTTTGTTTTGATATTTTAACCTGCGTTTCGTGATCGCGTGTGGTGTGGGGGGACAAAATCAATTTGCGCACGCACGCGCGCGGCCGGTTTGGGTTCCGTGTTAGGCTTTTAAAATATCTATATGAATCATTGAACTAATTAAGTGTGTAACACTATGCACAATATGGTTTGGATGAGAAGCTCCTGTATAGTTTGAATTGCTATCCTTATATTGTTTGTCTATATACTACGGTATGCTAATAGCTGCACTCACACATGAAGCAGGAATGTGGCTTTGTTTAAACCACATCCAAGACTAGTGTAAACAGAAAACTTGCAAATCTGATGTTGAAGAGAGAGACTTCATTGGGAGTATGGAGGTGTATGGCAAAACAAGCAGTTTTGCAAGCGGCGTGGTTTGTGATGCTCGCTCCCGTAAAAAAAAAAGATGAAAGGTGAAATTATGTCTTGAGTGGCCGCCGTGCATGATTAACCAATGAGCGTAGTTCATCTTGTCAACCAACCAATGACAACATTCAAGCTGGCAACAACCGGGACCACTGGTCTCTACACACGGTTGTCAGATCTTCTCGTGGTTCAATTGCCATTTACCGCGGCCCATCTGTAGGCACCTTAATAGAGTTGTGATAAGGACCATGACCTCTATTTGATCAGTTGGCCACTGCACAGTTGATGTCTCTTAAGCAATTCAGAAAGAAATATAGGCGGTTTGATGTCAGTTTGTTTCCATTTCATTCTGTCAATGTAGCCTATCAGTGTTTTCCATGGCATCTGCCATGGTATTCACAAGCTGCCTAATGCAAAACAAAGAGCTAATCCAAGACCTCAGAACTTGCCAGCAGTCTATATATACACATAAGAATGGGAGAATCGTTTCTAACATTCACAGAGTGAGCCTAGAAGGAGTTTAGGAAACCCAGCCTGGATTCCTTTTCTGTCATCTGTCTTTGTTCTTCAAAAATGTTAGATTCGGGACAGTGACACATTTTAGGCACAAAGCAAGAAACTTCAGATCGCTCAATGGGCCTGCTCCTTGCCAGGTTTGCCTCATGGGATAAGAACCAGAGTGCCAGCTTAATTTTGGAGAGTTTACTTCTGTCAACATCAATGATTACTCTTGTGCAGGTAGTATTGCAATTGTGCACCAAATGTGAACGTATAGCAATTAAGCACCACCAATCTAGGGCAGAATCCCATTCAGCTATTATTACAGTTTGATCTGCAAACACAGCACTGACATATTGTTCCTAAAAAAAAATTTTTTATTTTTTCTGATCTTGAAACACTATAAGAGTTAAGTACATGAGGGGGTTCAGGTTGCAATTCAATTGGTCAGCATAATCCTAAAAGTATGACACCATTTTCCATGTGCTGAAACCTCTGCAATCTGCCAATACCCAAGATGCCTTCAAGAGAAGGTAGCCTATAAGAAAATGTCATGATGAATAAGACAAGCACATGGAAAATTGTCATTAGAGCTGTAATTCTGCTGTGCTGAGCCGGATGAGTAATATTGGAGCAACATAATAGTAATGAAACACAAGAGTGACTCAGATATTTAATGGCACCACTCAAAAACACATGATATATATTCACCTTAACATTCATGTTATTTTATACAGAGTACTTACAGGATATGTATGAAGAGAGGTGTGACCTATAGCATTCTGGCTGGAGTTGAATACAAATCCTTCACTGAAAAAGCGACAGTGGCAGGAGCGAGCGTCTGAAGATTGTTTTAAAGAAAATATCACAGAATAAATAGTTGTCCTGTTCAGTGACAATCGTAAACATGCAGTCATGTGACTTAAAGCCCGATATAACAAAAGAGGGTTTGAACGTTCAGTGGAAACTGTAAACAAACATTCCAACAAGTGTACAGGCGGTATTAGGGAGTAGTTAGTTTGTTTCCTATTGGGATTGAAGTACTAAAACCAGATAGTTGGAATTTTGCGTTAGTAATAACCACATGAAGCTTAGACATCTATTCAGTATGAGAGTTTCAAAATCAGAGTGGAATGTGACCATGTTACGTCAGCACTGTATAGGCTTGGTAAGTATGTAAGATGTGTTCATGTTTGTCAAACTATAAAAATGATGAGAATATTGCATGGATCATTTGGGAATTGCATATCTTTGAGACAAACTCAAAGATATGGTATAGAATTGAGATGTATGAAAAATAAATTGACAGTGCACACATACATGTAAACACACACACACACACGCTCTCACACACGCACATGCTTGCACACACACACTCACCCCGCCCCCTCTGGCTTCACATAATGCTGATAGGAAAGTGCAGCTTTTAAGAGAAATTGGTAGACAGATGGATACTGTATGTGGGCAGGCAAACAGGCAGACATCATTTAAGCCTTTGTGAGAAGCCATGTCATCATTGCCACATTTACAGAGCCTCCTAAAGGCCCACTCATGCCTCTCCTATGATCTAAACCAGCGATCTGTAAGCTGACCAATTTGGCCAATTGTTTCAATCAAGAGTGGAGCACGTTAGTATAGGCATAAGTTAAAATGCATGCACAATCGGAATGTTCATGAAACAATTATTCATTTAGAAGCCATATGTACTGTAAATGTACAATATTGTACCTTAATGATACTCCACCTAATGCTTCTGACTAGACTTAGTCCCATTGGCACCATTCATTGGCTTTTCACGGGTGTCGCAGTATGATACTATGGCATGCAATCTAGTGCAATGTCATTCCCCTATGCAGTCTGGCTCTCATAATTGAACCATTGATGCATTAAATGCTCTCATCAAAGTGGTATTTCCACACAACCAAGAATGCACAATGCCATACAGGCTTCTCCAAGTGTATGCAAAACAAAAAGTGACTTAAACGCGCTCTGCTGGATGTGCAACTTTATGAGTGAGACCATGAGCAGATACCCGGATGTGGTAACCCTCTCTAACCGGTCACTGCGCCTTTAATCCCCCCACCTCCCCAAAGTCATATGATAACGTGAGCTGTCCAATGGCACAGTGGCAGCATCAGATCCTTGGAGGGTTGTTGGTGACCTGGTCAATCCAGCGCAGGAACCTGCTGACCCGCGTGTACACCCCAGGGAAGGAGGGGTCACCACAGCCATGACCCCAGGAGATGACCCCCGTCAGCACCCAGCGGCCCCCCTCTCCCTGACACACCAGGGGACCACCGCTGTCACCCTGGCAACTGTCCACGCGCCGACGGTCCGACAGGCTGCCCGCACACAGCATGCGGCTGGTGTAGCGCTCGCCGTATCGCTTCTTACACTTCCAGGAGGGCAGCAGGGGAACCCAGGCCTGAAGCAGAGTACGGGAGTATTCTGAGTCTGAGAAAGAGAGAGCGAGAATGAGAAAGTGAGGGATGAACAGAGAGATAAGAGAGAGGGAGCCAATATCCATGGAAATGTTCTGTCACATAAAATATCAAGCAATGAACAGATCAAATGGCTGATTCCAATATAAACACAAAGGGAACTGTCTGTAACAGAGAGGCTCATGTTCAGCACCTGTGATGCCCCACCCTGTGATGACACAGGCGGCTGGCCTCTTGCCCCACTTGCTGCCAGGCGCAGGGAGGCAGGCTGAGTTGGTATGAGGGTTAAAGGCCACACAGTTGCCTTCAGTGCCCTTCAGCCTAAGCAGGGCAATGTCATACTCCCAGCCCTGGCTGTGGTACTTCCTGTGAATGATGATGCGCTCCGGGGACAGGCTGCGCTCAAAGTCATCCCTCTCCTCCGTGTGGTAGTCACCCAGTCGCAGCATGTAGCGCGATGGGTCCCTTCCAAACCTAAGAGAGGGAGAGAGAGGACGAAAAGATGAGGACAGGAAATCAAGGTCTGAGGAAGTTGAAGCCAAGCTTAAAAGAAGCCAGACTGAAAAGAAGCCAAGCTGAAAAGATCAAGACAGTGACTCAAGAAAGTTTCACTTATCAGTGGCGTGTCAATCTCTTACTAAGAATACTTTATACAATTATTGACATAGACAAGCTCCTTGATAGATAATTTATTGTATGCGTGACACATGTCATTTTTAGAACAGTCACTGCAATTCCATCATTGGACACCAGACGTCTCTGTGTCCCACCTCTTGAAGCAGTGTGCAGCAGTCAGGACCCAGCAGGAGTTGATGAGCGTGGCTCCACACAGTGGATGGTTCCCTTTGGACTGGGACTTGAGCCACAGAGACACCTGCCATGGCCAGTCCCCCCTACCACAGCACAGCCAGGGGAGGAGAGAGAGCATATGTAGCAATAGATCATGGTTGACTTGATGATGTGATCATTTGACTTGTGCAATGTGTTTGCATATACAGTATCTATGCAGTGATACAAAGTAATATAAGGCTTTGTACGTGTGTGTGCTTACAGTGTACCTGATTGACTTGTCCCCTCCAATTATCCTCCTCCTGCGGCGCTGTGTGTTTGGCCTCATGCCGCAGGTCTGCGTTATTATGGCGCCGTCTCCCACCGGCTCGGGGACGTAGTCACAGATGACCCCTGCGTCTTCGCTGTGCTTGCAGTCATGGGCGTCCTCTCCCTCGGCCGGGCACTCCCCCAGGGACACCTCAGCCCCCATGCACCTCACATTGTCCAGGTGGATGGGGCCCTTGCCTGCTCCAAAATATGCCATGGAGCGAGCCTTTGACACCCCACTGAGGAAGAGACAAGGGGAAAGTACAAAATTCCTAAATGTCCCCATCTCCTGAATGGCAGTTAAAGTAAGAGTTGATCACTCAGAGACAGGGAAACCCCAAGTGTCTAACCACATACTTGACTTTGAGGTATGAGGTATACCGCAGATGAGGGAAAGGATATGATACATTAACAGGGAGAAATATGAGCGAGAAAATCCATATTTACACAAATCCCAGCTGCCTGCAGACCACTGCAGCATTGACGTCATTCCAGCCGTCATCACACACGCTCCCCCATTGGCCGTTCAGAAACACCTCCACACGCCCCTCCTTCCGGCTCTCTCCAGCAACCAGTCGCACCAGAGGGCCTGGGACCAGAACAGAGAACCACCATAAACCACAATGTATGAATTAGAATTTTCTTTGCAATATTCACCAGAGGAGAATGCGATCTCTTATCTCTTAATTTCTTATGCGATCTCAGTGGGTACAGTTAGTTGGCCTACCTGCGATGCGTGGCAACCCTGGCACCTCATTGGTCTCTCCCCCCCTCTCACAGCGCACCCCTACGTCCTCGCTGTGGGAGCAGTCATGGCGACCCCACTCGGCGTGCCCGCAGGCAAGCAGGGTGCCCTCTGAGCCTTCACACTGCACCTCATCCAGCAGGATCAGCCCTGTGCCCTCTCCGTACAGCCCGTCTGATGTCACCTCTGCACGCCCTCTGCTGGACAAAACACGCCATTACTACAGTATCACTACACTATTACGACAATATCACGACACTATTAATACAGATACACCTAATTCCCATTTTCAGATTGTATATGTACATATAAGGACTCCTGTAGACCCACCTGAAGCCCAGCTGTCTACACACCACTTGTGCGTGGTGCTCAGTCCAGTTGTCGTCACACACCGTACCCCAGTCCCCAGAGTGGTACACCTCCAGACGACCTTCCCAGGGACTGTCAGACCCCACTAGCCGTACTACACCATCTGCAACACGGTGTGTGTTTGAGACAGAGGTGTATGTGTTTTGCATACAAATATGTGTAATGTTCTGGGTGTTTACATACACATAGCGTTCCTGCCCTGTCCTGACTCCTGACCTGTATATGGGTTACAGGACACGCCAGCATCCTCCATGTGGTCACAGTTGTGTTGTTGCCAGTTGTTGTGGGGACACTCCTCCAGGGAGAGCTCATTGCCTGTACACTGCACCCCGTCCAGGAGGATGGGCCCAGAGCCCTGGCCAAAGTGAGCCCACGTCCACGCCTTGGGTACACCCCTGAGTGGACACACACACAGCCATACGCAATGACCATATGACTAACTCACACAATAAATACAAACACCATATATGGACAAGATGTAAACAATATATGGCAACCACTCAAGGGTCATTCTAATGTACACATATAAATGTATTCCCACCAAGTTAACAGGCCTTACTGGTACTGTACAGAGCACAAAAACATGCACTTACAAAGCAGAGAACCACATTTACACGGCACAAAAACCCCAGTCCCTGTTTGAACACTCATGCACACCAAATATAGTCAGTATAGTTGAGAAATAAATTATTAATGACCAGTGGAATATCTGAAAAGTGTCCTGAGACCGATCCACTTTGTTTTTTTGTTGATCCACTCTTTGTACACACGCACTGTTGGGGCGAGTGACTCTGAACTTACAGTGGCTAGCCTCAAGTCGTTATATATTCGATTTTTTTCTTGTACATTTTGCTATTTGCCTCATGATTCCTGCATGCTTTGTTGACTACGAACTTTCTTTACCCAACTGGGGGACAGACTGTTTGTTCCCACACTCGGGACTCTGACTCTCTATAGGTTACACAGACTTTTGGCCTAACATCCTATTCTAACCACCTCTCGCTGGCTTTGTATTCATGTTTCCTGATGAAATTGCTGTACAATATGATCTTGTTGCCATCTGATGCACATTCAGATGTCATAAATCAGCAGTGCAGAGCTCTCCCTGTCCTGTGCCGTGCCTTGATTGTATTACTGTTGATGATATCTGGAAATGTGCATGTACACCCTGGCCCATCTACAGTTGCTAGCCCCAATTCTGACACTGATATCTGCTTGACTGATTTCTTCTCTCATAAAAGCCTGGGGTTTCTGCATGTTAACACTAGAAGCTTATTACCTAAAATGGATCAATTGAAAGTGTGGGTTCACAGCTTCAATCCAGATGTGTTGCTCATTACTGAGACGTGGTTAAAGAAGAGTGTTTTGAATGCTGATGGTAACCTTTCTGGTTATAACCTTTTTCGGCAAGACAGATCTTCCCAAAGGTGGTGGAGTGGCAATCTTTACCAAGGATCACCGTCAGTGCTCAGTTGTCTCCACCAAGTCTGTCCCCAAACAATTTGATTTGCTGGTTTTACACATTAAACTTTCAAATAACTCTTTGTTGACTGTTGCTGGGTGCTATCGTCCTCCATCAGCACCGGCCTGTACCCTACCTGCCCTAAGCTCTCTTCTGGCCCCTTACACTAAGTCTGAATTTGTCCTGCTAGGTGACCTAAACTGGGACATGCTTAAACCACCTGACCAAGTCCTAAAGCAATGGGACTCCCTAAATCTTTCTCAGATTATTACCAATCCCACAAGGTATGACTCCAAACACCCAGAAAAGGCTACTCTCCTCGATGTTATCCTCACAAATAATCCTGATAGGTATCAGTCTGGTGTTTTCTGTAATGATCTTAGTGATCACTGTTTTACAGCCTGCGTTCGTAATGGCTGCTCAGTGAAACGACCTGTCCTGATTTGTTATAGCCGCTTGCTAAAAAAATGAACAAGCAAGCATTCGTTCATTCATGAACTGGCCTATGTAAAATGGCATAGAATCAGCTTGATCGCCTCTGTCGACGCTTTCTTTTTTGATATTTTCAGTGGTATTGTTAACAAACACGCCCCCATAAAGACAATGAAAATTAAAAACAGGTTGAGCCCCTGGTTCGACCGTGATCTTGCAGAGTTACTCCACCTCAAGAATTGCATTTGGCGAAAGGCTCGGCACACGCATACTCAGGCGGACTGGCTCTCGTTCAGGCAAATGAGAAATAAGTGCACTCAGGCGATCCGGAAGGCCAAAGTTAGTTACTTTAAGGAGCAGTTCTGTCTCTCTGGGTCTAACCCCAAGATGTTCTGGAAAACGGTTAAAGACCTGAAGAATAACCCCCTCCTCACAGCTGCCCATGTCCCTTAATGTTGATGATGTGGTTGTTACTGACAAGAAGCACATGGCTGAGCTCTTTAAATCACCACTTCATTAAGTCAGGATTCCTATCTTGCCCTGTTTATCAAAAGTGTTGGAAAAACTTGTCTTTCTTGATGTCTATCGTATTATCTCGGGTATGCAATCTGGTTTCCGCTCAGTTATGGATGTGTCACTGCAACCTTAAAGGTCCTCAATGATGTCACCATTGCCCTTTATTCTAAGCAATGTTGTGCTGATATTTTTATTGACTTGGCCAAAGCTTTTGATACGGTAGACCATTCCATTCTTGTGGGCCGGCTAAGGAGTATTGGTGTCTGAGGGGTCTTTGGCCTAGTTTGCTAACTGCCTCTCTCAAAGAGTGCAGTGTTTAAAGTCAGAATATCTGCTGTCTCAGCCACTGCCTGTCACCAAGGGAGTACACCAAGGCTCGATCCTAGGCCCCACGTTCTTCTCAATTTACATCAACAACATAGCTGAGGCAGTAGTAAGCTCTCTCATCCATTTATATGCAGATGATACAGTCTTATATTCAGCTGGCCCCTTCCCAAATTTTGTGTTAAATGCTCTACAAAGTTTTCTTAGTGTCCAACAAGCATTCTCTACCCTTAACCTGGTTCTGAACACCTCCAAAACAAAGGTAATGTGGTCCGGTAAGAAGAATGCCCCTCTCCCCACAGGTGTGATTACAACCTCTGAGGGTTTAGAGCTTGGGAGTATGGCTAGGCGGTACACTGCCCTTCTCTCAGCACATATCAAAGCTGCAGGCTAAAGTTAAATCTAGACTTGGTTTCCTCTACCGTAATCGCTCCTCTTTCACCCCAGCTGCCAAACTAACACTGATTCAGATGACCATCATACCCATGCTAGATTACGAAGACATAATTTATAGATCTGATGTTCTTTACGATTTGGCCATCAGATTTGCCACTAATGCTCCTTATAGGACACATCACTGCACTCTATACTCCTCTGTAAACTGGTCATCTCTGTATACCCGTTGCAAGACCCACTGGTTGATGCTTATTTATAAAACCCTCTTAGCCTCACTCCCCCCTATCTGAGATATCTACTGCAGCCCTCATCCTCCACCCGTTCTGCCAGTCACATTCTGTTAAAAGTTGCCAAAGCACACACATCCCTAGGTCGCTCCTCTTTACAGTCCGCTGCAGCTAGTGACTGGAACGAACTGCAACAAACACTCAAACTGGACAGTTTTATCTCAATCTCTTCATTCAAAGACTCAATCATGGACACTCTTACTGACGGTTGTGGCTGCTTTACATTCAAGTCATTTAGCAGACGCTCTTATCCAGAGCGACTTACAAATTGGAAAGTTCATACATATTCATCCTGGTCCCCCCGTGGGAATTGAACCCTGGTCCCCCCGTGGGAATTGAACCCACAACTCTGGCATTGCAAGCGCCATGCTCTACCAACTGAGCCACACGGGACCACACAGGCTTTGCGTGATGTATTGTTGTCTCTACCTACTGGTCCTTTGTGCTGTTGTCTGTGCCCAATAATGTTTGTACCATGTTTTGTGCTGCTACCAAGTTGTGTTGCTACCATGCTGTGTTGTCATGTGTTGCTGCCTTGCTATGTTGTTGTCTTAGGTCTCTTGTCATGATGTGTGTTTTGTCCTATATTTATATTTTATATATTTTTTATTTGTAATCCCAGCCCCCGTCCCCGCAGGAGGCCTTTTGCAAGGCCATCATTGTAAATAAGAATTTGTTCTCAACTGACTTGCCTAGTTAAATAATGGTTCAATAAAATAAAGAAAACCTACTGTAAGCCACTCATTTTGTGTGCGTGGCTACGTGTGGGTGATCTGCTAAGAGCAACGATGACATCTGAATCATCGGGATCTCCAGCAGAGCAACAACCCAAAACACTGTCGGTCATCAAAAATGCATGCCTTCCGTTCATCTATATTAATATAGTTCACTCAGTGGGAATGTAGCAGTGTAAATAAGGCTATCCTAGCAGGAGTGCATCCAGCTTTGTGGAGTGCAGAGAGCCTTGGTTGGTGGGCAACTTCATGCCTGGGAACCCTTGCTACCACTGATAGGGCTTCACCTCTAGTTTTTACCTACATAGGAACTGAGTCACATTTAGTGGAGGGAATCACATTAATAACCCATATGCTGCCTGCAAGTCAAGCACCATGCTCCTGAGCCATCAGACCCCCAGTGCTGCTCACCCCAGTCCCAGCTGCCGACAGACCACCTCAGCATCGATGTCATCCCACTGGTCATCACAGATCGTGCCCCACCTCCCATCATGGTACACCTCCACACGACCCTCGAAGTCCTCCAGGCCACCTACCAACCTCAAGGGGGCGCCATTGCCTGAAAAAGACAGCAGAAAGTAGTTACCTGGCAGAACATGTTGGCATCATGTTACAATAGAAACCACCGTTCTTCTAAGTTATCTACTTGTCCACTTATGGTCTCCTTGATGAATGCAAATGTAAATAACCTCGTGCCCAGTGCCATGATAAATAAAGTGATCTGAACCACAGAACTGTTGGAATGCTGTGACCCCTAACCCTGGCTCAGTTTGGTTCAAAGCTCCGTCATGTCATTTGAAACTACAGCAAGTATAAGTATGTGCGGGATGCAGGGAGCAGGAAAGGGGGGTGGATCAGTTATGCAATCGGAGTATGTGAGCAGCCCTGGCAGAGAAGTTGAGGAGGTGGGGTGGGGTTGTTTGGGGTAGGGGGGGTTGACAGGGGCTCAGGGCTCTCAGATAGCAGGGCCTCAGGGCTCTCAGATAACTCTCTCCCTCATAATGTTCCAGACTGAATAATTCACTGCACCACGCTAAATATATCGCCAGGGCCTGCTCCTCTGGGCACCCCTCTCTACCCTCCTCACACACACGCAGAGGCACACACACGCAGAGGCACACAAACATACACACACACACACACACACCACTGTTGTAGTTCATTATGCCCCTTTGGGACGCTATGACACGAGTGCTGTAGAAGCCGCGAGAGCTGGCAGCCTCAGAGAGCTCTAAAAGCTATGTGAATGACTAGGCAGGCAACATCAGCTCCCT
Organism: Salvelinus fontinalis; assembly: GCF_029448725.1. Lineage (NCBI taxonomy): Eukaryota > Metazoa > Chordata > Actinopteri > Salmoniformes > Salmonidae > Salvelinus > Salvelinus fontinalis. Next base: position 25,668,710 of record NC_074665.1, read on the forward strand.
CTTGGCCGTGCTGCTCAGAAGAGACTGTTCTTGTTCTAGCCTTGCAGTGTTTGTGTTATGGAGATGAATCTTAGCCACGAATCTCAAACTGGCCCAGCAGCTCTGACTGAGGTGGGATAAGGACATTGAAACTCTAAGAGAGAGGGTACTCGATCACTGTCTTACTCAAAAAGGGGAAGTGGCTCTTCACAACTTTAGATAACTCTACTGGTAGGCCTAGTACACATGTAAAGTAAAATGTACTACATTTATACTGTATGTGTAGCACTTGTGAGAGATCTATGCTTTATCCCCATGGATGTTTTGAAATCTCCAACAGCCTCACCTTCAGGTGCAGCACACACCACCCCCGCTTCGTTGCCATGGTTACAGTCGCTGGTGACAAACTTCCGACTCCTGCAATCCAGCAGAGTGTTTTCGTTGCCACGGCATCCAAGGCGTTCATAGTGGAAGAGTCCAGAGCCGGGCCCGAAGTAGGAGTGCTGGAGGGCCGTGCCGATCTCACTGCAGACAGAAAGACAGGATGGACGGAGAGAGAAAGACAAGTGGACAGTCAGGAGTGGAGGGTAGGATTTGACACACACACAAAGCAGTTATACAAGTATGGCAGTAGCTCTCACCTCAGTCCAAGCTGTTTGCAGATCACACTGGCATCGCGGTCGGTCCAGTGTGTGTCACATACCGCCCCCCACTGGCCATTTAGATATACCTCCAGACGCCCGCTCTGAGGGGAGGACCCACCTACCAACCTGGCAGCTCCTGGAGAGGAGAGAAGGCATTAAGATATGGAACAGCACCAGAGATTGTGAAATCATTTGAAATGACAGGTGGGACATCTCTCTCTCACACCCATCAGAAACAGGCAGACCGACAAAGTGCTACCAAGTAAACCATGAATCCAACAGGTGTGATTATCTCAGGATAATTGTATAGATTATCCTTGGTTTGTGGTTCTTGCACACTTACCTATTCCAATCTGACAAACACACACGCATTCACACACATATACCCTAAGTCAAATCGCCTACAAACCCTGAGAAAGGTTAACCATTTCAAAGAGAAAGCTTGGGAGAGTTAAAAAGAGACAGACAGATAATGACAGCAAACACAGATATTTCAACATGGGCATATCTACATACAAGCAAGGTGCTGACAGGCCAGTACAAAGACAGACGGTTGGCTAATGGACACGCAGGGTAAAGGCTGACATGCTTCCCAGTCGAAACAGTTTGAGCATATATTATGAAACGATTTTTGACGTTTTGGTGTTCGGCAGGGTTTTTCTTCAGGCTATTCGTGCACACAACTTTTTTTTTTCTTGAGGCAAGTCGAAGTTCGGTAGCCGAAGTCTACGCCCCTTCATCTGTGATTGGTCAACAGTAGGGGTGGGAACTATGGACGGGATTCTTCAATGAAGTGTTTGCTGTCATTCAACGAGAGAGAGCACAGCAGCAGCAAGGCCCTACTGTCTGCAGTGCACTACTAGTTTTCATGCACATTTTTTCACTTGAGAAGTACTGCACCAAACATCTTAGCTAGATGTAAAATTGCAAGACTAAGCAAAAAAAGTCCAAACTAATTACAGATTTCTTGATTTTATTTCAAGCGTTTTTCTTGTTTTTCAAGCAAAGGTCTTTAGGGAGTATGTGAACACAGACATTCACTTGACTGAGTTCTGCTAGGAGCAAACCGAACCTATGGACAGTATGTGGATGCCTTTACACTCATAAAGAGGGGTGGGAGTCAGAGAGAACAATATGGGAGGAGCCAACTGACAGACATACAGAAAAATAATGGGGCGCAGACAGATTGAGAGACACAAGCAGACAAGGACATACAATGCATTCGGGAAGAATTCAGACCCCTTCACTTTTTCCGCATTTTGTAACGTTACAGCCTTATTCTAAAATCGATTAAATTGTTTTTTCCCCTCATCAATCTACTCTGAAAACACCATAATGACAAAGCAAAAACAGGTTAAGAAATTGTTTTATAACTGAAAAATCACATTTACTTATTCATTAAGTATTCAGACCCTTTACTCAGTACTTTGTTGAAGGACCTTTGGCACCGATTACAGCATTGCTGCACAGCTATTTTCAGGTCTCTCCAGAGATGTTCGATAAGATTTAAGTCCGAGATCTGGCTAGGTCACTCAAGGACATTCAGAGACTTGTCCCGAAGCCATTCCTGCATTGTCTTGGCTGTGTGCTTAGGGTCGTTGTCCTGTTGGAAGGTGAACCTTTACAGTCCTGAGCACTCTGGAGCAGGTTTTCATCAAGGATCTCTCTGTACTTTGCTCCGTTTATCATTCCCTTGATCCTGACAGGTCTCCCATTCCCTGCTGTTGAAAAACATTGTCACAGCATAAGGCCACCACCATGCTTCATCGTAGGGATGGTATTGGCCAGGTGATGAGCGGTGCATGGTTTCCTCCAGACGTGACGCCTGTCATTTAGGCCAAAGAGTTCAATCTTGTTTTTTTCAGAGGAGAGAATCTTGTTTTTCATGGTCTGAGAGTCCTTTAGGTGCATTTTGGCAAACTCCAAGCGGGCCATCATGTGCCTTTTTACTGAGGAGTGGCTTCCGTCTGGCCACTGTACCATAAAGGCCCGATTGGTGGAGTGCTGTAGAGATGGTTTCCATCTCCACAGAGGAACTCTGGAGCTCTGTCAGAGTGACCATCGGTTTCTTGGTCACCTCCCTGACCAAGGCCCTTCTCCCCCCGATTGCTCAGTTTGGCCCAGGTGGCCAGCTCTAGGAAGAGTCTTGGTGGTTCCAAAACTTCTTCCATTTAAGAATGATGGAGGCCACTGTGTTTTTGGAGACTTTCAATCCTGCACAAATGTTTTTCTACCCTTCCCCAGATCTGAGCCTCTCGGAGCTCTACGGACAATTCCTTCGACATTATGGCTTGGTTTTTGCTCTGACATGCACTGTCAACTGTGGGACCTTATAGACAGGTGTGCTTTTCCAAATCATGTCCAATTAATTGAATTTACCAACGGTGGACTCCAATCAAGTTGTAGAAACATCTCAAGGATGATCAATGGAAACAGGATGTACCTGAGTTCAATTTCAAGTCTCATAGCAAAGGGTCTGAATACTTATGCAAAAAAGGTATTTCTGTTTTTACTTTTAATACATTTGCAAACATTTCTAAAACCTGTTTTCTCTTTGTCATTATGTGTAGATGTAACGGTCCTGACCAGTTTTATGTTGTTTTTGTATGTGTAATTGGTCAGGGCGTTAGTTTTGGGTGGGTTATCTGTTTCTATGTTGGTTTTGGTTGCCTGGTATGGCTCTTAATTAGAGGCAGGTGTTTTGCGTTCTCCTCTAATTAAGAGTCATATTTAGGTAGGGTGTTCTCACTGTTTGTTTGTGGGTGATTGTCTCCTGTGTCTGTGTCGATGTTACACCATACGGGATTGTTTCGGTTTGTTTCGTGCGTTTATGTAGTCTGTTCCTGTGTCAGCGTGCTTCGTGTATATGTAAGTTCGTTTGTTCAGGTCTGTCTACATCGTTTTGTTATTTTGTTAGTTATATCAAGTATAGTTCGTTTTCGTCTTTGTCTATTTTGTTTATTTAATAAATCATTATGTATTCACAACCTGCTGCGCCTTGGTTCGATCACTACTCCACCTCTTCTTATGAAGAGAGAGAGGAACGCCGTTACAGTAGATTGATAAGGAAATGTTTTTACTTAATCCATTTCAGAATAAGGCTGTAACGTAACAAAAATGTGGGAAAAGTGAAGGGGTCCAAATACTTTCTAAATGCACTGTAGCTTCCCTAGATAGTCAGAGGCATAGATATCCTGCCAGAGCAACATGATCACCCCAAAACCACAGCAAAGATACAAAGATACCTCACAATTATTTTTTGGTGACTTTGGAATTCATACACCACTATAAATCATCTGGTTCCAGGTAGTTACCCAGCAGTATTGATTCCCTTGAAGTAAGTATCAGTCGGTAAATCCTCACCCTGGTGGCAGTCGCAGTAGGCCCAGCCGATGGCTCCAGAGCTCTGGCGGAAGAAGCACCAGGGGTTGGACTCGCGGTCAGGGTTACGGCAGTAGCTGTGGTCGCCCAGCCCCCGGCCTGGGTACTGCAGGACGTAGTCTGGGAACTCTGTCCACTTCAGGCAGGGCGAGCCAGAGTCAGTCTGTGACACAGAGCCGTTGTAGTAGCCCAGCTCAGTGAAGCCTTCTGAACAGGACAGAGGAGCTAGGGAGAGACACATTCAGATACAAGGGGTTAATCAAACGATGAGCTTCTGTTGAAGCTTAGTTAATACAGTATAGCGATACACATGTTTGTGAGACGAAGTGATTGGGAGGGATTAAAGCAGAGGTTTATAATTAAGTCACAATAAGCCAGGCAGGCATTCAAACAATTTCCTCTCCTTTGTCTCTCTCTTTTGGTTCCACCTCCCCCTCTCTCTCCATCCTCAGAGGTAAAGGAGTGAGCCACCTGGCTGGTCAGACTGACAGCATGTTGCTGCAGTGCAGGGGCCAGAGTATTTGTGTAGGTCTGCTTTGCTGAGTCACAGAGCGTGGCGGGCTACCTTCTCAGACAACCTGAAAACCTGTTCCCTTACTGCAGCCGTGTGTGTGTGTGTGTGTGTGTGTGTGTGTGTGTGTGTGTGTGTGTGTGTGTGTGTGTGTGTGTGTGTGTGTGTGTGTGTGTGTGTGTGTGTGTGTGTGTGTGTGTGTGTGTGTGTGTGTGTGTGTGTGTGTGTGTGTGTGTGTGTCCGTGCGTGCGTGCATATATATCTCTGTATTTTTTTTTGTCCTTAAAATGCACCCCAGGCATACAGGTCTTAAAATTATACAAAAAATTAAAATCCTCACAATTATTTTCTCAATGCTGTCGAAAGCGTAGTTTGATGATAGATATACAACTTTGGGATACAACTATTCCTCAAGAGGGGTGGATGCTCGTGTCCAGAATCCATTGCGTAAGCCATGAGTTCCTACAGGGCGTACTGATAAACTGAAACTCACTGCAATGCAATTCTCGGAGTAATCCAGGGCTTTTTAATTACAGATGCATTTAACTGGGTCTGCGAGTGCTGCATCTCTGTTCTCTAATAGGCTTTGAGAAAGCGTGAGCTGGGATCGTTACGGAAAAACCTGGGCTCAGCCTTACGATCTAATCTATGCAGGTTAAAGAACCACTGGGACCACTTGTAAAGATGACCCATCACATTGAATAGGAGTGGGCCATTAAACACAAACATACATCTGGTCCACAGATTGAGTTTTAAACAGGGGGAAGGGTCTGTGGTTTAATGCAGAGGCAGACATTTAATGGCAACCAGAGCCAGAGGCAGCCCTGAACTTGATCCATAAATAACCCATGTATTTCCAAGGGATCAATGTCTGGTAATACATCACGCAAAGAATGGAGACAGTTGCTTGAGAATGTCAGTTAAACGCAAATCCAGAACCAACTTATCACGCCCTGACCGTAGAGATCCTTTTTATGTCTCTAATTTGATTGGTCAGGGCGTGAGTTTGTGGGAATTCTATGTCTGGTGTTCTATGTTGTCCTTGTTTTGTATTTCTGTGTGTTTGGCCTGGTATAGTTCTCAATCAGAGGCAGCTGTCTATCGTTGTCTCTGATTGAGAATCATACTTAGGTAGCCTGTTCCCACCTGTGTTTGTGGGTGGTTGTTTCTTGTTTAGTGTTTGTTTCACCTTTAAGGACTGTTCGTTTGTCGTGTTTGTTGTTTTGTCAAGTGTTGCGTATTTTATTAAATAGTATGAACCCTTACCACGCTGCACCTTGGTCCTCTTCTCCTTCTCACGACGACGTGCGTTACACAACTATAACTAACTGAATTATCAGTCCCTTTTCAATGGGCTATGTATGCGCTTATCTGCCTAGCAGTCAGTTTAGTAAAAGTAGAATAATCTTTACCTTTAGGCCCATGCTTCTTGTGATGTGTAACTGATATGGCAGTACCTCAGCCCATGGTGTGTGCGTACTGTATAGGATATGTAGGAGAGACGTGCTAACATCCCTCTGGAGCCAGGTGTTAAACCCTGAGGAGATTGGAGGGAAGTGGAAATGGGCACTGGGGTCCAGCCAGGAAAGGAAGATATCCTCTTTACGCACCTAAACTCCTCGTCCTGAGCGCTCTAAACCAGTGGATTAAGGACCGCAAGTCCTTTGAGGTGTCGCTGGGCAAACATTCACACCTGTGAGCGATCGCTCGCAAATCTACACCCGCCCAGTGAGTGGCCTAACCCCTGTCTGTGTTTGTTTGAGGGACTGCTAGTCCACATTCGCACAGGCTTAGTGACTTAAGGCTGGAGAGGGTGTCTGATTGATGCCTGAGAGAAAAGACATCTCGAAGGAGCAGTACTCTGCTCAATTCCAGATTGACACCTTGTCCCAAACCGTGGTCACTTCATGTAGATCTTAAAAGGATTGGATAGGTATGAGCAATATGGTAATAGCTCCACCTTGCTCTATGATAGATTAGGTGGATTTGTTTAGAATTTTTCTTACACCTATCTAATCCTTTCAGATCTCATACTCAGAGGAGATACATATTTGATAGAGTTCACACAGTAAGAAGGTGTGCCAGAGACAGACATTTTATGGATAGCGTTATTACGAAAGGTTACCGGAACACACAAACTCACGCGCCACAGACATGCACACAAGTTCACATACAGATTCAAACACACACGTGAACAAACTTACGCTGCACACACCCAAACACAAACACCTAAAACCCCAAAACATCACCAGCACATGGAAGCAGATGTGCTGTATCAAATGTGTATATGCATGGATAATCTGTTTCCATGCAGAGGATGAGCTAGGGAGTGAGTATATAAATGCATGTATTGAGAGCAAGAAACTCAGTATGCACGTTGGTGTCATAAAGCTGTCTCACTGTCCATCCCAGTTTAACTAAGCTCTAAAGTCTCTTAACATAGCTTGCATTCTATCCC